>NC_064671.1:33700599-34361199 GCF_943734685.1 Anopheles coluzzii | reverse complement strand
ATTTGATTGAGCAATGTCTTTTAGAACACATTCTATTGCAACCTAAAGAACATAAGAGGCACGGTACAGAAAATTGTTGTGGAATTCTGGTTTTTCTTTCTGCCTTTCCTAAGCCATTGTACTTGTATGTTTTTTGTGTGTGTGCGCACCCGAGAACACGCTGCTCGATAAAATATGAAATGTTCAAATATTGAAATTAGAAAATCAAATATTGATACTTTCATTTTGTACAAATACAACGTGTACGGTTGGAAACAATGGTGGCCCCAGCATGTCGTTGTAGGTTCCTGTGTTTCTAAGTTTGTTCCTCCTGGCCGGCTGGCTGGCTGGCAGTAGCACCCCTATGGCCGTGGGTGTACTCGCTCACACACACACACATTCGTTGATTGATTTGATTTTGTTTGAAAAGTCCACCCCCCCGCCACAACAGAAGCAGCAGCAGCTCCCCACGCCCACGTACGACGATTTCGATGAGCAATGACTTGGCCTCCTGGTCGAAGCGAAGCGAACGAACGAGGCGAAGGTTCTAAACAACGGGACCGAGCAAACAACCGGACCTGGCCAAATAGCATCTCGTCTCTCGTTTCGGATCGCAAACACACACACACACACACACACACACAGCCGATGGTGGATGGAGAATGGAAAAATGCTACATTTTTCACCGGAAACCGGAAAAGCGTACCCGTAGCAGAAAAGCAGCCAGCAGCCAGGACGACTAACGAACGTCCACTGCTGAAGGAATCGGGGCTGTAAAAAAAAAAGAAGCGAACCTACACTGGACTTGAGGTTGTTAGAAAAAGGGGGGAAGGGTAGGAAAGGACGGGAAAGAAAAATGGACCAAATGAAATTTTCCATTTTCTACTCTTTTATGTATGCGGGCTTATATAATGTATAAAATAATAATAAAAATCATCCATACCGCTCGGGAGCCCCCCATTTTCGAAAAAGTAACATAAGGCTAGATGGGGGGGGGGGATGGGATGGAAAAACTTTTCCACAAACACATACACACACACATATGAAGGAGCAAGAGCAGGATCCCTTTCACACGGTGCCTGCCTGCCTGCCTAACACACGCTGCCGGAGGAGCCTTCCATTTAAGCATTTTCTGCTTCTCCCCATTTGTTCACATGTTTTTCCTTCCATTCGTTGGGAAAAGTCCCAGAGGGGGAGGGGGCGGGGGAAAGAGGGTTGTGCGGGGATGCGGGCAAGCACATAGAATATACAATTTCATATTTTATCATAAAAAGGCGTCCGCTTGCCGCTCTTGGTCTCTTTGGCCACACGGCGGTTCGGGAGCACTTTGTGATTGGCTTGAAAATTTTCACCAATCCGATTTTGATTTCCCAACCGTACGGACACACACACACACGCTTGTGCCTTTTTAACACCACTACACCACACACAGGTAAAGCCAGAGAGAGAGAGAGAGAGCGAAAGAGCGTCTCATGCCGCGAGAGGATCGGCAATGAAAATTTGAATAAAGAACAAACGGGCCAGAAGAGTGTTGAGTTTTTCCCTCCTCACCGGGTTATGTGCATTGATTTACATAGCGTACGCGCTCGGCAATAAAAAAGGACGAATCCTGGCGCATCGCGGTTTTCACACCCTTTTTTATGTGTTTAAATGATAGTAAAAAAAACACGGGGGATTGTTAGCTAAAGACACGCGTAGCGTGTCGCACCCTTTTTTCATTCTTTCTTCCCTTCACGCCAATGGTTAATCGAATTGAAATATGTAAAATATACAGCTCTCACACACACACTCTTGTAGTGTGGTAAAAGGTTAAAGGTTTCCCTCGATGCGCGGGGAAAAAGAGACAAAGACACAAACCCCACGGCACAGCAGGCATGGCACAGCGCTCGCCGAACCGAGCTTTATGCTGCCCTGACATTCAAATATGCTTTGTGCCTTTCCACCTTCTACCCGTGGCGGTGCGCCGTTGCTTTTCAAAATGCCCTTTTCTCTCCACACACACACACACACACATATACTCTCTCTCTCTCTCTCGCTCTCTCTCTCCGAACCCTTCCATACCCTGCATCTCCGTAATGTTTTATCGATCCAACCAATGGATGGCGCGCATGTCACAACGCAGTTTTCCATTTCAAAAGCAATAACGAGCGCAAACGGCGACAGCACCACACCGCCCAGGGCCCCGAGGGCGTGTGCGCGAGACAAGAAGCGAGCTACAGCAGCAGCAGCAGCAGCCGGGATAGGTGGTTGAGCGGCCTGGGGAAAGGTGCCCATCGTGTAGCTGGAGCTGGCAAGACGAACGTGGTTCACTTTTATTGTTATCACGGTCGTTGTCGTCGTCGTCGTCGTCGTCGCCTTCGTCCTTTGGTGCTGGTGTATGTGTATGCAGAAGAGCGGACGTACACCGGACCTGGTACATAAACCTGGTGGACTGGCCCAGGCCATATGTGCAAAAGCGTACGGTGGGTGTAGTTTAAATAGGAAACTTTACATTTCCATTGTAAACACCCACCACATACACACAGCCTGGGCAGGGTGCGATAACGCACCAACAACAAAAGCGGACCAACGGCCATTGTGTCTGCAGCTGGGGTGGACGGGCGTGTACGTATGGGCAACCTCGTTACTAATGAAATTCTGTAATCACGCAAAGTTTCTGTTCCGTCACACACTTGCACACAGCGCGCTGAGTGTTCGCTCTCCCTGCTGCATTCGTCTGATAAGCATTCATGTACTTCGCTGGGTGTCCTTTTCTTCATCCCTCCCGATGCTCCGGATCGATCCGATAGGTAAAAATCAATTTCCATTAAAAGGATACGCGTCTCGTGGCGAAGAAATACTTTTAATTAAATTGATTATGTAGCTGTTTGCTTGGGTGTGTGGGTGTGTGTTTTTTTGATGTGGTAAAGAAAAACGGGAGCATTTTAATAATGGCGCTACGGTCGTTGGTGTTAATTTCTTCGGACAATGCATTTCCCATTGTGTCTGGAAAGTTGAACCCAAATGCATTGCAGTCTGGCTCATTATCACCCGGAAAACCCTCCGCCGGAAAACAATTACACCAATTCTTTGGAATGGTTTTCATCGTCTCAAACACACCTGCCAGTTTCCTTCCTTGAAACAAAAAATAATGGATGCAAAAGACATTCCCCACTCTGTTCGAAACCAGTCAACGACCTCATCAATTTCACTCGATAGACTAATTTACTCGTGCGTCCCCGGGAATCCACCACCATTCACCGTGTACTGCAACTCAAGTGTCACTTCTGATTGCTGTTCATCTCCATCAACCTCCCCGAGCGGCTGCTGCTGCTGCTGCTGCTGCTTGAGCGGTAACGATGACGACACACAAAAGCCAGAGCATCAGATGTCTTGCACTAACCTTGCATTCTTCCTCATTTGTTGAGGAGAGGGGGTGCCAATTTCTCGTGCAAAACTTAGCCACACACAAAGAAACACACATACACGCTTGGTCGCTTGGCTGTAGCACCCGGCTCTGTGCACTACGCGAAATCCTTTTGCTATATTCCCAGCACTCATCAGATATGGAGGCTTCTGTAGCGTACTACTTCTCGAGACAGAAGCAAACAAAGAGAGAAAGGGAAAGAGATAGAGAGGGAGAGGTGCAATAGTTTCCCATCGACACGATACACGCCAACACCAGCCCCCGTAGTAGTCGTAGCTTTTCCCGCCCCGAAAGGAGCGTTGGCAGGGAAACCGGTCGACTCTGTGACTATGCTCAGTGTCTTTGAATCTCAGGGAGCGCAAGATTAAGGAAAGGACGAAAATACACCACAACACTCACACAAGACGTTCGCACCGTTGGATGGGAAGGAGATCTTTAAGCGAACATTGCTCCAATTCGTGCAAGTGCTGCTTTAATGTCACTGCTACCAGGCGTTGGTTAAGCAGCGACGGTGGCTTTAATAATGATTAGGGTAGATTTTTCGAGCAGAACTACACTGGATGCGTGTTTTCATACCATGAGAAGGACATCTACAAGCTACTGATGCAATGATATAAACCAACTTACATTCCAGATATTCATAATAATGCCTAATCTTCTCGGCATCTGGGCTAATTTAATCTTACTTGTATAAGAAAGGATGACATTTTCGCAATTCAATTTCATCACAGAACAACAAACTGAGTAATTCAAATACTTATTCTTTGACTATTGATTAACTGTGGCAAGATCCAATGGAATATCCTTTGTTAGTAATCCAAGGTAATACTCTTGCGTTAAAATCTGTCCAAAACTGTGAAAGGAAGGTTAACAATAATGAAAGTCCTTCTCAGGATATTTACACCAACCCTTTTTACAAGCTAATTCTGCAGCATTCTGTTGCTACAATAATGCTCCATTCCGCGCCAACTACAAGATTCCTTTAATCCATTTCCCTGAGGCACAAACTCCTTTGGCTCCTTCCACACATCTCATCACCTGCACGGGTGCGTTTCTTCGCCGTGGAATTGAAGGACAAACACGCCATCGGAGAACGCCGTTTCGGTATCGATCTGCGTCGGCCTGCAAACCACACCAAGAAACCGCAGACGAACACCAGACACCAGAGCTGAGCCGGTGGGGAGATGAACGTTATTAATGAACTGGTAGAGAAGGCAGCGAGAAAGAAAAAAACAGAGCGAATTAACAGCTGCAGCGGGGTAGCAGCGCAAGGCCGTTGCGGGATGGCCTTTCTTTTCTCCCTCCACTTCGTTTTGGCACTTGCGAAGGGCAAAATGAACCATACAACAACAACAAAAAAACGCGTAAAATGTTCTTTTCCTGTACTGGGAGGAGGAGACCATCACCAACGGTATGCTTCGTCTTCGGACGGTCGGTTGGTTTAATCACGTCAATGACGACAGTGCCGAGTGCGTTTGTTTCCTTCCCGGGCGTCGACAAGCGGGATGTGCGTGCGTGCGTGTTCCAGCACTGGCGGCAATGCTGTTGATGATGGCGTCACCTTTAGCAAGTGATCAAATGGTGTTTGTGTGCGTGTGTGTTTGTTTCCGTCAAGACCCTTCTCCCCTTTTTCTTGCTGGTGCCGGAATTCGAGGTTATCGATTGGCACGTAACCGGATTGTTACTCGGTATTGATTTTCCTTCCTCTTAATTTCTCCCGTTTTTTCTAGGTAAAGTATGGCTCAACAATGAGGCGCAATGGCACCATCCGATAGCGATGGCACCTGGACAACCGCCCACTCCCATCGTGCCCGGACCGCCGTTGTCCAGTGGGCCACCACCGCCACCGCTCAACATGTCGCTGCCGCCCGGCTCCTCGATGGCACTGCACTCGGTAACGCACCAGCCGTCCCTGTACCTGAACCCGACCAGCCTGATGAGCCTGCGGGACATGATGCTGCAAAGCCCGGCCGGCCTGAGCCTGCTGAACGCGGACGCCGGCGGACCGCTCGGGCTGCTCAAGCGCAGCATGCTAGAATCCATGCCCTCCAGCTCCTCGCCCTCGTCCTTCCCGCTCGGCAGCATCTCCTCCAGCCCGAGCACAACGGCCACCTCCACGTACAGCCTGCCATCGATAATTCCAACGACCGTTGCATCATTATCACAGCAGCAGCAGCAGCAGCAACACAACCTCAACCACCATCACCACCACCACCAGATCAAAAAGGAACGCGACGAATCCGACATCGAGATGGACGGGGACCGGGAGGAGCTGGACGAAACGTTGGCCAAACATCGGCGCGCACAGTCGCCCACGTTGCCCGCCGGCCTGCACCGGCCCCAGCTTTCCCTGTCACCATTTCGCTCATCGCCGCCATCTTCCTACTATCGCACGCAGCAGCAGCAGCAGCCATCGTCGGCCATCGATCAGGCCGGCTTACCGCATCGATCAGCGGCGGCAACCGTCTCCCATCAGCCACATCTCTATCATCACGCTGCCAGCAGCTCGGCGACATCCGCGACGGTAGCCGTCGCCGCCGTCGCCGCCGCCATCCCGTCACATCAAAGGCATCCGCATCAAAGGGATTCCGCTGAGCGTGAGCTGCATTTAAATGCGAGCATGATGCGAGCGGCGAAAAACGATCGCGACTCGCAGCCGCCACCACCACCGAACCACGGGGATCATCCGTCACAGCTTCCACCGCACCTGCTGCCGCCGCCCGGGTTTGCGAACCGAGCAGCCGAGCTGGAATTGCTTCGTGACGGGGGGCTGGGCCGGCCCGGGCAGCCCGATTCGGATGGTGAACGTGAGGAGGGCAACAGAAGGAAACAGGAGCGAGCTGCCGGGGGCCACGCGGGGTCCAAGCGGGCAAAGGCGGGCAGTGGGGATGAGTTTGAGCTGCATCGTGAGCTGCGCTTCGGTGCAATGGCGTCCAAAGTGGTGGAGCATGACGCGACGAATCATGTGCAATCGCGAAGGAAGGATCCGGCAACGCGCAGCAAGTCATCCTCGCCCGGTAAGTAGCGCATTTCGCATTTTTCGCAAGGTTCGCTTTTCTCGCTCGTTCTCGCATATTGGAGTGATATTAAACCTGCCGCTTTTTAAAAACACGTTCGTTGAAAGGGTCGAAAGAGAACATAAAACAGGAACAATATCGAAAACCGATACAAGTATTGGCCTTGTTCTAAGTTCCCCACTTGGATTGAAGCCGTCGGTAAAAAGCCCTAAAGCCTCATGTTTTGGGGTTATGTCAGCACAAGCTGTCGTCACAATTTATCCGCTCCTAAATCATTCCCTTACTCCTGCCGAGCTAAAGTCAGCTAGCTACCGAAGGAATGGCAATAAAATGGATGCCGGAAGGTTGCTGGTCATTTCGGCCTAAACTAATGGCCCCCAGGCCAATCTCAACCGTCCACTTTGGTCACTTTCAAGTAGGGAAATAATTTCCTTAAAATTGAGACATTCTTCCTAGTTCCTACCCTTGTGCGCGCTTACACCTTTCCAGCGCATGTTTTATTGCATGTGATTTATGTTCTTTTTTTCTGGAGTAAACAACGCCTCACAGTGACACGGTCATTGTCAGCCCAATATGGTAAATGTTTTACCTTCCTCCCCCGGGAGGCTCAAAACCCCGACAACCAAAGATATTCCGGCCTCGGACAGGGCAAAATGGCGCTTGCGTTTCGGTGGTTGGGCCCACTTACGACGGGAAAATTGGCTTCGAATCAATCACAGCGTAAATCAACCCTTCAAATTCGATTTAGGCTTGACCGTTGGTCGGGATCGATTGTTTACTTCCCCCTTTGCTGTTACTGTCGTTCAGTTCGATCCAGAGTGTGTGCTGGATTTGAATTTAAATCGATTTCTTCGTTTTTCCCTTACGTCAATATGCAACCGAGTATTTCCGGTTGGGCGTGTGTGGAAAAATGGTTGAAAATAAGAATCCAAACCGTAAAGCGCTTGGTTTTTTTACTTTACTTTTTAAGTTTAATGTCATCGCCAGCCAGTACTTCAAGCCGGTCACGACCCTCCTGTCCCGGGGATGAGAGGGTTTGCTGATTGTGAGGAATTTCCACCCCAAATCCACCTTCGCATGCCGTGTCAATCGGACCCCGAATTACACTTTTATCGAACCCTGTTCGATTAGCATACAGTTGAGTTTAGCTAATGGTCTTGCCATACGGTCCGGTGCGACCTGTTTCGAATTTTTGATGAAGCAGCAATACGTTTCTTCGCATATTCTTCCGCCCCGAAACGGTCACTAGAAGGACAGCAATGTCCTCTACTCAAACTCTTATCACAACCCTAACATATGGACGTGTGTAGGGGTTCCGAATCGGATCCTTTACGTCCTTGCTGCCTGCCTGCCTGCCTGCCTGCCTTGGTTCAATAATGAATTATAATTCCATTATTGCATGTAATGAACGGGTAAATTGATAAACTATAAACACGTTGTAAAAAAACCATTCCACCAATCCCTCCGAGAGGGAATTTCAATCTCACCCCTTTTCTTGGGACAGTCTATTGTAGCGAACAGTTGTCACCCCCAGCACATTCCCGAGCATGACGGCCTGAGAGGAACAGAACCCCTCGACCGAGTTTTTTTTCTTTCTTCCTTGCTGTAAAAAATGGTCAAATACTCACCCACAACAACAAAAGGGGTAATCCTATGAGCTTAGCACGACCAACAACAACAACAACAACAGCTACAAGGGTTATACACCAACCGACACTGCCCCTTCGATACCGGAAAGATTCAGATCCCGGTGGGTGGATTTCCTTTCTTTCTTTCTTTTTCACTTTATCGACATTTCCACAAGGCTGTGCTTTTGAAGACTTTTTACATGCCCCCTCCCTCCCCATCCGGTAAGTTACATTCCAAGCAGAGATTATGTCGTTATGATAACAGCTTCCGGTAGTGTGGACCATTTCAAACTTTTACGAGCGCCAACACAACACACGCGCGCGCGCTCTGCCTGCCTATTTGTCCAGCTCTTTGTTCAGCTCCACGTTGTTGGCGTTTTCGCCCTGCACGCAACGGTTCAGCTTGGTCATGCCGTTGTTGAACTGCTCGGTACGCGTGTTGTACGCCGTTTGGTAGCAGGTTTGCGCCATCGAGGTGATGTAGCTCATCAGATTCGTGCCCTGGCTGATTACGTTCTGCAGGCTGCTGAAGTATGCCGCACTACGCGGCACGTAGTGGGGAAGCTGGAAAAGCAAGCAAACGATTGTTAAACATGGCAAATGGCATTTACAAATCGCGCGCTACTTACACTCTTCATTAGACAGGTGAATGTTGCCGCGTTGCTTTGTGCCGAGCTAAGACACTTTGACTGAATGTTGCCAAACTCCTGGCTGATCCGCTGCATCGTAGCCCGCCGTACCGAGACGCCGCGCGGGTTTTCCATGTTCGCGTTGAAGATGTCGTCACAGGTTACGATCTCTTGATTCATGTCCTCCATGAAGCGGGGCAGACCTGCCTGCAGTTTGTTCCAGCACTCCTTGCTTCTTCCCGTGCATACGCCACTGTTCTTGAACGAACGATCTACCAGGTCGGTGAAACCGTTGAAAGATTTCTGTACAAAGTTTTTCAACTGAAACAGCATGTTCACACGGGTGGATTCGAAGAATTGCAACTGCGACGCTACGGACTCATTGATGGCCGCCTGGAATTTTTGGACCACTCCCTCCACCCGTTGCTTGAACGATCCTGATCCTTGAGATATTTTACTGATGTCTTTCATGAGCTTTCTATAGCTAGGGTAACTCTTACGCGCTGGAGTAGGTGAACTTGAGGAAACATTCAAATGTGGCTTCAATTTCACATACAAATGTTTCAATGCGGGTGGAGGTGGTGAATACTCCATACACTCATCAATGGGTTCTTCAGTAGTGGTTGGAATTTCAGAAGACGTAGATGCCTCGTCCTCGGCTGCTGTAGTCTCGGCCTCGTCTTCAGCCGCCGTAGTTTCTGTCTCTTCTTCGGCTGCTGTAGTCTCGTCCTCGGCCGCCGTAGTTTCTGTCTCTTCCTCGGCTGCTGTAGTCTCGGCCTCGTCCTCAGCCGCCGTAGTTTCTGTCTCTTCCTCGGCTGCTGTAGTCTCGGCCTCGTCCTCAGCCGCCGTAGTTTCTGTCTCTTCCTCGGCTGCTGTAGTCTCGGCCTCGTCCTCAGCCGCCGTAGTTTCTGTCCCTTCCTCGGCTGCTGTAGTTTCGGCCTCGCCCTCAGCCGATGTAGTTTCTGTCTCTTCCTCGGCTGCTGTAGTCTCGGCCTCGTCCTCAGCCGCCGTAGTTTCTGTCTCTTCCTCGGCTGCTGTAGTCTCGGCCTCGTCCTCAGCCGCCGTAGTTTCTGTCTCGTCCTCGGCTGCTGTAGTCTCGGCCTCGTCCTCAGCCGCCGTAGATTCTGTCTCTTCCTCGGCTGCTGTAGTCTCGGCCTCGTCCTCAGCCGATGTAGTTTCTGTCTCTTCCTCGGCTGCTGTAGTCTCGGCCTCGTCCTCAGCCGCCGTAGTTTCTGTTTCTTCCTCGGCTGCTGTAGTCTCGGCCTCGTCCTCAGCCGCCGTAGTTTCTGTCTCGTCCTCGGCTGCTGTAGTCTCGGCCTCGTCCTCAGCCGATGTAGTTTCTGTCTCTTCCTCGGCTGCTGTAGTCTCGGCCTCGTCCTCAGCCGCCGTAGTTTCTGTTTCTTCCTCGGCTGCTGTAGTCTCGGCCTCGTCCTCAGCCGCCGTAGTTTCTGTCTCGTCCTCGGCTGCTGTAGTCTCGGCCTCGTCCTCAGCCGCCGTAGTTTCAGTCTCTTCCTCGGCTGCTCTAGTCTCGGCCTCGTCCTCAGCCGCCGTAGTTTCTGTCTCTTCCTCGACTGCTGTAGTCTCGGCCTCGTCCTCAGCCGCCGTAGATTCTGTCTCTTCCTCGGCTGCTGTAGTCTCGGCCTCGTCCTCAGCCGCCGTAGTTTCTGTCTCTTCCTCGGCTGCTGTAGTCTCGGCCTCGTCCTCAGCCGTCGTAGTTTCTGTCTCTTCCTCGGCTGCTGTAGTCTCGGCCTCGTCCTCAGCCGATGTAGTTTCTGTCTCTTCCTCGGCTGCTGTAGTCTCGGCCTCGTCCTCAGCCGCCGTAGTTTCTGTCTCGTCCTCGGCTGCTGTAGTCTCGGCCTCGTCCTCAGCCGCCGTAGTTTCTGTCTCTTCCTCGGCTGCTGTAGTCTCGGCCTCGTCCTCAGCCGCCGTAGTTTCTGTCTCTTCCTCGGCTGCTGTAGTCTCGGCCTCGTCCTCAGCCGCCGTAGTTTCTGTCTCTTCCTCGGCTGCTGTAGTCTCGGCCTCGTCCTCAGCCGATGTAGTTTCTGTCTCTTCCTCGGCTGCTGTAGTCTCGGCCTCGTCCTCAGCCGCCGTAGTTTCTGTCTCTTCCTCGGCTGCTGTAGTCTCGGCCTCGTCCTCAGCCGCCGTAGTTTCTGTCTCATCCTCGGCTGCTGTAGTTTCGGCCTCGCCCTCAGCCGATGTAGTTTCTGTCTCTTCCTCGGCTGCTGTAGTCTCGGCCTCGTCCTCAGCCGCCGTAGTTTCTGTCTCTTCCTCGGCTGCTGTAGTCTCGGCCTCGTCCTCAGCCGCCGTAGTTTCTGTCTCGTCCTCGGCTGCTGTAGTCTCGGCCTCGTCCTCAGCCGCCGTAGATTCTGTCTCTTCCTCGGCTGCTGTAGTCTCGGCCTCGTCCTCAGCCGATGTAGTTTCTGTCTCTTCCTCGGCTGCTGTAGTCTCGGCCTCGTCCTCAGCCGCCGTAGTTTCTGTTTCTTCCTCGGCTGCTGTAGTCTCGGCCTCGTCCTCAGCCGCCGTAGTTTCTGTCTCGTCCTCGGCTGCTGTAGTCTCGGCCTCGTCCTCAGCCGATGTAGTTTCTGTCTCTTCCTCGGCTGCTGTAGTCTCGGCCTCGTCCTCAGCCGCCGTAGTTTCTGTTTCTTCCTCGGCTGCTGTAGTCTCGGCCTCGTCCTCAGCCGCCGTAGTTTCTGTCTCGTCCTCGGCTGCTGTAGTCTCGGCCTCGTCCTCAGCCGCCGTAGTTTCAGTCTCTTCCTCGGCTGCTCTAGTCTCGGCCTCGTCCTCAGCCGCCGTAGTTTCTGTCTCTTCCTCGACTGCTGTAGTCTCGGCCTCGTCCTCAGCCGCCGTAGATTCTGTCTCTTCCTCGGCTGCTGTAGTCTCGGCCTCGTCCTCAGCCGCCGTAGTTTCTGTCTCTTCCTCGGCTGCTGTAGTCTCGGCCTCGTCCTCAGCCGTCGTAGTTTCTGTCTCTTCCTCGGCTGCTGTAGTCTCGGCCTCGTCCTCAGCCGATGTAGTTTCTGTCTCTTCCTCGGCTGCTGTAGTCTCGGCCTCGTCCTCAGCCGCCGTAGTTTCTGTCTCGTCCTCGGCTGCTGTAGTCTCGGCCTCGTCCTCAGCCGCCGTAGTTTCTGTCTCTTCCTCGGCTGCTGTAGTCTCGGCCTCGTCCTCAGCCGCCGTAGTTTCTGTCTCTTCCTCGGCTGCTGTAGTCTCGGCCTCGTCCTCAGCCGCCGTAGTTTCTGTCTCTTCCTCGGCTGCTGTAGTCTCGGCCTCGTCCTCAGCCGATGTAGTTTCTGTCTCTTCCTCGGCTGCTGTAGTCTCGGCCTCGTCCTCAGCCGCCGTAGTTTCTGTCTCTTCCTCGGCTGCTGTAGTCTCGGCCTCGTCCTCAGCCGCCGTAGTTTCTGTCTCATCCTCGGCTGCTGTAGTCTCGGCCTCGTCCTCAGCCGCCGTAGTTTCTGTCTCTTCCCCGGCTGCTGTAGTCTCGGCCTCGTCCTCAGCCGCCGTAGTTTCTGTCTCTTCCTCGGCTGCTGTAGTCTCGGCCTCGTCCTCAGCCGCCGTAGATTCTGTCTCTTCCTCGGCTGCTGTAGTCTCGGCCTCGTCCTCAGCCGATGTAGTTTCTGTCTCTTCCTCGGCTGCTGTAGTCTCGGCCTCGTCCTCAGCCGCCGTAGTTTCTGTTTCTTCCTCGGCTGCTGTAGTCTCGGCCTCGTCCTCAGCCGCCGTAGTTTCTGTCTCGTCCTCGGGTGCTGTAGTCTCGGCCTCGTCCTCAGCCGCCGTAGTTTCAGTCTCTTCCTCGGCTGCTGTAGTCTCGGCCTCGTCCTCAGCCGCCGTAGTTTCTGTCTCTTCCTCGGCTGCTGTAGTCTCGGCCTCGTCCTCAGCCGCCGTAGATTCTGTCTCTTCCTCGGCTGCTGTAGTCTCGGCCTCGTCCTCAGCCGCCGTAGTTTCTGTCTCTTCCTCGGCTGCTGTAGTCTCGGCCTCGTCCTCAGCCGTCGTAGTTTCTGTCTCGTCCTCGGCTGCTGTAGTCTCGGCCTCGTCCTCAGCCGATGTAGTTTCAGTCTCTTCCTCGGCTGCTGTAGTCTCGGCCTCATCCTCAGCCGCCGTAGTTTCTGTCTCGTCCTCGGCTGCTGTAGTCTCGGCCTCGTCCTCAGCCGCCGTAGATTCTGTCTCTTCCTCGGCTGCTGTAGTCTCGGCCTCGTCCTCAGCCGATGTAGTTTCTGTCTCTTCCTCGGCTGCTGTAGTCTCGGCCTCGTCCTCAGCTGCCGTAGTTTCTGTTTCTTCCTCGGCTGCTGTAGTCTCGGCCTCGTCCTCAGCCGATGTAGTTTCTGTCTCTTCCTCGGCTGCTGTAGTCTCGGCCTCGTCCTCAGCCGAGGTAGTTTCTGTCTCTTCCTCGGCTGCTGTAGTCTCGGCCTCGTCCTCAGCCGCCGTAGTTTCTGTCTCTTCCTCGGCTGCTGTAGTCTCGGCCTCGTCCTCAGCCGCCGTAGTTTCTGTCTCTTCCTCGGCTGCTGTAGTCTCGGCCTCGTCCTCAGCCGCCGTAGTTTCTGTCTCTTCCTCGGCTGCTGTAGTCTCGGCCTCGTCCTCAGCCGCCGTAGTTTCTGTCTCTTCCTCGGCTGCTGTAGTCTCGGCCTCGTCCTCAGCCGATGTAGTTTCTGTCTCTTCCTCGGCTGCTGTAGTCTCGGCCTCGTCCTCAGCCGATGTAGTTTCTGTCTCTTCCTCGGCTGCTGTAGTCTCGGCCTCGTCCTCAGCCGCCGTAGTTTCTGTCTCTTCCTCGGCTGCTGTAGTCTCGGCCTCGTCCTCAGCCGCCGTAGTTTCTGTCTCGTCCTCGGCTGCTGTAGTCTCGGCCTCGTCCTCAGCCGCCGTAGATTCTGTCTCTTCCTCGGCTGCTGTAGTCTCGGCCTCGTCCTCAGCCGATGTAGTTTCTGTCTCTTCCTCGGCTGCTGTAGTCTCGGCCTCGTCCTCAGCCGCCGTAGTTTCTGTCTCTTCCTCGGCTGCTGTAGTCTCGGCCTCGTCCTCAGTCGATGTAGTTTCTGTCTCTTCCTCGGCTGCTGTAGTCTCGGCCTCGTCCTCAGCCGCCGTAGTTTCTGTCTCTTCCTCGGCTGCTGTAGTCTCGGCCTCGTCCTCAGCCGCCGTAGTTTCTGTCTCTTCCTCGGCTGCTGTAGTCTCGGCCTCGTCCTCAGCCGATGTAGTTTCTGTCTCTGCCTCGGCTGCTGTAGTCTCGGCCTCGTCCTCAGCCGCCGTAGTTTCTGTCTCTTCCTCGGCTGCTGTAGTCTCGGCCTCGTCCTCAGCCGATGTAGTTTCTGTCTCTTCCTCGGCTGCTGTAGTCTCGGCCTCGTCCTCAGCCGCCGTAGTTTCTGTCTCTTCCTCGGCTGCTGTAGTCTCGGCCTCGTCCTCAGCCGCCGTAGTTTCTGTCTCGTCCTCGGCTGCTGTAGTCTCGGCCTCGTTCTCAGCCGATGTAGTTTCTGTCTCTTCCTCGGCTGCTGTAGTCTCGGCCTCGTCCTCAGCCGCCGTAGTTTCTGTCTCTTCCTCGGCTGCTGTAGTCTCTGCCTTGTCCTCAGCCGATGTAGTTTCTGTCTCTTCCTCGGCTGCTGTAGTCTCGGCCTCGTCCTCAGCCGATGTAGTTTCTGTCTCTTCCTCGGCTGCTGTAGTCTCGGCCTCGTCCTCAGCCGATGTAGTTTCTGTCTCTTCCTCGGCTGCTGTAGTCTCGGCCTCGTCCTCAGCCGATGTAGATTCTGTCTCTTCCTCGGCTGTTGTAGTCTCGGCCTGGTCCTCAGCCGATGTAGTTTCTGTCTCTTCCTCGGCTGCTGTAGTCTCGGCCTCGTCCTCAGCCGTCGTAGTTTCTGTCTCTTCCTCGGCTGCTGTAGTCTCGGCCTCGTCCTCAGCCGCCGTAGTTTCTGTCTCTTCCTCGGCTGCTGTAGTCTCGGCCTCGTCCTCAGCCGCCGTAGTTTCTGTCTCGTCCTCGGCTGCTGTAGTCTCGGCCTCGTCCTCAGCCGCCGTAGATTCTGTCTCTTCCTCGGCTGCTGTAGTCTCGGCCTCGTCCTCAGCCGATGTAGTTTCTGTCTCTTCCTCGGCTGCTGTAGTCTCGGCCTCGTCCTCAGCCGATGTAGTTTCTGTCTCTTCCTCGGCTGCTGTAGTCTCGGCCTCGTCCTCAGCCGATGTAGTTTCTGTCTCTTCCTCGGCTGCTGTAGTCTCGGCCTCGTCCTCAGCCGCCGTAGTTTCTGTCTCTTCCTCGGCTGCTGTAGTCTCGGCCTCGTCCTCAGCCGCCGTAGTTTCTGTTTCTTCCTCGGCTGCTGTAGTCTCGGCCTCGTCCTCAGCCGCCGTAGATTCTGTCTCTTCCTCGGCTGCTGTAGTCTCGGCCTCGCCCTCAGCCGCTGTAGTTTCTGTCTCTTCCTCGGCTGCTGTAGTCTCGGCCTCGTCCTCAGCCGCCGTAGTTTCTGTCTCTTCCTCGGCTGCTGTAGTCTCGGCCTCGTCCTCAGCCGATGTAGTTTCTGTCTCTTCCTCGGCTGCTGTAGTCTCGGCCTCGTCCTCAGCCGCCGTAGTTTCTGTCTCTTCCTCGGCTGCTGTAGTCTCGGCCTCGTCCTCAGCCGATGTAGTTTCTGTCTCTTCCTCGGCTGCTGTAGTCTCGGCCTCGTCCTCAGCCGCCGTAGTTTCTGTCTCTTCCTCGGCTGCTGTAGTCTCGGCCTCGTCCTCAGCCGCCGTAGATTCTATCTCTTCCTCGGCTGCTGTAGTCTCGGCCTCGTTCTCAGCCGATGTAGTTTCTGTCTCTTCCTCGGCTGTTGTAGTCTCGGCCTCGTCTTCAGCCGCCGTAGTTTCTGTCTCTTCCTCGGCTGCTGTAGTCTCGGCCTCGTCCTCAGCCGATGTAGATTCTGTCTCTTCCTCGGCTGCTGTAGTCTCGGCCTCGTCCTCAGCCGATGTAGTTTCTGTCTCTTCCTCGGCTGCTGTAGTCTCGGCCTCGTCCTCAGCCGATGTAGTTTCTGTCTCTTCCTCGGCTGCTGTAGTCTCGGCCTCGTCCTCAGCCGCCGTAGTTTCTGTCTCTTCCTCGGCTGCTGTAGTCTCGGCCTCGTCCTCAGCCGATGTAGTTTCTGTCTCTTCCTCGGCTGCTGTAGTCTCGGCCTCGTCCTCAGCCGCCGTAGTTTCTGTCTCTTCCTCGGCTGCTGTAGTCTCGGCCTCGTCCTCAGCCGATGTAGTTTCTGTCTCTTCCTCGGCTGCTGTAGTCTCGGCCTCGTCCTCAGCCGCCGTAGTTTCTGTCTCTTCCTCGGCTGCTGTAGTCTCGGCCTCGTCCTCAGCCGCCGTAGTTTCTGTCTCGTCCTCGGCTGCTGTAGTCTCGGCCTCGTCCTCAGCCGCCGTAGTTTCTGTCTCTTCCTCGGCTGCTGTAGTCTCGGCCTCGTCCTCAGCCGCCGTAGTTTCTGTCTCGTCCTCGGCTGCTGTAGTCTCGGCCTCGTCCTCAGCCGATGTAGTTTCTGTCTCTTCCTCGGCTGCTGTAGTCTCGGCCTCGTCCTCAGCCGCCGTAGTTTCTGTCTCTTCCTCGGCTGCTGTAGTCTCTGCCTTGTCCTCAGCCGATGTAGTTTCTGTCTCTTCCTCGGCTGCTGTAGTCTCGGCCTCGTCCTCAGCCGATGTAGTTTCTGTCTCTTCCTCGGCTGCTGTAGTCTCGGCCTCGTCCTCAGCCGATGTAGTTTCTGTCTCGTCCTCGGCTGCTGTAGTCTCGGCCTCGTCCTCAGCCGATGTAGTTTCTGTCTCGTCCTCGGCTGCTGTAGTCTCGGCCTCGTCCTCAGCCGCCGTAGTTTCTGTCTCTTCCTCGGCTGCTGTAGTCTCTGCCTTGTCCTCAGCCGATGTAGTTTCTGTCTCTTCCTCGGCTGCTGTAGTCTCGGCCTCGTCCTCAGCCGATGTAGTTTCTGTGTCTTCCTCGGCTGCTGTAGTCTCGGCCTCGTCCTCAGCCGATGTAGTTTCTGTCTCTTCCTCGGCTGCTGTAGTCTCGGCCTCGTCCTCAGCCGATGTAGATTCTGTCTCTTCCTCGGCTGTTGTAGTCTCGGCCTGGTCCTCAGCCGATGTAGTTTCTGTCTCTTCCTCGGCTGCTGTAGTCTCGGCCTCGTCCTCAGCCGTCGTAGTTTCTGTCTCTTCCTCGGCTGCTGTAGTCTCGGCCTCGTCCTCAGCCGCCGTAGTTTCTGTCTCTTCCTCGGCTGCTGTAGTCTCGGCCTCGTCCTCAGCCGCCGTAGTTTCTGTCTCGTCCTCGGCTGCTGTAGTCTCGGCCTCGTCCTCAGCCGCCGTAGATTCTGTCTCTTCCTCGGCTGCTGTAGTCTCGGCCTCGTCCTCAGCCGATGTAGTTTCTGTCTCTTCCTCGGCTGCTGTAGTCTCGGCCTCGTCCTCAGCCGATGTAGTTTCTGTCTCTTCCTCGGCTGCTGTAGTCTCGGCCTCGTCCTCAGCCGATGTAGTTTCTGTCTCTTCCTCGGCTGCTGTAGTCTCGGCCTCGTCCTCAGCCGCCGTAGTTTCTGTCTCTTCCTCGGCTGCTGTAGTCTCGGCCTCGTCCTCAGCCGCCGTAGTTTCTGTCTCTTCCTCGGCTGCTGTAGTCTCGGCCTCGTCCTCAGCCGCCGTAGATTCTGTCTCTTCCTCGGCTGCTGTAGTCTCGGCCTCGCCCTCAGCCGCTGTAGTTTCTGTCTCTTCCTCGGCTGCTGTAGTCTCGGCCTCGTCCTCAGCCGCCGTAGTTTCTGTCTCTTCCTCGGCTGCTGTAGTCTCGGCCTCGTCCTCAGCCGCCGTAGTTTCTGTCTCTTCCTCGGCTGCTGTAGTCTCGGCCTCGTCCTCAGCCGCCGTAGTTTCTGTCTCTTCCTCGGCTGCTGTAGTCTCGGTCTCGTCCTCAGCCGATGTAGTTTCTGTCTCTTCCTCGGCTGCTGTAGTCTCGGCCTCGTCCTCAGCCGCCGTAGTTTCTGTCTCTTCCTCGGCTGCTGTAGTCTCGGCCTCGTCCTCAGCCGCCGTAGATTCTATCTCTTCCTCGGCTGCTGTAGTCTCGGCCTCGTTCTCAGCCGATGTAGTTTCTGTCTCTTCCTCGGCTGTTGTAGTCTCGGCCTCGTCTTCAGCCGCCGTAGTTTCTGTCTCTTCCTCGGCTGCTGTAGTCTCGGCCTCGTCCTCAGCCGATGTAGTTTCTGTCTCTTCCTCGGCTGCTGTAGTCTCGGCCTCGTCCTCAGCCGATGTAGTTTCTGTCTCTTCCTCGGCTGCTGTAGTCTCGGCCTCGTCCTCAGCCGATGTAGTTTCTGTCTCTTCCTCGGCTGCTGTAGTCTCGGCCTCGTCCTCAGCCGATGTAGTTTCTGTCTCTTCCTCGGCTGCTGTAGTCTCGGCCTCGTCCTCAGCCGATGTAGTTTCTGTCTCTTCCTCGGCTGCTGTAGTCTCGGCCTCGTCCTCAGCCGCCGTAGTTTCTGTCTCTTCCTCGGCTGCTGTAGTCTCGGCCTCGTCCTCAGCCGATGTAGTTTCTGTCTCTTCCTCGGCTGCTGTAGTCTCGGCCTCGTCCTCAGCCGCCGTAGTTTCTGTCTCTTCCTCGGCTGCTGTAGTCTCGGCCTCGTCCTCAGCCGCCGTAGTTTCTGTCTCGTCCTCGGCTGCTGTAGTCTCGGCCTCGTCCTCAGCCGCCGTAGTTTCTGTCTCTTCCTCGGCTGCTGTAGTCTCGGCCTCGTCCTCAGCCGCCGTAGTTTCTGTCTCGTCCTCGGCTGCTGTAGTCTCGGCCTCGTCCTCAGCCGCCGTAGTTTCTGTCTCTTCCTCGGCTGCTGTAGTCTCGGCCTCGTCCTCAGCCGATGTAGATTCTGTCTCTTCCTCGGCTGCTGTAGTCTCGGCCTCGTCCTCAGCCGCCGTAGATTCTGTCTCTTCCTCGGCTGCTGTAGTCGCGGCCTCGTCCTCAGCCGATGTAGTTTCTGTCTCTTCCTCGGCTGCTGTAGTCTCGGCCTCGTCCTCAGCCACCGTAGTTTCTGTCTCTTCCTCGGCTGCTGTAGTCTCGGCCTCGTCCTCAGCCGCCGTAGTTTCTGTCTCTTCCTCGGCTGCTGTAGTCTCGGCCTCGTCCTCAGCCGCCGTAGTTTCTGTCTCTTCCTCGGCTGCTGTAGTCTCGGCCTCGTCCTCAGCCACCGTAGTTTCTGTCTCTTCCTCGGCTGCTGTAGTCTCGGCCTCGTCCTCAGCCGATGTAGTTTCTGTCTCTTCCTCGGCTGCTGTAGTCTCGGCCTCGTCCTCAGCCGCCGTAGTTTCTGTCTCTTCCTCGGCTGCTGTAGTCTCGGCCTCGTCCTCAGCCGATGTAGTTTCTGTCTCTTCCTCGGCTGCTGTAGTCTCGGCCTCGTCCTCAGCCGTTGTAGTTTCTGTCTCTTCCTCGGCTGCTGTAGTCTCGGCCTCGTCCTCAGCCGATGTAGTTTCTGTCTCTTCCTCGGCTGCTGTAGTCTCGGCCTCGTCCTCAGCCGCCGTAGTTTCTGTCTCGTCCTCGGCTGCTGTAGTCTCGGCCTCGTCCTCAGCCGATGTAGTTTCTGTCTCTTCCTCGGCTGCTGTAGTCTCGGCCTCGTCCTCAGCCGCCGTAGTTTCTGTCTCTTCCTCGGCTGCTGTAGTCTCGGCCTGGTCCTCAGCCGCCGTAGTTTCTGTCTCTTCCTCGGCTGCTGTAGTCTCGGCCTCGTCCTCAGCCGCCGTAGTTTCTGTCTCTTCCTCGGCTGCTGTAGTCTCGGCCTCGTCCTCAGCCGCCGTAGTTTCTGTCTCTTCCTCGGCTGCTGTAGTCTCGGCCTCGTCCTCAGCCGATGTAGTTTCTGTCTCTTCCTCGGCTGCTGTAGTCTCGGCCTCGTCCTCAGCCGATGTAGTTTCTGTCTCTTCCTCGGCTGCTGTAGTCTCGGCCTCGTCCTCAGCCGCCGTAGTTTCTGTCTCATCCTCGGCTGCTGTAGTCTCGGCCTCGTCCTCAGCCGCCGTAGTTTCTGTCTGTTCCTCGGCTGCTGTAGTCTCGGCCTCGTCCTCAGCCGATGTAGTTTCTGTCTCTTCCTCGGCTGCTGTAGTCTCGGCCTCGTCCTCAGCCGATGTAGTTTCTGTCTCTTCCTCGGCTGCTGTAGTCTCGGCCTCGTCCTCAGCCGCCGTAGTTTCTGTCTCTTCCTCGGCTGCTGTAGTCTCGGCCTCGTCCTCAGCCGATGTAGTTTCTGTCTCTTCCTCGGCTGCTGTAGTCTCGGCCTCGTCCTCAGCCGCCGTAGTTTTTGTCTCTTCCTCGGCTGCTGTAGTCTCGGCCTCGTCCTCAGCCGCCGTAGTTTCTGTCTCTTCCTCGGCTGCTGTAGTCTCGGCCTCGTCCTCAGCCGCCGTAGTTTCTGTCTCTTCCTCGGCTGCTGTAGTCTCGGCCTCGTCCTCAGCCGATGTAGTTTCTGTCTCTTCCTCGGCTGCTGTAGTCTCGGCCTCGTCCTCAGCCGCCGTAGTTTTTGTCTCTTCCTCGGCTGCTGTAGTCTCGGCCTCGTCCTCAGCCGCCGTAGTTTCTGTCTCTTCCTCGGCTGCTGTAGTCTCGGCCTCGTCCTCAGCCGCCGTAGTTTCTGTCTCTTCCTCGGCTGCTGTAGTCTCGGCCTCGTCCTCAGCCGATGTAGTTTCTGTCTCGTCCTCGGCTGCTGTAGTCTCGGCCTCGTCCTCAGCCGATGTAGTTTCTGTCTCTTCCTCGGCTGCTGTAGTCTCGGCCTCGTCCTCAGCCGCCGTAGTTTCTGTCTCATCCTCGACTGCTGTAGTCTCGGCCTCGTCCTCAGCCGCCGTAGATTCTGTCTCTTCCTCGGCTGCTGTAGTCTCGGCCTCGTCCTCAGCCGATGTAGTTTCTGTCTCTTCCTCGGCTGTTGTAGTCTCGGCCTCGTCCTCAGCCGATGTAGTTTCTGTCTCGTCCTCGGCTGCTGTAGTCTCGGCCTCGTCCTCAGCCGCCGTAGTTTCTGTCTCTTCCTCGGCTGCTGTAGTCTCGGCCTCGTCCTCAGCCGCCGTAGTTTCTGTCTCTTCCTCGGCTGCTGTAGTCTCGGCCTCGTCCTCAGCCGATGTAGTTTCTGTCTCTTCCTCGGCTGCTGTAGTCTCGGCCTCGTCCTCAGCCGAGGTAGTTTCTGTCTCTTCCTCGGCTGCTGTAGTCTCGGCCTCGTCCTCAGCCGCCGTAGTTTCTGTCTCTTCCTCGGCTGCTGTAGTCTCGGCCTCGTCCTCAGCCGATGTAGTTTCTGTCTCTTCCTCGGCTGCTGTAGTCTCGGCCTCGTCCTCAGCCGATGTAGTTTCTGTCTCTTCCTCGGCTGCTGTAGTCTCGGCCTCGTCCTCAGCCGCCGTAGTTTCTGTCTCTTCCTCGGCTGCTGTAGTCTCGGCCTCGTCCTCAGCCGATGTAGTTTCTGTCTCTTCCTCGGCTGCTGTAGTCTCGGCCTCGTCCTCAGCCGCCGCCGTTTCTGTCTCTTCCTCGGCTGCTGTAGTCTCGGCCTCGTCCTCAGCCGCCGTAGTTTCTGTCTCTTCCTCGGCTGCTGTAGTCTCGGCCTCGTCCTCAGCCGCCGTAGTTTCTGTCTCGTCCTCGGCTGCTGTAGTCTCGGCCTCGTCCTCAGCCGCCGTAGTTTCTGTCTCTTCCTCGGCTGCTGTAGTCTCGGCCTCGTCCTCAGCCGATGTAGTTTCTGTCTCTTCCTCGGCTGCTGTAGTCTCGGCCTCGTCCTCAGCCGATGTAGTTTCTGTCTCTTCCTCGGCTGCTGTAGTCTCGGCCTCGTCCTCAGCCGATGTAGTTTCTGTCTCTTCCTCGGCTGCTGTAGTCTCGGCCTCGTCCTCAGCCGATGTAGTTTCTGTCTCTTCCTCGGCTGCTGTAGTCTCGGCCTCGTCCTCAGCCGCCGTAGTTTCTGTCTCTTCCTCGGCTGCTGTAGTCTCGGCCTCGTCCTCAGCCGATGTAGTTTCTGTCTCTTCCTCGGCTGCTGTAGTCTCGGCCTCGTCCTCAGCCGATGTAGATTCTGTCTCGTCCTCGGCTGCTGTAGTCTCGGCCTCGTCCTCAGCCGATGTAGTTTCTGTTTCTTCCTCGGCTGCTGTAGTCTCGGCCTCGTCCTCAGCCGCCGTAGTTTCTGTCTCTTCCTCGGCTGCTGTAGTCTCGGCCTCGTCCTCAGCCGATGTAGTTTCTGTCTCTTCCTCGGCTGCTGTAGTCTCGGCCTCGTCCTCAGCCGATGTAGTTTCTGTCTCTTCCTCGGCTGCTGTAGTCTCGGCCTCGTCCTCAGCCGATGTAGTTTCTGTCTCTTCCTCGGCTGCTGTAGTCTCGGCCTCGTCCTCAGCCGCCGTAGTTTCTGTCTCATCCTCGGCTGCTGTAGTCTCGGCCTCGTCCTCAGCCGCCGTAGTTTCTGTCTCTTCCTCGGCTGCTGTAGTCTCGGCCTCGTCCTCAGCCGATGTAGTTTCTGTCTCTTCCTCGGCTGCTGTAGTCTCGGCCTCGTCCTCAGCCGCCGTAGTTTCTGTCTCTTCCTCGGCTGCTGTAGTCTTGGCCTCGTCCTCAGCCGATGTAGTTTCTGTCTCTTCCTCGGCTGCTGTAGTCTCGGCCTCGTCCTCAGCCGATGTAGTTTCTGTCTCTTCCTCGGCTGCTGTAGTCTCGGCCTCGTCCTCAGCCGCCGTAGTTTCTGTCTCTTCCTCGGCTGCTGTAGTCTCGGCCTCGTTCTCAGCCGCCGTAGTTTCTGTCTCTTCCTCGGCTGCTGTAGTCTCGGCCTCGTCCTCAGCCGCCGTAGTTTCTGTCTCTTCCTCGGCTGCTGTAGTCTCGGCCTCGTCCTCAGCCGATGTAGTTTCTGTCTCTTCCTCGGCTGCTGTAGTTTCGGCCTCGTCCTCAGCCGATGTAGTTTCTGTCTCTTCCTCGGCTGCTGTAGTCTCGGCCTCGTCCTCAGCCGCCGTAGTTTCTGTCTCTTCCTCGGCTGCTGTAGTCTCGGCCTCGTCCTCAGCCGATGTAGTTTCTGTCTCTTCCTCGGCTGCTGTAGTCTCGGCCTCGTCCTCAGCCGATGTAGTTTCTGTCTCTTCCTCGGCTGCTGTAGTCTCGGCCTCGTCCTCAGCCGCCGTAGTTTCTGTCTCTTCCTCGGCTGCTGTAGTCTCGGCCTCGTCCTCAGCCGATGTAGTTTCTGTCTCTTCCTCGGCTGCTGTAGTCTCGGCCTCGTCCTCAGCCGCCGCCGTTTCTGTCTCTTCCTCGGCTGCTGTAGTCTCGGCCTCGTCCTCAGCCGCCGTAGTTTCTGTCTCTTCCTCGGCTGCTGTAGTCTCGGCCTCGTCCTCAGCCGATGTAGTTTCTGTCTCTTCCTCGGCTGCTGTAGTCTCGGCCTCGTCCTCAGCCGCCGTAGTTTCTGTCTCTTCCTCGGCTGCTGTAGTCTCGGCCTCGTCCTCAGCCGCCGTAGTTTCTGTCTCTTCCTCGGCTGCTGTAGTCTCGGCCTCGTCCTCAGCCGCCGTAGTTTCTGTCTCTTCCTCGGCTGCTGTAGTCTCGGCCTCGTCCTCAGCCGCCGTAGTTTCTGTCTCTTCCTCGGCTGCTGTAGTCTCGGCCTCGTCCTCAGCCGCCGTAGTTTCTGTCTCTTCCTCGGCTGCTGTAGTCTCGGCTTCGTCCTCAGCCGCCGTAGTTTCTGTCTCTTCCTCGGCTGCTGTAGTCTCGGCCTCGTCCTCAGCCGCCGTAGTTTCTGTCTCTTCCTCGGCTGCTGTAGTCTCGGCCTCGTCCTCAGCCGCCGTAGTTTCTGTCTCTTCCTCGGCTGCTGTAGTCTCGGCCTCGTCCTCAGCCGCCGTAGTTTCTGTCTCTTCCTCGGCTGCTGTAGTCTCGGCCTCGTCCTCAGCCGCCGTAGTTTCTGTCTCTTCCTCGGCTGCTGTAGTCTCGGCCTCTTCCTCAGCCGTTGTAGTTTCTGTCTCTTCCTCGGCTGCTGTAGTCTCGGCCTCGTCCTCAGCCGATGTAGTTTCTGTCTCTTCCTCGGCTGCTGTAGTCTCGGCCTCGTCCTCAGCCGCCGTAGTTTCTGTCTCTTCCTCGGCTGCTGTTGTCTCGGCCTCGTCCTCAGCCGCCGTAGTTTCTGTCTCTTCCTCGGCTGCTGTAGTCTCGGCCTCGTCCTCAGCCGATGTAGTTTCTGTCTCTTCCTCGGCTGCTGTAGTCTCGGCCTCGTCCTCAGCCGCCGTAGTTTCTGTCTCTTCCTCGGCTGCTGTAGTCTCGGCCTCGTCCTCAGTCGCCGTAGTTTCTGTCTCTTCCTCGGCTGCTGTAGTCTCGGTCTCGTCCTCAGCCGATGTAGTTTCTGTCTCTTCCTCGGCTGCTGTAGTCTTGGCCTCGTCCTCAGCCGATGTAGTTTCTGTCTCTTCCTCGGCTGCTGTAGTCTCGGCCTCGTCCTGAGCCGCTGTAGTTTCTGTCTCGTCCTCGGCTGCTGTAGTCTCGGCCTCGTCCTCAGCCGCCGTAGTTTCTGTCTCTTCCTCGGCTGCTGTAGTCTCGGTCTCGTCCTCAGCCGCCGTAGTTTCTGTCTCTTCCTCGGCTGCTGTAGTCTCGGCCTCGTCCTCAGCCGATGTAGTTTCTGTCTCTTCCTCGGCTGCTGTAGTCTTGGCCTCGTCCTCAGCCGATGTAGTTTCTGTCTCTTCCTCGGCTGCTGTAGTCTCGGCCTCGTCCTCAGCCGCCGTAGTTTCTGTTTCTTCCTCGGCTGCTGTAGTCTCGGCCTCGTCCTCAGCCGATGTAGTTTCTGTCTCTTCCTCGGCTGCTGTAGTTTCGGCCTCGTCCTCAGCCGCCGTAGTTTCTGTCTCTTCCTCGGCTGCTGTAGTCTCGGCCTCGTCCTCAGCCGCCGTAGTTTCTGTCTCGTCCTCGGCTGCTGTAGTCTCGGCCTCGTCCTCAGCCGCCGTAGTTTCTGTCTCTTCCTCGGCTGCTGTAGTCTCGGCCTCGTCCTCAGCCGCCGTAGTTTCTGTCTCTTCCTCGGCTGCTGTAGTCTCGGCTTCGTCCTCAGCCGCCGTAGTTTCTGTCTCTTCCTCGGCTGCTGTAGTCTCGGCCTCGTCCTCAGCCGCCGTAGTTTCTGTCTCTTCCTCGGCTGCTGTAGTCTCGGCCTCGTCCTCAGCCGCCGTAGTTTCTGTCTCTTCCTCGGCTGCTGTAGTCTCGGCCTCGTCCTCAGCCGCCGTAGTTTCTGTCTCTTCCTCGGCTGCTGTAGTCTCGGCCTCGTCCTCAGCCGCCGTAGTTTCTGTCTCTTCCTCGGCTGCTGTAGTCTCGGCCTCTTCCTCAGCCGTTGTAGTTTCTGTCTCTTCCTCGGCTGCTGTAGTCTCGGCCTCGTCCTCAGCCGATGTAGTTTCTGTCTCTTCCTCAGCTGCTGTAGTCTCGGCCTCGTCCTCAGCCGCCGTAGTTTCTGTCTCTTCCTCGGCTGCTGTTGTCTCGGCCTCGTCCTCAGCCGCCGTAGTTTCTGTCTTTTCCTCGGCTGCTGTAGTCTCGGCCTCGTCCTCAGCCGATGTAGTTTCTGTCTCTTCCTCGGCTGCTGTAGTCTCGGCCTCGTCCTCAGCCGCCGTAGTTTCTGTCTCTTCCTCGGCTGCTGTAGTCTCGGCCTCGTCCTCAGCCGCCGTAGTTTCTGTCTCTTCCTCGGCTGCTGTAGTCTCGGTCTCGTCCTCAGCCGCCGTAGTTTCTGTCTCTTCCTCGGCTGCTGTAGTCTTGGCCTCGTCCTCAACCGATGTAGTTTCTGTCTCTTCCTCGGCTGCTGTAGTCTCGGCCTCGTCCTGAGCCGCTGTAGTTTCTGTCTCTTCCTCGGCTGCTGTAGTCTCGGCCTCGTCCTCAGCCGCCGTAGTTTCTGTCTCTTCCTCGGCTGCTGTAGTCTCGGTCTCGTCCTCAGCCGCCGTAGTTTCTGTCTCTTCCTCGGCTGCTGTAGTCTCGGCCTCGTCCTCAGCCGATGTAGTTTCTGTCTCTTCCTCGGCTGCTGTAGTCTTGGCCTCGTCCTCAGCCGATGTAGTTTCTGTCTCTTCCTCGGCTGCTGTAGTCTCGGCCTCGTCCTCAGCCGCCGTAGTTTCTGTTTCTTCCTCGGCTGCTGTAGTCTCGGCCTCGTCCTCAGCCGCCGTAGTTTCTGTTTCTTCCTCGGCTGCTGTAGTCTCGGCCTCGTCCTCAGCCGCCGTAGTTTCTGTCTCGTCCTCGGCTGCTGTAGTCTCGGCCTCGTCCTCAGCCGATGTAGTTTCTGTTTCTTCCTCGGCTGCTGTAGTCTCGGCCTCGTCCTCAGCCGATGTAGTTTCTGTCTCTTCCTCGGCTGCTGTAGTCTCGGCCTCGTCCTCAGCCGATGTAGTTTCTGTCTCTTCCTCGGCTGCTGTAGTCTCGGCCTCGTCCTCAGCCGATGTAGTTTCTGTCTCTTCCTCGGCTGCTGTAGTCTCGGCCTCGTCCTCAGCCGCCGTAGTTTCTGTCTCTTCCTCGGCTGCTGTAGTCTCGGCCTCGTCCTCAGCCGATGTAGTTTCTGTCTCTTCCTCGGCTGCTGTAGTCTCGGCCTCGTCCTCAGCCGCCGTAGTTTCTGTCTCTTCCTCGGCTGCTGTAGTCTCGGCCTCATCCTCAGCCGCCGTAGTTTCTGTCTCTTCCTCGGCTGCTGTAGTCTCGGCCTCGTCCTCAGCCGATGTAGTTTCTGTCTCTTCCTCGGCTGCTGTAGTCTCGGCCTCGTCCTCAGCCGATGTAGTTTCTGTCTCTTCCTCGGCTGCTGTAGTCTCGGCCTCGTCCTCAGCCGCCGTAGTTTCTGTCTCTTCCTCGGCTGCTGTAGTCTCGGCCTCGTCCTCAGCCGCCGTAGTTTCTGTCTCTTCCTCGGCTGCTGTAGTCTCGGTCTCGTCCTCAGCCGATGTAGTTTCTGTCTCTTCCTCGGCTGCTGTAGTCTCGGCCTCGTCCTCAGCCGATGTAGTTTCTGTCTCTTCCTCGGCTGCTGTAGTCTCGGCCTCGTCCTCAGCCGATGTAGTTTCTGTCTCTTCCTCGGCTGCTGTAGTCTCGGCCTCGTCCTCAGCCGCCGTAGTTTCTGTCTCTTCCTCGGCTGCTGTAGTCTCGGCCTCGTCCTCAGCCGATGTAGTTTCTGTCTCTTCCTCGGCTGCTGTAGTCTCGGCCTCGTCCTCAGCCGATGTAGTTTCTGTCTCTTCCTCGGCTGCTGTAGTCTCGGCCTCATCCTCAGCCGCCGTAGTTTCTGTCTCTTCCTCGGCTGCTGTAGTCTCGGCCTCTTCCTCAGCCGTTGTAGTTTCTGTCTCTTCCTCGGCTGCTGTAGTCTCGGCCTCGTCCTCAGCCGATGTAGTTTCTGTCTCTTCCTCAGCTGCTGTAGTCTCGGCCTCGTCCTCAGCCGCCGTAGTTTCTGTCTCTTCCTCGGCTGCTGTTGTCTCGGCCTCGTCCTCAGCCGCCGTAGTTTCTGTCTCTTCCTCGGCTGCTGTAGTCTCGGCCTCGTCCTCAGCCGATGTAGTTTCTGTCTCTTCCTCGGCTGCTGTAGTCTCGGCCTCGTCCTCAGCCGCCGTAGTTTCTGTCTCTTCCTCGGCTGCTGTAGTCTCGGCCTCGTCCTCAGCCGATGTAGTTTCTGTCTCTTCCTCGGCTGCTGTAGTCTCGGCCTCGTCCTCAGCCGCCGTAGTTTCTGTCTCTTCCTCGGCTGCTGTAGTCTCGGCCTCGTCCTCAGCCGCCGTAGTTTCTGTCTCTTCCTCGGCTGCTGTAGTCTCGGTCTCGTCCTCAGCCGCCGTAGTTTCTGTCTCTTCCTCGGCTGCTGTAGTCTTGGCCTCGTCCTCAGCCGATGTAGTTTCTGTCTCTTCCTCGGCTGCTGTAGTCTCGGCCTCGTCCTCAGCCGATGTAGTTTCTGTCTCTTCCTCGGCTGCTGTAGTCTCGGCCTCGTCCTCAGCCGCCGTAGTTTCTGTCTCTTCCTCGGCTGCTGTAGTCTCGGTCTCGTCCTCAGCCGCCGTAGTTTCTGTCTCTTCCTCGGCTGCTGTAGTCTCGGCCTCGTCCTCAGCCGATGTAGTTTCTGTTTCTTCCTCGGCTGCTGTAGTCTCGGCCTCGTCCTCAGCCGATGTAGTTTCTGTCTCTTCCTCGGCTGCTGTAGTCTCGGCCTCATCCTCAGCCGCCGTAGTTTCTGTCTCTTCCTCGGTAGCTGTAGTCTCGGCCTCATCCTCAGCCGCCGTAGTTTCTGTCTCTTCCTCGGCTGCTGTAGTCTCGGCCTCATCCTCAGCCGCCGTAGTTTCTGTCTCTTCCTCGGCTGCTGTAGTCTCGGCCTCGTCCTCAGCCGATGTAGTTTCTGTCTCTTCCTCGGCTGCTGTAGTCTCGGCCTCGTCCTCAGCCGCCGTAGTTTCTGTCTCTTCCTTGGCTGCTGTAGTCTCGGTCTCGTCCTCAGCCGCCGTAGTTTCTGTCTCTTCCTCGGCTGCTGTAGTCTCGGCCTCGTCCTCAGCCGCCGTAGTTTCTGTCTCTTCCTCGGCTGCTGTAGTCTCGGTCTCGTCCTCAGCCGATGTAGTTTCTGTCTCTTCCTCGGCTGCTGTAGTCTCGGCCTCGTCCTCAGCCGATGTAGTTTCTGTCTCTTCCTCGGCTGCTGTAGTCTCGGCCTCGTCCTCAGCCGCCGTAGTTTCTGTCTCTTCCTCGGCTGCTGTAGTCTTGGCCTCGTCCTCAGCCGATGTAGTTTCTGTCTCTTCCTCGGCTGCTGTAGTCTCGGCCTCGTCCTGAGCCGCTGTAGTTTCTGTCTCTTCCTCGGCTGCTGTAGTCTCGGCCTCGTCCTCAGCCGCCGTAGTTTCTGTCTCTTCCTCGGCTGCTGTAGTCTCGGTCTCGTCCTCAGCCGCCGTAGTTTCTGTCTCTTCCTCGGCTGCTGTAGTCTCGGCCTCGTCCTCAGCCGATGTAGTTTCTGTCTCTTCCTCGGCTGCTGTAGTCTCGGCCTCGTCCTCAGCCGCCGTAGTTTCTGTCTCTTCCTCGGCTGCTGTAGTCTCGGTCTCGTCCTCAGCCGATGTAGTTTCTGTCTCTTCCTCGGCTGCTGTAGTCTCGGCCTCGTCCTCAGCCGATGTAGTTTCTGTCTCTTCCTCGGCTGCTGTAGTCTCGGCCTCGTCCTCAGCCGATGTAGTTTCTGTCTCTTCCTCGGCTGCTGTAGTCTCGGCCTCGTCCTCAGCCGCCGTAGTTTCTGTCTCTTCCTCGGCTGCTGTAGTCTCGGTCTCGTCCTCAGCCGCCGTAGTTTCTGTCTCTTCCTCGGCTGCTGTAGTCTCGGCCTCGTCCTCAGCCGATGTAGTTTCTGTCTCTTCCTCGGCTGCTGTAGTCTTGGCCTCGTCCTCAGCCGATGTAGTTTCTGTCTCTTCCTCGGCTGCTGTAGTCTCGGCCTCGTCCTCAGCCGATGTAGTTTCTGTCTCTTCCTCGGCTGCTGTAGTCTCGGCCTCGTCCTCAGCCGATGTAGTTTCTGTCTCTTCCTCGGCTGCTGTAGTCTCGGCCTCGTCCTCAGCCGCCGTAGTTTCTGTCTCTTCCTCGGCTGCTGTAGTCTCGGCCTCGTCCTCAGCCGCCGTAGTTTCTGTCTCTTCCTCGGCTGCTGTAGTCTCGGCCTCTTCCTCAGCCGCCGTAGTTTCTGTCTCTTCCTCGGCTGCTGTAGTCTCGGCCTCGTCCTCAGCCGATGTAGTTTCTGTCTCTTCCTCGGCTGCTGTAGTCTCGGCCTCTTCCTCAGCCGCCGTAGTTTCTGTCTCTTCCTCGGCTGCTGTAGTCTCGGCTTCGTCCTCAGCCGATGTAGTTTCTGTCTCTTCCTCGGCTGCTGTAGTCTCGGCTTCGTCCTCAGCCGATGTAGTTTCTGTCTCTTCCTCGGCTGCTGTAGTCTCGGCCTCGTCCTCAGCCGCCGTAGTTTCTGTCTCTTCCTCGGCTGCTGTAGTCTCGGCCTCGTCCTCAGCCGATGTAGTTTCTGTCTCTTCCTCGGCTGCTGTAGTCTCGGCCTCGTCCTCAGCCGCCGTAGTTTCTGTCTCTTCCTCGGCTGCTGTAGTCTCGGCCTCGTCCTCAGCCGATGTAGATTCTGTCTCTTCCTCGGCTGCTGTAGTCTCGGCCTCGTCCTCAGCCGCCGTAGTTTCTGTCTCTTCCTCGGCTGCTGTAGTCTCGGCCTCGTCCTCAGCCGCCGTAGTTTCTGTCTCTTCCTCGGCTGCTGTAGTCTCGGCCTCGTCCTCAGCCGCCGTAGTTTCTGTCTCTTCCTCGGCTGCTGTAGTCTCGGCCTCGTCCTCAGCCGCCGTAGTTTCTGTCTCTTCCTCGGCTGCTGTAGTCTCGGCCTCGTCCTCAGCCGCCGTAGTTTCTGTCTCTTCCTCGGCTGCTGTAGTCTCGGCCTCGTCCTCAGCCGCCGTAGTTTCTGTCTCTTCCTCGGCTGCTGTAGTCTCGGCCTCGTCCTCAGCCGATGTAGTTTCTGTCTCTTCCTCGGCTGCTGTAGTCTCGGCCTCGTCCTCAGCCGCCGTAGTTTCTGTCTCTTCCTCGGCAGCTGTAGTCTCGGCCTCATCTTCAGCTGTCGTTGTTTCTCTTTCTTCCACGGGCACTGATGTTGTTGTTTGTTGTTCATCATTATTTGAACTTGCGTCGTCTGTTTGATCGATGTTTGCTGCAACAGTTGTTTGCTGTGAGTCTATTGATTCAGTTGTTGTTTCGGTTGAGACCGTTGTGGTTGATGGGAAGATATAATCCTTTATCTTATTGATGATGTTTGGTATCAGATTCTTCGTTGCACTTTCCATCACTTTTTCATCCACGGGAAACAATTTTCTTATAAGCTCCGTTAGTTTAAACGACACACCATTGCGCATTCCATCTTTTATGCCCGCGTTGACACTCGCTAACACCTATTTTGAACGATACAACAAAACACTTTAGCTCATGACGATCACTTATTCCTGATACATACACACACACACATTGCTGCCTTTTCACATTCACATTTCTCTCTGCTCAACTTACCATCAACGTTATCATCACTTTGCACAAAACATCACCACTAAACTTTTCCATGATTTAATCCACTTTGCGTAGTTCAACTTACCCGGGACACAAGTACTGTAACGCTCGTTGCGTTGAATCGCCGCTTTTATAGTACTGCACTAGAAAGCACAACAAGTTAGCACAGCTGCATTGTTCTGTAACGTGCCAGTGCGATTGTTGATCTTTAGTCGCTCTTTATTGACTGCAGCGACTCAGGTTGAACAGACAAGCGTTTGAACACCTGGTACAAATCAAACAAAATTTGCATCACACACCCAGCAACGGGACTGGTAAATCTCCGTTCAATCGTACACTAGAACTAGACCGTTCTTTCACAACATGAGTGCTCTTTGCTCATGCATAGTAAATGAACAGAGCGTGTGTGTTACAATTGTGCTGCTTCGCAAAGATAATATTAGCACAGAAAATCTGTCAACATCGTGTCGTGTTCCGCGTTCAAGACGCGGCTTACTTGTTTCGTTAGGAATCGTAGATGAAATATTGAATGAAACATAATATCCTCCAGGTGGAAATGAAAAGTGTCACTTTGCTCCAGAAGAAGCGTTTGCATTTTATTTATCTCAAATATAGCATCGATAAACTGCAAATAAGGTTAAGTTAATTTAAATTAGAGAATAACCCTCGAGAATATAGTCTTCGCAACATTACACACTGTAAACCACACCCGTGCCACAATTCTGCCACCACCGTCTCAAAGTGGATGATATATTTCTTAATTGAGGGCGAACATAAAGATGACCCATCCGCACCATCCACTCGTGTCCTTTTTGCTCGAAACCGTCCTCCTTTTGCTGTGACGGCTGAGCACGTTCCTTAAGCATAATAAATTGTATCGATTTTTCTCCACGAAGGTCCTCCGGGGTGATACGAGCATTATGAGCAGCCATAATCAAAGAAACGCTTCAGCCGATGGTACGGCAGGGAAGGCAAGCAAGGCAGGGAAAAATTGAAACACGGCTGTGTGGCAGGCGAAGAAACGGAGCTGAAGATGAGCATAATAGAGCAATATTTTAACGGCAAGAGGACCATGAATATTATCACCTACCGTACCGCGGGCAGAGATCATCTGCCGGCAAAACGGCATGGTTCGCTCTATGGCCGCTCTCTGTCTCATTAGGACGCAGAAATGGGATCGCTTGTCTGTGCATTCGTTATGCGAGAGCCCGTTACGATGCGGTGTCGTCCTTACGTGCTCGCTCTATCTGCCGAGCGGCAAATGGCCATGGTTCCCGGGACATCTGTGCAAAAGCGTCCGTGGTGTGGTTCGAGCACGGGCCAAAGGATGTTCGACCGAAAAGGTGCATCAGTGCGAGGGAGGACACAAGCACAACACACACACGCACACTCTATCCTATGTGACTCCTTTTTTCTTCAGCGAGTCCGATGCGAGACGAACACACGGTGATTGCAGTGATTGCAATAACCCCCAGTCCGTGTGCGAGGGTGTTCAAGTGTGCCGTGCGTCGAGACCATCGGGGCAAGGTGAGAACATCCAGCCGGGCAGAGAACAAAAAGTATGCTGCTGTGAGTCCCGCACCCTCGCGCAAGGGGCGCCTTTTACATGGCACGTTGCTGCTGTTCCCCTGCCCGGGGTTGGACAAGGGTCAAGCGTGTTTATTTATTGAATGAGAGAAACAACATCTGCACGGCAATTTAATATGCACATCGGAGCAGCAGCAGCAACAGCAGGCGGCTGGCTAGCGATGCTCATCACCCACAACAATGCCGGTCAATCCCCGGGACAAGACAATGGACGGACACGGACAACCGGATCGGTCACAAACCAACCAACCCCTTACGGCCCTTACCTGGCCCTGTGCCCGTTACCCGCAACGCGTGGTCATTAAACTGAATGTCGCACTTTTCAGGCTAAATGATTGGGAAACAATATCGGTAATATTTTTCAGCACCCACCGAACAATCGGTCCATCAGCGTCCAGGGGTTAAAGCTCATGGTTCACCCACAAACCACCCTGGGTCCTCGGATTTTTTGGCTCGTGACCTATACACACACACACGCATGGGTCAATGATGTGGTGTCCCACTATAAAAGGTGAACTCAATTTTAGGACCACGTCACCCAGAAATGGTCCACACGGAAAGAGAGTGAGGGGTTGATTCACCAGAGGGGATGAAGATGCTTTACAGTCTACCGTTAACGATCGAAATCAATGAAAGGCATCAGCAAAAGGTTTTAAATTTCCTTCCCCAAAACTGTTGACTTTCATTGAACAGCTTCTAAAAGACCGTTTTTGTGCATCATCCCGCACATGGAAAAATGGTTTAAATTTGATTGCTTTCACTCTGGTGCGCGCAAAAGAAAATCAATGAATTTTTCCAACCCCAACGACATTACACGCCTCAGCCGGACGGACAGCCGTGCTTGTGTTGGACAAAAGCGTTTAAGCGGACTGTAAAACGAGTTACCGGAAGGAGAAGAAAAGAAGCGGCACAACTGATAATGGAACCCAAACACACGAGCCCCGGGAGTGAGATGTTTTCCGACAAGATCAAAGGCAGACTACAGTCACTTTACACCCTTCCCGGTTGCGAGAAGAGCGAGTGGGTAAGGGCAACCGTTCCAGGGGCAACCTGTGGGCCGCCGGTTCAATTCAATCATCAAACCACGTGCGCGCACCGTGCGTATTGGCGTAAGGAAGAGACACTTTTTTCCCCCTTACCACTCTGTAATGTATGTTGGTGTTGCATAGAAATGGAAAAATCTAAAGCGTCCTCTCTCTGCCTCCTGTAAGTGCAGTTGGTCAAAAAAACGCGTTCGCAGGACCCTGGCGGGTTTTGATTGATATTTGTACAAAATTGATTGTACCCAGGAAGGTGGTTCAGGAAATGGGCTCACTCTGCTTTCTGCATGATTTTGTTTGATTTTCTCTTTTCTTGCTGAAAAAAACAACGGCACCGAGCAACAACAAAAACAAGCGGCCAAACGAATTCAAATTCATCCTTTCGAGCGGATGAAACCGGCACCCCTTTTTGTGTATGTGCCGCCCACCGACAGCCGGTTTTTTTCTGTTTCTTCACTCAATCCTTCCCAGCTTCTCAGACGCAAAACTGGTTGTTACATCTCTTTTTTTGCTCGGGTTACCCAGAGCTTTGCACTTTGCCGACCCGAACCATGGCATGGCGGCCATTCAGAAATGGAACATCCTTTTTTAACTCCTTTTGGTTTCTCCTGCCACGTCCGTTGTGTCGTCGCCGCCACTTCGATGATACGCCACCCGGTGCTTGATGGTCAATTTTATGTTTATTTCTGCTGACCTCCGAAAAGAGGCATCCTTCCAAAGGCCAGGTTTGTGTGTGTGTGTACTTGCAGCGGCCGGTACACACGGTGGAATATTTATTAGATGCTAAAAATTGTATTATAATGTGAGGTAAGCGAAAGCGGCCCATCATGAAAGACGGCCCTTGGACGGCGGGATTGATGCCTGTACCGTTGTTGCCGTTTGCTCTGTGCGGTGGATGACCGTTGACAGGGACTGTTTTGCCTTTTTCCTCCTTTTTTGTTTTTTTTTTAGCTTTGGCTACGTGCGCCCATCGTCGATATATGTATTTAATTTTGCAAATATTTACATTTTTCAAACCCTGGGCCATGGGCGTGCGTTCCCGTGCTTCCGGCGTCCGGTTTTGGGAAGCAAAAGGGCCAAGCGCAATGATAATAATAATCATAATCATCCTGCCCTGGTTGGGGAGTCGGTTTTTGTTTGTTTCTGTTGCTGTTGTTGTGCCAAACAGGGTTTGGAAGAATATTAATGCCCGGCAGAAGGGCTTCTCGGCGAACGAGCGCGACCCACCATTTCACCGATTCCGGCGGTGGAGGTGGAGCCTGGCTACAAAGGAATATCATTAAAATTAATTGATGGTATCCGAAGCATGGGATTATGTTGCCCGCTCTCTCTCTCTCACACACACACACACTCGCTTTTTGCCCAAGAACGGCACCGGGCGCGCTGCTTTCGTTTGCATACAAATAATGTATAATCAATCGATAATCCCAGGCTTACCAGGCACACTTGCAAACTAATTTGAGCAAACTCTCTGGGCTCGAGCAAACGCAACGCGAACGCCACCACTCGACCGTGGGGCAATGGATCGGGCTCGCAGCAGTGTGTCGCGTGTAGCATCTTTTGCCTCGGCTGCCTTTTGCTGCACTTTGCCCAAGCTTTTCCCATGAATATTCTAATTCACGCCGTTGCTACACGACTGCGAGTGCGTCTGCTGTGTGGGCCTGCGTTGATTATCGATTGGCTCTCAGCGCGAAGTGGACAGATGGGCAGAATAGATGGGTCTTTCTGTGTCTGTACGTTCTGTCGGTAAAGATGGCACGAAGCAGTCCCAACCCAAGTATGCTTACACATTTACGCACAGCCGGGCGCCACAGCCTGCGATGGCTAATCGTATGCAAAAAGCACACGGCCCCGAGGAGAAGAGAGCGCAAATTTAATTAATTCCTCCCCTTTTGCTGTGTATGCCTAACGCGATGTGTATTTAGCGATTTGTGCCTAACCAGCAAAACAAAGCAGGCCGAGAAGGAGTAGGAGGAGGATTTCTCCATTCGAAGCGCCATTTAATGGACAGTCGTCGGGCAGGACAGGAGATAAAGAGGAAGGGTGGAAGAGAACGGTTCGGCCCTCTTCGATTCGATTGCTTCGAGCAAGAAGCAATCAATAGCAATTCAGCTTACTGCGTTATTATGTATGCGCCCAGGGAGAAAGCGAATATTGTCATTACGGCCATGATTTATTGTACTCGTGTGCGGCTCTTTGGTGGAATTGCCGGGTGACTGTGTGGACCACGCAGAGCATTGTTGGAATGGTGGAATTTGCATTCGTGTTGGAGAGCTCGAGCTCGTGCACGCGAAGAAGCATTTTTCTTATACGAATTACGAACAGAGTGTACGAGAATACAGATATTGAACTGTCTAATAATTCCATCGAAATTGAACAAAAACAAATTGCTATTGAAGGCTCTCTAAATACTACCCGCTCTCTCCTGGCACAAGAGTTCATCAAACTTTCACCAGCACCAATCCATCCAACCCATCCGATGCCAATTTTATGTAAATGAAGACACATGACCGAACACAAACGAGGCGAAAAGCCTCCTCCGCCAAACGATTCCCTTTCTGTCGGACTCGCTAGGGTTGGGATGGGGGAAACGCTCGGCAAACTAGACACACAGCGTGCGAACAAACGGCGTCCACGGGCCTGCCCACGCTCGAATGCAGAGCCGATGGCATACGATTCTATCTTCACCATTAACATGAGAGAAACAGAGCTTATACCACGAACGTACCCGAAAGGTATGCATGCTTCACTCATCAGGATCTAAAGGCAAGGACAAGGCAAAAGAGACACAGAAAAAATTCCTCACGGCTACAGATGTCCTTTTGATGCGTTGTCTATGCGTCTCGCTCGGTATCACAGCGGCTTACGGCAGGTAAGCAGTACAAATGCTGCTACCTGATACGCACACATGTTTATCGAACACAACTATTCGGTTCGGCTCGGTAAACTTCACGAGGATGCCGGAGCAAAAGGGCGCAGACTTTTTCATGATTTTGTATGACTTCGGCTGTTTTGGACTACGCGTGTAGGCGTTCGCACACAGAAACCAACCCAACCCGGCGGTGGAGGAGTAGCACGAGGGTTGCGGTCCTTTCAATCGCATGCACAATTGCTATAAATTGATTCGGACTTGCTTGGAAGCTGGAGCTGGAAGCGCAAATCCACCGGACAACACCCGGAGAAAGGCAAAGCAAATGGAAGAAGAAAGAAAAAAGGGTCGCCGGCGTGTTGCGGTCGTCCCCGTGCATCCGGTCCGTAGAGTAGAAGTCCGTGCATGTGTGTGTGTGTGTGTGCGATGTCCAATTTAATGCAAAATTTGTGTATTTATGCTAAACTGCGTGCGGACTGTCGCTCGCATCGGGTCGCCCTTTTTCGGCAGTCTGCAGGCTGAAGGGCTTTTTCTTGTCCGCTTTTAGCGGCCGGTGAGCGCCGGAAGTAGCGCAGCAAGTGGACGTTTTGTGGTGGGTGCAAGGTTCGGATGTGTCTTTTCCTTTTTTTTGCAAACGGGCTAATAGAAACCTTTTCTATTGGCGTCCGGTCACAAATTCCAAGTGTGCAAAGGTAAATGTTTTTCTTCCATTTGAATATTCTATCAAATTCGGCTCGGGGCTCGGGGGCTGCTGCTTTTAATGTAGTTCAAGTTCAAACATAGGCAATTTATTCAAATCTATTGATGAGAAAGTATTCGCCAATGCTCTTCAGTATCAGTTTAAATCGATGAAATTGTCTAGGTTGAGTCGTTTATTGGATTTTTTTCTGTTTTGCTACGACTAAGACTAGCACTGGTGTTCGTTGAGGTAGCTTTTCATGCCATTAAACGTGCTGTATGTTCGCTACCAGATGCATTTCTCGAAAAGGCGCGAATTTACCAACAGAATAAAGAAAAAAATCAATAAAAAAAAACCGTTAACGGGAAAAACCGTTGGAACTGTTGAATTGGCGCCAAACATCCTTCTAGACGTTACATTCTTGCAACGTTCGCGAATGTTTCCAACCGTACGAAAGCAATTTGGCGGTTAAAAGCGCGCCAAAGTTCGTTACAAAATTCCTCAACTGCTGTATCACTTTTTCCACCAAAAAAGACAAAAAACGAACGCAACATAAATCCTTCCAGCAACTAACCCCAATTTCCCACTACTTTTCCAACCGTGTCCCTTTCACAAAAAGGAACGGTTTTACTCCAGAATCACGTTGCTTTTTCCCAAAAAAAAAGAAAAGAACACCTCTGTCTGTCATTTAAATCTTCACCCGAATCGATTGGCAATCAATATTTAAAGTGCACCCAGCGTCGACCGCTTAAGCGCTTATGACGGTGCGTTTCTTACGATAAATCAAATTACATCTCCAAGAAGGGTGGAGATTTTTTTTTGCGAGAAAAAACACGAAAACAAAAGGGCATTAAAAGATTTTTGTCCGTTAGGAAGCTCCCGCTCTCCGCCGCTCACACCACCGCGCACACTCAATACCCAAGCAATTTGGCAATTTTCTACACCTTGTCTAGCGAATGCCTCTTCCAGCAAATGCTCCTCGAAGATTGCATTACCAGCGGCAACGGTCGTTGCGCGTAACCGTTCCCTTTGCCTCTGGGTTTTATTTTTTTGGGTGAAAAAACATCAAAATCCTCTCATTTCTTCTAGCGTGAGAATTTCCTACCGGTGAATAGATTTTTTGGCAATTTTTCCACTACCAAGCGAAGAAGAGAAAAAAAACCGCACGTACACATACACAAGCGGCAACGATCGCTGTACGCTCGTTACAACCAACACCCCAAATACCAATCGGCGGGGATACAACAGCGCAATGTACGGAGGTTTTTTTGGGTGAAAAAACGGCGGCAAATCCAAGAAAAATGCCACGATTACGGTGGCACCGAAATGCAGCGCGCAAGAAGCAGTGGAAATAGGCAGAGAAGAAGCAACAACAACAACAAAACACACGCATTACACCCAAGAACAAAAAAAAGGAAAAAAAATCAGTTCATACACGCACCGAAGCTGCAACCCCAATTGCATTTTCATTTTTTGTTTGATTTTACGATTTTTTGAAACGAAAAAAGAAAAAATCGATCGCCGAACCTAGACCCTTAACAAGGGTGTGGGTTTTCTTGTGTGTGCGCTATTTTTCCTTCCTACCTTCACGTCCGTTCTTTTCCACTAGCGAAGGATCGTTAAGGAGCACCCCGAAGCGAGAGCTAGAGAGAGAGAGAAAAGAATCATTCGCCTCTATCGCAACATCGCACACAGCAAAATTACCTTATGCAATTTCGGACCGCTTCAAAGTGCAATCAGTGCGACACAGCAAACAGCGCATCAATGGTGCAAGCAATAGAGATCTGTGTGTGTGTGTGTGTGTGTGTGTGTGTGTGTGTGTGTGTGTGTATGCATTTGAGGACGATTATTCGTGTCTGCACCTTCTTACTCGCCCGTGTGGCCAAATCCAAGTGTAGGACCCTTGATTGCACCGAACGAAAGCAAAATAATAATAATAGTAATAGAAAAGAAAGGGACAAGGGTTCGCATCGAGGGACAGAATGCATTCCACCGCCACCCGTACCTGTTCGGATCTTGATCGCGGTGGGATGCGAAGAAGTGGCCAGATAGCAAGAAACTCTATCCTTTCAATTTAACAGCTACTGTAGTGGGATGAACGCTTTTTTGGCGGTAGAAAATGGTTTTCAATTTATATTTTTTACAAAAGAATATTTACAAGAATTTTAAATACTTTAAAATGAAGTTGAAACCATTTAATGGCGCATATCATTCCAGTAGAATGCTCAAAATAGTACATTTTTGCTACAATGACATACAACGAACATAAGGAAATAACAAAAAAAAACATTTTAAAATACTGTCAAACTGCTTTTCGAAGCTACGCACAGCATAAGATCCCTGTCACTATGAAACATAGCAAGCTAAGACACTAAGAAGAGAAAAACAGCTTCACAAAACAAAAGCGCACAAGCAAAACCATAAAAAGCAAAGAAGCAAAATGAAATACTAAAAAACTAATTTAAATAGTCTCCGCCTATTTTTTAAACATTGTTCCCCACTCTCCAGTTCGCGCGCTGCACGTCACAACATCGTCACCCTTCAGCGCTGCACTGTAAAACGCTCTCGCTGTGTGTGTGTACGTGCCTCTGCTGTCAATGTGTGTGAATGCAGCGCTGCCAAGCGTGCTAGAGTGGAGGCACACGCAACCGTTCGCTCGAGCCGTGCGAGCGAGCGAGACAACCGGCTGCTTTAATTTATGCTTTTTCCCCTCCATATTTGTCCATTGCTCAAGACGCACACCAACACACACTCGCACGCGCTCTCTCTCTCTCTCTTGCTCCTTCTCGTGCGCGCGCTCCCTAGCACAACATGCGCATTCAAGCGCACTGTACGTGTGCGCCCTTCTCTGTGTGTGGTTGTGTGCAGTCTACACACACACACCTAGAGAGCGCAGAAGGGCCCCCACATGCTCGCAGCGACGACGACGACCACAACATAGTGATAGTGGTGAAAAAATCAGATCTCCTTTACCACTCCAACAGTGCGGATGCGTGTGGCACCTCCACCTCACAGTGACGTACAGTTCGTCGTAAATAGTAGTAGCAGGCAGGCAGTAGGAACAGCGCACCGACCGGGTGTTACTGCGGGCTGTTTGATTGTGTGTTGTGTGTGATTGTGAAAAGCGCGTGATGTGTGCATAATTTGCAAAAAAAACGGAAAAGAAGCATTTTATAAAGCGAAAAGAATTTAATAATTTGAAAAATACTCTCCGCGCGGGGGCGCCAGTTCGAGTGAAGTGAAAAACACACCAAAAATCAAGGGGTATCAATCGGTTTTGCTCCAAGGCACATTGCGCATCGTATGTGGCGTGTTTGTCTGTTCCACATTCCGTCTTGCAAGTGGGCCGTGCCGTTCTGAGCCTCCCCAAAGAAATGCTTTGAACGTGCCAAAACCATAGCAAAAGAAAGCAAGCATTTTGGGTTTCGAGATGTGATGTGGTGTGTTGTGGGGTACCTTTCTTTGTACAATTTCTTCATAAACAAATTGTGATCCAGTTGCTGTGTGCGTGCGTGTGTGTGTGTCCCCTGTTTTTGCCAAGTGTCAAACACTGCTCGGTGCACACACGGGTGGTGGTGCACAGAGGACAAAATTGCGGCAAACGACGAGCAACGACGGCCGCCGCACAAGCTACGCAGGTGTCGCCGTGTCAGCAGCAGCAGCAGCAGCAGCAGCAGCAACGGCAGCAGCGCCACCGCCGTCGCACACTGTGATATGTTATTGTTACCGTCCAACTCGAGCCACCTCAGTGAACCGCAGACCGCCACCAGCATGGTCCTGTCGAAGGTGCGGTCCTGGGCCCGGGAGCAGCGCGACCACCGGTCCGACCACCGGGAGGACAACAACAACCATTCCGCCAAACGGGAGCTGCTGCGTACGCCGTCCCCTACGCAACGATGTAAGTGTCTTTCTTTCGGGTCGTTCTGAGGGGAGCGTGCGGAGATACTTTCTTCTATCCAAGGGGTTTACTTTCCGCGCGATTTTAGCTGCTGTCACTTTTTTTTATAACGCCGTGACACATTTCCTTCGTTTGGCGTGAGCGCTCTTGCGCTATACATGCACGATAAGAGCCGCTGGCAGTGCGGAAGGTGCAATAGGGCCGATAAGGTGCGCTCCTCCACCAGCCCGATACATCGATAGACCGACGACCGATGTTTGTGTGACACGGTTTGCAACTAAATAGCTCGCGCGCGAGCCGAGCGATAAACCTACCTAAAGATTACGAAACCTGGGGGCATTGTAGATGGAAAAGGGGGGGGGAAAAGGGCCCCTAATAAGCCCTAGTTCCTTTGAGTGTTTGTTTCGAAAGCGTATGCAATTTATCAAGACGCAAATAATCGCCCCCCTGTGCGCGCATAGCAAGGGAAAGATTATTGGGTCGATTATTGGGCAGTTTTGAATGGTTAAGTAGCGCTTTAATCGGCCGACTTGTCGATCGACACTGTGGTGTAGTCGTTAACGCGCAGTTATGAATCATGGTGTGTGCTATATTAGGTTCAAACCTAGAGTAGGGATTAGACACTTGACCATCAAGGTTTTTAAGACCGTGAAGGTGTATAGATCAAGATGTAATAATGGCTTTTAGGGGGGGGGGAGTGGTGTGTTAGAAAAGTATTATTTTAGTGTTTATACATTTTGAAGAATAAGCCCCCAAAAAAAAGTTGAATAATAGGTTGTTTTCACTGTATCTTTGCAAATGTCCAATAATTAGGTTTCAAGAGCGCTAGATAAATACAACTGTTAGAGTCAATCACTGTCTTCGTCTTAAAGTTACGTTTTAGACCACCTAAAGACTCCAAATTGACATTATTACTGAATTAAGTATTATTTAAGTAAGTGTTTTCTGGGGCTTTTTATCCCATTTTTTGCGTTTGTGAAAGGCTGGTTCAATGTAACTGAATTGAGATTTATTCATTTTTCTACTAAAACAGTGTGTTAGATCAAATTTGTTCTTCTTCCTTCATCTTCCTTCCTTCAAATTTGTGTATTATTTTCCGCATGACAAAAAAAATTATTTCCTTTTCCCATTCATTCCACAAAAGAGCTGCTGCTGCTGCTCTACATACCATACCTTTCTGGTAATTTATCGTCTTCTATATCAAAGTAACAATAAGCGAAAGCACCAGATCGTTCCACAAAGACACACTATTTCTCCCCCTCTCTTAGCAATGGTTGAATCTTCCCTATGCGCTCAATCAATACATCCAATGAAACGCAAATAATGCACTTTTCTGTCCTAGACGAAACAAAAAAAAAGCCTTAGAAGAAGGAAACGCAATGTGTCCACGGTCGAGACAGCGAGAGCACTGCACGCTGCAGGACACAGATATGCGTAACCTTTTTCCTTCTTTTTGTTGTTGTTTAGTGCGTTGTTCGTCTTCTTCATTTTCCTCCTACCTTGCCGAGGTGGAAGACGAGATTTCGAGGTCCGAGGTCGGTTATTATCCATACATACACAACACACCACCGTGCCACCACCGCCATCGCCTTGTCCTTGGAATTGAAGAAAAATTGTACAGCACACCAACGAAAAAAAAGCGAAAGAAAAGAAACAACAAGCTGGTACCGAAATCCATAGCGCTTTTGTGAGGGAGAAAAAGGTTGATTTTTATTTTTATTATTTCTGCCTTCTATGCCCATTTTTTTTTTTGCGCCATTGCACAGAACAGCATGAAAAATCGTTTCCCAAAAACGCATCTCTATCGCCTATCGATACGGTTTTGCTTCCTGTTCGATTCCACTCCCTCTCTCTCTCTCTTTTTCAATCCACACACCTTCGCACATCCTGCATGCAGCCACACAGGTAAAGGTGTGCATCAAAAACCGAGCATAAAAAGCAGCATAGGAGAGGAATAGTTGGTGAAGAAGAAAAAACACACACACACCTTCTTCTCCGCTTCTTCTTGTTCTTGCTTCGATCCTTACACAAACACGATTTGCTTTTTTAGTTTTGCGAAGGACTCGCCATGCCTTTCGGGGTTCGTCGCTGCAGGCATTCTCCCACCAACAACGAAAGGGCCGCCGCCGCCGCCGGACGCGCCTGTTTTGCTAGGCAAATTTTTGCTCTCCGTCCGTCCGTCCCAGGAATCGATTGATCGATCGGGTTGTTGTTCGCAAGCGCAAGCGATCACTCCCCCAAAAACAACCCTTACAAACCATCGCGAGACAGCAGCAGCAAGGATCAGGGCTCTCTCACTCGAGATCACTATCGCTGGGCTGGAGAAGCGACATGATTTTACAGCTTTTTTTTGCTTCACTTTTGTTGTAGTTTTCCTCCATCCATTTTTGAGGCTCATCTAATTTCCCTCTCATCTAAATGGAAAGATGAAATTTCATCCACTTCAGTGCGTTTCCCTTTCCGTGTGTTGTTAAATCCTTTCCTTTGCTGCTTGCCCCTCGGGTGGGATGACTCGGATCGGGCCGATCCTTATCGCGTTTATCCCGAAATTGCTCTTGATCAACCGAACCCATTTCCTGCCTTTGCACGGTGCACCAGCAGGTACAGGATGGTGCTTGTTAGGACCCTTTTTTCTGGGTGCTAATACTGATTTTCCCATTTCACTTTCCTCCACCTGAAAAAAGAAGCAACAACCTTATTTTTGGCGCTTTGCAACTTAAACCATTTTGACAGCGGCTCGATTATTTTACATTCCACGTGTGTCAGTCATTTGAAGCAGCCTGCACGCTCCCTTCCCCCCCCCCCCCCCCCTTTCAACGAGCGCATAGTTTCCGATGCAACCGAGCACCTTGCACTGGCGCACTGAAGCCACAGAGAAGCCCAGCACAGCAAACAAACAGACGCCAACAACGCCAATTGTAGTAACACCGTTTGGTTGAGGAGAGGAGGGAGATGGCCATGCAGTGGGGAGCGAGAGGCACCCATTCGAGCTCCCCGTCACTCTTTCCACCCCTTTTCTAGATCATTAGCACGGCAGCGTGCAAAACGAAAAACCCATTAATTAATTATTATTCACTTTATTTTAATTATAATAATTACGAAGCCGGTGCACCAGCGTGGCTGCGGCTTCGGTTGTGTGTGTGTGTGTCTGTCTGTCTGTATGTGTGTGTGTGAGTGTGTTTTGCACAAAAAAAAAACTAGTGGGGAAGAAATGCATGCGCCCGCGGTTTGCGCAAACGCACATTAAAAGGATTATTGAAGCGCCTAATTGCAGTCAAAAAGAATTACATACAAATGAGTGAGCCCTTCGGAGCCGTTTTGGTGGTGTGGTGTCGTGGGGGGGGGGTGCGGAAGGGTGGAAAATTTGCTTACCAAGCTTCGCTGCGCATTTCGGTGCGCAAACGGTGTGTTACGGATCAGCCTTCAACAAAGAGTTTTGCACGGGAAGTGCGTGCACATATGCATAACTAGAACTGCAGGTGGTGCACGGGGGCAATGAATGGGAGGTTTGCGGCGAGGGTTAGGGCGAAGAAAAGCGCTAACGATTTGCGGTTGCTAAGGTGTGATGGTGCAGCAATCGAGTCGGCCGAGAGCGATCGGTTCGTCCTCGTTGGAAGGGATTTCTCACCGTCAAGCTGGCTATTTCTCTCTCTCTCTCTCTCTCTCTCTCTTGTTTTCTCCTTCTCTCTCTCTCTCATTCCCTTTGTGGTTGAGGTGGTGCAAATTGCGGGAACCGTTTGGCAAAAAAATAGTGCAATGCCTCCTCCAGGTGTTGATTTGTGTATTTTTGTTTTCTTCTGCGTTCTTGTTTGCTCTAACGAAGTTCGTCGTCACACGTGTTGTTAGCGTTGCCTGTGCGGTCAATTATGCTTAGAAAAGAAATTGGCATAAATCGGGCTGATTAATGGGGAGGGGGTAGCATTTCGTCGTCACACAAATCAGCCCCACAGGGAGAGGTAACGCAAATTAGAAGTCGCAACGGCCCATCGCGAAACTAATACTAATTGGGCAGGGTAAACTCAAGGACGCTACAGAACTAAAACACAGCTCCGTTGCTTTGGAAGATGGGTTCTAATTATTTAAAACGTTTGCCCACTTCTAGCAGGGTGTGTGCGTGTGTTTAGGGGGGAGGAGTTGTTTTTATACATTTTTATTTACTGTTTTTACTACCACCGAAACAACCGGGGCCAGTGACGATCGGCGTAATTAATTAAATTTGGCTAATGAGCCCAAACATCATGGGAGCGAAGTCATCGCCGCTGCAAAATGCTGCCCCCGCCATAATTGGGACGAGTATTCATCATAAAACTGGGTGGTAGAAAATGAGTGAGAAGACCACCAGAACTTGTTCTTGACGATTTTACAGGCCGGAAAACCGCAACCAAAAATGCAAAAATCGAGCGGCTCGGGGCTGCTTATCGCCAGTGGGAAAAAGATTAGCTTTACCAGCACCACGCACACGCACATAAAGGTGGATGAAAATGGTGCTTGATTTGCTCGCAACGCACAAACCGGAAAGGGTTTCAAAGATTGAATGACGTTTCGGACTTCCCCTACCCCAGCACTGTCCACTCCAACCGTTCCGAACTCATTTCCAATGTAAATGTAAAGCTCATTAGCTGCAGATGGTTCTTTGCCCGCTGTCTCTTCTCTTGCGGAAAACTATATTTGGCAAAAATAGGCAAATGGGAAAAACGAAAAGTAGGCACTGCTGCTCTTACTGTTGGGTTGCTTCTTCTTCCCACAGAAATGGAAAGAGCCACCGGCAAACCCGATTTGCACCTTGCGGTTCTCGCTTGTGGCCAGTGTTTTGCCCTCACGAGTTGGGCTCATTTAACGCTTATCGACGCAAACGCGTCAAACGAGATATGCACCTGGACCTGGAAGCGGAGGGTAAGGGTGGAAAATCACATGCTGATTTGCATAAACAAAAGGCGCACCGAAGGGGAGGGCGCGCGCGCGCAAGCAACGTGAGCATTGCGCTGCCGATTTGGACGCAGCACCATGGGGGGAGTAAAATGGGAAACAGGGAAATTGCTCTTTCCCGTTGCATTTTGCGTTTCTTCGTTTTTCTTACCATTACTCTCACACACACACACACACACATACATGCACAGGTTACACACACGGAGAGAGCAATATTCAAATGGCAAACGGTCGCCATGGCAGCGTGGTGTGCTGCTGCTTTTTCCGTTCTCGCTCGAAAGGTGCTGCTGCGCATGCAAAGTGATGAATTCCCAGCGTGAGTGAATAATAAGGGACTGGTTCTCTGGGTCTTGGTGGCAGCAAATAAATTATCAACACTGATCCTAAAAGGTTGAACAGGAAACCGTTTAATGCAGCAGCAGTTCGTTTTTTTTTTTGCTCTCTCTCCTGCTGTTGTTGTTTCTTTTATTTGCCTTTTTGTGCAAATAACCTCCGAACGAAACAAAAAAAAACAAATCGAACCGTATAACTGTTTTCTGTTTTGTCCCTTCGACAATATGCCAATGTGCAGAAAATATGCTGGTATTTTTGTTGGAAAGCAAAGCGAAGCTACAATGACAACCTTTCACGCGCTTCCCCCTGACATGACTTTGCATAAATGGCAAATCCTCCTCCTGTGCCTGTGCCAATCGATTTTATGAGCATTTTTTATCGAGAAGCATAAAAAAGGAGACACACTCACACACACTGTCCAGTTTTTTTTTAACAACTCTCACACACCTAGGGACAGGACACCAGGAGTGCATTTCACCATCACAATCCATCCATAATTAATTAAACTGTAATCTCCCCTCCCGGGGATTCGCCCTTCGATTGTATGCGCAGCAAAGGTGGTTCTGCTGCTGCATCCCCTTTGCGTAAACGAGCCGCCAACGAGGTCAAAAGTGTATGCGATGGCCCCGAATTTGTCATGGCCAGTGTGTGTGTGTTATTTTGCGAGCAATTCCCCTTCTATCCCAAAACCGCATCACCAATTTGCATAAAAATATTTAGACGTCGACGACATGAAGCGGCGAACCTTTCTGCCGCTTCCAACCCCGAGTGTGGTACACGAGTGACCCCTTGTATGGATTTCAGGAACGGGCACGTCACTTTTGGCAATTATTTATTAGGGGTTGTGATGCGTGCAATGATGGAATTGAGCGAGAGAGAGAGGATGCTACGCTGTCCGGCCAAAAGTTTAAAATCCCTCTGGGAACAATAACGCCAACAACACTGAGCTGGCGTGGCGACTGTGTGTGTTGCGCTCAGGGGCTGAGCAAACTGACCCGCCGAATTCCCCGGAGGGCACCACAAAGCACCGGGATACATACGAATTTGCCGATATAAAATATCGATGGACACGTCTCGACAACCCTGTGTGTGTATACGAATCCTGTTTACGAGAGGATTGCTTTCATCTCACGGGGCCCCGGTGCTGGTTCTTTCTTCTCCGTCCATCCGTCCTTTCCTAGCTTGACCAGCCGATGGTGGTGGCTGTGGCACACGCGGGGGTATAAATAATAGCGCCCTAATACTGTCACCAGCACACAGAAACACACACACACAGTCGATGTGGTGCAGATGGTGTGGCAAGGGCGCAGCACACCGGTCGTGTCCACCTTCGAGGCGGCGGGCAGGCTTTCGGCAGGCTGGTCGCTGCCCGGTAATTCAACACTTCTTTTCGAGTTTTTCCCTCTTTATTATCCTCCCTCGCAAACGCGCGGCCTGTTGTTGCCTCTGCCTTTTTCTTATATGTGTATCTGTGTGTGTGTGTGTGTCAGTTCGTATGCCAACCGACATTAGACGTTCTTCATTTGGGTATAAAACACGATATATCCCAGCGGCTTAGGGGCCATCCCGGTGATGCTGTGATGAAAATATATTGACATGTGCAGCGCGAGGACATTCGAACAGTAGGGACGAGCCGCTGTCGTGTCCAGCACGGTTTCCCCCTTCATTTTAATTTATTGCAATAACGATGCCGATCCCTGGTGGTGGGCTGGACATGTAAATAATTCACCCGATGTGTCGTCCGCCGTTTGGCTTTGAAATTGTTCATAAAAATGGAACCGAACATAAAATATATATAGAAATTGTGTAGCTCGTTTCCCAATAAAAAATATTCTCTTTTTCCTGTTGGCTCTCGTTACAGATCTAAGCATAAAAACACCAAAATCACCAACTCCGCCCCGTTCGCATGGTAAGTTTGCTTCACCCCTTCTTTACGCCCGTCTCTTCGCACGATTCGCCCATGTGTGATCGATTGATCATCGGCTGAGCGGTGCGCATCCCACCATTTTGCGCGTCAAACGGTAGCGCGTGGCGGCAAATTATGTACGCACGGGACGTGGTACGAATCAATTGATTTGTCCGACCAGAATCCCATTTCCCGGGCGCCTCATGTTCCCTACCCATTTCATTAGCCTAATCTCGAAAAAAGGGTTTTTTTGTCTGGCTGTTAACCAACTGTGTTAAGTAACCTACTCCAAACACCCCTTTCCTGTTTTTTTATGCTTGCCTCAATTGCGCAGTTCACCCCTTTCTTTTTTTGGCTACACCTTCCTTCCCCAAGCGCCGATTGGCTGCCGATATTGCGCGCCCGATGACGACACACGACCAAGATTATCGACTTCATTAGCATCGTTGCTGCTGCGGCTGCGTTGCTTAGGGTTTTTTTTTACGTTCAATTTTCCCCCTTTTCCGTTCCAAAGCCTACTGTTCGCCTTCTGGAGAAAGGAGGAGGAAAAGCCGTAGATCGATGCCCGTTTGAATTATCTCTTTTCGGGGTTGGTAGCTGCTTGAAGATCGGATGCCTCGTCGCTCTTGCCTTATTGTGATGATGATGTCACTATCCTAATGTTTCCGTTTTTTTAATTCCTGCACAAGACATCCTCAAGAGCTTGGCGGGACCCTCTCTCTGCCCCTCTCTCTGTGTGTGTGTCTCTGATACAAGAGGATGATGGGTAAGGATTATAGCGATTAAAAGTTAACCTCCAAGAAGCGTGCGCCCTTTCATTCAATGTTTTGGGAACCCCTTTTTACTCGGGAACCTTCCTGAAGGAACGATCGTCCTTGGGTCGTCTGCTTTGGGACGGCACGAGCCAAGAAAGTCAGACAGGCACGGGGACACGAACGCAGGAAGATTTATTTTCTCACTTAGTTAATAGTTTTACGATCCTTATGTTGCTCCTCTTCACTCGCGCGTTGCCGTTGTTGCCGTTGGAAGCAGCTAACGGTGAAGACATCTCTCCGCATTCCGTCGTCCTGCATCGGGGCCGTACGGCTCTGCTTTAAAGCTCGCCTCGCAGTATAAATATAAAAGTTTTCGGTCCAACGTGTCACTCGGAGCTGCAAAAGAGGGAAAAAAGGGTTCACCGTCGTCGTAATCTTTGACTTTTGCTGGGTTTCCAAGAGAGCGCGCGTACGCCACCACTACCTGGCTGGCCACAAAAACAGGGACACGTGTCTAACAAAGGAGTGAAGTAGATTGAGATTTTTTGGTTGGTCGGGGAGGGATGTTTTTTGTTTCTTTTGCGTTTTGGTTGTTTTTGGATGCCCCTTCTTGCTGGTGCTGCTGCTTAACCTCAATCCTCTCTGTAAAGGCACACGTATGTTTGTATTGCCTGTGTTTCATCGAACGTGTGTCTCTGTTGAAGCAGAAAGAGGGTTTTTGTTGTTGTTGGAAGGGAAATTTTGGAAATTCCACCTTCCATCCCGTTAAAGGATGCCCCGGCCCTGGCACGGAAACAAACACCTGTTCAGCAGATGCGGCTCTACGTGTGTGTGTTTGTTATCCCTTCTCAAAACAACAATAAAAAGGACTCGTTTGTCCACCGCCAAAATGGCTATCGAACGAATAATCCACATCCAATCCAACCAGCAAAAAAAGCGATTTCCATTTCACAGTACAAAAAAACAGCCCACCTCCTATCATTACATTAAAGTAAATGCAACCAGACGACGAACCCCACTTCGGTTACATACCTTGTAATCGTTTTGTTTAACAATCACCTATACATTCCCCCTTTGAATCTAGTATAAAATGGGCCTCACATTACAATCATTGTCATCGCCCCTTCCTTCCCCTCTCTCTCTCTCTCTAGTTGGTACGATAATTGATTAAATATTTAAATAACCCTCCCGATTCAATTATTCACCTGTTGGGGCAAGGTGTCACCCTTTTAGCTATTTTTTTTTATTATTCACACACACACACACACACGATCGCGTAATAAAGTGCGTTATTTTAATGCGACAAAACGATACCATCCTTGTATTAAAAGGGTGACCACACAAAAAAAGGACACACTCTGCAGCACCTTCGGAGTGTGGAGTCAGATCTCAAAAGAAGGGTTAATTTATTGGGCTCTCGTTCTCTCTCTTGCCCCACACCACAGCAAAGGCTTTTCATCTTGCGGTGTTTGTGGAGAGGACTTCATTTTATTAGAGGTTTTCCATTCCCTACAAAAAACCCTTTTTTATATGCATGCGCTTCTATCCCTCTTTTTAGTCGAGACGACAGGGACTCAACGGAATTGTATATGTAAAAAATGCTACCCAACGTTATTTCCCTACTTTTTTACACACACACAACCCCCGTTCGAACACAAATGAAAAGGGATATTAAATATGCATCAAATGCACCCTTTTCGGTCCATGTGTATATATGCATAGTCCCTCTCGAAAGCAATGAAGGGGTTGTTCTCGTGCGATTCAAATGAGACATCCTGGGCCTCTCTCGTGCGCCCCTCGTTTGCGTGTGTGTGTGTGTTTGCCATCCTGTTCATCCTGTTTTGCATCATCGAATCCTTTTTTTATTGCGCCGTATGTGTGTTGCTTTCGTCCCCTTTTGCTGTGCTGTGATGATTGAATCCAAATATTTAAATTTCACCCCTTTAGAGGGAAAGGATCCTTCATCACACAAAAAAGGGCGACCTGTTGAAGTGTAATTAGCCTAATCAAACACAACCACTTTCGTCGCGCGCCTTCCTATTCGTTGTTAGAGCATAATGCTTAAAAATGAACCTTCTCCCCCCTTTCATCGAGCTTCAGTGCTGAGTGGCTTTATTATGTTTTAACCGCGTGTTAGTTCCCTTTTTTAAGGCGGAAGGGATTTTAAAATGAAAAAGGGGACAACTTGAGAGAGATAGAGAGAGAGTGATTTGAATATGCAAAAAAGGGCTTGTACAAATCTTCCCGGTCTCTGGACCAATCACACAGGCGCGCTTCAGCATCAAAGCAGGCGGGCGCCTCTCGTCGAAACGTGGATGTACGCAAGCATAGTGACGCAGTGTACGCAGCGCGAGATTTATGTTTGCTGCTGCTTTTTCGCATTTTTTGCATCTTATCCGCCGGATACCCTTTTTTCCTTTAATGCACACACACACACTTACCACCACCATTTTGATTTGCAGTGCTGCTACTTTTTCGGTTTTATACGTGCAACGGATGCGCGCTGCTGTGGTGTGCCGCGCAAGCACATGGCGGTTCCGGGCGGTGTGCGCGGCTGTAATTTAATTGCAATAAAAATGGTTTTAATTGAAATTACAAATCACGACGTTCGTTCGTTCGTTCTCTCTCTCTGAGCTCAGCTCAGGCGCCACCGTTGCAAATGATACCCTCTGTTTCGCCACCATGCCGCGCGCGAATGATGATGATTCGTTGGTTTTTATTTTTGCCATTTTTCTGCAGCGTGTCGGGGGACGGGTTCGGGTATAATGGTTTACGCGGGGCCGATTCGCAGAACTTTGGTAACGGGGATGGAAGTTGCTGCATAAATTGGCAGTAAAAAGTGAAGAATAATTTCACAAACCCACCAGCGCCATCACTAACCAGGGCTTTTCCTTCGCTGACCGGCGATCGACCGGGGGGGGGCTCGCCGGCCCATTAAACATTCTGGGAAAAGCAGACTCTTTCACTCGCGGCACGGTTCTGATGTTGTTCCTGCTCGTAAAACGCCACACAGCGGCGGCGGCGATCGCAATAAAAGAAAGGGAAGGGAAGCTACCTACTACCGGGCTTTAAAGGCTGCGCCTTTCCGCGGCGGGTTATTGAGTTGTGTAATAATTGTAATTACAATAGTGTGTGTGGAGAGATCATTTTTCTTCATTACGGTTCAATATTTAAGCATCATTTTATGCGACCGATGCAGCGCGCAAGCATCGTTCCAATTAGCGGTGCGGTTTGTGTGGCGCAGTTCACGCGCTTTCCCACTGGGGATGATACACAAAACGTGACTGGGGGGTGGGATGCCTGGAGCAGTCAAAATCGAGCATTTTCAGGCATATTTAACCGTGCAGGATAAAATGAAGCTCGCCCTACCCTACCATTACGAGACAGTGAAAAGTGATTCCATTTTTCCACCTAAGCGTGTAATATTCTGCTTCCCCAAAAATTCCAGTCAAAATTCAAGTCCTCCCCTCTTTTGGTTGCATTTGGACCATGAAAAGCTCTCGATTTTTCACCCTTGACAATGCCCAAAAAACTAGGGAAAAATTCAAATTTTTCACATGCACAGGATCAAATGAACAGCTTAACACTTCTGTGGCTGTGTGTGTCTGTGTGTATGCGGGTTTAAGGTCAGTTTCGTTCCACTGTGTGTGTGCCTGTGCAGTAAAACAGGATTATTCTTTACTCCCTCAAATCGGCCACCGACAATCCGTGGTCAAGTTTAAAGAAAATTAATGGGATTTTGTACCATCATCGGCACACCACTATTGGAAGATCTGCTGCACCCAGCTGGACCAAATCCCGCACACCTTCACCCTTTTTGCCGTCAAAAAAAGGGACGCTTATTCGAGAGAGGGAGGAAATAAAGGAGCAAAACGAGGATGATTTTTGGCGTAACCCCTTTTTTTTTGGGTTTGCTGGGTAGCAGCTGGCTGGCCCTCACTGGCTACTCAGCAAAGTTTGATCCGGTCAGTTCCGGGTGCGCCCGCCAAACCACGTACTGTTTGCATACCAGCGCTCAGGGAAGAAAGTGGGGGGAATTTAAATCTTTTCACACTTCGTACAATACAATTTTATGGCTGACTGCATCTGTGCCCTGGTTTCGTCCCTTTCGGGCCGCACACACACTCCGTCAGTCGGTTGGCGAGGTTTGGCCAGAACGGCTTTTGCCTTTTGATTGCCCAACTATGCTGAAACAGTGGTGAGTTTATTATTCAAAATTTATGCAAAAGAAAAATCACCATCCCATGGACTCTCTCTCTCTCTCTTTCCGGCTCTTGGAAGTAAGTTTTTGATGCGGTCAGCAGTAGAGAAGGAGTATGGAATATGGGGGCGTTAGGATTTAGAATAGCCGCCACCACCACGGGCTGGTGGGTAGCAGTAGCCAGGATTCGATGTGATGAATATCAATGAGCTACTACCACCGAGTGTGCTCTCCTCCAAGTGTTAAAGAAGAGCTGGCTGGAAATCAATGCTGCAATAAAAATTCATACTTCTCTCGCCTTCTTACGGTATCAAATATTCATCATCACGGTCTTCTTTTTTTTATTATTCTCTCGCTGGTCAAAGAACTGGAAAGTACCAGTTAGGAAGGTAAAGGACACACATTCCTGGGCACAAGCCACAGGATGGCCCGGAAAGGATGAAGTCGCAATTTTGTGTTTCCCCTTTGCATATCACATTTGTTTGCACGTTTAAAGGGGATGATCATCCGATTTTCCCGTACAAGGAGTGCATTTTTTTTTAATTCTCAATCAACAAAAGGAGTTGTACATTGAGAACAAACTGTTAAAAAATGATAAAACATGTTTTTCAGGCAATTTTATTTTTGTCTTAGTGCATTTAGAATTTGTCTTTTATTATTATTATTTTTTTCATTTCTTATCTAACAACGTGTGATATTTTGTTAATCAGCGTCAAACCTTACTACACGTATCACAAGACCTTGTACCGTTTATGGGGTAACATTTATGGTTTCCTAAACATGGTTACTTGGATCATTTCAAGAGCATTGCGCAAAATAAAACGTAGAGAGAGAGAGAGAGAGAGAAAGAAAAGCATATAGGAATAGAGGAGAGCGCAATCTAGAGCGTAAGGTGGTGCATATGAGAGAGTTGGTAAGAATAATGCTCTTACATTTGCATAGCCAAAAGTAATTGACTTTAATTTAAAAAAAGGTATAATAAAATGTATAAATATTGCAAGCATAATTTGTAATATTTTTCAAACAAATTTCATGAAAAGCTTTTAACCTTTTCCGTTCGTTAATTACTACATTGCTTAATTGCTGCAATAAAATCCGGTTCGAAGGACCATTCAACTACAGTGCTTTACAAACACAATCCGGCACGAAGGACCATTGTTTACATAGCTCTCCTGCCGCTTTAATTGGGGGTGTTTCCCCTTAATTCTTTCACAAATATTCCATTTTCTTGACTCATAAAAAAAACTTTCTCCGAGAGTTTCCCGCTCTCACCATTTCTTCATTTGACATTTGAATGCTATCAAGCGGGTTGAATGATGCCATCTTAACCCGTTTGCGCGTCCTTTTATCTATACGCGCGCATAGAGAAACGAACGGTCCTACCTTTTCCCATGTGTGTGTGTGTGTGTTTGTCACAGCAGGAAAGGTAGATTGCACATTAGCAAACTGACTTTGAATTGGAAATTTTGAATTTTACAGCCTTCCTCAATATCATATACACAGAATCCAAATGTCGGTAAAACCAAAGCCAATGTCTGTTAAATGCATGCAAGAAAAAGGGGGAAAACAGACACACACACACACACACACACACACACACACACACACACACACAAGCCGACATTCCCAGCCCGAGGCCGAATATGGTAAGACCTCCTTTTGCTCGCTCGGTGCTGCATTTCTTCCCATTCCTGCTCTCGCTGTCTCTGCGCAAAAGGGAGCACATAGAGGATGGGGACAGTTTATCGGGACGCCGTCATCAGCCGTTACATCGATCACTACTACTTAAGTACAGAAGTTAAAACCTCCGTTATGTTTTGTGTGACGTGGACAACATGAAGGCAGCCAGAGCACAGAACAACGAACCCGCACACACACATCGCGTTGTCGTTGTAGCAAAACAACAAGCAGAAAAAAAAGAATCAATCATTCACCATTTTATGCGTTAGAACAAATTTCATGCAATTTGTTGCAGCAGCGCACCCCGGCAGCAATCACAGGGATGCGTTGAATTTTCACAACAAAAGGGAAAAAAACTTCCTGAAAAAAGCACATTCACCATGTAGCTTCTAGTTATGCTGCTTAGGGAAGGATAAAAAACGGCACTTCCCAAATTTCCCTGATTTTTTTTTTTCGGGAATGGCGGGAAGGGCGTCCATTTTTATTGTGTCATAAATTTACAGTTTTAATTTTTGCTGCCTCCTAAACGGTCCTTTTGACGCCCTTCCTTCCTAATTGCTGCCTAACGCATGGGTGGCACATGGTCGGTGGCGGTGGTGACGTCGGCAACCCTTTCTCGTTGCGCATTGCTTGCGCGTGTATGGCAGCGAGATGGCTGATCAATCAAACCCTGCCGAAGTTCTGCCGCGTTTGCAAACGATTGTTTACGGGCAGCAGCAGCACCAATTTCTCCGGGCTTCTCGATGACATACACACACACACACACAGCCTCATCGTCTCACAATTGCGCCATTTCGGGCCCGCAACAGTAATCAATTATGTGTTTCTGTATGTGTTGTTCCTCCCTCGGCGCGCACACGCGATCGTGCTATCGATAGCACAGAGGAAAGGGAGAACCTTCAGGGGAGGAGGCGTCTGTGAAACCCATAATTCACGATATAATTTTTAATTTCCACCCCTCCTCTTCTTTGGCTTGGTGGTTAAGAACGCAAGCAAAAAGGGTTGTGTTTGCCAGCAACAAAAGCAACACAACCCACACTACTTCCAATGTGGCATGGTATCATCATGGCCTACTGCATCTCCTGCTCCATTCCCTTCGATCGCGGGACTGTTTTTGGGATAATTGACACAACAATACCGTTGATTTGTCCCGATATCGCCTGGGCCAATACTACCAAACCGTTGTCACTGTCAGCGTGTGTGCCGTTGTGCCGTGCTCGTTTCAGTTTTAACTTTTGAACCCCACTTTTCTTCCACAATTTTTAGTGTACAGTTTTTTTTTCTGTGTTATTAAATTGAACATTGAACATTGAGCACAGTTGCGTGATTTGTTCGTGCATTTCGTCCATCCACACCACCACGATGTTGACGGTTCCGTGCACCTACTCACATCTAACCATAAATCTCTCTCTCGACAGAGAGAGGATTTTGAAATACTTGAAACTTGATTTTTATTGCAGTTTTATTGTATAAATCATTATTGTTGTGTTTCGTGATGATTATGAGGGTTCGTCGCCTTTTGCGGGTCAGTTTTTCGTTTACAGCGGGTTCGTTTAGCCTTGCGTTGAGTGTTTTTCGGAACTTTATTGCCTTCGGGTTGTATATTTCACGTAATTTCACCATTCTACTCTATATAAATATGACCTAGTTTTCGGGGAGAAAAAGAAATTATAAAGCTTATGAAAATGCGTTACCTTCAAACCGTTACATCAACTGACCTCGGACAACGATGAGGCGACCTGCTGCTGCTGCAGTCCCTGCTGGGCTTCTAGATTCACCTCGAGAACCGATGGCCGCTGCTTTCGTCGTCATAAAACGTCGTCATTTTCTTAAAAACAACAGTACGGCTACCCTTGAACTTGTCGCTTTCCAGGCGAGCTTTCCAAACGTTGCAACGTTGTTTCTACGGCTTGTTACGCCCTTGTTATATTGTTTAATATACGGCATGCTTCCCTCCTGAGCGGCGACGCACGCATTACACATAGATTTATTTTCAAAAATGTGCACAAAATAGCAAGGGAGTGTGTAGTAGTAATAGCAGCAGAGAATGGTGAACGTTTGTGAAAGAGTAAGGAAAAAGGGGTGACGAACCCCTACCAGCAGCAGCAGAAGCACGGGGAATGCATTTCGTACCACGGGTGTCCTTCGGTGTAGCAAGGGCTCTTTAGGGAAAGGGGTTCCAGCATCCAATATGTCGCATCAAACGGCTTTTCGCCATTGTGCTGCCACTGTTGTGCCAGTGCCGATTGGTCCTTCCACAAATGAGGTGAAACACACACACAGCCAGGGACGAAACAGTTGTAGCAGGAAGAAAGTACAACTGTTTTGATAACCGTTTTTTTTTTTTTTTTGCTGCACTGAGTTCTAAAAACCCTCTTCAGAGGCTGCAACACCTTTTTGTACAATAAAGACTCGTGTCCTTGACAAGTCTTAACACAACAACACGCTTCTTCGTGCACTTCCCCACCGAAGTCCGGAATCCGTCTTAATGATGTAATTTTTCATCCGTAATAGAGAAAAGGGGATTTAAGGAAGTCAAATCCCCTTTTTGCACCACCATCACCTCTTCCAAGGTCCTCTCTTGAGCGTTTATTGTATTTTGAGTGCCTTAAAGTAGGTCACACTTTCACACAAGGTGTGTTAATAATGTGCTTTTCTTTGCTTCCTTTCCTTCCCTTTTCCTTCCAGACGACATTGACAGCGACCGTGACGATGGCAGCGACCGCGAGCACCTCAGCAGCCCTATTCCAAACGAGCGTCCGGAGCGAACCACGCCACTCAATCTAGTAAGCGACGCAACGCGCAATTCACTCTCATCTCTAGACGCTCTGTACTAACGTTTTCTCTCTCTCTCTCTCTCTCTCTTTCGCTCCCGCTAGATCACAGATTCATCGCGACGGACACCCTCACCACCCGCCTCCAGTGCCGTGCCGGGCGGTGGGCTGGGAGTCGCCCTGGCCGCCCTACAGAACCATCTGCCCCTCAGCTCACTGTTCCTGCAGAACCAGCTCGGGCTCGGTGGACTGGCCGGCCTTTCCGGACAAGACATCGGCATGCTCCAGCAGGCCCTGCAAGCCCAGCAAGCATCCCTCCAGCAGCAGCTCCAGCAGTACATGCTGCTGCAGGTACAGGGAGGAGCAGCGAGTGCGAACGGGAATGCTGCAGCCGCGGCCACGGCTCAAGCGCAGGCCGCCGCTCAGTTTCTCATGCAGAATCAGGTACGTAGCAGTTATCTAGAATGTCCTTTAGGATGAGAAACAAGGCGAGTGCTGTTCTTGTGTAGTACAGCTCTGTATCTCTCTCTGTTCTCTCTGTTCTCTCTGGAATGCTTGCACTTAATCCGCGGGACAGCTAAATCTAAGCTTTTCCCCAACGCCCGGCACGGATTGTGCCACCAAGCAGCCCACCAGCAATGGGAGTGCCGCCGTCATCGTCAGCGAGGGACAGACCGTTTCTCGAACTTCGATGCAGGTCACTTGGCTTCCTTTGCATGGCTTTTCCCCTCTCTTTTACTTCTCCCTGACAACTTCTCCTCCTCTAATTGTAACACGTTTGTTCTGACACACTCCTTCTCCTTCATCTTCTCCAGGTCCAGCAGGCCGTTGCCCAGCTGCAGGCCCTCCAGAAGCAGCAGCAGCTGAAACCGACCAGCTCCACGCCGACACCGGGCGCCACCGCCACCAGCTCTCCACTGCACAGTCCCTCCGGCAGCCCGGGACTCCATCACCACTCAACCCAGACGGGCGCCATGCTCGGTGCAAGCCAAACGACACCGCCGAACGTAAGCCAGCTAAACGTGGGCGGCATACTAACCCCCTCCACGCCCGGCTCCGGTGCGCACACACCCCAGCTGCAGAAGCATTCCGCCGCGCCACGTGCCCTCGAACCGTCGCCCGAAGAAACGACTGACCTGGAGGAGCTGGAACAGTTCGCCAAAACGTTCAAGCAGCGCCGGATAAAGCTCGGCTTCACGCAGGGCGATGTGGGGCTGGCGATGGGCAAGCTGTACGGAAATGACTTCTCGCAAACCACCATCTCCCGGTTCGAGGCCCTCAACCTGAGCTTCAAGAACATGTGCAAGCTAAAGCCGCTGCTGCAGAAGTGGCTCGAGGACGCGGACAGTAGCATCTCCAACCCGGGCGGGTAAGCTGGTGTTGCCATTCCAACTATTAGCCTAATTACCTCTAATCAAACGCTCTCTTCTCTCTTCCTCAGACGCATCTTCAGCCCCGCCGCCCTCTCCAACACGATGGCCACGCCGGAAACGATGGGCCGGCGGCGCAAGAAGCGCACCTCGATCGAAACGTCCGTCCGCGTGGCACTGGAGAAAGCGTTCCTCGTCAACTGCAAACCGACGAGCGAAGAGATTTCCACCCTCGCCGACAACCTGTGCATGGAGAAGGAGGTGGTGCGCGTGTGGTTCTGCAACCGGCGGCAGAAGGAGAAGCGAATAAACCCACCGAACGGTATGGACAGCCCGACGCACTCGTCCGCCAGTGGAGAGCTATTCCCGGCCGGGCTCGTGCCCGGACTGTCCTCACCTTCGTCTGCCACATCCGGTGGTGGTGGTGGTGGTGGTGGTGGTGGAGGACACCACTATGCACCGCACCTATCGCTCCATCATCACAGCGGGAGCATCAAGCAGGAATGACCGGTGGTGGTGGTCGAGCGAGCGCTTGGTTGGCCATCCCCACCGTCCCCGCTGGAACGAGCGCCGCAGAGCTACCTGCACTGAAGCAGGGACCAGGATTTCGGCTGCTACTGTGGAGGGGGGGGGAGGCAACATATCAACAGTATCCCAACACAGAAGGTGTAATAAAGAAGAGGGAGAGAGAGAGAGAGAAAAGTAGAAGCAAAGAAGGGTAGTAAGTATATATATATACGATATTTGCAGGATTATGTGTAGTATCTGTTTAGCTGGTAAGATGCTCTTAGCGCTAATATAGTCACAGTTTGAGGTAGTAATAGTAGTAGTAGTAATAGTAGCTCCTGACGTAGGTGATAAGGGTGTGAGATACGAATAGGGAACTCGAGCTGTGTGTGTGTGTGTGTGTGTGTGTAGCCCTGCTCAACAGGGGAGCTCTCAAGTACTACGGTATACCAGGGTTAGCGGTACTACTGGTGAAGTGTACTCAATGCTTTGCGAATACGGATGTGAAACATTCCGTTCCATCCGTTTCGACGACCATTGCTGTTCTTTTCTCCTAGATCAAATACGTCATGTACATAAAGGATCGTATCAACCAGACAAGAAGCCAAGAACTCGTCACGAATTTTCAAAAAAAAGAAAAAAGCTAAAATAACACAAATTTGTTTGCTTTTCCAATGTCCATTCCTCCCTGGTTGGGTTAGTTTGGGTTCCTTATAAGAAAACACTACATCGATTACATTCCAATTGGTTTTCCCATTAAAAGAGCTTCTTCCCTATAGTAGGCTCTGAAGACAAGTAGCAGAGAAGCCTGGAGAGATAGAGAAAGAGAGAGAGAGATATCCAAAGAACTTTAGTTTATTACGACGCGGAAATGCCGACGAACGTTTCGTACACTTGAATACAAAGCTAGTTAAAAGACGAACAATCCTTTAGATTGGATTTAGAGGAAGATGTGTAACGAGTGAACGCAAACCTTAATATGGGAGAGATACATGTGTACCGCACGCTACTGCTGCTGTGTGTGTGTGCCTGTGTGTCGTCGCTAGAAAGAGGCTCTTGAGAAGTGAGAAAAGTCGGACGAGAAAAGAAAGGAACAAAGTGGAGAGTGGAGAGAGGTTGACTTTTATCACTGCGTGCGTGTCTTCCATTATATACGAACCCCCTTTCTCCCCCCGCTACCACCAGGCAATAGATGAGGATTTTGCCCTCCCCCCAAAATATCATCCCTCCCCCTTTCCAACCCCCCCCCTCTGAACGGATTAATGTTCCTAAAGAAACATACACACATAAGCCAGCAAATAGCCAAGAAATGGGAAGCTGACTTAGGAGCCGTAAGTGGGCTTGGCCAACTAAGCTAGTGTGTTAGAAACAAAAGCGAGCCAGCGCCGCAAGCTGTAAGATGTGTATTATTGTTTGTGTAAGTAAAACAAAATGGGAAAAGTTTAAGAAAAAATACGAACAAGACACTCACACACACGCACATACATTTACATAAACTGTAGAGTTTAGTGGAAAATCATCAATCGTATCACACACACACACATAAAGCACAAACTGCCAATGCGTGTGATATGGTTCATCATTTTCCCTATGATCGCCAGAAAACGATCGAGATCGAGTGTAGATCGAAGGAAAGGAGGTGTGTGTGTGTGTGTGTGTGTGTGTGTGTGTGTGTGTTTGTGCGTGCTACTTGTAGATAACAATTTCATGAGCAACGAAATCTGGGGAATCCTTTACTCCCTCACCCTTTTTTTGGGAATGTATGTTTGTTTGTGTGTGTGTAAATCCCAAGGAAGGACAGACCATATCCACGTTAGACGAAGAGAAAAGATATTTAATTTGTTACTAAAGTTAGCAATCCGAGCGATAAAATGCGGGATTTTTCCTCTTACGTCTTTTCATTTGTCTCTACATTTGTCCCTTTCTCTTTTCTGTTTTTTCAATGCAAACCCCGTTTGCCCGTTCACTTCTTGTATCGATTTTTTTTTTGTTTTGTGTTTTTTTTTTTTGCCAATTTTTCCAAGTGTTATTTGCTGCTGCCCCAAAAAATGCTTTTTGATTTTTGTTTTGTGTTTTTTTTTTACTGTGTGTAGTTCGTACTGCGTTCGTGTTTCGTAAATATAAATACTAATTTTCCACTCCCGTTATAAGCAAAAAAACAAACAAACCACGAAACACACATAAAACACACACACATACAGTACACTTCCCAGTTTTGTTTTTGGCGGGGAAATTGAGGTTTAGTAGGAGCGACTTCTTAGTGAATTTTGAGCGTATTAAATGTTGTAAAGCAAAAGCGAAAGAAAGGAAAGAAAGAAAGGAAAGAAAGAACACATAACAACAAAAACCCGCGAAAGTTAGTGTTTGTTAACACAAAACAAGCTGTAAATAGTAAACAACAAACAAAAAAGTGGAATATTGGAAAGAAAGGGAAAAGTAAAAAGAAACTCACAAATAAGAATATGCAAAACAACAAAACTACACACCAGAGTTTGCGGCAGGAGGAGACGAATTTGATTAGGCGGGATATTAGTGGAAAGTGAGAAAAGTGAAAATAAAAGAAAGTCCTAAATAAAAAAAGAAAGTATGTAAAAACAGAATTTTTCACAATATAAAAACAAAAACAAACAAAACAACTTTTGTTGCTGTTCGGATGATTTTGCTTTTGAAAGAAAGAAAAACTAATTTAACTTTGCAAAGATACAATACAGAACTATATTTTTCCTTCCATTCTTCTATCGCTGTTCCTCTCGCTTCGTTTCTCTTTTATACAAATACATGCTTTTTGTTGCATTCGAGAATGTTGTTGTTTTCTTTTGTTTCCTTTTTTCTTCATCGCTTTTATGCATAAAATGCATTATCGTTTCCTCTTCTACTAAACCGTTGTTTTCTTCTTTTCTTTTCTTGCTTAGGTTTTCACTTCTCATCCAGGAGCTCTAAGGGATAACTTATAGGTGACCTCTCCTCCTCTGCAGCTTCTTCGACTTACGAACTATATTTATATATATGTTGTTGTTTTTTTTTTTTATTTCGCAAACACAACCCCAAAACTGTTCCGAGAGAAGGGAGATAGAGAGTTATACATACATTATAGCGTTTTTTTGTTTTTGTTCTGGTTTTGTTTTCTTTTCTTGAACAAACGTGCCGATTTGGCTGCCTGTTTTTTTTTCTTCTTTTCTTTTTGAGGATCGTTCCTATCTTGTTCGATTATGATTTTGTATCTTTTTTAAGGGTGTGTGATTTAGTTTGTTTTTCAAGCTAAATTGTTTCGCAAAGTATGTGTTTGAATATTGATACCGTTTTCTTGTTTTTTTTTTTTTGTTTCTTTCGTTTGCATTGGCTTTGTTTGTTAAATTTTATAGCATTTTGCGTTGTGTAAGTGTAGGTTTCCGGTTGTTTTTCTTTTTTTTTTCTTTTCTGCTACTTATGTATTTGGTAAATATAATATTTTTGTTTGTTTTTGTTTTTGTTTTCGTCATATATATTCTGTATGCGATTGTTTCGCTCGCGGTCGGTTCTATTTTAGCTGGTCGGTCCGGATTCGCCCAAACTCTCCACTAGCAACACACGGGCGAAATGGAGTTGGTGTTGAGGGGGTTTTCAGCTGCTGCTGCTGCGGGTTGTTTTCTTTGCTGGATTACTCCTTTCTTTGCTATTATTTTGGTGTATACTATCTATACTGCACTTAAGGGGTCGTGTTGTTACCGTTTGCACAATCGTTATATAGGCGACGCTACTACTCGTTCTTCCGTCTCAAAAACAAACCCGGGGGAAGTTCTGTTTCGATTCGATTTGCTTGCAGTTCTTATTATATTGCACATTTTGACACATCGTATTATGGGGTTTTCTCTTTTTTTTTGGTGTCGTCGTCATCGTTCTACTTGGGTTTGGCTCTTTGCAGGAAACAATATTAGCTTCTTGCCCCTGGAATCACATCCAACTTCTAACGCACACACACACACACCCCGAGATACACACTCAAGGGTTGTGTTGTGTGTGTTTAGTACAGCCTTCAACATAGAAATCTTCTTCCTTTCTTCTTCCTTGCCTCGTATCCATCCATGCCCTGTCTGGAGGCTATCGCTTCGTCTTCGTTACATTACATTTCGTCACACGTACACTCGCACACATACACGTTTTCTAATATAAAAATAAATTGCTTCAGTTTCGTGACAGTTTCCCGCGCCTAGATCCGTGCTCAACCTACGATCGTTTACGGCCTGGGACCATCATCATCATCATCATCATGGGGTGGTTTGTTTTTCTCACTCTCACACTAGTAGTGCTAGGCAAAAGCGTTTGTTTTACCGCTACCGGTACCTGTTTCTCACTTGCTTTTGGTTGTTATATACTTTTAAATCGAAACACTCCTCTAATCTACCGGGAAACGTCGTTCGTTGACTGGGCCGAAAACAGAAACAGAGCGGGGAAAGGAGTGAGGGGCATTTCAGGGGAAAAACATTCAAGATCATCCCGAACCGATGCATTCACCTACATACATCCGCCGTTCGAGAGCAGGAGATCAATGCGATAATAATGAGGAAACGTATTCAAATTGGGGGGAAATCGCCATCCATCTCTACACGTGCTCTACAATCAACTAAACATAAAGACAACCCTGCGATCTGCAATCATTCTACTCTACTTGATCATGTGGAACGCAGGGTGGCCGGTGCGATACGATTGTGCCTGCGAATGGTGGGATCGTTTGGCCACGGTAGAGAGAGAAAGAGAGGATAGAAAGAGTTGAAGGACACCTATATGCTAATCGTATCCATGCGGTTATCTGTTGTCCTACCGTTTTTGTGCCCCTTTTGCAACGCATATTTCTTGCTCCTCTCATTCTTCTACTTTTTACTTGCTTGGTCGGTACATACAAAAGCTATAAAACCGAAAATCTCCGCTAATTTCTCTGCTAACTGGTCACTGCTGTTTTTTATACTCTCTTTCCCAGCCAAATCTTGCCATCATGGTTCCTGTTCTACGTCCGCTACGAGTGGACCTGAGTGTGTGAGAGAGAGTGTTGTGTTAACACACGACTGTCCCTGATGTTGCTGTTTATGTACTCCCCCCTCCCCCCCCCCCATCCACTAAAAAAGTGTAATAATTAAATCTTAAAATCTACAGAGTTTCTTTTCGCTTTCTTCCCGATAGTTGACTTATCGCGTTCGATCGATTCGGGTCCTCTGGATCGCGAACCCTCTTGCAACAACAACAACAACAGCAACGAGAGGGGGGACACATTTGAATGTAATATAATAAGCTGGTAAATAAAACTCCCCTTCCCCTCTCTTGTCATGACCCTACTCGTCTATATAGGCTGTCTCGTGTTGTGTCTAAGCGTGTCGTCGTACCTATCTACCTACAGTAGTAGGAGCTTCTTCTTCTTTTTCTCTCGCAGCTAAGCTAAACCTACTGTAAATTTGCCTGGAATTTGTGTTGTTTGTTGCCTCGGAATCGCAAATCATCATCATCACCATCAACAAAAGAAAAGAGAAAAAAACGTACTACTTACAAATAATAACTATAGCCTATAATTGTAATTAAAATCACCTTAAACTGAATGACTCGGAACGTTCACGTACAACACAGGATGATGTGGGCGCATTACTACTACTGCCTGCCTCCCTTCTACCTTTCCCATCACGCGCCTTCGTGGGTATTGTTGTTGTTTTTGACTTACACACAAAACTGGACTAAATACAAAGCTGTACACATTAAATATAGTTACTTGGAGCAGCATACACTCACACACACATGCACCGCCGGTACCCCCAAAATAGGGGCGCCAAACCCCTCCCGGATGGGTCACGGGGTTCACATCTGTTTCGAACCGAAACGCTGGTCGGTTTTTTGTTTCGAAAGAACAGAAATTCCGTTAAATTAATAAAAATAACCGAAGCGGTACTACCACACACATACACACATACTCACGGAGACGGTTAACACATAATGGTTTGTGCGCAAAGTCGCTCTATCAGCACGAAACAGGAGAGGGGAACCTTTCCTCCCCCAGCACAGCTAGCACCGGTTCACTCGTCAATAAACTCCACGTGCGTGAAGGGGAAGTGGCCAATCTTGCCCTTCAGCTCACCCTCCCACTGTCCGTTGATGTTCGTCTTGAGCACCTTGATAACGTCGCCGACGCTCAGCTTCAGGGCCGTCTCGTCGTACGCGTTCGGGACGCGCTCCTGCTTAACACGCGCCAGTGCTGGCAGCTGCCGGTTGAGGTTCGATTTGAAAATGTTCGAATTCTCCGAATGATGCATCCCACCGCCACCGGTCGCCGGATGCGCATGGTGATGGTGATGATGGCCCGGACCAGCACCGCCACCACCACCACCACCCGAGTTTGGCCGCTCGATAATGTTTTCCTCGTACCGCGTCACGTACGGCACCGGTATCTGGCCCGTTTGGCCCGCCCCGTTCCGCGCCGTCCACCATTGCTCCTCGTCCTTGCTTATGATGTGCAGAATCTCACCCTTCTTGAACGGCAGATCGTCCGGATCGCTCCCGTCGAAGTCAAACTTGCCAATGACCTTCTCCAGCCGGCGCACCATCGGCCGGCGCAGCGGTGTCGTGTCGAGATAGTGCAGCTTGTAGAAGGACAGCAGATCCGGCAGGTCGGCAAAGGTCTGGTCGCCGATCCGGTACACGAAACACTCATCGCCCGATGGCAGTTTGTTGATGATGTAGTGGCTCACTTTCGAGTCTTCCCGTACGCACAGCACAAAGTCGCCCACGATCGTTGTGCTGTCGCGCACCAGAAATACGCCACTTTCGCGCTCGTTCAGCAGCAGATCGGTTGCGTCCTGGCGTGACATCGCCCCGAAGTACCAGCTCGACCGATCGTACACGTCGAAGGATGCCATGGTGCAGCGGTGGTGAGGTGCCTTTTGCGGTTTCTTTTTGTTTTACACCTAAAATGGCACACGCCAAAAGATACGTTATGCTCAACACGGTCCGGAGAATTGTAACACCAAGTTGCAAATTTTCATCGCCTTACCCACCTACGGTTCGCTGTACACGCGAAATGAACGCGCGATATCTTCCACTTCCGATATGGGCGTTAGACTGAGGGAGGGGAGTGGGTTTGCGTCCGTCCGTCAAGCCCGTCCGATTCTGCCCAGTCCGCCTAGTGCGAAAATCGTAGCAAAATGTTCTGCATCAACACGAGACGAGGGAATACACTGCAATCAAATAAAAAAAAAAGTTAATCATAACGGGAAGCAGCAACACACACACAAAAAACGGGGAGTGGTAGAGGCCAGTCGCGCTAGCTAGCCCGGATCGCGTCTAGCGATTTTCTAATTTTCTTTAATAATCCCATTGCCCCTTTTGCCGTACGTACGTACCTACTCCACCCAACAATCGCTGCCCCGCCACTCGTACACTCCCCTTCGCTCGCAAATGCACTTGTGTGTTTCGGGCCAATTATGCTAATAGAGTGGCTGCTGCTGCTGTTGCTGCTGTTGCTCTCGCACTGCCGCGTCCTCTCCACCCCGACTGTGCAAGAAGCAATTGTGGCCGACGGGGTATAGAATCGAACCGCGGGTTCTGCGGTTGTGTGCAATCCGTACAGGACAACCAAAGCGGGGGAACGAAAGGAATTAGCTTTCAATTAATCGGTACTTTTAATAACAACAACTATATTATTGGCAGCCGAGGCGACTCCTTTTCACGCAAATCTGTCACATTTTATTTGCGATGCTGTCAGATCTGTCAAAGTCCGAGGGGCGGCGCAAGGTTAGCTCATCTCGCACACTGTCACGGTGGATGACGGCGATGGACAAAATTTTTGGGATGTTGAGAAATTTGATAAAAGTTGAGAAACACATTTTGAAAAATAATGTAACGGTTTCTGTTCATATGTCGAGTACAGGTATTCCCCAATATGCGCGATTTTGATAAACGCTCTTTTCAAAATTTGACAGTTCTTCGAGCGAATTGTACTGATTTTACACATTAAATGTCAAATGCAAAGTAAAATCCCTTTTTATCGAATTTTTAAAACCATTTTAAAAGGTACAAAATTACAATCTTCAGTTGAATTCAAATCGAATAACCCAAAATCGACCAAGCCCCGTTTATATATGAAAAAATCGTTAAATGAAACACAAAACAACATAATGGCGTCTTATATTGGCTATAAATGCTTTGCTTGCTTACTTACCTTGCACTCTCCACGTGTTCTATAAGCACGTGTGCAGACGAAAAGAACATTCTAGATTGGGTTGTCGAGTTCGAATTCGAATGACATGACCACAGACCTGTCCGCTTCGTCCTTTGATCATTTGTGTTATCCCTTTTTTCTCATTCATTCAACATTCTTCGACAACGCCGACTTCAACATGAAAGGACTTCCACGTTCACAGTTACTTTATTGTTCAGTTTTTCTATCTGTTTAAAATGAGTTCAGTACACGCGCTTAGTGTGTATGTATATTATTGGTACACGAGAGAGAGAGAGAGAGACAGAAAAGGGGGAAAACACATTGTAAATAAAATATCAAGTACCGCCGTGTCTCTGTAAAGTTTAAGTAGACTGATTAGCTTCATGATTTGACCTAAACATACACACATGTTTACGCACACATACACACGCACGCATCTAAACCTGTACGCTAAGTAGCTTTAACAAGATTCCTTCGCTCCCCACACGCGATATCAAAGAGTTCTTAGTAAAAAAAGGCACATTTATAGAAATCTATTCCTGTTAACAGTTGCCCCACCGTTCGTTGGGAAAGCACATGTGTGATGGATTGGTTTTTGTGTGCGAAGCTACTCGCAGTGTGACATTCGGTGGACACCCCCCGAATTCGTACTGAGATGGAAAGAAGTCTTGAGGAGAGGCCCCCGCTGGATCGGTTCCGCTTCCACAGGCCCAACACAGCAAGCAGCTCTTTCCGGTCATGTTCATATACTCGCATTCGTTACGATTGCACCATTTTCATTAAAACATGAAAATCGTTCTCTCCTCTCTTGACGACCGTTAGTGACGCACGCACGCCACACTGCACCACGCCCTTCTTCACATAAGCACACACACACACACAATTACGCTTTTTGTACATTTTAAAAATTAAGTCAAACCCCCTGAATCAATCAGATACTTCGCTTCCGTTCCTCTGTCTTGTACCCTCTAAAAGAGGTCCTACACCTTCTTTTCCTGTGTGGTCGTGGTTTTTTTTCTTCTGAGTGTGTGTCGTACATGATGATGTTTCCCCCCAATTTGCTTCTACTACCAAAAACAGAAAAAAGCTGGATTAAAAACCACTTTCTCCGCTGATCTATTTCCTACTCATTGCTCTACACACCTATTAACGCTGTACTTGGCTACAAAATACTAAAAAAACAGCATTTGCACGCTCTCGGCACGCGAGGCACAGCATTTCCGGGTGATTCGATAGATGCGGGGGGGGGGGGGGGTTGCTTTTAAAACAATAAGTTATTAAATGCTACGACAAATCTCCTCTCTGTATCCCTCTATCGCTCTTCCTCCTTTAATGTGTCTTCTTTTACTACGGAACACGCGCACGCACACGCGTAAACGTACGACATTCGGGTTTTTTTTCACAAAAAAATCCTCTGCCGTTTTTGCTGAGGGGAGTTAAGAGCAGCGGCTAACTGTTTGGCTTCTTTTAAAATAGAGAATCTTACTGCTTTTGCTGCCGCTGCCGCTTCGTTTGACCTCTCTCTAATCGGCCAAATATAGCACCAGCACCGCCGCCACCATCCCCACCGTTTGCTGCTGACGTATGTAAGAGAAAACGGACACACCCACACGCAAACACACGGCGGCCACGGTTGTGTGCCGTGTCGCTGTTTACTTGACCGCGGCGGCCTGATTGCGCAGCGGCACGCCTTCCTCCGTTTCAACGTTACCGTCGCCCTTCTCCGGCGGATTGTTCCAGGCTTGCAGCTCACCCGTACCCATCAGCACGTACGCAGAGGAACCCGTAATGTACACCACGGCCAGAATCCAGAACACAATCTGCCATTGGCCGTAGGTTTGCTGATGAGAGGAAGAGAACAATGAAACAGATTTTAAGCAACTTTTGTGCTCCACTTTCGCAACTTCCGTTTGCTGTATGAGTGACTTACATTGTCGTTGGTAAGCACACCAACCATGTACGCCGACACGAAGCCACCGAACGAGGAGAGCGTGTTGGCCATACCGAAGATGGTGCCGGAGAAGTTGGGCGCAATGTCCAGCCCGTTGCCGAGATAGCCGGCCGTGACGGCACCATTAAGGAAGAGGGACAGCGTGAAGATACCGACCGCCCAGGAGCGGTTCTCTCCCATGTACACTTGAATAATCATCAAGAAGCCGGGAGTCATCACAGCTGAGGTGAAAAAACAAGAAGGAAAAGGATTGTTTTAATAACTGAGAGCCCAGAGGACATTGTCCACTCCTTCTCCCTACTTACCGAAGGCGGTGAAAATCTTTCTCGTCGCAGTCGTCGACAGTTTACCCGATTTTCTCAAATAATCAGCTAAATGCGATGAAATCACAGCCATGGCGTACTTGCCAAAGTAAGGCAAAGACGAGAGCAACCCGTTCTGAGAAAGGAAAAGAAAGAGACGATGAAGTAGTAATCCCCGTACCCCGTTGCCAGCTTAATCCAACCGCACTTACCTCCTTAATGTTGAAATGCAGAATGTACTTCATGTAGGTGGGCAGCTGGTTGACCACGGTGAAGAACCCAAACACGGACGCACCGTGCGTCAGAATGATGGCCCACACCGGCGGCGAGGTTAGGATCGACTTCCACGGCACGTACGAGGGCTTCTTCTTCTTGCCGGCCGCATTGATGGCGGTTTCGATTTCCGTACGCTCCTCGGGCGTGATGCGCGGATGGGAGGCGGGCGTTTCAAACACCACCAGGAACCACACGACCGACCACAGCAGCCCGAGCCCGCCGGTGAAGTAGAACACGCTCTGCCACCCGACCGTCGCAATCAGGAACCCACAGATCGGCATCGTAATGGCGGCACCGAGCGACGAAGCCATCATGTTGGCGATGAACTTGGACCGGTCCATCGGTGGAATCCACACCGCCGTCAGCGGATGTATGGCCGGCCAGGAGGCGCCCAGGAAGAACCCGAGCACGGCACGCAGAATCACCACCGCAATGTAGTGCGTGTTGGAGGCGAGCGGCGTCAGCAGGGTCAGCAGGCTGGAAAACAGCATGCTGTAGCCGAACACGCGCCGTCCACCGACGATTTCCGCCAGCCGACCACCGGGCAGCTCCGTCAGCACGTAGCCCCAGAAGAAGCTGCCAAGCATCAGGTTCTGCTGGCGGGCGTCCCACTCGAACTTGTCCGCCTCATCGATCACGGACGCTTCGGTCGTGGTGTCGGTGAGGTTGAGGGCGTCGGTCGTGCTGTTATCGTCACCGGTCACCGTGCTGACGAGCGTTTTCGTCATCGCCACGATCGCGATCGTAAAGTTTACGCGCAGCGCATAGTTCAGCATGAAGCCGAAGATCACCATAATGTTCAGCACTTGCCGGCATGTTATCCATCCTGCAAAGGAGCGAAAATTGTTTTTTAGATACAGTTTAAAACCACAGCGTTAGATAAGCAACAACAACAGACATGGCGTTCTCACGCGTAATACAATACGCAACGGGGAGGGGGCTCGACACATCAAAATGACATCAAACCACAAAAGAGTGCATACAATGAGGGGGGGGGGGCATGCTTTCCCACTATTGTTTCGTGTCACCCTTCCGGCCACAATTCATTTGCAATCGAGCACGCATATATCACCACCTCACTTCGGTATTACGGTCGTTTCGTTCGTCGTTAGGTTAATTTATACGCCACATGGCTCTATCGGTTTGCTTCTGCTGCTGCTGTTGCCGTTGACGTTTTCACATGAAGGCCACACGACATCCACATGCTACAGCTGCGCCACACCACTCCCCTAGACCAATTTTCGACCCACAACACCACGGCAACGTGGAGCATATCTACTAGCAGCCTGTTGCGCGTCGCAGTCGCTTCTTTTGCTATCTTTCATCAACGAATGCGAATTCGGATGGCCCCCGACCAGTTCGTTCGTTAGCACAGCGACCCTCATCCTCCTCCTCCTGCTCCAGCCAATACATATAAATTACGCATTGAAGCTACAAATCAACCCGACCGGGACCGGGGGAGGGTTGGTTTGCGATTGACGACGCTGGCGTAGTCACATAAAGTGAACAAGAAAAACATACGTCCAGAAATGGAAAACTATCTCATATGCTTGTGTGTCCGTCTCCTTATCATAGCGCAAAACCATAAACACATCAATCAATACTGATGGTGGTGGTTGTTGGTTGCGCGTTGTTATTTGTGGAATGGCATGGGCCACTGAGATGTTGATTTCGCAAAAGCACGAGGAGCATGGCAGCTCCCCACCACAAACACACACGCGTGCTTATGTTGATTACTATCCCTGCTGCCCGCTGCTAGCCGGGAACCTGCCCGTTTCATCCTCCACTAGAGAGAGAGATGATCCCTTTTTTGACCTCTCGGGTGGGCCCATCAAAAGGCGCGTATACTCTATCAACAACTATTTTTCCGATTCGCAATTACAATTAGCTCAATGATCGGTCGGTGGTGACTACCTCTCGGTAGTTGGAAGGGACCGTACTTTAACCTTATAACGCGAGTGCGACGTACGCAAACACTTGCGTCTAACGGGTGAACGTCGTCATCATCACCATCGACAGCTCCAGCTCCAGGGGGAGAGCCAAGCCCCCAAACGGGCCGACGGGCTATGTGTTTGTGGTCGTGTTTTTGCAACGTGCTACAGCATGGGACCGTATCTATCACTCGCATGCGGTGCACGAGGCAGCAATCTAACAGCAAATTACTGATACCAAGTAAAAGACCAGGAACCGTCGCAGATGTACTGAAAAAAAAACACCCCATTACTCATCCCAAAACCTCTGTGTTATCAATTCCAGCCCGCTCATAACGCATGGCAACGCCGACGATGTCTTATCAATTGGTGCTAATGCCATTCTTGCCAAGGTAAGAAATCGGTAATGTTTCTATGTAGTATACAGAGTTTTCCAGGAGTTCTCATAGCTGTGGGACACCTTTTTCTACTCTTTCGTACGTGAAATGAATTTAATGTAATGGTAATTGGACTCTATAGCAGCCTTGTTGGAAAAAATCTAATAGGAATTTTCAAGGAGCCTGTTCAAACAAGGAACCATAGAATCCAATTGCCATCATATGACGTTCAATTCCAATAGGAATGAGTCAAGGAAGTGTTAGACAACTATGAGAACGACTGGAAAACCCTGTAAATGGTCTCACAGTTGGCAATTTTAAGGCATAACAACTTTCTCTGAATATCCTCTGACTCAACAGAGCTAAACTTAAACAGCTAAACCTTAATTTAACGCTAATTAGTGCATCCAACATCTCATCTTTACTAATTCCTTGTGTACAGAAAGGTGACACCGTCGACCGGAGCTGGGCAGTTCCAACTCCGAGCTGGGAATACTGCGCCTTAAACCACAATTCATCCTCAATTCACACCCATACCGTCCCATACATCCGCTGGTGGGTTACTCTGATTAAACTTGCCACGATGACACGATGATCACGAACCGATTAAAGCCGATCCACATCTCCCTCTCCTCCCTTTTCTTATCGTGCACCTGTACCGACGCACGTGAAGAAGCGGCTGGGAGCCGGGGAAAAGATACCGGCACTTGATGACGTCTCTCCAACATTTGCGCCATTTGTGGCCGCGATTGCGCGCGGTGGTGTTCACGCGGTGGTACCGCCAAAAATGATTGACGGTGGAAAAAATAGCTCTCCACACCCATATCCCCGAATGTCACCATCGCGCCATCATGCGCGCGTAACGTTCTATATGTCGTTATCAGTGTGACCTCGAAGCTCGGGTCCTTTAGCTCGCAGGCCCAGTGTTAAGCGCTTTTTACGCACAACCGGGTGCTGCTGTTGTTTATTTCCCTCCCCGGTCTGTTCTATTTTAACCTAAAAGTATACGCAAAACAGTAACGTTGTCACATTGTTTTTTGTGGGTCCGTCCGTCCCGCCCATGGTACACAGCGGCAGCGTGAGAGGGGGCACAAGATTTGCAAAAATAGCTCCAATATGTCCAAGGACGACGCGATGGCGCGGTCAGTGGTTTTGTGTCTTTGAAGCGTTCAAATGGGACATAAACCCCCGCATGGGCCAAGCGGGCCCGTGTTATGTCACGTGTGCGTTCTAATCTGCCCCTGAATGGTGATCCCAGGTAAAGCGGATCTTCTCTTTCTGAGCATTGTTTGCCTTTCTATTTAGCAAACAGTCTAATTTTGAAAGAAAACGTTTTGTTCAAGTTCCTCAAGCTCCAAGGTTGGGATACACTTTTGACCTTCTTGGCCGGGGTGTTGTTGTGCTTGCTTTACGGAACCACAAATGTACCCAATCGCAGCGGCGTTGTTTTGGCTAATGATTGATACGAGAACGGCGAATGCAATTTCCGCTCCGTAACGGAAACTTCGAACGCTTTGCACATGTGTTCCCAGAGCACGCCGCTCCCTACCAATAGAGCGGCTATAGGCCACGAAAAGAGAGCCATATTTATTATTCCGAAACAAAGTCACCCACCGATAACCCTGGGCCGCGGGTAGAGAGGTCTCACACTCGCCTGATCTTAGGTACGAATGTATTTTGTAGTTAAACGCGCCAGATGGTTACTGTCCGTGTGCACCGAACGCAACGAAAGCTCCCTCCTCACCCCAAAGTTCATACTTCTGATTAGCCGAGAGGGGTTGTACATTCTTTGGAGGATGACCACCAAACATCAACAGTGTTGTTTAATTTGCTTCGACCGTTTGACTGAAAACAAGACGTTAACGGCTTTTTGATCTTCCAAATTTGGCCCGCTTCTTTCCCTCTCCCGAAATGTGTTCCAAATGCGGGCTTACCCCCTTTTGAAGGGAGTGGGAATACGGGTTTTTTTTAATTCAATTAATACCCCACTCGAATGCTCTCGAAAGCTGAAGCGCTCGCTTTGGAGCTCGCTTGCTTTATTGGTGTCATACGCGTTCAATTAATTGTAACAAACAATACGGTCGGTCGGTCGTTCGGTCGCGGCTCGGGTAGTCGGGAGGCTCGACATTCCAGAACAAAAATGCATCCCCCCCTTTACACACACACATTTAGACAGACGGGGGAGACACACAACTATTCCATGCACTAAAGAAACAATCTATTTCGATTGACCCATTCATAAGTGTGGGGAGGGCCCCTACCACTTAATTGTTTTACAGCCCCATATAGCGTCCATGAGAGCGCGGGGCAGCAAATAACGACGCGCTTGCTATGGCAACCTAGCAATCTGGAACGTTCTCTGCTTGGGGCGGCTTCTTCGATGTGCCAGGCTTAGGAAAAGAAAGTCTTCAAATGCATCCAGCCGGTGTGTGTGTGTGTATGTAGGGGTCGGTGGGGGTGAATAATTTATTCCACGGCCCACGGAACAGGGTGGCTTTGTATAAATGGAGCCTAACGCCGACGTATTGCGATCCTCGATGTAAAACGAACAAGCCCGCTTACCTGCTATGCCGGTCGACATCTTTCACCCGGGGTGGACTGAGGAGTGCGTGCGCGTGCGGCGGTGGGCAAGAGTTCACAGGCCACTGAGAGACCGGAGTTTGAGGTGACGGAGTAAACTAGAAAGAAAGGAAATGAAAGGAAAGTGTGTTAGACAGAGCGCCGAATTTAGCATACCACACGGTCAGCAATTGCGCATTGTTGGGAAATGCATGCAACCAGCAGCAGTTACGTTACCGGCGACGCCATGCACGCCACCACACACGTGTCATAAAAACGGAACCGTGGCCCTTTTTTGTAAACATGTCTGCTAGACTTCACTAACTGTGACACAGGGAGTGCCTTTTGAAGAACACAGAGAGCCACCGTTTGGAGGAGGGGGAGAATGTTAAGCAAATCTCTGTCAAATTAACACTTCTACCTTCGGCAGCCTACTGCGTTAATTGCCAACGCACCCTCCTCTTCTCTCTAGAGCAAATATTGACGTAAGCAGGTTGGAGTAGGTATGAATTGTTTCGTTTTTTGTTTCGTGCGTCGTCGTCGTAACCGTTTCGTTTGAAGAAGATCGATGAAGCATAAAAAATTGTACTGTTTCCATTAGTTGGCCAAGCTACAAGACAGCTGCGCCAGCATTTTAAACCATCCCATGCGTGTGTGTGTGAGTATTTTGTTATTTCGCTTTGCTTTCCGGTTCCAAGAAACAAACGATCAAATCGATTCTAAACCGGCCCCCCTCGCCGAAGGCCAATAAAGACGCCTGGCGGCACGAGATCAGCGAAACTGAAGAAGAAGGAGAATCAGTCCGGCTTCTCTGATTCATCTCGTGCTGTATAATTTATACAGCGAAGAACGTGCTAACCGCCAAACTGCGCCATAAAAAGGCACTTTAAATTTGGCGGCAACACGGGCGTAGGCTGGGCCTGATTTTAATACAAGATGGCACTGGGGGACTTTGCTGACAAACGGGTTTACGGTTCAGGACCTCAGGAGCCCGATGCAGAACCACTTCTTCTTCAAGGTCAGCGTCATCGCAGTGGTGCGTAAGAGAGAACGCGGGACGCGCTTAGTAGGCGCAAAAGCTGTGGCTAATCAAGTGCATTTTAAAAGAAGCTTGGCAACGGCCAGAAAAGACTGCCTTCAACCGGTTACAGGTGATGATGATGATGATGATGTGGTGGTAGTTGTGCCGGTATTTCCCAGGCGCCATGTATGTCCTTGGCTATCCTGTTGTGTCACCTTGTGCCCGCTCGCTCGCTGTTACGTGGCTTGGCAATGGCACTTTTTTACGATCGCGCGCAAAAAAACAGGTCGGACACGTTGTTTTCTGCCACCGAAACCTGACCCTCATCCGCATCCCTCTCGTGGTAAGGCGAGAAGTTGGGCTCTCGCGTCATGAAGCCCTTTCGAAATCGCAAGAACAGCGACGCGAAGCGCAAGACGGCCGCGTGTGTATCTTCGCGCAGTTCAACGGACGCCTGCCTACGCCCCGCGAGACGGGGTGTAGGGTGGCCGAGTCTGCTGCATACGTGTCAATGGCGTGTGTATGGTCGAAGCACACAACCACACAAGCGTTTTATGTTTAGCAGCCGCACGTTCATCATCGTCACGATTGTTTGCGGTGTCGGGCGGTGGTTGTGTGTCTCGCCCCGCTTGATATCTCTTCGTTGGTGGTGTGTACGGGGTTGGCCACAGGGTAGTGTGTACAGAAGGCTTTCGCACACCGTGTCTGTGTCTCTTGCGCGCCTATATTTAGCCATACCTCGTTGTACACACCCGCCGATTAAAAGCCTTCAGGCACATATTTACATGCCACCCTCACCGGACCATCGCAGCGGTCCCTCTCTCTTCTTGTGCCGGGTGTCTCTCCTTCTAGATCGCCTGCTAGATTTTATCATTTTTATTATAATTGGCACTGGAATGCTTTATCTCCCGGTGTTAGGTTTTCCATCATCATCATCATTCCGGCCCGGTTAGTCTGGCTACTAGATCTAACTGGATTCTTCATCGGGAACTGGTTTTAGACCGCGGACGGGGGAATGCTTGTTTGTTTGCGGCGCTTGGCCCTTGTTCTCGGATAACGCGCGACGCCACAGTACCAGCACCGTGGGCTAGGTTAGGTTCTGGTCCCCTCGATCTGGAGACGCGTTGTTTACGTCACACCGTCTCTGCAGGAGGATATAATGACGGTACGGCCACCAACACCACCAAGAAGCTTCTTTGCCCGCTAGAATGCAATTTCGAAATGGGTTTCATCGTTCATACACACACACACACACACACACACACATACAGATACACAGCGATACGCACAAAGAAGCCCTAATACCGAAAGCGAAGCATTTGTGTGCCGCCAGCTGTTTTTCGCCGGCTCTGGTGCGCCCCGCCTTTCTTCCTGCAGCTGCACACTCCCTGTCCTCCCATTTCCCCTACGTTTCATTATTCATCACTTTCTTCTTCACTGTGCGTTTTAAAAGCGCAACCTTCACTTCACGGTTCGCGACCTCTTTTTCACACAACCCGAAAGTGCCGGGACGAGGGACAGAAATATCTCACACAGTTCGGTGGCGGCGTCGTGTATGCGTGTTCAATCGCTTTTTCATTGCAATTGTTCGCAAACTTCTGTACCGAGCGATACGCCTTCTAATTACCAATTACTACGAAAATGGGGTTTGGGTGAATTATTCAAGAAAGACACACACAGCGGCCGCGTTCGATCGCAGCACACCCCGGGTGTGTGAGTGTCTCTCTCTCTCTCTCTCGGTGTTGTCAACGTGAAATGCGCGATCGCGCCGCGTAGTCAAGTGCACACAATTTCCCACAGAGAGCAGCCATGGCAACCGAAGGGTTTACATTTCTCTTCGCTCAAAAACTGACGTTTAGCAAACGTTACTTTTTACAGAAATGCTGCGGCTTTCACTTGCAGTTGAACTTTATTCAGAACTTACCGGGGAACAAAACAGTGGACCGGAGACACACACCAAGCCGAACCGTTCGGCACGAGAGCGAAAATGGAACAGACAACGCACACCGACCGACGGACGCTCGAGACCGCAGCATATTTCTGGCCGTCTCCGGCTTTGCTCGACTGCTCCGCGTACGTCATGGTTCAAATTCGTGTACCAACACACTCTCGTGCCCGGCCCGCCTGTACGCACATCAATTCACGAGTACTGTATCCGCTACAGGGCAGACCGTAAAAACTATCACTCCGGGATTGGTTTAAGTTTAAATTTTTAATAATAGTGAGATTTTTTCGCTCATTGATTCAAGTTATATTGAAAAAACGTTTTATTCGGGACTTAAATTTGTTAATTTTTTGTGAATATATTTTTTAAAAACGCATACGCATTAAAGGGAGAATTTTTTTTGGCACATCACTGTTCCGTCTGTTTCATGCTGCAGAAAAATGTATGTAGGTGTGTGCTGCGTAAGAGCCAATACTTACCCCCACCCGGCTGCAAAGAAAAAGAAGCGAAAAAAAGCATGCTTTCCCTCCCTGCAACCCCGTCCTCACCCGCATCGAACAATTCGTACGACATCGTCACGACAAAAGCATGTGAGATGACGGAAAGCACGTGATTGTTTCACCAAATTTCCGTTGCGTGTAAATCACGGCAAGTTGAGCCCCTTGGCACGCTGGCGCTAAAACGTGTGGAGGTTGTGCAATTCAGCGGCCCCTTTTTGGACCCAGACACGCGCGACCGTGTGCGCCAGATTGAGCTCTTCCTCTCTTGCCTTGATTCTCTAGCACCGCTTCCCGCAATCCCGATCGATGGCGCAGATCGTGATATTCATTTTTAGAAGACCAATGAATGGAAGTGTAGTTGTTACGGCGAGCGCGCCCGCACACATGTCTCATTTTCGGTTGCACGCGATGTATGCGGGGTTAGGGGTTGAGATAAATTTAAAGCACGCTCAATCCACAGCCCGACAAGCGATTCGGAGGTTGAATTTCGGTTTTGTGGCCATTATCTGAATTTATGGTGCGATAAGTACGCGCGAGCGCGCTCGCTCGCACACAGATCCGTCATGCCGTGCCAAAGCACGGCTTACTGCGCGCGGCGATATCCGCTGTGCCGTCGAAGCGTTGCTGGCAAGTTCAAGGTCATGGAAAAACTAAATCCATTGCACCGGTATCATCGTGGCATTTGGCCGTTCCATTGCAATGGTGGTGGTGGAGGTGAGCGAACTCGAGGTCCGAGTGCGAGGGAGAATTTCAAGAAAATCTAGAACAATGTACCCTTGTCGTTTGTCTTACACGTAGAGTGAGTAAGCAAACCGTCAGTCGTCAGACGCGTATTGGCAGAGTGAGATAAATCTGTGCTTAGAATGGTTCAATCTTAATTGATACATTTTCCCATTCCTAGTGCGACGCGCCGTTCCAGGCTCATTCCTAGTATCCTGCTGTGAGTAAACCTACGGATCAAAGATAGCCAAGCTCATTGGTTGTTTAGGAAGGCCAAAACCGTCTTAAGTTGATGTGTAAAATTAAAAGAAGAAAAATCCCACAACTACACTTCCTTTCCATACAAGCGCGTTCAACATTTTAAATTATAACGGATGCTAAAATCAAATATATTTAAACCTAAAAACGATTACATTGCCTTTGCACCATCCGAGCAACTAGAGCGCAGCCTAATAGGCTCCGTCGCCCAGCTGTCAACATACACAGGCGAAAACGCCCCCCCCCCTCCCGCATTAGAAACTGACAGCGCGCTGTCAAAACCGCGCACCGAAAACTGTCACGAGCACGTTTCGCCGCAGCGGGTCCGATAGAGGGGGGAAGAAAACACGAAAAAGTGTCTTCACTTGTTTTTTTCCAGTGGTACCGTGGTTGCGTGCGGGCTTGTGTAGGGAAATGGTTTTCTGTGAAGCGGTGAATGAAATTATATAATCACACAGCTAGCGGCCGGAAGTAACAACTGTCGGGCGCCCATTTTTCCGAAACCAAGCAAAAGGCGTAGCAACCAGCATCAGCACCACCACCCAGGCGGGACGGCCTACTAGCCTCGTTCGACTTACAATATTGCACAAATTGTGTGTCCGTACATGTTGGGATAAAATCATCCAAAGGTAAGCAGCTGACTTGTGTGGATCGATAATACGAGAGCGGTTGTGTGTGTGAGTGTGTTTCTCTATTGATTTTATCACTATTTCTCTGTGATGCGTGAATGAGTGTTTTTGTGTAGAAATACTAAAGTGTGTTCACGGTCACGCACGAACCAGTGTCACGGTGTTGTAAAGAGACATTTCGTAATCATGTCAAAGCTCACACATACACACATATACACACCCGCAAGCCGGAGATAACAAGTGTGGAAAAAGGGAGGTGGTTACCATTTTTCTCATTATTTTTATTCTTTCTTGTCTTTCACCCCTTTGGTGCGGGCCGGCGCACTATCTGTAGCAGGCGATGACGACGGGTAGCACGGGATCAACATTCCCCAAATGGCAGCTGGCGCTGCTGATCGGTACGCCCGTGGCCATCGGACTCGGCTACCTGTACTGGCGCAAATCGGGCGACCAGGGCGGCGACAAGCTGACCAAGAAGCGGTTGGCCGACCTGAAGGACAAAACCATCTCGCTCGATGGTGACACGTCGGAGGCCGCCGGCAAGCAACAGCCGGCCGATGCGAAACCGCTGACCGGGCGCGATCTGGCCAACAAGCACAAGACGGACGGCAACGCACACTTCCGGGTGGGGAAGTACGACCTGGCGATCCGGGAGTACGATGCGGCGATCGAGCACTGTCCCACGTACGAGGCGACGGACCGGGCCACCTACTACCAGAACCGGGCGGCCGCGTACGAGCAGCTACAGAACTGGGCGGCCGTCATTAAGGACTGCACCAGCGCGATCGAGTGCAATCCGGCGTACGCGAAGGCGCTGGTCCGCCGGGCGAAGGCGTACGAGCAGCAGCAGGATCTGTCGCGCGCGCTGGAGGACATTACGGCCGCCTGCATTGTGGATCGGTTTCAGAACAAAGCGACACTGGTCAGCGCGGATCGCATACTGCGGGAGTTGGGCCAGCAGCATGGGCGGGAAGCGATGAAGAGCAAAAAACCGACCTACCCGTCGAAGCAGTTCCTCAAGAGCTACTTCAGCTCGTTCAACAACGATCCCATTGGCAAGCTGGTCGTGGCCAGCACGGAACAGAAGGGTTTCATCAAGGCGAAGGCCCTGTTCGACAGCGCCGAGTACGAGGGCATTGTCGCTGCCTGCACCGAGGAGCTGGAGAAGAGCGAGTCCGAGTCGGAGTACAAGCTGGAGGCGCTGCTGCTCCGCGGCACCTTCTACAACCTGATCGCCTGCTACGAGGAGGCGAAACAGGACCTGGACGCGGTAATTGAGCTGGAAACGGCGGACAAGCGGCTCCGCTCGAACGCCCTCATCAAGCGGGCCTCGCTGGCCATGCAAACGGAGCCGGATTCACCGGGCGAATGCTTCAAGTACTTTGCGCGCGCCGAAACGATCGACAGCACGAACGGGGACATCTTCCATCACCGCGGCCAGGTGTACATACTGACCGACCGGATGGACGATGCGATCGCGGACTTTGAGCGAGCGTACCAGCTGTGCCCCACGTCCGGCATCATTGCGACGCACCTGTGCTACGCCTCGTACCGGCAGGCGGCCCAAAACCGGGACGAATCGGCCATCGGGCGCATCCGCAAGCGGTTCAACGAGATACTGGACCAGTACGCGGACTGCGTCGAGTGTTACAGCATCCTCGCCCAGGTACTGACCGAGGAGCAGAAGTTCGACGAAGCGGACAGCTGCTTCGCCCGGGCACTGAAGGTCGAGCCGGACAATGCGCAGATCTACGTGCACCGGGGGCTGCTGCAGCTGCAGTGGAAGGGCGACATCGACGAGGGCGTGAAGCTGATCAAGAAAGCAATACAGATCGATGGCAAGTGCGAGTTTGCGTACGAAACGCTCGGCACGATCGAGGTGCAGCGCGGCAATCTGGTCGAGGCGATCAAGCTGTTCGAGCGGGCGATCGAGCTGGCGCGCACGGAGATGAGCCTGGTGCATCTGTACTCGCTGAAGGATGCGGCGGTCGCGCAGGTGGACGTGGCGAAGAACATGGGCTTGAGTATTAGCAACATTCAGCCGAACTTTTAAGCGCAGTGTACCAGTACGTACCCACGAGAAGCAGGCCTTGGTTTTGCACGATAAAGCGTTGTAAGGAAAGCTGCTGCCGCGGCGTACGCTTGTGGTGGAATTGATTCCACATAATTCCGACGACTCCCCTCCCCCCATCCCCAATACGTTTATAATTTATCGTTTAGCGTGAAGCATTAATAGCAAGCAGTCATGGTTGTATGCAATTGCATTGGCTCACCTAATGTGGTGTGTGTGCCCAATGTGTTCCATATCACCAGTTTTGTTTTCTGTTTCTTTCGTCTCCCGGTGTTATGCTTGAATTACGTTGTGTGCAACAATCGAATAAAACGAGCCGGGATTTAATTTAGGTCATACAAACAAACAAACAAAAAGGCATAATAGCATAATTGCAGTAGTTTTTCGAAAGAAATCGCCCACTCTCGAACTCACACGTGAAGCAAAGGCACTAGAGATGTTTAAGTACTAGATATATGTGTTTTTATTATCCATTGTTTACCGTTAGAATACATCAGTTTGTTTCTCGCCCCCTGCGTGTGTGTGTGAGGGTGGGTGGGTGTAGTGAGCGATAAGTTAAATGTAGCCAACTTAGTAATTCCACCGCACACACATACGCTGCTTCCCTTTCTTCATGCTTCTTCCCTTATAGCCCCCCGGACAACATCTAATCTTCTCCCCCTGCTGTATCTGAGCGTCTGTATGAGTGAGTGAGTGAGTGAGTGTGTAAATAGAAGATATAAATTTCATTTATCTCTCTACTCGTTGTTTTTTCCCTAAAAACAAAAAAAAAACTATTAACCGCCTTTTCCCCCTTGCGCACACACAGTCACTCAGTAGTTCCCTTCCATCACCAAAACAAACAATTCCCACGTGGGAGGAGCGTTTTGGGTATGAGAAATCACGAAGGGAATAAAAAAAAACAAAAATAAACAAATTTAAATTCCTTTCCCGCGTTGCTGTACGGTTAAACGGGAAACAAAACAACAACAAAAAACACAAAGAAAAACATACTTAATAATCAATTATAAATTGTATAAATAATCAATAAATAAAAGAAGTAAACAAAAGACGAAAATCGCGCCGAGTCGGGGTGTCGTTTGATTAGAAAGGAAGGAAATAAAAAGGAAAAAAAATAATCACATGTTTTGTTTGCACACACACATTGTTGTTATGTGTAGAAACAAAGTTTTCAAAATTTCGTATCTAAAATGAAGTTTATGAGATGAATTCATTTTTCTTTTTTTGTTGCAAAACATGAGTAAACAACAGCATCAAACAATCAATTCTCGTACCATTGGATTGGAAAATTGAGTCCAATTGTTTGTGTTGAGATGAAGAAAATGAAGGAAAATGTTTGATTGTACGTATGCGCGCGTGTTTGCGAATGAGGGACTGGATTACGACACGGAAAGACTGTTTCTCCATTTCCCCATTCCTCTCGTTCGCTGAGACTAGAAAGTTATTTAATACACATCAAATATGTTGTTATGAGTTGTGTTAACTTGTTTGTTTTTTTTTTCGCTAAACACGATCAATCCAACAGCAACTGAAAGCAGAGAAGGAAAAGGTGAGGAGAAGGTGTTCACAAGTTCCTTTGCTGCTGAAGGATTAAATAATAATGAGTAAATATTAATAATGAGTGAGTGTTTCTTGTGTGAGTTCGCTCACATATCTGCGATTTTTATCACCGGTTTTTGCTGATGCCCTCCGCTCCCTCTCTCTTATGTTGTTCTGTGTTGCACAGCGATGGTTGCATATGTTGTTATCCCACCTCTATTTCTTGTTATATTAATAATAATATTATTACATAGTATTATTTGGCATATAAAACCACATTCTTCAAAATATCACTATTTTACGAGCTGTCTGGTTACTGGTCGCCATTTCCCCCCACGTGTTACAGGAAAAGTACACAAAACTCGCAAACTCTCATCGGTGGAAGACCGATGTAGGAAAAAAAGGCTCTGTGTATTAACACGAAGCTGCATTCCTGGATAGCTTTTCTTAGCTGCAACTGCTCTTTTACAGTTGTTTCTATATTCAGCTTCTTCAAAGTTGCATGTAAGCGCAGTAATGCTTTGGGTGCCATCGACAAAACAAAATCTTCCCTCTCTCTCACAAGTTCCCTTTTCCGAATAGGATCAAACAAGCAATCGATCCTAATAGCGAAAATAGTAGTTCAGATAAACATTACGAATAAAAACAAAAAGGTTAATCTCATTAGCGTTAATAGCGGGGGTTAGTGTTAATGCGCTCTTAGCAGTGTGTTCTCTTACCAGCTAAATGATATTGTGTTTGGATAGGATGTAAAAACCAAAATGAAAGTGTAGTGCGAACCGTGGAAAACAGCGTTAATGCCGCGAGCATTAGGACAACACACACACGTACACAACACTTATGTTAAGAGTTCGTTTTAAATTTCGAAGTTTTCAAACCAAAAAACCGCGTTCGATTCGTTTGTGCTTATCAGCAACAGGCGGATGTAGGGGGGATTTTAAGAAGCACCCCCAAGTCGGAAGGTTAAAGGTCACACGACTCGTGCCTGTGTGTGTGTGTGTGTCTCATGCACCGATCTTTTCCATCTGTGCTGCAGCACTGACGATGCCCGATGATGCACCATTATTATTATTATTATCGTCGGCGCCAGCTCCTTCCGTGCTGTCCTTCGCTGGTGGTTGTTCGCCATCGACTCCTCCTCCGTCCGGCAGACTGCTGAGGGGGGTACCGCCGCCCTGACCCACCAGACTACTGCTGCCCGACTCTTTCGCTGCCTGTTTCTTCATCTCGAGAAACTGCTCACCGTTAAAACGGTTTTTCTGATCTTCGATATCCTTTAGTGGGGAGGGGGCAGAATGAGGAGGAAGGAGAATTTAATTAAAAAGGCATCCAAGATGAGCGCCATTCACCCGTTACCCGCAAGCCCATTAAATGTGTTAGTAAGTAAACCTTCACCGGCGATGGTAATGGATGCTTAGAAAAAGAGGTAATTTGTTCCCGATTAGTTACAGTCATGTTAAAATTCTCGGTTTTAGTCTCTTACAGGGTTTTCAGTGAGTTCTCTTAGCTGTAGGACACTCTATTGACTATTTCTTCCGTGAAATGAACCTAATGCAATTGGAATTGGGCTTTATAGTATCCTTGTTGGACAAATCCAATAGGAATTGTGAAGTTAACTTCCCATAAGAAAGAGTCAAAGAAGTGTCCCGCAACTATGAGAACCCCTGTAAAACACTGTACCGTCTCTTCTTTAAGGTGGAAGCACCGTTTCTCTGCAATAAAATTGTCCATATACATTCCTTTCCCATCTAAATCACATCTTTCGCCGTTGATTGTATCAACAATTTCGATAACGAATGTTTAATGTGTAAGCTCTTGTTTTCTCTTCCTTAAGGCATGGTGGCGCGATTGCTTCCCAGCATCGTTTAAAAATCCCAAAAACGGACGGAATGTAAGTGTAAAACAATGCTCTTAATCACTGGTCGATTTGTATCGTATCAACAGCCGCCCGGACGGCTGCTGCTGCTGCTGCCTGCTGTTAGTAATGTTCGATGAGCAAGCGGTTAGATTGGTGGACGATGAGTATCGTTGATTCAGATTGTTGTTGTTAGCGTGCTTGGTGATGAATGCATGATACGGCGGATGGTGGTATTTGCTGTGGCCGAGTACGGAAATGCCTGTCCCCATGTCGAAGCTGCTGGCACTGAGAATGGAGTTACGCTGCAACAGCACGTGCTTGTTGAGGTAGTAGTAGTTCCGGCGGTTAGTAGTGTTAGTAGTAGACACGTTATTGTTGTTGCCATCGTACAAATGCTGACCGGTGTTGCTGTTAGTATGAAGCATGGAACACTCAAGCGACCCGGTTTTAGTAGCTTTCCCCTTCACCTCCACGGCCACACCATCACCAACACCACCACCACCGTCACCGTCCGTGGTAGGAACGGTAGCGGCTCGTCTTACCTTATTTTTGACCAAATAAGGAAGAGTTTCACATATACGCTTCCAGTCGGCGGGCAGATCCCACGAGTACGGTGACTTTGAGTAGTAAATCAGCCGCTCATATTCGATTCGTTTCACTAGCGGGAGGGGCGATTTTGGGGTGAGAAACAACAGAAAGAAGAAAAAGAGTTACTCAAACCGTCACCCAACGTGCTCCTCGCTCCAGAAACAGGCAAATGTTATTCATTCCAACCAAAGCAATCTCGCCGCTTACCCGGGTTCGAATCCGATTTGACGGTGGCCGCTGCCGCCTCCTTCAGCCCATCGCCCGCACTATCCTTGCGCGAGAAATGGCTCCGACGAGACCGGCTCAGCCCATTGTTGCCAGCTGCGAGGGCACTGCCGCTGCCGCTGGTTTGCAGTTCGTTCGGCTTAAAGCCGGCGGCCGCCGAGGAGCCCGCCTCGACGATGAACACGTCATCGTCGATCTCGAGACTGTTGCCGACGCCGCCGCCCATCAGCTCGCCGCCGATGGTGGCACCGATCGTGTTCAGCCCGACGCCACTGTCCACGAACGGGGTGCCGGTGATGAGCGAATGCTGGCCGGGCATCGCTCCCACCGGCGAGGAAAGCGTGTTCGGTAGATCGAAGCTGGAGCACATGTCTACCGAGGCCAGAAATTCGTTGCTGCTGAAGTAATCGTCCAGCACTAGCTTGGCGACCTGGCGGGATAGGGAAAAGCATCGCTTAATGCGCGTTCGAAGGTTAAACGATAGAACGCTAAACACACCTTGACAAGCTCCAAACAGTCGCCAGTAATCTTCAGATTGTGTTGACCCACGTTCACCGTGTACTTGTACTCGCCGAGCGACGCATCGTTGGTGGAGAAGCTGTGCAGCAGCAGGCCGGCTCCGTTGCCCGCGGCGCTATTGCGCTGGCCACTGTTTTGCGACCCGTTGCGCGTTAGCTTCGGGTGCGTGTAGGACGATGGCGGCGTTTGCGAGTAGCCGCTGAGATTCAGACTTAGGGCACCACCCGGACCCGAGGCCGACTGCTGCTGCTGCTGCTGCTGGTTGGACAGGAAAGCGCCCATACCGTTCGCGCCACTGTTCGCTACCATCTCTGCCACCATGGCCCCGGAGAGGGAATTGCGCGCGTTCGCTGCGCCGGATCCTGCCGACTCCTTTCTCGGGACCGTTTCATCCGAGCCGGATGACGCCAGAGAACTGCAGGATCCGTCCTGGGAATTGTCCAAACGTACCGGGGACGCGTTACGGCGAATGGTGTCTTCGATCAACTGCTTTGCATAGCTGGAGGGAGGTCAAAAGACGGACATTTAGAAGCACTTTCAGCGTTTTGTCTTATGTTAAGTAACACACTTACTTGATTTTTTCCTCATTTGGACCGGTAATTTGCACCAGTCGCTCTTTAGCCCCGGTAGCGACTGAAAAACGTACACTCAAACAAGAATTAGTGTCTTTCTTCACCCCGTTTGCGGTTCTAATTAGCAGCAGTAGCACACACACGTACACGAAATAAGCAATATTAAACACACACTGAAAAGCTGGAGCGTGCTGGTGGTAATGTTTTTGTTTTGTTTTATTACACGTGAATGCCGAGTGAAAAAGGCAGGTGCAACGAGTGGATTGGTAAGGTTGTACGTTAGCGAAGAGAACATGTTTTTTGTTAAATGTGCAAAGTATTTTCGTTTCTCAGGTTAAGTTTCTTTTGTGAAACTCAACCGGAAAACGATCGGTATGTGGTGCAGACCACCATACGACCAGGAAAAACGATAGAGGTAGATATTACAGAGCGAAAAGATCAGACCAAACCATTAGAAGTGCTAGCAGAATTGTTAAAATGATCACACAAAATAGCTTTGATGCAATGTACAAGACGATAATCTTCCTTTTTTAGGGTGAAATAAGTGATTTTAGCATGTTGGTGACGGCGGTGCGCTTGCACTTGCGTTTAATTACAACACACGCGACACACAGTACGCAACCGAAAGGGCGTACGCGTACGCGATGGTGCAGCAGTGCGTGCGTGCGTGGGGTGGTGGCAGGTGAGTAATGGCTAACACACGGAACACGAAGGCCAGGGAAGCGCGTTTACCTCTTTGGAACGAAATAACCGTTTCCGACAGTTCTTCTATCATATGCACTCTACGTCCCTTGATTCCCATTACTACGCGGACGGACGGACACGCGGATGGTTGAGGCGGGGGTGCGCGATGCATGCGCGTGTGTGTCCGGTACGGAGGAAAGGTAAATGGGAGACAAAATCATCAACGGAGGCGGCGTTTATAAATGTTTAACGTTTGAAATCACTCAAGAATTCCTTCCGCAGGGAGAGACACACCACAAACATCCTGCTGAAGACACACTTACCTTTTCCCGAGTCGGCATTGCGAATCACAATCTCGTCCTTGCAGTACGTTTTGCCGGGTATCTTCGTCGGCTTCGGGAACTTCCCAGAGGTCCGTATCAGCTCGCCCGGCGCCAGCGCGGGTACAGCCTGGCCCATGGGCGGGGAGGATCCCAGCAGGTTCGGGTCGGCCAAAATGTCAGGCTGAAAGCACAAACACACACAGAGTGCACCGTTAAAACCGACCTTCTGACCTTGTGTACAGCTCCACCCACTGACCTCCACATTTGTAGCCTTGTGTTTGTAGTAGGTGTTTGCACCATCGGATACCTGCCAGGATTTGGCGCGCAGCTCGATCAGTTGTAGCAGATTCAATCGCGTCATTATGTTCAGCCGTTCGTCCTGCGATGCGTTCCGGAAGATGACCAGCGCCCGGTCGAGCGTGTCCTTCGACACGTTCTCCAGCTGCGGCCCGTGCAGCCGCAGGTTGGCCAGCAGTGCGTTCACGCCGTCCGCGTTGTTGCAGCCGCTGGCAAGGCTGGCGGCCACATTTTCCGTCAGCGTGATGAGCTCTTCGACTGAGTAGTAGTAGGCCATACAGAAAGAGAGAAGAAAAGTGGATGCGTTCAAATGACACTTCCAAAACAACACTTCCCCAAAACACGTGGCCTACTTGATTGAACTTCATAGACGGGCAGATGGACGTGCTGCTGCTGCTTCAGCGTGGACTTGAGCGGACGTGGCGGTTCCAGGTTCTTGACGGCGCGGCCCATCTGCGACATGGCGATGGCTAGCGGTGGTGCGATCGAACGATCACACGGAGGACAGGCGTACACAGCAGACACGTGAACGGTCGCTGCGGTCGTGTGTGACTGTGCAGGCTTCCTCCAACCCAATCTCGAACGCACTGAACCGTGGGCCAGCCAATGCGCTGAGACTATCGATTTTCCACACTGGCCCCCACGAACACCTCGCTCCTCCGCGTCGAACGCAGCGAAGAATTACGCGAAACGGAAAGCGTTTGGCACGTTTCGAAAGTACGCTGGCGCTGCTGCTGCTGCTGCTGCTGCTAGTGCCTAATAATGGTAACGCAATTTCCTCCCGGGTGGCACCCAACTTTTCTCCGCCTTTACACCTCCTTCGAGCGCGTACTGGACTGGGAAAAGAAAACGGCGAAAACGGCGAAACACGAAGCCGCGCACGTCCGGTGGTGTGGCACTATGTGTGTGTCTGTATGCGTGAAGCTGAACGAAAACAAAAATACAAAACGACGGAATTGTTCGCTGCTTGCCCTCCTCCCCTGGAACGAGAAGCGGTAAAGGAAAATAAGAAGAAACAATAAATACACAAACACACACCCACACCAACTACTAATTTGCTGCACAATCTAAATCCAATAAGTGTCCGGGAGGCTTTTCCAATACGACGAGAGACCACCGTTTCTTAATTTACTACGTTCTATGGATTCTGCAGCCGTCGTAGCCAGCGCCCATTACTTATGCTAACAGAAAATATTTGAAAATTTTCCACACCACGACAACACCATGTGGACATCATGTGCGATCGTGTCATGTTTTTATCTTCCCTCGCCCCCCATTTTTCTTAAGTACAGTTCGCGCTCGTTGTCCTCTTTCTCCGCTTTCCACAACGTTTGGAGAGAATTCCTGATCGCCCAAACGCATTGCTCGATCATCAATATTCACGGATGCAACCGTCGACGGCGCGCCCTTTCTCTCTATCTCTCTCTCCCTCTCTCTCGCTCATTTATTGGTCGGAAAAGTATATTTTTGTACACACATGCACATTACGATTGGAAAAAAAGCTGCTGACGACAGCGAAAACAAGCAGCCAGCGGACACCCCGTCCATCCTGCCGGAATAGCAACAGCGGCTGTGGCAGTTGTGCTGATCGCTAGGGAAACCACGCACACACGAAAAAAGGGATCATTTTCCAACCAAGCAAATTCCGAAACGGAAAGGCTCCATTTCATACATTCCACCTTTTTCACGTCCCCATCCGATCGAGTGTGTGTGTGTGCGTTTCACTTTTGCCTGCTACGCCTCTTCTTTTCTCCCCTTTCTGATGATCTTTATTTTTTCACTACGGCAGATCCCCACGCACCCACCACCAGAAAACACAACTTTACACCCCCTAGCCGCACTGGGCGCGTGTTTCCGCGACCGGAAGTGTTGGCAAGAGATACAATTCTACCGGGATTTTCACTTTTGCCGCGTGGAAATGTTCTATTTTCACGAAAATTACGCATTTTACCTTTCTGCTCCCGAAAACACTCTACAAACCCGAACAATGGTCAATCGAAAACTACCTGTCAACAGATGACTTCATTACCTGCCGATCCCGCCGAACAGTGTTTGACAGCTGGCGGAGAGCGCTGTCATATTGGGCAGTCCGATAAAGATCGTTAACGGGCGGGAATGATTTAAAAAGAATGTCACACTAGAGGTCGCTGGATTTGCACCTCTTTTATTTATAACGGACTTTTAATTAGCCCTTTTGGGTGAATAAAAGGTAAACAAGTGTTTAGCGCTGTTTTTTTTACGTTCAAGAAGGCTCGGTTAGGCAATTGATAGCCCGGGTGCTGCTACGAGCTTATTATTAATCAAGAAATTCGAATGGAGCTAGGAATTCCTTTAAATTATTCTTTTTTCAAACAAGAAGTTCACTCCCATTCTCAACCTGCTGCAATTATTATTTCTCACTCGCTGTTCATGCAGCAATTAACGAACTCCCGAACCGATTGCACGTTCAACAAAATGTATTTTACCTGAAATAAATTCACTTATAATTTATGCTGCACAATTGTTTTCCCCATAATGACTTGATGGTAATTTCAAACAAACAAAACAAAACGGAACCAACCAAAACAGGTGTGTTACTCTCTTCATACGTGTGTGTGTGTGTGTGTATATGTGTGTGTCTCGCGGGCGGTGGGGCCCATCTTTTGTACGCGTGATGGTGATCGTTCAACCCTTGTTCAGCGATCGACCGATTTTGTTTGGCGTAGACATGTTCCGTATTTCGATTCTGCAAAGAAGAGGTTTATTTTAGTAGAAATTGAAAATGTTACGAAACGTCTAGCCTGATTACCTGATATCCTGAGGTAAAACAGAAATGTCGAGCTTGTACTCCAGAACTTTAAGGATGGCCAATGTGCACAGGCTCGGCTCAAAGTCTAGCACGTGCGTGTCGCTATAGTCAAACGATGAGGGGTCACCATTGTGTGTTGGGCTAAAACGAAACCACAGAGAGAGAACAGTTAGTGGTTGTAAGAATTGAGACCAAATGATCGGTATTAGACCTACCAGGTGCCACCAAAAAGATACATTCGTTTGCCAATGACCAGGCACGACTGGCGCCGTCTAGCACGTGGTGCCTGACCCTGGGGCGTAACCTGTCGCCAGACGTTCCGATCCGGATCGAAACAGTAGAGATCATTGAAGTGTTTGTCTATATTGCCATTGTAGCCCGCAAAGATGTAGATTTTGTTATTATAAATAACTGCAATGATAAAAAAACAGAATCCAATGTGTCATTCCAGCTGTTTCGTTGCAATGCTCTTCCCCACTTACATGCAGAATGACTTCTTCGACCGACGGGGATTTCGCCGGTGGTTTTCGGTGTGTACCACCGGTCCGCCTTCAGGTCGAGAAACTTAATGTTAGGGCAGTAGATTTCTTCCTGCGAGTGGTACGGTGCGACCGCATCGCTGCGCCCCCCGAAGATGTACATCCGGTGGTTCAGCACGGTGGCCGAGTGAAAGTCCCGATACGAGGGCGGCTCCCCGAGCGTGTTCACGTACGTCCAGTGCATCGTGCGCAGATCCAGATAGTAGACGTCGCACGAAAACTTGTCGATGCTTTCCTCGAACCCGCCGAAAATGTACATCCGCTCGGCGTAGATGCAGGCCGAGTGGCCGTCCCGCGCACCCGGCACCGTGCCCGTCACCGACGGTCGGCTCCATTTGCGCGTCCGCGTATCGAAGCAGAAGAGTATGTCACACACAATCTCATCGTTGCGCCCGCCCCACAGATATATCTTGTGCTCGAAGGCGACGGCCGTGTGGCCGTACCGCTGGAACGGCACCTCCGGGTACTTGCACGGCACCCCGTTCTCGTCCTCCACCGCCGGGATCGGGGCCCAGCGCATGTTGTGCGTGTTCAGCACGTGCACGTCGATGGCGCTGTTCGAGTGGTAGTCCTCCCCGGTGCAGTACCCACCGAAGGAGTAGATGAATTCGCCCACCACCACGGACGCATGGTTGACGCGCCGCGGCCCACCGTCCAGATTGACGACCCAGTGCATGATGGCGGTCCGGACGATCGGGGGGGACGGGGAGGGTTTTGTGTATTTTTCGATGTTTTGATTAGCTCTCAATTTTGCTCACAGCAACTGCACGCCATGCACGAACACAACACACAGGCACCACACATTGCGTTCATATTATGCAAACCATGAGACCGTCACCCCCAGGGGAGTGGGGAGGAAGGTGGTCGGGCACGATATTTAATCCAACTACAGCGATGCAGCTTCCCGTAGCAAAACACAAACAGTTTTCACACTGCCACACACAATTCCTCCTTCCAAGGTAGGACAGGATGACAGGAAGACGATCGCGATGGCAATACGTGGTTTCCTAATTTGCCTTGTTTTGCATTTGCAGATTTTGCTCCTTCTTCTTTCTTCCTTTCCGCTGAATACGCACACTCGGGTGCACACACACGGGGGAGGGTCCGAAACGGGGCCCCGTCCTTGGGCCGTACGGCGGACGAAACCGAAAGCAGCTTCAGCGTTTACTGCTGGGCGTGAACAGCACGGTGTGTTTCACAATTTCGACAACTTTCATTGATTATTGGGTAGAAAATTGATTAGATGATTTGCGAGCTAGCAAAACACCAAAACAAGATCTCATCTGACATCTGGGGGCCCCTGCCAGTGCACACTGGGCGATCCAACGGTGCCGGGATTTGACATCTTGAAATTGATTTTTGCTGCACACATTTCTAAAATAAGTTTAGCAAGGAGAAAAATTAAGACATTTAGTGAATTTAATAAACTGTTGGTATTATGCAAATTATTTTAGACGCAGGAATGAATTGGAAACATTAATTAAACAAGAAAAGGATTTGTTTTCCAGATTGAAATTTTGACACATGTTTACAATACCCCATTCAAGGTTTGAATCGAGTTCACTTCATAGAAAAGCACACACTGAGCTTCAATTCGGTTTGAAATGTTCGTCAAAGCTCATTTTACTGGAAAATAAAGCAATTTGTTTAAAAATTAAATAATTAACAACACGAATAACTTTACGCACATTTCAAATCACTCCAATACAAACTCTACACACACTGGCAAAGGGAACACTTTTACCCATACTTGCATGCCCACCTTCTTATTGCACACATGCACTGCAAACGATACCTGTTTTCTGAGCTGGGAAAACCCACACCGCTGCCCGTTGGGTGAATAATGCTTGATTCTTGCTTGATTAACATGCGCAGAGCGTACACCTAGCCGAATCCACAAAACTAATAAACTAACCTTCGATCAGCGATCGCCTATCGACTGAACTGTTGTTAGTAAAAATTTCCATGCCTTTTGAAAGCCACACAAACGACACACCACGCACCAAACAGAGCACCAACCGCTTCGCGTCATACAATTCCACGAATTGGCGCACTTCACGATCTCCGCCGCGCACAGCTTCCAGGAGCGCGCGCGCACTGTTCATCTCGCTTGCGCAACCGGTGCAACCGAACGCGCCGTCCTACCCGCACGCCGTAAGCGCACGTGCTTGAGGCGCGTATGAATCACGAATTTATGAATGAATTCGCGTATTTCGCTTTGGGTAAGCGCGTCTTCGGGAAACGACTGCCGCTGCCACCGCCGCCGCCGTCGACCGGTTGTAACGGCGCGATCTGCTTCAGTACGTCACTCTTGTCGCGATCGTTGGCGGATCAGCATCACACACCAGTGACATTGATCCGGAAATTGGAAATGTGAATTGAAGAGTGTGTGAGTGGAAAAAGTGTTCGAAAAAAATAAACTCCTTCTAGTGTCATTACAGTTACAGTGATTTAAATGTGTGCAGTAAAGTGCGTGCGCGCGTGTGTTGCAAGGTGATGCCGTTTGTGCAAAAGACGCTCCGCAAAAGCAAATGGAATATAGCAAAGTGTGTCGTGGTGGTGTTGTTTGGAGTAAAGAAAAATGCAACGCGATGCGGCGGTGGCCGATGACAAGCGCACTGATTCATCGGCGGACAGTGACGGGGGGGAAGAGTGTGAGCAAACGTACCTGCCGAACGATCCGCACCAGTGGAACGCAGAGCACGTGAGCACGTGGATTTCGTGGGTTTCGAAAAATTTCGACATTTTCCCACCGCTCGAACCGGCCCGCTTTCCCCAGGCGGGCAGTGAGCTGGCCCCCTTTACCAAGGCGGACTTTTGGGTGTGTGCGGGCAGTGCGGCGGGGGGTAATACGCTGGCGAAACATTTTGCGCACCTCGTACGGCACGCCGGCCGCAACAAAGGAAGCGGAAGTGATGGTCAGCAGGAGCTAGAAAGCGACATTGATCCAGGTAATCGAGCCGGTCGATATCGGGTGGAAGCAATCTATTAAACTATTACCAAACCCCTTTTTCCCTTTTAATCAGTCGACTGGGGAAGCTAGACAAAGAAGGGGAAGAATTTCACATTGGGAAATAGGGCTTTTCCTATCATCTAATCTTGATAAATGGTCCTTCTCCACACACACACACACATCCACATAAGAGTTAACCTTCGTCGTAGCTAAACAGTTTCTCCACACCAGCCTTATCTGATAATGGAGTTAAACTCTCAACACGAGGACACGGCTAGTGATAAGTGTTTCCTTTTCCCCGAACAGAGAGGAGAAAACACTTCCCACCACATCGGAAGTTTATCAACTTCTGTGTGTAATTAAGTGCCATAACATTTCCCCCTGTTCACGTGTTTTGCTGCTGGCGATTGATGGAATTGCGCCCAAACAATCATCTCCTCCTAGCACATACAAGCGTACGGTCATATACAGCAACAAACACTTGTAATTCATAACTTCCGAGGCAACGTCGTGAAAGTCCTTCTCGGGTTCAAGATTCACCCACAGCTAGATTGATGCTGCATTATGTTAATTTAAACAATAAAGTAACCTCTTAAGCCCCTCTCAGTGACATTTATATCAATTTCTATCGACCGAACCGGACGCCGCAGGAGGCCGCCTTTGCGCAGGAAAGGACAACACAGACACACCACATACAGGAAGGAAGTGTTTACTTCAACTTCATGTAGCGGGGAAGAGGCAAACTCGCCAAAGATGCGACTGACTGTGTGACTTTTAAATCCCTCCTGAATAAATTACCCATAGAACAAACCGCAGGAGTCTAAAGTTATTGAATTTTTATAAATGCGCTGGGATTGCGCACGAGCACGTGGAGGTTGTTGTTGTGACTGTGGTTTGTGTGTGTGTGTGGCTGTGCATGGCTCTGACTTCTTGGAAAACTTTCTTTTGCTCGCAGCATCTCGCCCCATTAGAGGGAAAGGAAAACAGATACGATCTAAATGTTGCTCCTTGGCACAGGGAGCTTAACCTGCCACTGCCCCGGACCGGTCGAACGTTGCAGGAGGTCGTACTAGAGAGGGGGAAAAGAACAGAGGGTTGAACTCCCACTTGCATGGAAGAAATCTTCTTGAGATGGTTGTGTCTCAACAAGGATCAACAAGAAGCACGCGCGCGTGTGTGTGTGTCTGTGCGCCAAACAAACAAAAGGACTCGTGACCCGGGGGCAAAATCGGCAATCAGCCCATTCAGTGTCGCGTAAACAATTGTCGCGAAAGGTTTGAAGTCGCGTCCGTGTCCGTGGCGCTCCCTGCGATGGCTAGTAGCAGTGTGGAGCATGTCGTTACCGTTGGGCTTGACCGTACCGCAATGTGGCGCTTTTCCGGCAGCTTCCCGGCAGCGGTGCGAATGTATCCCCACGCGGCCGCCGGCCAGTACTATGCTGGACCTGGCCACCATCAGCCACATCCGCCTCATCCACCGGTCCATCCCCATCCTCACCATCACGGGCTGCATCATGCGGCAGCAAGCCATCATACGCATCGACCATTGCCATTACTTTGCGGCGGTAAAGCATCAACATCTTCCTTGTCCCTGACTCACTTGTAGGGGGGGCTTAAGCGACCACCGTACCAAACCGTGCTGTGAATCATTAAGATTGGCCTATTAGTGTGCCTGTGTGTGTGTGTGTGGGATTTAAAAAAGTGGTTTATTATGTTGTATTGTCGGCGCAGTGTTACCGGCGTGTTGATGACGTGGCGCGTAGTTTCGCCGAAAAATGATGTCTTTTTTTGATCTTGGAGAGTTCGGGAGATGGGACGGTTCGTTCGGGCAGCAGCAGCTGGTCGGTGGTCTATTGGCGCCAAAAAATTTGGATAGTGAATCGACGATTTGTGTGAATGTGCTCTGATGTGTTGTCGGCCGTGTCAGAAGCTTAACCATGCGACCACCCCGCATGAAATTTGTGAATGTTTTATTATTATTATTATTTTTATATGTGATCCCACCAGAAAAACGGTGCGATGGAATGTTGTAGTTTTCCGTTTTACGATTTGAGCTCGATTCGAGAGCTTCTCGTGTTGTTTGTGACCGTGTACAGTGGTGCTTACTTTTATTTGCCTTTCGATTTGCATTTACAGAACCTTACCAGCTGCTGAATGCTGCATCACATCGACTTGTTTCGCAAGGTATTGTATTGGTTATTATTTGCGGATCGTTTCACACCATCACTTTCTCCATTCCTTTCGAAAGTATTAGCGCTTATTTTTCCTATTAATATACAAAAGAAGCAAAAAAAACAAATCACTTATCTATGCAATGATTGAATAATACATTTAATATAATACCACTAAAATAACCTCATTAGAACATTGAATTTAGTAACAGCACTATTCGTGCTCAGTTTTGATGGAATCCAGGCAGCTATAATAGGGAAATATACAACCTGTTTAATGTGCTTTTATATTAATTTAATTTTTTGTGAGATTTTATTCGAAATATAGGATAAAAATAGTCAATACGTAGAAGTAAACATGAATATGCCCAAAACTTGTAACACATTTAAAAATTCAACGGAAAACATGATAGTTTTTCTTAACATTTATTTATCCTAGAAAGAAAAATCGATAAGGAAAGGTGATTTTAATTGCAAGGCTTGAAAAAATCTCATTTTAATTTACACCCTATCGCTTCAACCATTTCAACATTTACAGTACGTTACAGTCAATGTATTTAAATAATTACTAAATCAATTTACAATGGTTTTCAACGAAATCGGTCAATAAACGCCTTTTTCGTTGGCTATTGTGAATGCATTTCAGTGTTATTTTCCATTCAGAGCATTTCAATATGACCAACAGACAGGTGTAATAAGGAAATTATTGCCATTTCCGTCTAAAAAAGGATAAATCAAGTATAATGTACTTTTTACTACTATTTTACGAAATAAGATTTTTTTTATTCATGATGAACGGCTTTGCCGTATTGCTTAAGAAAATAAGAATATTAAAAGGATATGTTAAAGTATTTTAGAAAACATTGCGAAGTAATCAGTTGTTTCAGATCAGATCAACGGAGAAACATCAAATTTACAACACTTTTCTTTCACACTACTGAGTACACTTTAAAAACATTCATTTTTCCTTCTTAAAGGATGAATTTTGTTATTATTTTGTTTACCTTATCGGCCCGCATAACTAAATACTAATTTACTAACTAGTACAAACAAAGCAACACTTTTAACATGAATCACCCGCTTAACGTTTATGTCCTTTATCGTATCCACATTGCAAGCATTTTTCATCCCTTCTCCATAACAACAAGCTTCCAAGCGCTTCACACAACTTAGCTCCGCCCTCTTTCTGGAAACGGTTCACACCCAGCAAGCCACAGCTCGCGCTCGCGCTTGTGGAACGTGAAGGCGGCTGGAAGCTAAAAACATAAACACCTAATCGTCTAATGCCAAATGCTGTGTTGTAAATAACAACCACTTACTTTTTACTTTTGCCACACTGTTCTTATTGTTTCTATGTGCACTTTCGCAAGGCGGTCAAATACAGCTGTGGCAGTTTCTACTGGAGCTGCTGGCCGACTCGTCGAACGCACCCTGCATCTCCTGGGAAGGCACCAACGGTAATGAGAGCAGGTCAAACAACCCAACTTTTCAAATTTAACCGATTTTTTGTTGGTTTTCTTTGCAGGAGAATTCAAACTGTCCGACCCGGACGAGGTGGCCCGCCGGTGGGGCGAGCGCAAGGCAAAGCCGAACATGAACTACGACAAGCTGAGCCGTGCATTAAGGTAAGGTCCGGCTCCGGCGAGAGCACACGTGCTCCGGGGAAAAGTTACGCCAGTTCCCTTTTGTGCTATCCCTTTAGCATTTGATCTTCTTTAGCCGTGCGGCGTGCCAAAAGCAGGAAGCCGGCAGGCTGCCTTTGGCATCTTAGGAATGTGGGCCCCAACCCGTTCATTGGAGCGCGTGAATCATCGCGCAAAAATGACTCCCAATCCAGGCAGAATGTGATCGTGGGAATTTCATTGACCCATGCGCTTTCTTTTCTCCCTTTCCAATGTTGTGGTCCCCCGCCCAGGGCGGTTTCATTCATTCATATTTTTTTTCTTCTCTTGCATGCACACTTCTCTCCCTCCCGTTCGCAGATATTACTATGATAAGAACATCATGACGAAAGTGCAGGGCAAGCGGTACACGTACAAGTTTGATTTCCACGGCCTGATGGCCGCGTGCCAGGCGCAGGCCCAGCTCACTGATAGCGCGAACAGCAGCGCGAACATACTTTCCGGTTGCAGTTCCTACGGCTCCAGTCCCGCATCCACAACTTCCTCGATGAAATCGCCCAACGCCGGCAGCAGCCCGCCACAGTCGCACTACGCCAGCACGACCACCACGACAGTGCCCAGCAGCATACCGACGGCAGCGAAAGGTACGACGTTCGGCAGCAGCAGCAGCAGCAGCAGTACCGGCTGGTTGCCGTACGCGAGTGCACCGTACGCGAATCTGCTGCTTCCTGTCGCTCCCACCACTACCTCAACCAGCGATGCCGGAAGCCGGAGTGGAGCGCCGGCCGCATCGACATCCAGCTCGCCCGAAACCACGCTCAGCTTCGCGGATGCGGTGTCGTCGCATCTGCGCTAAAACCACCGTTTCGTTCCGTAGTCCTCAGAGATGCTAAAACAATACCGCTGATATTAGATCCGATATTTAGCGTTTAGAATTACAAGTGGCGTAGGTGTAAGCGCATCTTTCTACCCTATACACGTTTTATTTTGTGTAGAAAAAAAAAAAATATATATATATATACATATGTATACACACTTCCAAACCCAAGCGTGGTAAGCTATTGCGTGCGCGCTCGCGCACGCGCTCCTTCGCAGCACGTGTTGCGTCGTTTACATTAACGCTCCGTCATTTCCACCTGCTATTAACATCTTCCGGGCGGTGGTGTTTCCAACCCCATCGAGCAACCCTTTGCTTTGCGTGCAAAAACACCACAACACAAACATCAAAGCAGGCGTGTTGTGACGGCGACCTAATCAAATCGGCACTGCTCAACCAGCGCGAGCACACGCGTACCACGCGAGGATACTGTTGCACGCGGCTCACTAAACGGCCCTCGCGCTCCCGCTAAATGGATGTGCATAAAGCTGTGTTCTCCCCCCCCCCCCTCTCCCACTTGGTGGTAGTGACCATTGTTCCCCTTTGCTCCCTCATTCCCCAATCCAATCGAGAAGATAAAGGTCAGCCGCGCTAAAGCAGTGCGCCTGTCGCGGATGTTTTGTGATCGCGTCCCACACAAGCGCAAACAGCGGCGCAACATCTACACAAAAGCAGCAGTTCTCTCCCTTTGGTGATTGCGTTTGGTTTAGCGCACGGGGGTTGCCCTTGCTCCCACTCTCACCCCCATTCCCTCTGGTTTTTTGCCCTTTTATCTGCCAGCTATTCATATCCAAACGACCACTTTTGTGTGCTGACATCCGAATTCTAGCCTGCCCGTAAATCAATTACCGCGCCAGCTCGATGTGGGAGCTCCAAGCGACAAGTGTCATCTAATTGCTGCACTGCCTACAGCCGTCTGCCATCTCTTAAGGACCTGATTCTGTGACTGCAATCTTCATCTGGTGTTACCGGGTGGAGAGCGTGGTTTCTAGCTCTTTGCGCCGGATCTCGCCATTCCGCATGTGTGACACACAATTCATGCCGAGATATGCGCTCTCCCACAGAGCGTCCGTGCGGCACTTTTATCAACTCATAACGGGCCCGGACCACAAAGCACACACACACACACACACACACACACACACACACACACGCACACACAAAACAGAACGGCCGTGGCGTGAATTGTGTGTTATGTGATTTTAATGCTCTGCACTCCGTGCACGCCGGGGCGGGAAAGGGCATAAAACCATCCTCCGGACCGGAGCCGAAGCTCAGTTGGTGCCGAGTGTCCGGCCGGAGTGTTGTCGTGTCGTTCTCCTGCAAGCCCTGTTGTGCCCAGACCTGTGGTTGTTTTGTGTGTGAGTGTGTGTGTGTGATAACTCTATTAATAGGTCCTCCAGTTGTGTTGATAAGGACAGAGTTGCGTGCTGCCACACAAGAAAGAAGGGCAACCGTCCCAAGTTGCAAGTTGCTGACGGTCGTTAGATAAAAATGGCCCAAACAGTGGGAAAGTACATGTGCGTGGCATTGTTTGTGCTGGTGACGGTTGCATTGGGTCAGGTGGTGGCCCAAAGTGGTAAGTATTGTGTAAGAATGGATCAGTTATCTCCAGGATCTCATGAAACCTCATCGACATTACCTAATTCTCAAAAGAAGTACAGCTTGTGTACCCGAAGTGTCCCAATAGGTGCCGAGAATAGCTCGATAAGCAAACCCTGAACTATTTCTGGTCCATCTCACGCCCGTTAAGTGATCTTCATATTGTGCTGTGGGCCAAGAAATGGACAAGCGGTGCATAATAGGGGCACCTGCTGTTAAGTGGACCCAATTGTGGATCCCCGAAATCATAAGTCATCGTTGGCACGCTGAAAAGAGACGCACATCCGACCGACAATGGGTGGCTTCTTGCTGTTTGTGATCATATCACCGTAGTTATTGCTCGATTAAATCCTAACTCCCCTCCCCAATTGGACGATCATCCCCAACAATAGGGACTGCGGTGGTGGTGTTGTGTGTGTGTGTGCGGTTCCAGGATGGAAGAGCGGTGGAGGTTGCGACCATGAATCGTTTGATCAGGCTTGAAGGTCACAGCCAGGCATGATCTGGCTAAAGTCCTCCTCCAGGCTGGGACAAAGGACAAATGATCAAAGGTTTGAAATTTGATTTGAGATAATCTTTCTGTTTAGATGGAAAGATCTTCTGTTGACAATAGAACGATGTTGGCCTAGACATCTGATCTAAGGAGGGTCTAACTCTTATTGAGGAACTGACTTGCCGGGGCTTATTAGCGGATAGAAAGAGACGATAATTGATAGAAATCACCACTTAATCCATTCTCATTCTTCACGATCTGCAAAGGTTGCATGTTGGAAGAGGACTGACCCACTACAATCTTTCTATTTCAGAAGGAGCCGCTGTGTGGGCCCCAACCTGGGCGGATACTCTGAAGAAGGACCTGCTGAAGGGTTACGATCCTTCGATTCGCCCTTCGCAGCACTACAATGTGACGACGGTCGAGACTGGGTTCGTGGATAGAGATAAACAATCATGCGAGCATGTTGTATGAACTCGATATCTCTTTTCCCTGTTCACAGCATCACCATTACGCACGTGGAGATAAACGAAATCAAATCGACCCTTTCGGTGTACGGATGGATGAAGTTTGTAAGTATCGCGAGTTTAGTATCCGATCAATCAGCGGTAGAATTGTCTTTTTTTTTTAATGTGGATCGTATAAACACACCTAACTATGTTAAAGGAATAATTGTGAAAATAATTGAAACAAAAAGAAAACCTAAAAGCCCCAACAAGCAATGTGTAAGTTATTATATTTTTGCTGCTCCCTGTTAAGCATGTTTTTAAGCACTCCTTAAGGAGCATGATCAAGCACTTGCAATGGCTGCATGCTGCACGGTGGATGATGTCTGAAGAAGTTAAAACAATTACAAGTCCCCAAAAAACGTTAACATCCTTTCAATGAGTTGATCATTCTCTTTGTAGAAATGGTACGACGCCCGGCTTGCCTGGGAACCGCAGCTAAACGGTAACGTAACGCAACTATTCCTCAACCAATCCGCCATCTGGCAACCGACGCTCGACGAAAAGGGTCCGCTCGTGAAGGTTACCAGCAATGGTTTGCTGGAGTACACGAATGCGTTACAGCAGCAGTCCAAGTGTACGATCCAGTGGCAACGGTGGCCCTTCGACACGCAGCAATGCCGGATGCTGTTTTCCCCGTGGGCCGAGGTGGACGGAATGGAAATTCACGTGAAAATGTTAAAGGTATGGGAAAAAAGGACGAATTGCAGTAGCAACTTTCAACAATACCTAATTCGTTACTTGGCTTTCTGCAGTACGAGATAGCCCAGGGAACCATGTGGACCGTGATGAACATGACGCTGGAAACGCACACAGCCATCGATGTGCACGAAACGCCGGTACACCGTGGTACCCATCTCGTGGTGGAGCTGAAGCGCAACAGTGGCATCTACAGGAGCACCATTACAGCACCGGCCTGCGTTCTGATTCTGATGAATCTGCTCAGCTTCTGGCTGCCACCGAACTGTGGCGAAAAGCTCATCCTCAACGCAATCAATGTGCTGATCACGTGCATGTTTCTGATCCACTTTAACGAGTACCTTTCGTACTACACCACCAGCACGCCGACCGTTGGTAAGTGCCTCCTGTAAAAGGGGAAAGCCGTTGAGCATACTTTTATTTTCGTTTCTGTTCTCTCCAAAAAAGTATTATTTTTCGGCCAAAGTTTGTACCTATCCGGGTTTTGTCTGCTGATGACCGTCGTGCTCGAGTGCGTGGTGAAATCAAACTCGAAAAAGCCGTTACATCCCGCCCTGAAGAAGTTGATCACATTCGAACTGATCGCTATGATCATTTCGACAAATAAAACCGATGAGGTAATAGATGCTATGGACCTTATCTACTTAAAGATTTTAAATAATTGATTTTCAATCCTTTCAGAAATGTCTCGGAGATGAAATGTGTGAAACGCTGCAGGATGAACAGGAAGTGGAAGAAGCACTGTCTTCCACCCGGCAAAGACCGACCGCTACACCGGAACAAGACTGGCTGCTGTTCGTCACACTGTTGGAGCGAATCGTGTTCGCCCTATACGTTATCATACTGTCCCTAATGCTAGCTTTATACTTTTAATAATGCACTGCGCACAGTGCTTCACTTACGCTGAATAAAACGTACTTACGAGCAAACAAGCACTCTGTCAACCCGCGTCTCCATCGCGATCGTCGACATCGAAGTCGGCGACTTTGGCGTATCGCACTAGGCAATAGGAAGAGCTAACGCGTGTTTTTGTGTGCCTTTCAGTCCTGGAATGATCCCAAACTGACGTGGAATCCGGCCAGCTATGGAAATTTGAACGTCGTCCGCTGGGATCCGACGATCGTGTGGCGGCCGGACGTAGTACTGTACAACAATGCCGGTGGTTCGGATCAGCATCACTACGGCGACACCAACGTGCTGGTGTACAGTGAGGGAAAGGTCCTGTGGGTTCCACCGACCGAGTACCATGCGTTCTGCGAGCTCAACATGCGTCTGTGGCCTTTCGACTACCAGAAATGTATTGTCAAGATTGGATCCTGGACATTCGACGGGTACATGCTGAACCTTACCATCGGTAGCGAGCCTCAGGTAATTATTGGGAGCATGTATTTCTTTGAAGCCAATACCTTATTTGCGCTCTCTTTCGTCCAGATCGAAACACTGGTCAGCAACTCGGAGTGGAAGATTGCCAAAATCGCAGTTGAGCGTAACACCCGCTACTACCCGTGCTGCACCGAGCCGTACATCGACATTACGTACAACGTGACGCTCCAGCGCCAATCCGACACGCACCGGGCCATCGTGATTGTACCGGCGCTGGTTATCATGATACTGGCACTGTCCGTGTTCTGGCTGCCGCTGGACGCCGGGGAACGCATCATCACCAACGGCATCCTGGCGCTGATGGTTACGATCTATCTGGTGTACTTTGCCCAGCAGCTGCCGGCCATTTCCGGGCACACGCCACTGATTGTTATATTCTTCAGCAACACGCTGCTGCTGACCGCGTTCAGTACGATCATTTGTGTGATCGTGATGAACCTGTCCAAAGCTAAGCATCAGCAAAGTCTGCCGGGTCTGCTGAAACGTTTGGCCGGCTGTGTCGGACCGTTCGTCGGTGTCGGCAAGAAGCACTTTAGCTTCAGCGACAAGGGCAACGTGGCGCTTGAGAGTAGCGTCGATCATGAGTGGAGTAAGTTCGGGCTGGTGCTAAACCGTCTGTCGTTTGTTGTGTATTGCGTTATTTTCATCATTTGCGCTTTCTATAGCTTCTAGTGTGTAGGTGGGGTGAACAAGCTATAGTTCGATGCAACAATATAATCACGAGCAATAAACTTGAAATCCAATTCAAATTATGGGGTTTATGTCATATGTGTTTGTTATATTGCATACTGAGAGCACTGGAATCAGTTACAGGATTGGAGTAGGTGCAGTATGGGTTCAGGATCAGATCCAGGATCGGTAAGAGTTCCGGATCAATTCCATGACCGGTCTGGGTTCAGGATCAGTTCAATGACCGGTATTGATTCAGTATTAGTTCCAGAATCGGTTTGAATGCAGCATCAGTTTCAGAGACTGTATTGTACAAGGAACTGTTCCAGAACCACTATTGGTTCGGGATCAGTTCATAAACAGGTATAGATTCTGAATCAGTTTTTTTCTATGTGCTCCTTGGATTTAATTTGGAACTAAGAAATGAGTTTGCATAGCCCTGTTATGGATGATGTACGAGAACATATGTACTTACTTACTTATCGGCGTATAGAATGGCTTTATAGACAGTTGTCCAATCCGCCACGAACTACAGAACAGTAAAGCTTTGAATCTATGACTGGATGAGGTAGTGTAGGAGCTATCGGAGACAGGAACATCCTGAAGTTCTATAGCAATGCTCAACTATGAGAGGGTCATTGATGATTGCGATTTTGTTGAACGGCGTAGCAGGACCTTTTGTTCTGCAGCTCACGGTTTTCTGACGACTCTGACTTCTGGTTTTCTCTGGTTTTCTTCTGATGGACATTAAGAATGAAAACTATTTACTTGTAGCACCGTCGCATGCTCAGACCTCGGAAGTCCATGTCCATTCCTACCGCCGGTTTACCAATAAAATACGTAAACAAAGTTACACAGGAGATGCAAAACACCATAAGTTAACACTTGTTTACTTATACCTTTTTATGCACAATCTATTCCCTAGAAGGTGTAGACCTCATCCAACAACACAATTTTCATATTTTCTCGGACAATTTTCCTACAACTATGAAATTTCTCAAGAGATTCCACAAATATCCATACGGTGAGTAAAGTTTGCCTAGCACTGTATCTGCCAATGCTCCTTCGGCGCAGTGTGGCCAGATTATTTTGGCGGTTTTCGGTAGGCGCATCAAAATTTTATCGGTAGTTTTCGGTAGGTTAAAACTCAAAACTTAACTGAGTTAAAAAAAAAAGTAAAAGCGAAAGAAGTGTTAAGTGGGATGGGGTGGGGGGGGGGCTAATGCGCAAAATGAAAGTTCCATCTCACGAGAATATGCATCCTTTATCTAAGATATGGATTAGATTTGGTTCAGCGGCTACACAAATGAAGGTCTTTCTGAAGTGTCGATGTGAAATTTGTCCTGGGAATTCTAAGCCAAAGAAGAACTAAGATGCACATTATTTTTCTCAGTGGTGGCAAGTTCTTTTTCTCGGGGCTCTACCCGACCGCTTAGGGCCGCAGCAGTGCTCCATTGGATATAACTTTATCGTACGTGCTGTCATTTGATTTTCGCTGGATTATTTAGATTGATTTGATTGTTTGGCTGAGTTTTATAGTTCAATGATTAAAAAAATTTAAATTTTTTCCTTCACTTCCTATATATATATATATATATATATATATATATATATATATATATATATATATATATATATATATATATATATATATATATGTATATATATATATATATATATACATATATACATATATATATATATATATATATATATATACATCAGTATTTCTGGTCACTTTGCCCACAGGGCAAGGCGAGCTTTTTGGCGGCCACCGTCGCAAAACCGTCGCAAAACGTCAAAACCGGCGTCGCATGTACTGCAAACCGACGTCGCCAGCGAGCGAAACTCGCAACGATTTCGAGGCGCTGGCGACGGTCGTTTTTGACGTTTTGCGACGGTTATTGACCTTTCGAGTGAGCTTTTGCCCTGCGGGCCAGTGTGGCCAGATTATATTGGCAGATTTCGGTAGGAGCACTGTTGAGAACGCAACCATTTAACCAAAGTGAGTGTATATATCAGGTGGGTTTATGATGTTCTTTCTCACCAATACATCGACACACAATTTGACGGTTTGCTCCATAACAAAATCTAGTATGCCTTGAAGTTTAAACAAAATATCGCAGAAATTGTATGTGGTTTTGCTCAGGCGTAGCACGAAGAAAGAAGCCAAAAAAACCTACCCCAAGCGCCACAGATTAAGCTTAAACGACTGAAAATTTAATTATCTTTTTCTGTCAGGTGAGCTTAAACCGCGGACAGCGAGATTCAAATTCAAATTAAAATAATTTTCTTTGGCGAGCAATTCTCGGAATCCCCACAACTGACATAGTCTACTTATTAGGAACATTAAATTTTAACGGATAAAACTAAAAAGTGCCAGGCAAACAAACGTGCATCAGCGCGATAAGTAACAAATGAGGATAGCGATCCTTGAAACAGCAACCCAAGCGCCACAGATTAAGCTTAAACGACTGAAAAATCAAATATCTGTGATTTTCGGTAGGATAAATGGAAAATCGGTAGTTTTAGGGCGGTCATCTGTGAATCAGTAGGCATATAAAAAATCGGTAGGAATGCAGATAAATCGGTATTTCTGGTCACTCTGGCCCCAGCAAAGGCAACGATACCTGTTTTCTATACACTTTGTTGCACAAGTGACGTGATTCTGTACGATGTCTAATTTTGTGAAATAAACATCTGGTAAAAACTTTCACAATTTGCCCGTGCATTATCTAATATGCTACAGAAGAAAGCCCGTCCAGGGTACAAGAAGATCATCAAAACCTCCGCCAAAACGCTGATTGTTGTCGAAGCCCTGCTGTTTGCCGTGTCGTACGCGGGCTGGTACCGACTGAACACGAATCGCGGTGAGTAGGAGGCAGTTGGGTTGGTTCGCCATTTGGTGTTTGTTTTGTGTTTTTCACACCTCCTGGAACACTTTCTCTCCCGGCACTGTGCAGAGTTCCGGTACTACGTGAAGGAAAACTATCCGAGCATTTTGGAAGCTTACTACCAGCTGGGGGAAACACTCGGCGGTGACAAGAGCATTCGCACGTACGACGACAACGTTTGGCAGCAGGAGCAGCAGCAGGCGGCGAAGAAGTAGCACCACCATCGTCACTCACTGACCACCCCCCTTTGGTTTGGCGAGAAATGTATGTTTGGGTAAAATCTGTAGTGTACCTTGCAATCTTTGGCGGCGTCGGATACGGCCTGCTGGAGCTGACGACACCGAGCGAGGATAAGCTAAAGCAGTTCCGCCAGCCGGGCCTGGAAGCGGAGGAAAAGGGCAAGAAGGCACTGTTTATGAAGAAGATCCAGGAGGCTAGCCGCGAGGAGCCAATTTATCTGAAGAAAAAGAGCGACTAAATACCGTCACACTCACACACACATACCCGCGTAACACACGCACACACAATGGAGGAACTGATCGACGGTGGTGCGCTGAACGGCAAGGAGAAGATTACGGAACTGCTGAACCGACGGCACAAGGAGCGGGAACTGCACATACAGGCAGCGAAGCTGGAACGACAGAAGGATGCGGAAGGCACGGAAGCGTTGCAATACTTTGAGCTTTCGTTCGAGGAGAAGGTGAAGCAGATCCGCAACACGCTGGACGGGGTGGCGGCCAGCGACCAGAAGGCGCAGGTGTTTGCCGACTGCCAGAACGAGATCTACGACCTGCAGCGGTACCTGTCCTCGTCCACCTTCTTCCTGAACGAGTATCGCATCAAGGTGTGCCAGAACACGATCAACGAGCTGGGCAAGCTGCTCGACACGCTGCGCAACGAGCTGCTGCCGAAGAAAAAGTTTGGCTTCAAGAGCAAAAAAATCGTCAAAATGATCAGCGACAAGGACGCCAAAGACCGGGAGGACGGCGGGCAGGTGGCAGAAAAGACGGGCGCGTCCGCCGAAAATCACATCAAATGGACGTTCAGCGAGCGGGCGGGAGAGCTAATCGAGCTCCGGCCCGCTGCGGTGAACGACCAAACGATCACGGCTTCGAAGCTGAAGAACTGTCTCGTGCGCATTGAGGGCCATCCGGGCTCGCTGCAGTTTGCGCAGCTGGACAACTGCGTGGTCGTGTGCGGTCCGACGGCACGGTCCATCTTTCTCGACGATTGCACCGGGTGCAAGTTCGTCGTGGCGTGTCAGCAGCTTCGCTGCCACCGTTCCCGCGACTGTGACATGTATCTGAACGTGACGTCGCGGGCAATCATCGAGGATTGCAGCGGCATACGGGTGGCCGCGTACAACTACCGGTACGAGAACATCGAGGAGGACTTCCGGCAGTCCGGGCTGGATCTGTCCTGCAACAACTGGCACACGCTGGACGACTTTAACTGGCTGTCGACCGACAAACCGTCCCCGAACTGGTCGCTGCTCGAGGGGGAGCAAACTATCGCCGATTGGGATTCCTATTTGCAACGCTTTCAACAACAGCACAGTCTCGCGAGTGTAAACCATTGAATAAATACGCATTAAACGCACGCCTGGAGTGTGTGTGTTCGGGGGGTAATAAGTATTACTGCGGTTTCATTATTCAGGAATACGATGTTCGTTCCACAATAGCTCTATATCCGAAATTTTGTCGTTCTACCTCGTTCCCTTCGCCCGACGCAACAAAACACACGACGCACCTTTCTGCTCCTTCACACCGTCCGGGTTATTAGACCTTGTAGCCGACCAGGTGACGCTTGCCGATGCACTCGCCGGCGTAGAACCAGAAGCACACCTCCATCGTGATCAGCGTGTTGAGCCAGGCCTCGCGGACCGTCAGGTTCTTCCAGGCGCCGGTGCGAGCGCCCGAGATGAGGCGCGCGATACCGTCGCGGATGGCCGGGATGTCGCCGGGGCTCGGGGGGGTCAGCTCCACCTTGGCGTACTTCATGAACACGTTGAACTTCGGACGCGCCTGGGTCATCAGCGCTGCGCGAGAAAAATTGCAAACACAATTGCACACCCGGTCATTATGGAATACACACAACACTTATGTAATCTTCCTTTCGGCCATTTCTGCATATTGTGGGGGCTGGCAGGGCACCGCCGCAATGGAGGAAAGCGCCGTGGCGATATTGTTGCGATACTTACTCGAAACCAGCGTCGATCCCTTGTTTGCCAGCGAAGCCATGTTGTGTTTTTCTGTAAAACGGAAGTGAAATTGCGTTACGACAATCCCGGAATAATCACACAAATAGACGAGATTATTGATTGCGAACCTGAATGTACGTGCTTGCGAATGGAGCAGAAAAAATGTACGGCCAGCAAGGAAGCGTGACACTAATGACAGCCACTGTCACAGCGGATGACGTTGGTGCGATGACAGGAAAAGAAAAAACCGCGACAAAAATCAAAATAAAGCTAACGAGCTGGGGACGCGCTAAAATAGAAAGAGCAAATTTTTGCATTAAAACACTGTCCCAAGTACTGATATTAAGTTTGTAAAGTTAATTTATAGCACAGCATGCCACGACCGTCGCAATCTCAAAGCCAAAGATCATCGACTGCGGATCGCCCGAATGCAACGCAAGAGGTCGACGAAGCACATCTCATCACCTGTATGGTAAAAACGATCCTGAATCTCTCGATCAACAAATCGATCATTAAGCGAAGCGATATTAGTCACATCGCCCTAAAAGGGGACAGCCGACTGTACACCAGACTCATGCCGGAAGTGCTGTTTGAGCTGGAATCGGTAAAAATCAGTGTTGCCGGGCTTGTGCGCTTTCTGTCCGACCGAGCTAATATAGTTCTTCCTGCATCCTTTCCTCCACAGGTCTATGGCTACCAGCTGGTCGACGTCGAAAGCAAGGGCCAAAAGGCGATGATCCTGTGCTCCACCTTCGAGACGAGCTCGCTGGACGAGCTGAGCGAAAGCTATCGCCGCCGGTACACCTTTCTGTTTCTCATACTGGGCTACATCTTCATGAAGAACGGGGCCGTGCCGGAAGCTTTGCTGTGGGATTTTTTGCATTCGGTCGGCATCGAGGAGCAGCAGGAGCACGAGTGCTTCGGGGACCCGCGCAAGCAGTTCGAGCTGTTCATCAAACAGGCGTACCTGACGCGCACCAAGCAATCGGTCGAAGGCATGCCCGAGGAAAGCGTCTTCCTGAGCTGGGGCGTGCGGGCGAAACACGAGGTGTCGAAGAAGGCGGTACTGGATGCGATCTGCAAGCTGATGAACCGCAAACCGACCGACTTCAAAACGCAATACATCGAGACGCAAGCGGAAACGAGCGAGTCGGTGGAGGACGATATGGACGAGTCAGAATAAAGAAACGGGGCTTGGGAAAGGCCGCTGTTTTGAAAACAAAACGACTGGATGTTTTAGATTTTCTGGTTCGTTTAACGTCGCGATTCATAGCAGTTACCCCCCACGTTATCACACAACCCCATTGTGTGTCCGCGTACGTTCGTAGCATATTATCACGACCGGCGTGTATTTACATTTGAAACGCCTCCTTCCTCCGCTCCCGGGGACCGCTGGCCACAAACATTTGCGTCCATTTCAAAGCAAACAACGCCTACGTAATCTCGAAGTCGCGCACCGTTTTTGAAATAAAAGCTCGCGCGCCGATCAGAGCGCCCTTTATTCGAGTACCGAACGCGACCATTTAAACGTTCGGCGGTTTGTTTACTGTTTCTAATTTTGTCCCGCCCTACCCCACAGACGGCAGTGGGTGTGAGGTGGTTGTGAGCAAAAAAGGAAAAAAAACCAAAAAAAGCTGCAAGCTCTAGGCCCCAGCTGTCCTCGTTTTAATTTCGGTCTCGGCCCAGCGCACACGCACCAGCACGCCAAACGGGAGAGGAGAGTTATTTTTCGCAATGAACAACAACATTAACGGAACGGTGGACGGACAAACGGTGGTCGAATATTCTACCGTAGGTAAGTGTGCGTACTCGTTGGCCACGAGAAGTGGGTGAGAATGGTGAGTCACACTGTGTGTCTGTTCTGCCGAACACCCTACCTGTAGATAGTTCCGTGAAGGAGCTGATCGAGGCGGCTATTCAGGTGCGCAACAATGCCTACTGCCCGTACAGCAACTTTCCCGTCGGGGCGGCGCTACGCACCACCACGGGCGAGATCGTGACCGGCTGCAACGTGGAGAATGGCACGTTCGGGCCGTCCGTGTGCGCCGAGCGGACGGCCGTTTGTAAAGCGATCAGCGAAGGACATCGGGAGGTAAGGATTGGCGAAAAGGCACCTTAAAGATGGATCTTTGACCGGGAGGAATTTTCTTTTTTTTCGTTTCGTTTCGTCCGTGCTTCTAGTTTACCGCCGTCGCTGTGGCGGCTTATCAGGAGAATGAATTTACGGCCCCCTGCGGTACCTGCCGTCAGACACTGGCGGAATTCAGCGCCAAAGATATCCCCATCTATCTAGTCAAGCCTGCGCCGGTAAGGGTCATGATAACGTCGCTGTTCAAACTGCTGCCACACGCCTTTTCGCCCACCTTCCTGAACAACAAGTAAAGAAAAGAGAAGAAAACGTTTGGGGGCGCAACCCGGGGACGCACAAAACATGTAACTTAACCTAACCACGTTGTTGTGCCCCCCCCCCCCTTCCCACGTTATCTGCACCATCAGGAAGCTATCTTATCCGATCCCGACCACCACCCACCGCCTATTTCTCTCGCGCACACACACACACATGGTGCCGACACAACTGCCGATGTAATACACATGCTGTGTTTTTGTGAGACAAGCTTACCGTTTAGAGTTTAGAGTTTTATTGTACGCTCGGCTACACTCCATGCACTACTCCATCAGTGGTTTGTCTCGGCCGCCATCCCGCTCCTTGAGGAATTTTAGCTGGTCCAGATACTCGGTGTAGATGCGCTGCCATTTGGTTTGCGTTTTCAGGTGATTCAGCACGTCCTCCATCAGCAGCTGCTTCGAGATACCGAGCACCGACCGGTCGTCCGCATCGTCGCCGGCCAGTGTCCGACAAGGGTCGAGGCTGTTGTGCGAGGCTCCGAGCAGATCGTCCAGCACCTGGCGTATCTTCTCCTCGCTGCCGTTCAGTGCCAGCTGGAAGCCCAGCATCGAGTACCAGTACTTCAGCTCGGCCGGCGACGCAATCATTTCGCAGATCTTGATTTGATTTTCGATGAACGCTATCGCGGCGGACGTTTGCCAGGAGGCGGAGTGTCTGGAAGGGAGGGAAAATAAGAAGGGAAAAAAGAGCATTATGAGAAAAGAACAAGCTATTTGCACTGTGGGGTGTGTCAATTGCTCGTGTCAATACGTACAATTCGGCAAAGCTGTTCGTTTTCGGGCCGGAAAAGCTGCCGTACGATTGTATCGTTGAGAGGGGGTACGTTTTAATGTTGCGCACCGGGGCGTTGGTTTTGTTGCCGATCAAACCGTGCCGTATGACCGGATCGGACGAATTGATTAGCATCCAGCTGTCGAGCTTGCGGCAGTAGCTGTAAGACGACCCATTCGACAGCACAATGAACGGCATTCCCTTATCCGATACGTGAAGAATTGTTACGAAACCTGCAAGCGATGCAAGGAAGATGAGTGGATCAGTGCAATGATACTGGGGAAAGTCTTCGTTCGGAGGGATTTTTCATTCAAGAGAACATCAGAATAACCCCCAAAGAGTACCGAAAAGGGTTATTCTGTCTCATTCTTCCTTCCATTCACAACATGTCTCTCATTTACTTACTTCCGCTCATGATCTCTGCACAGCTAGTCGATAGTAGGACCGCTTTTTCCGGCACGCTCCAAATTCTCAGTATGCCACTTTCGGTAACAACGCCAGCCAGCTGTGAGTTGGAGCTCTGAAAAAGACAACACCAATCATTACTTCATTTGAAACAATTTTTCCTCTCCCTCTCTTGCATGCTTACAAAAGCGCTCAGTACGGCCGGGCTCGTGAGACTGAGCACGGGAAAGACCGGCGTGCCCGTCTTGATGTCCACCATCCGGATCGTATGGTCCTGGCTGCATACGATCGCATACTTCGCCCCAACGGCAAAGCAAACGATCGGCGACCCGACGACCGTTTCCCAGAGCTTTCTCTCCACTCGCTGAGCGGTTACGACCACCCCAACCACCCGGGACAGCGTGCCGTACGACGTCTTGACCGTGTTGTTCTGTATCTGTACCCGTACCTCGCCAAACGCTTTGAACGAATGGCCCTGGATGACGGTCGCTTTGCCCGTTGGGTACGTCGCGGGTTGTCGCGTCCGGTCCATCAGCTTCTGATTCGCTGCCGGTTGAATCGTGCTAGAGGGAGCGGAAAGCTGCTGCTGCTGCTGCTGCTGCGGGTCGGTCGGAACAGTCATCGGTTCAGCTTTCTGAGGCGGTGCTGTAGCCATTTTCTTCAACCGATTGTCCAACTTGGACGTCGGCTCACCGGTGGCACGTTCTGCGGGAGGCGGAATGATGGTTGGCTCTTCGTGGGCGCGCTGCTTTATCTCAACGGTCGACGTTTCGCTCGATTTGCTGCCAAACTCGATCGACGAGGGCATGATGTTGTTGGTGGCGTGTGACGCTGGTCCGTTGTCGTCGTTCAGTGGTATGAACATGGGCGTGATGCGACGCTTGCCGTCGGCCGTTTTCGTCTCGATTTGCTTCAGAATGGGTGTGGGTGCCGCTAGGCTGGAGGAAGATTTAATGGCGGCAGCAGGTTGGGACGCCGGCTGGACCACTTTACCAGCGCCATCCTGACGCATGCCTCCCAGCTGCGGCTGCTGCTGCTGCTGCTGCGGGATAAGGGTCGGTGGCAGGGGGTTGCTTTTGGAGACGTTTAAGAAATCGGAGTTTTCCACTATCATCTCCTTCTCGGCCTGGGCCGTGAGGTCAATGTTGGCATTCTTCCCGTACATCCGCTGGTACAGTATGTTTTTGTCCTCCTCGGAGAGCGGTGTGCCCAGCTCCTGGGCGGTAAACTGCAGGCAGGCAATGTGGCCGTCCCCACTGCACGTAAGCAGCGTGTACCCGTCACAGCTCCAGGACAGGTCCAGTATCGAGTCCTGAAACAGATCGTGTATAACGACCAGCGGTCGCTGCAGTGCCGTCAGCCAGATGGACAGGCTGCGGTCGCGTGCTCCCACCGCCAGGCAGCAGTACTGCTGCAGCTTGTTCGTTTTCGGCGCCGACCGCTTCAGGATCGAGTTGTGAAATCGCACGCACGTGACCGCCTTCCGGTGGCCCACGAAATCCTTATCGCACTTCCAGCCGTCCCGCTCGATGATTTGCGCCGTCGGGCCGCCCCCGTTCATCGCGTGCGCGGATACCAGATACTGCCCGTCCGGCGACCAGGACAGCCGCAGAATGTGCGTCGTGCCGCCACACTCTTCGAATGGTTCGGTGATCGTCTTGAAGCAGCTCCAGTCGGTCGTTTTCCACACCTTCAGCGAGCGGTCGTCGCTCTGCGATGCGACAAACTTACCGACCGGATCCCACGTGACGCCCTTCACCAAACCGGTGTGTCCCTTGAGCACATGCACAATTTTGGGAAACTGTTGCGCATCCCACACGATGATCGTGTTGTCCACGCTGCAGCTCGCAATCCATCGGTCCTGCGGCGACCAGGCCAGATCCAGCACGTCCCCGGCGTGCCCCCGGAGCGTGGAAATGCAGCGCCAGTGCTCGACGGACTTGCCGCCGCCGCCACCGAACGCACCGATGCCGCCCCCGCTGCCACTGAGCGTCTTTTTCCAGATCATGACCAGCTTGTCGTCCCCGCCGGACGCCAGCATCAGCCCGTTGCCGGACCACCGCACACAGTTCACGCACGCCAGATGGTTGTCCATCTGGCAGAGGACGCGCGGCACGCTTTTGTTCGCTTCGGCCTGCTCGCTCAGCACCGGCGCCATGTTCCAGATCACGACCCGGCCCGAGTCGCATCCCTGCCCGCCGGTAGCGAACCGTTCGCCGCTCGGGTGAATATCGATCGAGAAAATGGATTTCTCTGTGGAAAGGGACGAGTGGAGGGAAAGGTTGGCAAAGACGCTTACCGCCAGTCCCCCGCGAGCCGCCATACCTACCATCGTGATGGACCCAATTTGGCTGGAAAATCTTCATTTTACACAAACGCTCAGTAGGGAGGAAAACAAACTAACAAAATCGGCTCATTTTTGGTTCACTTTAAGCACTTAAAACGATGCAAGCGTAAGCTTGAGTTACTTGTACACTTTTTTACAACTATTTACTCATCGAAAGCAACGTAAAACGAGTTGTTTCGACGCTTTTAAAATGAGCCAAATTTGTTGTGTTTTCAGAACACTTTGCGGCAAACTCTTCTTCCCATCAGGGCAGTAGCTGTGTTGCGTTCCTCGTTCGGTCTTTTCCCTCCCAATCGGGTGACGTTTAACCCTGTCACTGGCAACCAAAACAACAACTTATTCCTGGCAACCGGGTTACCCGCGAGCAGCCAGCGACTTTGGAGGCTTTTAACTTTTCAATGCGTAATCCAATATCGATGCAACTTTCTGATGAAAATTGAACAAACTGATGTAGTTTCTATAACTGCGCATAGATTGGTTCAATTCGTTACAGTTTTTATGTTATAGCTATTCAAAGTAGGCTCGATTTTTTATGATTTGTTTAAAAATAATCTTTTTAGTGCTTTCCAAAATTATCATAGCAAACTGGCTCTCATAGTTTTGAGAACTGTATATTACACGTCTACCATACATTCTTCAGAATTTTTATATGAATAATCAAAAAGATAAACCAGTTTCGATTTGAATAAAAGCGGTTGCCGGGAATATGGTTAGCTGGGCCAGTTGTACTCTTGACATAAATCAAACCGTAATTTCATTACAAAAAGATAAGACAAGGAAATGCAAACATTAAATTAGACATCTGATCTTTTAAACCAAATAAAACACGCAAATTGGAACCATTTTCAACATAAAAAAGGGAGTTTTTTTTTATTTGAACAATATCGACACCCTATGTCGACAATGTCGACCCAGCTGACACTGTCAACGTCAGCTGTCAACGAAACAACTTTTGTTAACGCGTTATCAAAACACATCTCGTCACTTTCCAACTTCTCTTCTCTCGGTTGCGAATTAATTGGGGCTCCGTGTGTGAGTGTGTGTATATAATTTAAAGGTGAAATCCGTGCTGGGAAACCGAAATTAGCACCCGAGAAAAGGGATGAACTGCCGCTCGGTCCAGCGGTCCGTGTAGAGGGGCACCACCACCGCCACCACCACCAGGAAGTATGGCCCTGCTGCTGCATCGCGGATAGTGCGTCCCAGGGCTGTGGCTATCGGGTGGAAAGATGATGTGTCCCGAATGCTAAAGGCGAAGGGGGCGAAATCGCACACTGCACAGCATCATCCTCCACCCCTCTCCTTATCTTCAGTAGTGGTCCAGCGTTTTCAGGGGGGAGTATTTATTGTGGTTGCATCGCTCGCCCATCGTTCGGCGTGTGCTGCGCGGCGGGGACAGACAGGCGAGAAAACGCGACAGTGTAAATAGGAGCAACCAAGCCAGAGTGAGGCAGGGAGGGCACGCGAGTAAATGAGAAATAAATGAGATCCTCGGTAAGCTACATGTTATCGCAAGGACCGGGAGATCCGATTATGGCGCATCCAGATTATGAGCAGCACCATTACCACCATGGTTGTTTGTTAATCCTGGTGCGAGGTATCGGTTCCTCGAAGCCACGGTCTTTGCAGCGCGTCTTCGAGCGGGTGCAGCGTGTTAACAACGTTAAAATACCTGGTAAGTGTGAAGGGGGCAAATGGTGCAAACGAAAGCATTAATATTGCATTGTTTCTGTACAGCAGATTCGACGGGCACGACGAGAGATATCTGGGTGCGGTACATACGCGACCATCCGGTGGAAAACAACGACTGGGGCGACTTTCAGACCCACCGCCGGCTGCTCGGCCTCATTACGGTGGGCAAGTTCGAGGCGCAGAGCGAGCTGAACGAGCTGTGCCGGGTGCACGAATCGCTCAAGGTGAAGTACACGCACACGCTGTTCGATTCGCGCTGCCTGCTGTTCGGCCCGAGCACGGACGAGCTGCAGAAGCTACAGAATGGCGCGGGCTCGAACGGTACGGACGGTCGGCCGGCCGGGCCGCCGGCCATCGAAAAGTGCTTCCAGACGCCGAGCAACTTCAAGAGCCGGGCGTTCTTCTACCCCGAGAACGATCCGTGCAGCAACCTGGAGACCAAGATTTCGGAGTTCATCACCTCCATCTACTACATACTGGAGCTGAAGCGGATGGAGAAGACGCGCGAGAAGCTGGAGAAGGCACCGCTGCTGCTCGCGCCGTTCGAGAAGAAAGATTTCGTCGGGCTCGATCTGGAGAGCCGCAACAACCGGAAGCGCTGCATCGGGCGCATGACGAAGCACCTGGGCGACCTGACGCTGCAGGCCGGCCTGGTGGCCGAGTCGCTCCACTTCTTTCACGCGGCCAGCGAAACCCTACGTGCCATAAGTGACTCGCTGTGGTTGGGCGCGGCGAACGAGGGCCTGTGCGCCGCGTCCGCCATACTGCTCTACCCGAACTTCCGCTACACCATGTCGATACAGCGCAACTCTAGTCTGCAGGAGAACTCGTCCTCTCCCCAGAAGTTTAACCTCGCCCGGAACCAGCTGTACACGGGCAGCTACAATGGCGACAGCTCCTCGACGCTGAAGCACAAAAAGTCGGACATGGTGATCAATTTAAGCACGTCGGCGGACGCGGCCACCGTGCTCGGGGCGGATAAAACGTCCGCCTCCTCCAACTCGTCCGCATCGTCGATCAGCTCGAGTCTGTCGTCGGGTTCGGCGGGCAGTGGGACGGCCAGTGGCTCCTCCTCGGACTCGGGCACGCTGGTGAACAAGGCGGCGGTGGCAGGCAGCGGGCTTGCGCCCAAGTTCCCGGCCAACATCCTGCAGCCGGACGAAATTACCGTACGCTATCGGGATGCCATCATCAACTACAGCAAGTACCGGAACGCGGGCATCATCGAGACGGAGGCAGCGCTCAAGGCGGCCCGCATCTGCATCGAGCAGGGCAAAAACCTGGACGTGGCCATGTTCCTGCAGAACGTGCTGTACATCAACCTGAACATGACCGAGCAGCAGCGGGTGCGGCGGTTCGAGGTGCTGACCGATCTCTACCAAAAGATTGGCTACAACCGCAAGGCGGCGTTCTGTCAGCGACTGGCCGCGTGGCGTCACGTCGCCCAAAGCAACAGCAATCCCGACTGGGGCCAAAGCTACCGGCTGATGCTGGAAAGCTTCTCCGGCCACAAGCTGTCGCTCGAGCCGAACGAGGTGCTGGAGAACAATATGGGCTGGCCGGTGCTGCAGATCGATCTGCTGCAGCAGCTGGTCGGGACGGCCCGGCGCCTCGGCCAGTCGGCTCTGGCGACGCGTCACATGACCTTTTTGCTGCAAACGATGTGGAAAAATCTGACGCCACTGGAGCAGCGGGAAATGGCGCTGCAGCTGCAAAACCTGAGCGCCCAGTGCGAGGGAGCGCCGGTTCCGCTGGTGCTCGAGAACGGCATCGTCATACCGCCGGCCAACCTCACCGACCTGCCGCACTGTACGGGGCTGCTGGTGAAGGATCTGCCACCGCACCTGCGGCCGGTCAAGATCGTCGTTAGCAAGGTGGACAGTGGGCCGTTCCTGTTCACGCCGATCCATTTCAGCTCGCTCGATCGGCGCGGTGTGGAGCGCGACGATAGCAAGATCACGTTCGACTGGGTGCAGCACGACGTGTGCGAGGTGAGCCTGGCGCTCACGAATCCGCTCCCGTTCGAGCTGCAGGTATCGGACATGCGGCTGCTCACGACGGGCGTTGTGTTTGAGGCGTTCCCGCAAACCGTCACGCTGCAGCCGAACGCACTCACGAACGTCTCCCTGCACGGTACGTCGATCGAGTGCGGCGAGCTGGAGATACAGGGCTACAGCACGCACACGCTGGGCGTGAAATCGAACTGCCGGCTGAAGCACATGCTGCACCGCAAGGAGCGCCATCTGCCACCGTGCTACAAGGTGAAGGTGATACCGGCGCTGCCGAAGCTGGAAACGAAGACGAGCCTGCCGCAGACGGCCACGTTTAGCGGCATGCCGAACGCGGACTTTGTCACCACCTCCGCCAGCATCACGCTCTACAACGGGGAGCGGGGCGAGTGCACGATTACGCTCACGAACGCCAGCAACATCCCGATCGAGTACGTGGATGCGACCTTCCACTCGACGCTGGACGCTTCGCTGCAGAATCGAATATTTCAGCTAGCGACGGACGAGCTGCAGCAGAAGCTACCGATTCAGCCGAACGCAAGCATCGATTTCAAGCTAGTTATCTTCGGGGAAGCGGATTTCCTGGGAGCGCTCACGGCCGGACCGGGACAGATCGGGGGCTACCCGCTGGCAAACAACCCGGACGGGATGAATAGTGCTGGGCCGCAGAGTTTAACCGTTTCGCACGGCGGAGGAGCCGGCCCGCTTGCACTGCCGGGCGGCGGTGGACCGTTCCTGTCCGGTGGTAGTGGCAATCCGAGTATACCGAGCCGCATTAGCTCACCCACGAACACGCACCGGAGGAATGAGCTGCTGACGTCGAGTTTTCGATCGTCCCACTCGGGCCATTCGTCGCTGGCCACGCTTAGCGTTGGCATCTCGACCGGGCATGTGCCGCGGCAGCTGGACGCCCAGCTCCGCTTCAAGTACTCGGGCGGGGAGGGACTGCAGGAAGGTTTCTGCCGGCAGTGTGCAATCTCGTTCAACGTGGAGCTGCTGCCGAGCGCACAGATCACCAACTGGGACGTGCTGTCGGCGGAAATGTAAGTAGCGCTTCTTGTAGCACTGTTGCAAAGAGGCCGAATAATGTGACATTTTGTGTTCCCGCTTCACAGACCATCCCAGTTCTATCTGGTGCTGGACGTGGTGAACCTAACGGCGCAAGAGATGTCCCTCAACTATACCTCCAACAAAACAATACTCATCGAGGCGAAGGAAAGCTGCCGTGTGCCCGTCCCAGTGCAGCGATGCCCGCTCGAGCGCATTTTTGCCGCGGTAGCGGAGCATCAGCAGCAGCAGCACGGTCATCACCTGCACCACCATCACCACCATCACCATAGTTCGCACCATCATCAGATCCATTCGATCGGTAGCGGTTCGGCGGACCATCACACCATGCCAAGTATTCTGAGCGGCGTTGCCGGTACGAGCACGAGCGACAGCTCCGACCTGACGGAGCGCGTCTGCTCCGAGCACATTTCGGAGAATGTGAATCTAAAATGGTCCCTGCCAGGGATCGACTGCCACGGGACGGCTTCGCTGCGCGGTATTACGCTGTCCCCGGCCATGCTTGATTTGGTGACCGTTCCTCCGCTCGAGTGGGGTAAGTGGACACCAGTGTGGTGGTGCTGTGTAGTGATGGGAAAAATGAAGTTTTCGTCGGAATCGATTCAGGATAGTAGGTCCGGAATTGGGTGCGGAATCGAAATTGGTTCCAGAATTGGCTCCAGAATCGGAATTGGTTGCGGAATAGGCTCCGGAACCAATAACAGTTCCGGATTCAGTTCCAGGTTCGGCTCCGGAACTGGTTCCGGAATAGGCTCCGGAATCAAAATCCGGAATCGGAAACAAAATCGGATCTGGAATCGGAAATAGCTCCGGAATCGGAATTGGATTCGAAATGGGAATCTCCATAAGAATAGACATTTGAATCCAATGATGCTACGTATTGATAGCCGCAACGAATCCACATTTTCCTGTAAACGATCCATTCTCATGGAGATTCCCGGACTGATATTTGGCTTCTGAAACTTCTTTTTTCAATTCAAGATCTGATTCGCATTCTGAATCTTATTCCAATTCTCTAGTCAATTCTGATTACCAGGTGGATTCCGATTCCGAAGCCGATTCTGATTCTGGAGCCAGGAGTTCGATTCTGGAATCGATTCCGAAGCCAACTACAGAATCGGTTCCGGGATCGGTTCGGGAATCATAACCAGCTCCAGGATCGAAATCGATTCCGGATTCAAAATCGGCTCTCGAATCGGAATTGGCTCCGAAATCAGAATCGGCTTCGAAATCGGAGGCCAAATCGGGTACTGAATCTCATGCTGGAGCCAATTCCGATTCTTGAATCGATTCCGGAGCCGACACCAGAATCGGCTCCGGATGCAGCTCCAAAGTTGGCTCCGGAAACGGAATCAATTCCAGCATCGGAATCGGCTCCGGAATTGATTCCGAACACGGTATCGGAATCGGATCGGTCCGATTCCGAGCTCCCCCCCACTAAGTGCTGACAGTTACAGTTACTAACGCTTCCGCGTCTCTCCCCGCAGAGGTCAAAGTGGACGATCAGGTGGTGGCCCCACAGTCGGAGGTTTCGTGCGTGACCGGCCAGTTTCTTAGCTTTAGTATTAGCATCTGCAATCTGTCGGCGTCGGTGCTGCATCAGGTGCAGCTGTCGGTGCAGTTCTATCAGGATTATCAGAACGGTGTTCAAAACTATCGGCTTGAAACGCGCGTCACAATGTCCGGCCCAAACCAGTAAGTGTGTAGTAAGCTGTTAGTGTTGTTTTAGCCATGGTTTGACCCCCTTCTTTTCCCCCTTTCCCACTTCCAGCATACTCATTCCATCGCTTAACAAAGACGAAAAAGCGTTCCACAAGTGCTCGGTACTGTTCTTCACGCCCGGCCGGTTCAAGGCGGACATTCAGTGCCGCTCGCTCAGCTCGACCCTACAGCCGCCGGCCACCCTACTACAGCGGACGGATGAGCTTGGCGGGCCGGCAGCAGCACCGGGCCCGGACAGTGCATCACACGTGTGGCGGTTTATTCCACCGATTGAAATAACCGTCCTCGATCAGCAGTAGTGGATTCGGGCTAGAATTAGGGCCGGAAACACACACACACACACACACACACGGCGGGATCGACTGGTGCGATCCGTACGAGAACAATAATTTGGAAAAATACACAGGACGATCTATATATATATATAGCTACTTCATTAGACATATATATATATGTGTGTGTGCGTGTGCATAGTACTCCGCACACACACAGAGGCATACGAGGCATATATTTGTTGTAGCGCGTAACGGCTTAACTAAGATACACTACAAACACACTAAACACAAACACACACACACACACACACTCTGTACCTTTGTTTTCGAGAGTGAGAGGGAGTGAGCTTGAAGCTGAATGTTAGTTGCGTGTCGAACTATATACACTCGCGGTATTAATTGAACAGCGAGCTGGAAGGGACAGTGTGCTGATGCTGCTAGGAATTAGAAATGCTGTTTGTATGTTGTGTGCAGAATTTGTGTTATATTAAAAAAACAACAACAACTTGGAAGCAATATGAATAGGAAATTATCTCGAAACCAGCACTAGGAGTAGTGAGCGGAATGGGGCGTTTCGGATCGCAACGAAAACCTTTAAAACGCTACACACACACACCACGGTCTAAGAGATCGGTGGACGAATGGAACCCGTTTTGGGAGGGTGGTTAGGTGGGTTTGATATTATGGGATACAAAGCAAATGCAAGCAAAAAATACGACGGGACAAAACGATCAAACGGTGACGGTGCCGGGGAGCGTGGGAGGGGGGGGGGGTGAGGGGGGATAACAGGGGCATTTTGGGACAGTGAAACAATCCGATACAATGGGGCAGGGGAAGCAAGCGCTGTAAAGTTAGTTTACATATACTCGTTGATAATTAGAGGGCGAGGGAATCGCGACGAATCGGTTAAATTAGTTTAACAAAAAAAAAAAACGTATGTTTTTCCTTGTTTTTTTTTCTTCTTTTTGCTCGAGAAAAAATGTGAATGTTATTTATGAAAATAAAACATATATGCCAGAAGCAGCTACCTCTCGCTCTCTCTCTCTCTCTGTATCGTTGCTCTAGGTATCCACTAGATATTACTGAAACCATGAGAAACCCCTTTTTGTATTTTCAATTTAGAATGTGCTTTGTGCTGTTTTTTTGTATGTGTTTTATTTATGTTCGTCGTTCGATTAATACATCTATCTGCTTTTCGCACCTTGATCTCTCTACTATGTATGTTGCACTTGATGAAAACAAATAACTATCCCTTACTTAGCCTAAATATATACGCCGGGTGAAGAGTGGTTGTTTTTTTTTTTGCGCTAGCGATCTCTTTTGCGACCTCTTCCTTCACACCGGTGTGGGGAGAAAACAAAAACGTAACATTTGCAATAGTAATACATTATAAAGGGGGAAAGGGGCGGCTGTGTTGTATGTTTGTTCGCGCGCCAATTCATCATCATCATTATCATCATCATCGGCAGACGGACGGCGAGGACTGTGCCGATTTTCTGCTTAATGTACCAGCCATAAGGATATTTTATTTACACACGCGAACACGCTCCAGCAGCGACCAGAAGGAGGACGCATGGGAGCGCAGATTGAAGGAAAGGTGTTGTGTAGTGATGGCGTTTGCTGTTGGAACACGTTTTCGAAGCATTTTTGCAATTTTTGTCCACGGTATGGAATGCTTTTTGTTTTTTTTTTTCATTTTCGCCTGCGTGACGGCGGCACACGTTTTGCGGGGAGGACTTGCGTTGTCAACAAAGCCCCAAGCAAAAGGATGAATAATGGGGGGGCGAACGCCTTAAGCCTTTCCGCTGATCGGGGCATTGCCCTGGGTAGCCTTCTCGCTATCTTTTTCCAGCTGCTTGCCCAGATACTCCCTGGAAGATGGTTTTAGAGGGGAGGGAAGGGAAATGAGTAAGCTTCGTTCTGCAAAAAGGGAGTGCGAGGACAGAAAACACTTACCAGTTGTGAACCATCAGCTTCTGGACGGCCAGCAGTGCTTCGTAGCGTACGTTCGGGTCTTCGTGGGCGAGCAGTTGCATTACCAGCTGCTTGCCTCCCAGCTGCTCAATGACGCTGGAGAAGAGCATAAAGTTATTTTCTCGTTGTATGATACACAACAGTTTAAACACACAAAAAACCTACTGTTTGCCTCTCGGGTAATGGCGCACGTACTCCCCAATGTCGTAGCTAGCGACCGACAGCACCAGCGGATCCTTGGACGTCTCCAGCAGATGGACGAGAATGCGCAGCAGCTCGTACTGCTTCTCGTTCAGGCGCTGCGCATTTTCGCGCCAAAACTTGGCCGACTTGTGCACCGGCGACCACTCGAGCCGTGCGCTCTTCACCTCGGTGGCGTACTCGTCGAACGAGCTCAGATCCTGCACCGAGTTCTGCAGCTTCTCGGTCAGGAACTCCACGTCGCCCGTAATGTCCTCGTCGTCGAAGCGGCGCTGCTCCAGTATGGTCAACTGCTTCATCACCTTGCACTGTACCATCGCGATGCAGTGCTCCTTCGCGACCTGCGCATCCTCCGGCTTCTCGATCAGGTTGCGGAACACGGCCAGTATGATGCGCGTGACCTTCTCCTTCGCACAGTCGCTCAGGATGTCCGCCAGGATCGGGATCACGTTGAACTTGTTCATCTTCTCCGCCAGCAGCGGGTTAAACGTCAGCACCCACAGGCAAAACACCAGCTGGTATTGAACCTAAACAGAGGGGAGGATAACGATTGAGTAAACAAATTCGTTGCGCATTTCGCCAGCCAGCAATGGTAGTTAGCGCACCTGGAAGTTGACACGCGACGAAAGGATGCTAATGAGCGTGCTGATGCCGTCGACGGTGACGAAGGCGAAGCGGTACTCATCGACGCGCAGCATCATCTGCAGACAGCGACCGACCGACTGGATGTACTCGTTGTTCTTGAAGTAATAGAGCAGTAAAGGCAGGTTAGTATCGGTTCGCGGCGGCGGCATCCGGCAAGCGTCCGTTGCGATTGCCACGCAGATATATGAGCGGAGTGGTGAATACACGCAATTTATGGGACACGCTTGCACAAACATTGATGAGGACAGAGACCAACGGGTGTCGATTTTGTTTTTTTAGTAAGGCATGAGAGAAGCTTCCAAGAGGGCTTTTGAGAGTGGTTACGTTAATAATAACTGTGCCTAGAGTAGTGGTACTAGTGTGTGTGTGTGTGTTTGGGGTGCTTGTGTCCTATTACAGACCGCATTACACTACCGCCAATCGAGTACACAGGGGATGGAACGGGGGGTAAGATGGAGTCAGCTATGACGGAACGGGGGTGGGTGGGTGGTAGTGCATGTGTGTGTGTGTGTTCATCTGTATTCGGACTACCGTTAGGGTCACGTGTAGATCTTCCTTGGCGCGATCACGCTGCGGATCGTCGATAGCGCTCGATATCTCGCGGTACCGCTCCGCGATCTGATGCTGGTGGCTGTTCGGGGGGTGATGCGCCTCGTGCCCATGATGCCCATGCCGGTGATGGTCATGGTGGGAGGCGGCCGCTTCCGCCAGCCGCTTCTTTTCCGCCTCCTCCATCTCGTGCAACAATTTTTGAGCCTTCCGTTTATTACCGTGTAGTAGTAGAAGTAGTAGTGGAGTAGTAGTAGTAGTAGTAGTAGTAGTGGAGGATTACATTTCCAATAGAATGTAAAATATAAAATCATCATTATCAAGGTTCTGTACAGAAAAGGTTTGTTTGAAATTCATCCAAAGCAACCAAACACAAAAACCAATCACACACACACACACATCCTCGGACGAGGTCACATTCACAAGCGGCACCCACATCTGCCTCAGAGGTGTGTTAAAGAGAGAGAGAGAGAGAGAGAGAGAGAGAGTGCAACAACGCAAGACACTTGAATATATGGCGCAAATAATGGTTAGTGTCAAAACAGGCGTAATTAAGGCGCGCCCTTCGCTACCGACGATCGAAGCAGGCACGGCAAAAAAGCACATCATTAAAAGGGGTTTTTTAGTAAGGCACAGTAAGGGGTTAGCCCGAAGAACAACAAACTTCACTCCTCACGCTGTTAGTAAAATGCCTAATAGTAGTAGTAGTAGTAGTAGTAGTAGTAGTAGTAGTAGTAGGTAGGTCATGCCAAACGGGAGTAAAAATCGAACGGCCACACCAGGGCGCAACGAAACTTACGGCAACGGTCAGCTGATCCTTCAGCCACTGCAGGTAGAAGTGCAGATCGGACTTGGGCATCTGCTCCTGGCCCCAGCAGGCCAGCTTGCCGACGACGCGCGACGCCATGTTGACGATGAACCCGTCCTGCCGGTTCAGCAGATTGAGGAACGGGGCCCACACGCTCTCCTTCTTCTTGTTGGCGTAGTCGTGGAAGATCTGTACGCGCGTGCGGTCCTCCTGCAGCAGATCGTCGATCAGCACCAGTATGTACTGGATCGTTTGGTCCTTCGACACGTGCGACAGCATGTTCAGCAGCGTCTTGGCGCACTGCGGCGCATTCTCCTGCAGGTAGGCGGCCTGCGCCTTCTTGTCCTTATCCAGCGAGCTGACGCACGCATAGTCTTCCTGCGAAATCATCTGCGACCTATGCGGGGGAGGGGAAAAGAGAGGAGCAGCGTCGGTCAGCTGATGATGGTGAGTATGGGATAATTCCTGCCTGCCCGGGTGGCAGGCTGCGCACTTACTGCATGTACGAGGACCAGTTGGGCTTGGTCTGGCGGATGTCTCCAGCCTGCTGCTGCAAGACGCTCGTCGCCGCAATCATATCTGGCGGTGGAAAAGAAACAACATCACGTGATGGAATTTAGCTCGTCTTAGGTAATAATGCATTTTCGGGCCAACTCGATACGGTCCCCCGGGGGAAAGGTTTTGTTCCGGGCCCCAAAAAGGAAGCACCCTGAAGGCGATGTTTTGGCAAATGTTTTACTTGCAAAACTAATGCGCATCAAAGGATACGCCATCGAGAGAGAGAGAGAGGGAGCGGATGATATCGATTAGGGCCACTAGAATGGTTTGTGGGAGGGGGCGCGCAGTAGTATGGGGCAGCAAAACAAAGGCCCCATTCGACGGGGCCACTTACCGATTTTGTCGTCCGGCAGGGACGACATGATGTCCTGAACGTCGGTCATGTTGCACCGGGCGAGCTAGACGGGCAGAACTTGGCAAAAGTCGGGCGACCACGGGACGGAGAAACCGTACAACACTTTACACTTCGGTGCAGGTGAAAAATACGAGACAAATATTTGTGATCATATGACCTGAAGTGAACAGGGGAACCGGTTGGTGCAGGTAGGGCTGTTTGACACATGACCCATGGTCGAGCAAAGTCAAACTGTCAAGGAGTGTTTTTTTTTGGGTAGTTTTATTATCTTATTTTCAATGATAAATTACCTGAAGAAGAGAAAAAATCTTAAATTGAGATTAAACACTGAATGAAAAGCATTTTTAAGCAGTAAAAACGATAAAAAGAATTATTTATTATTAGACCATTTTGGATTTTCTACGGTATGGAATGATCTCACCTGGCATATGAGGGGTTGTTGCTTCGCAAACGCTTGCTTCGTTGGAAACGCTTCATTCGCTCCGACTGACAGTAACTCAAGAAATGTAAACAAACATCATAATTAGCTGCTTCACAGAACGTGCCTTTTACTGCACCAAAAGCTAAAAATGTTTAATAGATAATCTACAAATCTACAAATTATTCTTCCCCTAGTGATGGCGGCAAAGTGTAATTTATTTGCTTTTAGCCTTAAACCGAAGAAGAAAACTCCACCGGAACTCTCGCAAACACTGCCACTGCCGGTGCCGGTTGATGGCGAGCCCTTGCCGATAGAAGCCATCTTTACGGGATACACAATTGATGTCGTAAATCCCGTCGATATACGGCTGCTATGCTTAAATGGAGGTTTCGGGCAGGGCATGTTGTCTCGCGCATTCCCGGTTTGCATGACAAACGCGCGAGACGCGACACGCAAAAGGAAACGGCATCTGCCCGCATCGACGCAAGACCCGAGTGCTGGGATGATCGAGGAACCGCTCTGCTTATTTTTAGAGGAAGCCTTCTTCCTGATGCATGTGTTGAACATTTTGTGCCTTAAAGACACGCGCGGGAACACGATCAGCGTTGCGCAGGCATTTGCAAAGTTCCGGACAGTGAAGCGCAACTTCCTGGCATGCTACTGTGCTTATTTGTATCTGAAGTCGAAAAATTGGATCATTAAAAGTGGAATCAAGTTTGGAGGAGATTTTGGTAAGGATTTGCAACACAGAGTTCTGTAGGATATAAATTAATAATTTCCTCGCTTTCCTGCCTTTCAGTGATTTACGTAAAAGGACCACAGTTTTATCATGCGTCCTACATCGTACTAATACAGGAAGTGTTCGATGGCGCAGATATGCAATCTTCCGCAGTCGATGGATTAGATTTTCAAGGATTTAATCGTATCGCGGAAACCACCGGAAAGGATTTACTGTTCCTAGAGGTGCACTATCCCTCCGCTCTTGATCTGTCGGACGATGCGGCCTGTTTGGAGCGGGTAAAAGACGTTCACGTTGCCGAAACGTTTACCAAGCATCATAATTATCTAGCAGCACGCAATCATGCTTAACATGGAATCTATGTCTCATGAAGCAATCCCACAAATCATCCTAAATTGTACACGGAATCTTCTTAGTTGCATCCAGTGATGTAACGTCGGGAAAGTACCTTCTTACCCGGCGTGGTACTCAATAGGACACGTGTATTTAGCTTAGATTGGTATCTTCTGCACCACGGATTTAGGTGTGAGTACTTTCTCATTTGTTTGATAAGGAAATTTTAATCTTTTACAAATGCCCTGTATTTATTGTCTTTTTTTCTTTCCCATTTTTTCTGGTATAGAAACAGCGTTGCGAAAAAAACGATAGATGAAGAAGGTCGGAATTGGTATGGAAAAGTTAAATAGGTACTAAGCACGATAAACGCAATGTCTAACACAACAACGCATGCTGCACAATGTAGGTTAGTACTTTCAAACAAACCGAGAGATATGTTATAGAATATTATTGCATCGGCATTATCGTGGAAGTAAAGCGCTCGTACAGTCTTTTCCCCAGTTACGCGAATTTTTATTTTTTACAGTTTATATGTCAAATTGGGGCGGTCCCATTGTACAGTCGTCAACTCGAACGACTCAATAACATGCCCGTCATGGGTTCAAGCCTAGAATGGACCGTCCCTCCGTAGCAAGGATTGACTATGCGGCTGCGTGGTAATGAATCAAGTCTTGAAAGCCTGTAAAAGCCGGCATGTCCCCGTAGGACGTTACGCCAAATAGAAGAAGAGGAATGTCATATCAGTACAATTTTCTTCATTAAATGTCAAATGTAAAATAATATGCAATTTTTCCAAAAGTTATCTTCTTCTTCTTTGGCACAACAACCGCTGTCGGTCAAGGCCTGCCAGTACCCACTAGTGAAGTGAGCTTGGCTTTCAGTGACTTATTGTTACCATAGCAGGATAGTCAGTCCTACGTATGGAGGCACGGTCTATTCGGGAATTGAACCCATGTCGGGCATGTTGTTACGTCGTACGAGTTGACGACTGTACCACCAGACCGGCCCAAAAGTTTTAAATCATTAAAAACCAGATATAACCTAATTTTCTACACGAATTGCAATAAAAAAGTAATATATTACATAAATGAACTAAAATTAATCAAACATCATTATTAATCAAGTAAATTTTGGCTGAAAACGTGATATTCGACGTACGTGAAAATCCGAGTTACGCGAATATATCCAGAATGCATTATTCGCGTAACTCGGGGAAAGACTGTAGTAAAGCCAATAACAAAAAGTCAAAAAATGTAGAAGTACAATTACAGTGGAGCGCCGTTTATCCGGGCTTCTCGGGACTTGGCTTCGCCCGGATAAGCGAATAACACGGATAATGAGTCAAATCACATATATTTTATCACCAATTCCTGGTTATTTTTTGGAAATTTTTCTTATTTTTTTATAAAATAACCCAGTTTTTATTAACTTCAAGTTTTTCGAAAGAGAATTTTTAAAATTTGCCATGAGTTATAGTGTTTTTTGTTATGACAATGTGCTCTTATAACCGCTTTTTCAAATATCCTCCTCATAACCCAATGTCACTTTTGTATTGAACTGTCATTTCTTAACAGCACGGATAAACGGAAAGCCGGATAAAAGGTACCCGGATAAACGCCGCTCCACTGTATTTCGAAACGATTGAGCGTTAGGGCCGTGTCTGTGCTTTATCGCATGCGATTTTATCGCACGTGCTGTCAGACGCTTTTTCGTATAATATTGCGATTATTTGGATGATATTAATAATATAACGATTATGAAAAATCAAGTTGAGATTGTTCCTACAAAATACCACACATTTAGTTTGACAGATAAAATCGGATGCGGCGTCCGACGAAATCAAAATTTATTGATTCCGTCGTACGACGAAATTAAAATTTTTTGATTCCGTCGTACGACGAAATCGCACGTCCGACGTTATCTGTTAAATTCCATATAAAATTTTGACAGGCCTTCCGATAAAATCGCATCCGATGGAGCACAGACACGGGCCTTAGTGATGAATAATCGATGTACGTCTTGAGCCATGGAGGGTCAATGTCTAAAGCTAGAACCAATGTAAAAGGCGTCGTTTAGAGCTGTGGAGATTTTGACTAATGAGGCCCTTCACGATTCTAGTTAGTTTTTTGTATGGAGTTAGCCAGTTGGAGGCTGAAATCATGTGTTCCCGAGTTACGCGGTTTCTGCGTTCCCGACGAATTCGCGTAACTCGAATATCCGCGTAAGTCGAATTTCACGTTTTTTGACTAAAATACTATTTATTACTCGCAGTTTTTGATTTATATTAATACTTTTATACACTTTATCGTTTATTTGTTATGATTCGTGCAGAAAATTCTAATATTGGGGCCCTTTCCGTTTGAAGTTCGTAGGCTGGAATTTCAGCCTGTCAGCTGTTTGCATTGTATAGCAGTTTTCGAGCAGCTATCTAATTGAGTATAATATACAGGTGGGCTTATCCCAAGGTGTATGAATTTAGAAGGCTGCTTTTTATCGCTTCTGCTTCTGAATGAAGATTGTAAGAGTGTTTTGAGTATTCGTCAAGCCTGCAGAAAGCTTGTTTGAGCAAAAGTTTTCACCCGTTCTGCCAAAAAGTGATGTTCAAAATTGGTTTGAAAAACATCCTATGAGACCACCTGGACTACATACACTTTGATTCCAGATTCCACCACCTGATCTCTTTAATGCACCTTGGGATAAATGTAAACAACACCGTGTTTTCGAACAGGTACTCGAATCTAATTCTAGCTATGAGGCTAGAATAATCTAGACTGAAAATCGCAGGCTAGTTTTTTTGTGTGGTTTTGTATGGAGTGTTTACATGATTTTAGCCTCCAACTGTCAAACTCCATACAAAAAACTGACTAGAATTGTGAAGGCCCCCATTTCTGGCTTTTAGCGGTTTCAATTTGTTAGCAAAAATGCAATTTATACCGAACTGGAAGCAAATTGTACTGATTTGACATTTAATCTGTCAAAGGGGTCCTTTCAGTTTTGAGGCTAAAATAATCTAGACTGAAAATTGCAGGCTAATTTTATGTGTGGTTTTGTATGGAGTGTTGATACATGATTTCAGCCTCCAACTGTCAAACTCCATACAAAAAACTGACTAGAATCGTGAAGGGCCCCAAATTTAGAAAACCGCGTATCTCCGAAGCCGCGTAAGTCGAGAACCGTGTAACTCCGGAACAGACTGTAAACACTCCATACAAAACCACACAAAAAAAACTAGCCTGCAATTTTCAGTCTAGATTATTCTAGCCTCATAGCTAGAATTAGATTCGAGTACCTGTTCGAAAACACGGTGTTGTTTACATTTACCCCAAGGTGCATTAAAGAGATCATGTGGTGGTATCTAGAATCAAAGTATATGCAGTCCAGGTGGTCTCAAAGCATGTTTTTCAAACCAAATTTTAATATCACTTTTTGACAGGATGGGTGAAAACTTTTGCTCAAACAAGCTTTCTGGAGGCTTGACGAATACTCAAAACACTCTTACAATCTTCATTCAGAAACAGAAGCGATAAAAATCTGTCTTCTAAATTCATACACCTTGGGATAAGCCCACCTGTACATTATACGCACTTAGATAGCTGCTCGAAAACTGCTATACAATGCAAACAGCTGACAGGCTGAAATTTCAACCTACCATTTTAAAACGGAAAGGACCCCAATAATAGGTTTAGAGTAGTTGTGATATGTTTGAAGCAGTATTAACGCTGTTTGATATTGGCATTGGTTTGTTCACGATCAAGATTTATTTGTACGATAACTTCAATAGAATGCGTTTAGCTGATGAGGCTTTGGTATAGCACTGCGCTCTTTCTCTATCCCCTCTCTCTCTCTCTCTCTCTCTCTCTCTCTCTCTCTCTCTCTCTCTCTCTCTCTCTGTTTCTCTCTCTCTCTCTCTCTCTCTCTCTCTCTTTCTCTCTCTCTATCTCTCTATCCCTCTATCTTTCTCTCTCTCTCTCTCTCTCCTCCGTAAATAAGTTGTAAGTTAATCAATTAATACTCAAGCAATCGCTAGAAAGGAACAGCGTTACCCCTAGATCATATTTTATTTTACAAATTTTATCATCTTCTTTGCTTCTTGATCATCTTGTCTGAACAGCCCCGGAACCCTGGAATCGCCTAGTTAGTTAGGCTATCGCTGATTGAAGCTGAGGGGTGAGGGTGCGGTCACGCTCACCATACCGCGTGCTAAGTGTGTACCGAGGTGCAAGGTAGCAATAGGGCTATCGGGCGAGCAGATTGTCTCACCTGCGGTTATCCAGAATGGAGCAAAAATAGGACGAGCAGACACGGCTATTGTCGATGTTGATCGAGCAAACAGAAGCTGCTAGACAACCCGACCCCGCCAACAACAAGCGATGATTCACCCGATCAAAGGCAGCCTTAAGGTCGGTATAGATGACATCCATCTGGGCTCCCGAAGCGAATGCAGCATGGCAGTGAGATACAAACTCCACCAAATTGGTGGTCACACTGCGGCGAAGGAAGAACCCGTGTTGGCGTGTTGATATCAGCGAGCGGCAACAGTTCAAGAGCGAGTTCTGGACGACGACTTCAAAAACCTTAGCACCTGCAGGCAAAGTGGTAATGCCACGGTAGTTTTCCACTAAGCTCTTATCCCCCTTTTTATGCACAGGAAACATGTAGGACGATTTCCATGCTGCTGGAAACATACGCTGATTGAGCGAGAGTGTGAAGATACGAGCCAGAGGTCCGGCCAAAACTTCGCTGCATTTGGCCAGAACTGCGGTTGGAATACCATCAGGTCCAGGGTTGTAGGATGGTTTGACCTGCTTGAGCGCCTTTAGCACAGAATCTCTGGAGATGTTTATGTCACGCACATTAACATCGACAGCGTCGGAGGGCACGTTGTTGAGAGCAGCATCCAATGAGAAGCCAGGAGCTTCAGTGGCAAACGAACTCATGAAACGATCAGCAAATAAATTGCAGGTTTCCTCTTTGGTACACGAAGTTGTTCCATTAAAGGAAACTATAGCTGGCAGGGAGCTGTTTTTCCGTTTTGTGTCGACATACCTCCAAAATTTTTTCGGTTTTCTTCTTAAGCTGAACTGTATACGGATCAAAAAACGAGAGTGAAGTTGTCTATTATAGCTTCGATATACATTGTGTGCAGCGATGAACCGCAATCTCGATTGTTGTGTTCCACTGTTTTGATAAAACCGATAGCAGGAAGATTTGTTTCGTTTTAAGCGGCGTAATTGAGCATTACCCCACGGTGGACCCTGTCGTGGACGTTTTATAGGGCAACAGGCAGATAAATGTTCCGCAAATTTCCGATTGAACATATCGAGTGCATGGTTTACGTCCGGGTTTCCATCAAGGAATGACCAGTCAGAAGATTGCAGTAGATCATTTAGAATCGAAAAGTTAGTGCGACTGTAGTCGAGCATGCCTAATTCTTGATGTGATGTTGTATGATGTTCTGCTTTGGCTAAGCCGTTCGGCAGGCACAGCTCTATAGGCGGATGATAGCAATCAATAGCAACTATAGGGAAGGGTGTTATTGTCGGTGGAGAGCATTGTTATCATGCCTTCCTTTTCTCTCCAACGGCAAATTTGTCGAGCAGCTCGTCGAGCTGCCCGTCCCTGGCTCCGCCTCATACCCCTCGCCTGAGCGCGCTGTCGAAGGTTTGGATGTGTTGGTGCGTCAGACGGCCAATCGCTGTCAGCCGTCGTCCGTGCTTTTTCCCTCCATAGCGCTATCTCTTTCTCGCGTGTGGTCAATGCTCATGAGTTGCTGTGGCGCTTAAAAAACCGTTTATACACATTGCGGCGATGAAGTTGCATTTTTACAAATCAAACCAAAAAAGCGCAATGAGTTTAATCGATGCAATGTAAAAGTGACTACGGAATCGCTAGCGCACGATGGAGGGTTTGCTGTGCAACGCGCAGAACCCTAATTCGCTCTAACACGTTTCTAACACTAAGCTTTTGCTTTCGTCTGTTGTGGATTACATAGATATGCTAAGCATCCTGCGCATGGTTGTGAGTGTGCGTGTGTATGCAAAACTGTCGCCAAATGTAATTTCATGACAGGCGGAAAGACGAATTGAGGCCCCTGAGGAGGGGGTACTGACACACAGCTGTTGGAAGATTGAACGGTATACTTAAATTGCCAGCGGATGGGGGGGGGGGGGGGGGGGGGGGTTGGCCGTGGGACCCCTACGATCATCGGTCACAGGCCCTAAAATTGTTGTCGCCATGGGGGGAGGGGAGGTGCAAATGGTTCTCCAGCCACGGAGCCCCAACGACCATCTTTCCGGGGTCCTTGTCGCTAATAATCTGTCCACTTGTAGACATACGGCATACTACAGACTAGAGATCTTCGGCGACCGCCTAGTCCGCCTACCGTTAGGTCCACCGCTGGTTCATGACGGTGTTTTTTTTTTTTTACTGTGGAGGTGCATCCTTCCCCCTGCCTGCAGCGTATGCATCGAGCAGGAGACAGTGTGGCAGAATGCAAGTTACCCGCTGGATAGGAGCGGTCGCGCGGCAACGCCATCCGCAAATCTGCATGCCCGTCGTAGGTTCTAACCGCGTATGAACCGTCCGCCGTAGCAAGAGGTGACTATCCGGCTACATGGTACTCAAGTCCTGAAAAGACCGGCATGATCGCGTAGGCCATTACGCCAATAATAAGAATAATAATAAGAAGAAGAACTTAGCATAGCAGTCCACACTCGTCGAAGGTTTTTGTTTTGACTTTGGTGCTGCCGGGTTTACCGCTGTGACGCGACAAATGCACGGAATGCACTCGACCAAAACATGAACCTACCGATCCGAACCTATTCCAAGGCAATGCCGGTCGCACGGCAAAATGATACCGACTCAAATCCAACAAGCCATCAGATCCTTGACGGACAGGTGCAGTATCATACGCGCACCGCAATAAACAAATCCAGAATCCTCTTTTGTATGGATACAAATCAAAATGTTGTTTCCACTTTCGTCCGCTAGCTGAATTAGAAATAAATGTGCAATATATCACACGCACGTTTGCTTAGATCACGTGTTTTTTTAATACCCCCAACAGCAGAGCCGATTGCAAAGATGCCAATGCCAATTGTTGTGTAGTCTCTCAGGTAGCGAGATAGAAAATGCATGGACGTTGTAGCTGCAGCGGATGAAAATGTACGCATCAGAATCAAATAGTTTTGGGGTTTCCAAACGCACGCACACACACAAACACACACACACACACACACACACACACACACACACACACACACACACACACACACACACACACACACACACACACACACACACGCACGGACGCACGCATACACACACACACACACACATGCACGTGAGCACGCACGCACGCACGCATACACACACGCACACATGCACGTACGCGTGCACGCACCCGCGAAAGCGCGAACGCAAGCACGCACCCACGAAAGCGCGAACGCAAGCACGCACACACGAAAGCGCGAACGCAAGCACGCACCCCCCACCAGAACCCCCCCCCCCCTCCACGCATGATCGATTCAGGCTACCTCATCGGTAGAACGGCTGGTTCAGCTATCTTGTTGTGCATCCTCATCCAAAGCGCCAGGCGGGGTGGGGGATCGCGACATGATAGAGTGAACGGTCACTTTCCCCGCACTGTGTGTATCGCTGTATTTCCCCGCGCTCCCACAGTATGTGTATCGAGACCCGAAAACTCGAGACGGATTTCGGCATATTCAAAAATAAATTTTATTGCCACTATTCACTGTGCTACATGATGCTTAGAAGGTCGTTGAAGCGTCAAACATGTTCAAATTAAAAAATATTAGATTAGTGTTAGACGTTCTCGTACGCTTGTTTTAAATAGGCATCTTCACCCTCAATTGGCAGGGGCATCGAATGGTCTCATCAGTAGCGGCACGAAATAAAATAAACCATCAATACACCAACAACACTTTGAATTCTAATCCAGCTTCTCCCACAGCGTCTCAAGGTCACACACAAATTAATAAATGCTAACACCCACCAATAACAATACACAACCGCAATGCACATATATGAACCAACGCATACACCACAACAACCAATCAGCTGGCGGCGGAAGGCACGGGCTGAAGCGCAAGTAAGGCAGGGCAGGGTGAGGGAGGGAGAAGAAGCGGATAAGAAAATGGGCGCCAATATTTTTTAATTTTTTGACCGTTTTTTTTGCTCCGCCGCCATAAATAGTTCGTCCATTTCGCCCACAGATGGCGCTAAACTTGCTCGACCCAGCGCGGGAATCGCTGAAGTCCAGCGCGGGAGACCAGGCCAAATCTGCGCTGGAAACTGCTCGAATTTGCGCAGCGGGGTGGAGGTACACCGGTAGACATAAAAATAGATTTTTTTTTTGTGTGCACTAGATGTGTCATCGCCAACAGTTCGAGGCGTACTGAATTTGCAATCGCCGATTTTTGCCTTTTATACTCTCAATTTTGGTGCGCTACTTATCTGAGCTACGAGTGTCGATAGCGTTTTGCGGCAGTATAAAAGGAGAGCCAAACCGTGCTGCGCTTCATTCTTCAAACAGTGGTCAAGGTGAAAGTTTGCGATTAGAAAATTCCACAAATTCATCATGGGTCGCGGGAAGCACTGCACTCCAGAGGAGCGGAAACATATTCTGGGTTTGTATCGTGAGAACGTGCCTATCAAAACAATCTGCAAGGCGTTCGGCCGTTCGCGGACGTTTGTGGACAACGCCATTCGTAGCGAGGCTACGGGTCGTCCGCGAAAAACAACGGCTGACGTTGACGCGCAGATTGTTGAGATAATCAGGGCGGACCCTTTCAAAACTTGCAGTCGTATCAAGCAGGAGCTTGGATTGCAAGTTTCGGCGAAAACGGTGTCTCGCCGTTTACACGCCGGTGGGTACTGTGCCCGGAAACCGCGGAAAGTTCGCCTGAAGAAAATTCGGAGACGAAGAGCATTACATCTTTCAGCATGATAACGACTCTAAGCACACATCGCGATTAGTTAAATGTTTTTTGGCAAAGAGGATGTGCAAGTTCTACCGTGACCTGCGTTGAGTCCTGACCTCAACCCGATTGAGAATCTGTGGTCAACTCTCAAGCGTCAGCTTAAGAACAAGCTTGCACGACAGCGCTATGGAGACGCTGCAGGGCTATGTGGAAACGCATACCCAGAAGCGAATGCCGTAGCCTCATCGGCGATATGGCCAAACGCTGTCAGGAAGTGATAGCGAATAATGGTCAACACATTGACCGTTAGAACGTGTTTCCGCTCTGTGGACACCGCAACACCACCCTCCCAACAACCACTAAAACAGTCCTTTTCAGGGCTACCAAATATTTCTGACAAGAACTATGTCTTTCGGTCACAGAAAAAAGTTCCTATTTTTATGTCCACCAGTGTATGTACCCACTAAAGAAAATCCAGCCGACGGTCTAACCAAATGTAATAAAGACACCGAAATAGATGCACAAGGGAGGTGGATAAATGGTCCGGCATTCCTTTATCGCCCAAAGGAATGTTGGCCGGAACAAAATATAATAGCCCACGAAGAAAGACGGGTGCCACTACTCGCTCACTCGACAACAACCTCAGAAAGTCCCTTGATAGACGCGTCTTGATTTTCTAAATGGAAAGTGTTGGTAAGAACAGTAGCCACAATTCGTCGATTCATTACTAACTGTCGACTCAAGCAAAAAGGCAAAGCAATAAAAACCTTAGAAGCTACTAAAAAACAATCTCACCTCATCAAAACAAATGAAAAGGCCGTAATCGTTCCTTCCGAATCAGAGGAACTACACTTCGCTGAGATCACTTTGTTTAAAATAGCTCAAAGAGACCACTAAGCAAAAGAGCTTGCTATACTATCGAAAAACGACGGCAATGAGATAATCTCCACTATCGAGCGTGCAAGTCCATTACATAACGTTGACCCGTTTACCGATGAGCATGGAATTTTACGATTCAATGGAAGAACTGCTAACGCGTCTCAAATCCCATATGATGCAAAATTTGCCGGTGATTTTACCTACACAACATACCATAACGTCGTTACTCCTAGGACACTACCATGAGCGGCATGCACACGCCAATAGGGAGACAGTAGGTAACGAAGTCCGGCAGCGGTTCTACATTCCGTTTTTGAGAGCAGCCGTGGATAGGGCTATGAAATCCTGTAGACGCTGCAAGGTAAAAAAGTGTAAGGCACAGAACCCTCGAATGGCACAATTACCGAAACAAAGACTCACCCCACTCCTGTGTCCGTTCACAAATGTGGGAGTCGACTATTTGGGCCCAATCGATGTGACTAATTCCCGACTAAATGAGAAGAGGTACGTGGTCGTCTTCACATGCTTAGCAACGAGGGCGGTCCATCTTGAAGTCGCCCACAGCCTTTCAACAGAATCATGCATAATGGCCATCAGGAGATTCGTTAGCAGCAGAGGTCCTCCGACAGAAATCTTCTCAGGTAATGGGACTAATTTCCAAGGCGCCAGTAGTGAACTGAAAAAGCAGATGATGAATGTGAACCTTAACCTGTGCAGCCACCTTTACGGACGCCCATACTAAATGGAACTTCAATCCGCGCCGCATATGGGGGGGTTCTTTCCAAAAGTTCTACTCGCGCCTTTTCTTTCAAAAAGTTTACTTTGCTAAGCGATCGTCGCAACAAGCTGATTAAATTTCACTTCACTCATCCGGCGCTAAAACCGATTTACTTTAAGAAGGCACCAGCCTACTATCAAGAAACTATCAATCTATAAAACAAATTTTACGGTGCTGCCAGCGGTGCTTGGATGTTTTTTTTTACGAAGCTTACAATTATCCATCCACACAATGGTAACCACTCTTTTTATGGATAATGCAGCACCGAGATAGTTTTCAGTGTTTTAAGTAGTTTTAAGAAAAGACCTATTTTACTTATGAATTTTTGCATTTCATGAAATACTATTAAGCCAGCGCCTGTGAAACTGTTGCGCGCAACAACGGTTGTTCGGTGGCAACACGTCCCAATCACAATTGATTAATTTCAATTACTACGCACATATTTGTTAACAAACAAACTTTTAACTAAATCCGGATTATCTACCAAAATTACTTACATTGACGAGGTGAGATCTGCGATAATGTTTTTGTACTTGACTGCACGGAAATGTTAACAACGAAATGGTCGTCCCAGCGCGGTCAAGATGCTTATGTTAGGAAAGGTGTTGCAAGTTGTTATCAAGGTGCCCCAAAATCTGTTATCGACAGGTGGAAGGTCATGGCCAGAGTGACCAGACATGCATACCTATTTGGGATGGTGTTTGTAATTTATGGCACGTGCTTTCAAGTGTTATTTCCGTTGACGTTGCGGTTATTTGGATCAAGGTGTGTTTATTAAGGAGGTGAATTGTTAGCGCGTTTTCCGGGCGCCATCATTGAGTATTGTTATGTCAAATTGCATACAATTTTGTATACCCCCCTCCAGCCCTCCCCGATTTTAATACCGGAGCCCCCAGTATTGTTATGTCAAGTCGTGAAATGTCAATTTGCTCTGAAGCACTTCACCTCCTAATATCCATACACCTTGATTTGGATGAATGTAATAGTTAAACGATGATAGTAAATAATTTTGAGAACATTTAAGTTTATAGTTTTTCGATAAAAAAAATTATCATTTGGGTGTAAAAGATTTTTTTTGTAAATTTTCAATATTTTCCTGGAAAATTTAGTGGTTGCTACATGTAATTGATTTCATATTAAAGACCTTTTTGCTCGGTATCTTACCGTTTCCGAGATATTTAAATTTGAAGATTTTCTCAATACTTAGAAAAGATTTTGGATCAATATATCTTGTCAAATTAACGTATTTAAACACTTATACGTGCTGAAATGTACAATAAAACCATTGAAAATATTGCAATATCACATTGGTTTCCCGTTCTAGATGGGCAACCAATTTGAAGCAATGCAAAAAAGCAATACAATAAATATAGAACACGTTGATTTTGTGGATACGCATACGCACAGGCTAAAAACTGTTCTAAACTGTGCGTATGGCTGATTGCGTTGCTACTGTGTGAAGTCCCAAGTGCCACAAATCCACTAAACGACCACTAAACGGGTTCTAAACGACTCAAGCTCTCAACCTAAACGGAATATAGAAAGACTTCGTTTAGCAGACGGCAAACGACTCATGCATTCTAAAAATAGCAAAAAAGCTGGTGGCGCCATCTGTTTGTGGGATACCCAACCAGTGGAGTTTCCTCGCTTGGAGGAGAGCTTTCCCATTCCCCCTGTACTGTTGTATGGTTTCGCATTGAAGTTATGCATCGCTAGAACTAGAACGGCGATACAATTGTTTAAATACTTAACCCCAACGGAAATCACCAGCACTGAAGCAAGTGAGATTTGATTAATGGTCGTTGGTGTTGATACCCATGTCGCTCACGCGACGTGAGTACCAGTGAGCGTATGCGTAGGCTACGGTGAGCGTAGGCGGAGCTTAGTAGTACCACTACTACTAAGCCGACAAAACTGTTTCCTTGCGGAACACATGCATCAGTGCTGCGCGGCAACAAGCGCAAGTTGGCAAACTTGCGCACAGGAACCCTGGTTCGATTCCGCGTAGCGATTACTATTTTCGTCTTACGTTCCAGAAACGGATTTACTAAATATAATTATATTTTCGCGGAAAATGCTCTAGGCAATCGCTAGAGCAGCATGTTGCTTGTAAACGACTCCAGTGGAAGAAAAATAAAATAGTCAGTAGAAAAAGGAGAAATTTTGTGCAAGAGATTATTACTTCCGATTATTCCGAAAGTATTTAGATCCGTTCCACACAAGCCCTGTACTCCCTTCGAGACCCTACCCAAGGCAATCTTGACTGGACACTACTTGGCGAGAAGGCGTGGTCACCATCCTCTCCTTTACTACCCGGGCTCGTTCCCTCGTGTCAACTGACCAAGGTGTTCGACATTGGCAGGATTCCCCTTCCGTCCGCATAGGCCCCCGCAAGCTTAGGGCAACTAGCTGGAAGGCAGCCGTGAGGCGCGAATCTCTGTCGGTGAAGACGCTGCGGGAGGGAGACACTTGGTGCAAGACCGTGGTCGGTGGGTCCGCTTCGTCCATCCGCTTCGACAGCACGGGAAGGCAGCGGGCATATATTTGCCGCACGGAAGCCGACGGCATCGCCAGGACCAGTCACCTTCGCGGCTGGTCGGTGCACGACGGAGGCCGGGCGACAATGGTGGCTCCAGAGAGGACTAGCAACCGCTAGATTCTACATCGTGAGGCGTATAGATACGGACTGTATCAAAGCGCAAGGGTGCTTCGAGGAAGTGCTTCCATCGGACCGGTGGACGTTCGAGCAGGTTTTCCGGAAGGCGGAAGAACGCGCCAAGTGATCGCGTTATTTGGCCTGCGGACAAGTACCATCGCGTGAACCGACTGGTGGCAACTCGGCAGCAACAGGCAGCGACGTTAGACGATTGGCTCAATCTGGTTCGGCAGATAGGGGAAAAGAAGAGAAGACCAGAGCGACGAATCGCAGCCGCTGATATGGAGACGAGAGGGAAGAGTTCGGGAAAGCTCTTTCGGGCGTGCAGGTTATGCACGAGGAAAGATGAATTGGACCAAATGGTGCAGTGTGATGATTGCGACACCTGGTTCCACTTGGGCTGTGCAAAGCTATCCAAGCTACCGACGGAAAGCGAGCCATTTTTGTGTGTTGAATGCGATAAGCGCCCAATGGAAGAAGTTCCGGGGCCTTCGAAGACAAACGAGCCGGTAGCGGGAACGAAGATAGCGCCCGAGCAATCGCTAATATTGCAGCTTGTAGAAGCATTGAAAATGCTGCAGGGTGAGCCAAAAACCACCACCACGCCAGCTGTAAAAAAAGACGAACTGGTCGAACTTCCTGTGTTCGACGGAAGGCCGAGAGATTGGCCGTTCTTTAAGCAAACCCTAACGGAAACTACCAAACAAGGTAGATTTACTGAGCTGGAGAATCTCCACAGAATCTAACGATATGTGCGAGGCGAAGCCGCGAAATGCATAAGACCACTGCTACTCGATTCGAAAAATGTGGCTGCGATAATCGATAGGCTAGAAGAAAGCTTCGGTAGACCTGAACTGGTGTACAGGGAATTGTTGAAGGATGTGATGAAGGTACGTGTTGATCATGCAACAAAAATACCGGAATTATCAAACGCCATTGATAATCTGGTAACCAACATGATCGTACTAAAGTGTACGTCATACCTGAACGACGCAAGACTGATCGATGATATAATAGCAAAACTAGACATGACGTACCAGGAAAAATGGCTTGATTATAAAGACAGCGTGAGAGACGACGTTACATTGGAAGATGTAAATGACTGGCTGAAGACAGCGGCGCGAAAAATTCGCCGCATATCCTCACTACCTGGCCGTGAAAGGGTATTGATGCACGGAGATGACACAAAAAACCGCCCAATTAACCGAGAGAGCATTCGGAAGCAGAGGAATTTGTGTTTAGATTGCAAGGGCGATCATTGGCTAATAGATTGTTCCACATTTTGCGAACGAGATATTGGTGCAAAATGGACGATCGTTAGAAAGGCAGGTATTTGCCACGGTTGCTTAAAGTACACAAATCACCAAATAAGAGATTGTCGACTATGGAAGGGTTGCGGGGTGAATGGTTGCACCCAAAGACACCACTCAATTATGCATGACACGAGAAGAGAGGTACAACACGTTCCCGAACAAGGTGTCCATCACCACGGAGCAGCACCAAAAAAGTGTATCTATTACCAGATAGTACCAGTAACGTTGCGAAACGGTTCGACCAAAATCAAGACATACGCGTTTCTCGATGCCGGATCGTCAGTGACACTATTAGAAGAAAGTATGGCGAAACGGATGAAACTCGAAGGTGTGCGAGATCCACTCACTATGAAATGGACAGGGGACATTGAGAGCTGTGAGAGTTTCAGTAGAAGAGTAAAACTCAAAATACAAGGAAGCTCGGAACAGGAGTACTCGATGGAAGACGTGCGTACCGTCAAGCGTTTAAACCTCCCCGTGCAATCACTAGACGCAGCGAGGTTAACAAAGGAATATAGTCACCTCCTGGATGCTCCGATCGAAAGCTATAGCTACGCTCGTCCAATGATTTTAATTGGGTTGAACAATAGCCATCTGATACTACCGACTGCCTGGAAGGCGGGACTACCGAACGAACCAGTCGCGATCAAGACGAAGCTTGGATGGGTCGTGTTCGGGAAAGAAGGAGTAGATGCTTCAAACCATCCGGAACGATTGATGATTTTGAAGGAAGAAGATTGTATGGACGAGATGTTGCAAAAATACTTCTCGACTGAAGATTTCGGAGTAAAAACTACGGTGAAGCTCGTTAGCAGTGAGGAAGAGGAGAGAGCGGACCGTATAATAAGAGACACGATGGTGTTTAAGGATGGCAGGTATGAAATCGGTCTCTTGTGGAGGTCGAATGAAGTCAACTTTCCTGACAGTTTTTCGAATGCGATGGGTAGACTTAAGAGTCTAGAGCGACAATTGGACCAACAACCTGCCCTTAAGGAATGGGCCTTACAAACTTTCAAAGACTACGAGAAAAAAGGTTACATTCGGAAGCTTACGCCGTCAGAATTATTGAAGATTGATTCAAAGATTTACTATCTCCCGCATTTCATCGTCAGCAATAAAAACAAGCCGAATTCGAAGCCACGATTGGTGTTTGACGCCGCCGCTAAGATTGAAGGAGTATCGCTAAACTCTCAGCTTCTAGCAGGTCCGGATGCAACGACGTCGCTATTCGGTATACTCCTGAGATTCAGAGAAGGAAAGATTGCTGTAGCAGGTGACATAAAAGAAATGTTTCACCAGGTTATGGTGAGACAGGACGATCAGCAATCGCAAAGGATACTATGGCGTGGGTGTGATGAGCGGAAGGCGCCTGATGTATACGTCATGCAGGTTATGACATTCGGTGCTACATGTTCACCCTCATGTGCACAAGCTGTCAAAAATGAGAACGCTCTTCGATTGAAGGATTATTACCCACGGGCATACAACGCGATCGTAAAACAACATTACGTCGACGATTATATCGACAGCTTTGCGACAGAAAGCGAAGCGATACAAACCAGTCAACAAGTAGTTGCGGTTCATGATCGAGCTGGGTTCCATATCCGCAATTTTATTAGCAATTCGCGTCAGCTACTTGAGGAATTACCAGAAGAAAGAAGGCAAACAAAGGGTACAGAGCTTTTCTTTGAAGAGAAGAGCGGCTCATATGAAAAGGTGCTAGGAATTTTTTGGAAAATTCCTAGCGATACGCTGGCCTATAAGATAAAGTTTTCGAACCTGCGCACCGATATATTGGAATCCAACCGAAATCCAACAAAAAGGGAAGTTCTCAGCTTTGTTATGAGCATTTATGACCCTCTGGGGCTAATAAGTCATATTGCTATTCATGGCAGAATCCTACTCAGGTCAATCCACCTTGCAGTAAACGGCTGGGATGAAGAGATACCAGACGATCTAAAGGAAGACTGGGGTAAGTGGATAAAACTAATCGCGAAAGCAAATCAGCTAGAGGTGCCACGATGCATCAGGCCGGCAGGTGCAATCTTCAGTGAACTACACACGTTCGTAGATGCATCTACCGAGGCATTTGCTGCCTGCGTATATATGAGAAGCTTCGATGGAACAAACACCGTCACCCATTTACTAGCAGGAAAGGCTCGGGTGGCGCCCATTAAGCAATTGTCGATTCCACGCCTGGAATTGCAAGCGGCAGTTTTGGGGGCACGGTTGGCCAATACGGTTAAGCAAGAGCTAAGGGTGGAGGTAACAAGAATGTATTACTGGAGCGATTCGCAGACGACGCTTGCGTGGATTAAAAATAGGAGGCGACGATACCATCCGTTTGTCACCCATCGAGTTAGTGAAATTCTCGAAACGACGGCCATGAATCAGTGGCGCTGGGTACCAACTAGAGAAAATCCAGCAGACGCAGCAACGAAGCTTACAAACAACCAAGAAATGTGGTTGTCAGGACCAGCATTCTTGACAAAAGGTGAGGATGAATGGCCTATGAGCAGGGCTGAACTGGCCACGGAAGAAGAAGTGGTTAACTGCCATTCGGAAAATACTGACCCTTTAAACATAGAACGTTACTCCGAATGGAAAAAGCTCGTTCGTCAAGGTCTAATGCTAAGAAAATTTTCGCAGTACGTTGCAGACAGGAAGAAATTCACTAAAGTTATTCGAATGAGTGACGTAGAAGCAGTTGAAGGATACAACCTCTACAAAAAGGCGCAGCGAGAAGCATTTCCAGAGGAAATAAAATGCTTAGAGAAGGGAGAAATGGTGGGCAAGACGAGTTCACTGCGAACGCTGACGCCATTTTTGGACAAAGTTGGAATAATGCGCAGCAATAGCCGACTCTGCAATGCGGAGTGTATTCCATCGACTGCAAGATTGCCTATTATCTTGCCACAAAAGCACCGTTTGACGAAACTCATCGTGCGCGACCGCCACGAAAGGTGTATGCATCAAGCAGACAATGTGGTAATAGCAGAGCTAAGGCAAGAGTTTTGGATTATCAACATAAGGGCGGCGCTTAATAACGTCAAGCAGTGCTGCCAATGGTGCATCTTACACTCCTGTAAGCCGGTGGCACCCATGATGGCACCAGTACCAGACTGCCGAGTTAAACCGTACACCCCGCCATTTACTCACTGCGGAGTCGATTATTTCGGACCGTTCGAAGTAGCAGTCCGCCGATCAACTGAGAAACGGTGGGGAGTGATTTTCGTGTGTATGTCCACACGTGCCATACATTTGGAGGTAGCACCAAAACTCGACACAGACAGCTTTCTCATGTGCCTTAAAAATTTCCAACACAGAAGAGGGAAGTTTAGTCACATGTATAGTGACAATGGCACTAACTTCGTTGGTGCGGAGAAGGAACTTCGCAACCTAGCGAAGGAAATCAACGATAGAATGGGAAGAGAAGCAGCCAGTGAGTTCCAGATAGAATGGCACTTTAATCCTCCATCGGCACCACACTTCGGCGGACTATGGGAAAGGCAAATTCAGACCATCAAAAAAGGTTTGAGGCAGATGATGGAAGACTGGAAGCTGCGCAAACCGTCGCCAGAAAGATTGACCGCTACGCTGTTGCAAATTGAGTTTATATTAAACTCAAGACCCTTGACTCATATACCAGTGGATAACAAAGAGGAGGAAGTACTAACACCCTTTCACTTCCTTTTAGGGCGAAGCGGTAGCGCTATACCGCCGTGGACGCTCTCAACCTCCAGCATCGACCACAAGCAGTTCAAACTAGTCCAGCATAACGCGAAGCTATTCTGGGACAAGTGGAAGGGGGAGTATCTGCCTACGCTCCTAAAAAGGGATAAGTGGACCAATAAGGTGGTACCAGTGAATGAAGGTGATGTCGTCGTACTGACTGATGACAACGCTCCTCCAGGATCTTGGATAAAAGGTCGGGTGAATAAGGTGCATCTTGCTAAGGATGGACAGGTCCGATCTGTTGAGGTGAATACCTTAAAGGGAGTTTTAACTAGACCAGTGGTTAAAATAGCAGTGGTAGACGTGAAGGATAAGGAGCACTTGCTCATCACAAACCCAGCCAAAAGGAAGATTAGTATGGCACAATACCTTATCACGAAACGAAACAAAATGGAGGATACAACAAATCAGCAGTAAGGATGACGATTCAAGGTGGTAATCCAAGCGATTGGATTACGAGTGGAAGGATGTCGCTCACGCGACGTGAGTACCAGTGAGCGTATGCGTAGGCTACGTGAGTAACACAGTGAGCGTATGCGTAGGCTACGGTGAGCGTAGGCGGAGCTTAGTAGTACCACTACTACTAAGCCGACAAAACTGTTTCCTTGCGGAACACATGCATCAGTGCTGCGCGGCAACAAGCGCAAGTTGGCAAACTTGCGCACAGGAACCCTGGTTCGATTCCGCGTAGCGATTACTATTTTCGTCTTACGTTCCAGAAACGGATTTACTAAATATAATTATATTTTCGCGGAAAATGCTCTAGGCAATCGCTAGAGCAGCATGTTGCTTGTAAACGACTCCAGTGGAAGAAAAATAAAATAGTCAGTAGAAAAAGGAGAAATTTTGTGCAAGAGATTATTACTTCCGATTATTCCGAAAGTATTTAGATCCGTTCCACACAAGCCCTGTACTCCCTTCGAGACCCTACCCAAGGCAATCTTGACTGGACACTACTTGGCGAGAAGGCGTGGTCACCATCCTCTCCTTTACTACCCGGGCTCGTTCCCTCGTGTCAACTGACCAAGGTGTTCGACATTGGCAGGATTCCCCTTCCGTCCGCATAGGCCCCCGCAAGCTTGGGGCAACTAGCTGGAAGGCAGCCGTGAGGCGCGAATCTCTGTCGGTGAAGACGCTGCGGGAGGGAGACACTTGGTGCAAGACCGTGGTCGGTGGGTCCGCTTCGTCCATCCGCTTCGACAGCACGGGAAGGCAGCGGGCATATATTTGCCGCACGGAAGCCGACGGCATCGCCAGGACCAGTCACCTTCGCGGCTGGTCGGTGCACGACGGAGGCCGGGCGACAACCCACGTATCTGACCACACAACCATTCATATAGATTTTTGCTCGGAAAGTTAGAAGGCTATATAGGACATGATTAGATGAAATTTGTCGAAACACATTGCAAGAAAAGGATAGCAATATAATGATGAGTTGTAATACGCCCATCTATTGATCAAACCAATGAAGCTGTGGTGCTTTCATTTTTTTTCTATGGATATTCAATTTTCCAGTCGTTTAAGCTTAATCTGTGGCGGTTGGGGTATACTCTATAAATGAGACCAATCGGCCCACAGTCTCTTTAAAAATAAACAAAAACTTTACTTCACTGCACAGCTCTAGGAATAGCAGACGTTCATGAAAAATGCACTGAGCAGCGAAATAAAAAAAAAAGTTCATTTCGCGTAAACAAAAACACAGCATGCATACTTACACTTTGATCGCCAGGCCGACATCACAGTTTTTGATTGAGCACGAGAGTGACAATTTCTCGTGCGATTGTTATCACTCTTTTATTTTATTGCGATAAGCGGCGTAGCACATATTGTTCTCGTTCTCTCTTACCTAGCTCATTCGTTCTCAATAGATTCACTGAGCGTCTCACCGTTCAAATAGACAAACAGCGACAACGTAAACCACACTAAAAAGTAGCTCAATTTTGCAAACAGAGCTACTCGTCTCGCGCGACATTTTTGCTTCATCGGAAATAATCGAATTATCTAGTTTGTTTACAAGCCAGATTAATGCCAAACGCAAAAAAATAGATTTGAACATATTTTAACCTATTTTTGTGTGTTTTCAAATATAAAACAAGTTGGTGGCCTGAGTCAAATGAGCTACTTTGATCTACACCGAGTGAAATTTTAAGCTATTTTTCGTCACGCGCGACGTTGTCGTTCTATGTCTATTCAAACAGTCAGATACAAAGCTGAACGGTGAGCAAAACCGTCATGCGAATTTATATGACACAGCGCCTAAAGTGCAAAACGCATGGATAATTCACACACGGAAACCAGCACACAACACATGAACAATGTTGTCTCTTTGTCAATGTACAATACCCGGAGTCGTTCGGATCGTCCCGAAAGGTACAAGTAGGTTCAGTAGATGCACTGACTCCGGTAGGTGCAAAAAAGCATAAGCAACTCTGACCCGTTGGTGGAGCGAGTTCGAGTCGGGTCAAGGTAGGTTCAGTACCCGACTCGAAATTGCTGCACCAACGAGTCAAAAATCTTGGTCGCAAAAATTTTGTTGGCCAAATGCTTGGAATGAAATAATTGTTCGCAAAATCCACGAACGCAAAAGTCATGGACGCAAAATCGACAGGGCTTTCCAAATATAAAGTGAACTATACCAAGCACATTCATAATTAGCCATTTTTATAGAATACGAGGAATCATACAATTGTACCTACACTTGGAAAGCTGCAGACAAATGAACTGAAATCAAGTTCACTGCACCAATATAATGTATGTAGCCACCATTAAATACGTAAAATTAACATTTTAAAATATCCGTTTTCTAACACTGGTTGTATTGATATCCACGCTCAATTAATCGCACAATTGATGAGGCTAATCATAAAAAAATACTTTCGTACATGTTCCCAGCACGTCAGGGCAATTAACCCGTAACGGTGCTCTCGTCGAAGCGAGGACGATTGGAAGCAACTCTGATCCTTTCGATCCCAAAGCCAACCAAATAAATAAGGCTTATTTCATTGGCTGTGAGAAGTTCAATTTATTGCTCATTTTTAATTCGCGAGCCCTTCTCGCAACGCGTGCTATTGTAGCGATGCGTAATTTACACTTACGTGAGAAGGCCGGCCTAACATTTTTCCTTACTTCCTAAACTAACTTAGTTTCCTAATTAAATAATTAAACCTAAAATTCTACCTTACTAATCCTTAAATAATTATATGACCCAACTTCTATTCTTGCTATGCTATGCTACATAATTCGATTCATTTCTTGCTATTAATTAATCCAAATTAATCCTAACGCTCCTACGCTTATCCCTTATTACTTCCTATGCTCTCTATTGTCGCTTACTTCCGTAAGCAAGATAGGATACGCTTACGCGCGCATCTCGGGCATTGCTCTTCCGAAAAGAGCAATTCGAGAGCGGCGCGCCGTTGAACCGATCCTAGCCGTTCGCTCATTCCTAGCTTGCCCTCTCCTTCTAACATGCCATTCTGCCACGTTTAGCCTCTCTCTCTCATCCTAGCCTCCTGAGAGTGGCACATCGTTAGACCAGAGGAGTCAAACTAGTAGGGGGTGGCGAACCACTACCGGGCTAGTACAAATATTATATTTTCGTCAGCGACAGTACATCTTTGATACCGTACTTGGACACACACACCTGACAATCTTTCACATCACCTGGAAGCTATACCGAAGCCAGCCACCGTTTCAGCGCGATACGAAGAGGAGCACAGACAATCAGGGTGGTCTGTTGGAATTTGTTTAAATAAAGAATCGTAGCCATAGTTCAACTATCTTCTGACCAAGATACTTCTAGCCAAGACTAGCACTAACTATCGATCAGGGAAGAACAAAAGCGCATTTGGCAATAAGGCGACACGAGCGGCTTCAGATTTCGCTTTCTTCGTATGAAAGTCATTCAAAGCTGTATTATTTTGGTGAAACTGATTCGATTTCATTATACTGACTTTTCCACTGATTACTGATTTGAACACTTTACAAGAAAATGATGCTTAAAACACAAAATAACACTTTATATTGCATAAATAACAACGAGAAACCCCGATTTGATCACTTGTAAACTACGCACTACGACCAAAACGACAGTTGTCAACAAAGCATCCATAGCATACTGCGATATTTGGTACACCGAAGGTTAGTTGTACCAATTCTGTAGTACCAACGTACAGAAAAAAGGCATATTTTCGACGAAATTTTGGTGAATTTTGATGCGTAGTCGTTAAATAACTAATATTTTGCACCAAAATGATGATTTTGAGATGAAATTATGGTTAGGTGCTTGAAAATCGCTAATATCCTACAGTGCTGCTCTTAGCAAAATGGTAAGAGATACCAAAAATTTTGCCAACACATTTTAAACGGGTGATATTTAACAAACGGAAGTGACCAGCGTGGAACTAATGAAGCACAAATGTGTTAAAATGTTCATATTTGAAAAGAAAAATCCTTCCGTGGTTTTAGAATGCAAAAAGACTGTTTTAGAGCAAAAATAGTGTTCGTTATAGCCATAATTGGTGCTATAGCCACAATTGGTACACTTACCCTACAACAAATTGTATGTGATGCTGGCCTTGTTTCCCTACTAGCTCCACAAACCAAACGCTGTCTGGTAAGGGAATTACCATATTCGGATTGACACCCAGAGGAGAACATGTACTTCACGGTGGTCCTTCCATCGACCGCACAAAGTCTTTCCTCCCTTTCAATGCAATGTGTCGTGGGGTGCTGGGGGTGAAAAAAAAACCATATCATTGTCATCGACTGTCGCTCGACTCAAGCTCATTAGAATTAGACGAAAGTGACCGATGGTAGGAAGGAAAGGAATAAAAAATAATAAAAAAAACAACGCCGTCGATAAAAGCCACAAATGCGTGATTGGTGTCTGCATACATTTGCTTCTAATTAGCTCAACCCTCCGGTTCTCCCCCCTCTATCGAATGTCCGATTGGGTGGCGCGCAGGTTCGGGCAGCAAAACCGATCGACAGCTTACACGTTGTACGTCCGTCACGTTTGATGCATAGGATAATTTTGTGTGAAAATTCCAGTTCCATTTTACCAACAAGGGAGGGTCGGTCGGATTTGCGATCGTACGGTTTTGGTTTGGCGATCGGATCGGCTCGAGCGTGGATTAATATGCGCTTGAAATGCATACTTATGCCCCACGCATCATTGCCGTCACACGTGGGCACACTGCTAGACACACGGCAAGCATGGGGTCGAAGGATGGAGGGAAAGATTTATAGATACCGACCAATTTGTCACCTGAGGTTTAGTCTACTGTGCACTGCAAGGTCCGCCACGCTCCACGCATCGGTTTGCGTTTGATTTATGTAATTAGAGGCGCGTATACTTTAATGGACTATCTCTTGCGGTGTAATAAGTTATTTTCACACTTTACCGCAAAACCGTCTTTGCGCCGTACGCAGCGCGTGGGCTGGATGGCAACGTCATCGCCAGGTAGGCCGCCCGTACGGAAAACGTTATCGACGTTGCGCAAGGGCGGTCAGCGTCAGTTGAGTTTCGCTGTTTTTCGTTTTGTTTTTATTAATAAATATAATTTACATTTAATGGGTAGAATTAATTGCATTTAAAGGCTTCTCTTTTGTGTGCTCTTTTGCCCGAAATATCAAAACATATTTCAGGGCCAGTCAGTCAGTCAAAATCAATGTTTTAATCAGTATTAGCCTTTCCGGTAGTCTGATACAAGTTTTTTCCAGGAGTTATCATAGCTGTTGGACACTTTATTGATTTTTTCCTACTTGAAATGGGTATAATTTACAGGGTTTCCCACGATTTATTGGCCAGTTCCCATGATTTTTTAGTGGGTTCCCATAAATTTTTGGTGGGTTCCCATAGATTTTTGGTTCGTTTTCATAATTTATTGGTATTTTCCGATTAGATATCAATACAATTGGACCAAAAAATTCTGGGAAACGGCCAACAAATCGTGAAAACGCACCAAAAAAATATGAGTGGGTTCTCAAACATTGATGGGATCCAACCAATAAATCGTGAAACACCCTGTAATGTAATGAGAATTGGAAGTTATAGCATCCTTGTTGGACAATAGGGTTTCTTTCCTAGGTTCCAATAGGATTTCCAAGGATATGAAGTTCATCTCCAATAAGAAAGAGTCAAGGAAGTGTCCCACAACTATGAGAACCCCTGAAAACCCCTGTTAAACCACGAGACGTTAATATGGGTGGGGGAAAAAAGGTCCCCCATTTCTTACGCTACTTAATTACTATGTACAGCCAAGGTTTGTTTTTGTTCGGACGAACGCCAGACTCAGCGACTCCTCGTGATCGGTTCCGCTTTCGCGTGTCGCCAGTGGTAGCGGGGCAGCCGATCGTTCAGCTTGTCGTGCCTGTCGGAGCTTTCCAGCGGGGAAGGGCTTTCCTCCCGCTTTTCGTAGCTAAACAGTGGCCCGATCTCTTCCCCATCGCTGCGCAGATCGCTGTCCACGTCCAGCTCGGACTCCTGGGAAGCATTTTCTGAAGGGATGGGAAAAGCGTACAGTGTTAGTGAGCGTTTTACTCGTCACGAGCTGTGCAGTTCGATCGGCTTACCTTCGTGAGTTTTCATGTGCGCTTTTAAGTTGCAGGCGAGTGCGAACGATTTTTTGCACACCTCGCAAACGTGGGGCTTATCACCTGCGTGGGGGAGAAAGGGAAGAAAAAATATAGTTTGAGTTAGTAAAATAGTGTTAAAATTACGCGATGCAAAACTATTCGAAATTAATGATATTTTAACAACTATTCTCTCTTTTCTCTCCTATGCACCTCATTAAGCTACGTAATGGAACAACAAAAAAGGGAAATGGAAGCCACTGATAACAATTAACCCCCCATGCATCAAAAAGGCAAATGCGAAAAAGGGCAAACTCACGAGACGAAGGATGGCTAACGGCTGGCTGCTGCCGAACTTTATCAATCTTGAGCTTGAAGTTCAGCTTCAAGAGCTACCTTTATAAATATCCCTCAGTCCCATTAATCGTTTTAGCTACTTCACTTTTCAAGCCCCAGAAGGAGAAGTGCCGTTTGTGGTGGTAAAGGATCGTCACAGTTAATTTTACATTCCCACCACCCGCCACACAGTCCCATCCTTGGGGATGGCAAAACTCTGCGATTGCATTGGTGCAGTAGCATCGGACAGGCCAGATCAGGTTCGGTGCCTGTGGGACGATAATTTGGTAGGACATTATGCTCAGCCATCGTTAGTGGTTTGGCGGATGGTGCTGTGGTTTTTGCGGTGCTGCAAATGGTTTTGCCCTCGTTATAGTGCTTTAGCTTCGTGTTGGATCTTCTTTAAACATTAAACTGACACACAAAATGTAATGTTTAATGTTGTATATGTATTCCCCAAAGTAAATACCACACGAGATTCCGCGGCGTCCACCCTTTCCCGATTGCTGATGATCTGGAACAGAAAACGGCAGCGTCATCGTCAGCAGCCCAAAACTCGTCAGTTCGGACCCACCAAGCGCCCGGTTTACCTCCACACGTCCTCGTTTACCGCACGAGGGCTGCCTGACCCAAGCGCATTGCGAATGAGATTGAATCGTGGTTTTCGGGAGAATGGAAAACAAAAAAAACGTGGAGTGGAATGATCCCCCTCCCCCCCCCGGGACACACAGCAGGGATGGAACGCGCGGATCCCAGACAGATAAATCACGACATCCCCATGCAAACCTCAGAGCAACGGAGGCGACGAGCAGCTCGGAGCTCAAAGCGGATCTCCGGCGTGCTTGCCGCTGGATGGTTTGGAAGGGTGCAGGAGAACGCGGTAAGCATCAGGTTGATCTATGGAAATGGCACCCCGCACCACACGCGCCCCGGTTGGCACGGAGGGGGCAGCAAAAACCAATTTAGTTTTAATTTCTTCAGCAGCAGTCACTGCGCCGCTGCAGTTCTCTCCTCTTTCTAGGCTTTACTTAAAACAACAGAGCCCAACCGTACCGGGGGCACGATGATTTCGAGCAAAGCGCAGAAGCCAACAGGGCGCACTGGGAGAGTTTACACGCCAGGCATGCGTGTACGGCTGGGGCGCGTATTAAATTATTGTGTTTTCGTTATAATTTATATTAATCGTATTCTCGCACACCGTTACCGGCAGAGCAGAGCGTGGAGAGCAGAGAGAGATCAATCTCTTCGGGTGCTTTTGGAATGATGGTGGCAGCAGTGGCGGCAGGATCGTGATCGTCTTTGACGGATCCCGCCTACTAGTGTTTACTGCGGGATATGCGGGCATGAACTTTGGTCGGGGGAAGCATTGGGTTAATTAAAAAGTTCGTTTAACATTCGCTGAAGGTGGCTCAAGATTGGGCTTTAGGTTACCACTTGTTAGTAAAAACTAGGAAGCATCATTCTCGGGGTTTTAGATGATTTTACATCATCTATATGGAATATTCTCTTCCGATTCAGAATGTTTTATGAAACTTACTTGAAACACCCCACAGAGACACAAACCAAACCAAATAAAACAAAACGAAAAATAAACTCCCCTGTTCTCTAATCCCGCTTTGGGACGGCGCCAACCCCAAGCCACCCCCAAAGGTGAACCAGACTAGAATCTGATCTGAGCAGCAAAGCACCGGGAAGGCAATTAATATCTTCCACACACACACCAAGTGAAGTGGAAGACTTTCTCTAGCAGCGCCCATCATCGTCAGCCACCTCCTCCGGTGGTTATGATTTTGGGCAAAAAAAGGCCACCTTCTTGCCAACCCAACCGCGCTGATTAATTATGGCTTATGGTAATTAATAGAGGGAAATTATCCCAACCGCGATCCCGATCGGGGAGATGAGGTCCAGCCGCTTCATAAATATTCCCACTCTGCGCTACTGGTTTTGGAATGGCGGTGGGGAGTGGAGTTGTTGTGTGGGGTGAATGCTTTTAAAAGCATTTTGCTTGCGCCGTGTGTACGATTGGAGTTTGTGAGATTTGATCGATTCGAAGCTTGAAGGTTTCGTGTAATAGTCACACACACACACACACACGATCATGACGCGGACACAAATCAGCTTAGGTAACTGCTAGTAGCAGGGGATCCGGAGGCCAGCTAGAGGTGATTATCGTGCATTATTTGGATTCGTTCTTCCCGGCATCCCAACCAGGGGCCACAGCGACCAAGATGCCAAGATTGCGCTCAGTTCGAAACCGTGAGAACTGAGCTCCGATCCTTTGCCGATCGGTCGCATCTCACTCCGGATTAAAATCGTCCTAATAGAGCTATCATAGCGTGCAGGTCAGCGTTTCCATCTAAACGGACGCGATCCTATCGGGAAATTAATCTTAATCCAGGCAGGCAGACCTGTGGGTGCTTTTCCCAAACCCAATGCACAACCCAATAGGGAAAGCAATGGCCGTCATCAATCAAAACAATGGCGTGAAAGCTGGCAGGAATGATGATGATCGACAGGGATCGGCGAGGATCCTTGTTTTTTTCGTTCTTCTTGCGCTATCTTTTTCGTTCTGTGCGTGTTATCTTACACCTTACGCATTTCCTCAATTAATCTGCTGCCGGGACGGGAAGAAAAGGGGTTTTTTTTTTCAAAGGGAGGAAATAGAACTTTAATTTAGACGGCACCCCTAGCGCTCGCCCGCATCTACATTTTGTCCTCAGCGTGCTTTTGTTATCGTGGATTATAAAAATATTATCCTGCGTGAAAATGAGTCTCTCGTGGGTAGAATGGGAAAGCCCCAGACACACACTAAAAGGATGACGACAGCCACGATTGCAAACGGAGAGAGAAAGAGGGATGTTACCTCCATGTTACCGGCAAACGCGCAGGAAGTCAGGAAGTCAGGATGGCCGTTAAAGAAAGAGGACAGGAAAAAGGATATGCAGGACCAGCACGGTTCGAAGGGTTCCACAAGGCGCTCGAGGGCCGTTTATCGCTCTATTTTTTTACGCATCAAGTTGTGCTGGTACGTTAGTGTTGGTGCATTTGTTGTTGATGATGATCGTCCTTTCGTCCGGTGCGTCCTTTGCAGCAAAACGGGCGAACTTGACGGTTTCACCTTTTCTTACCGGTCGAATTTTACCTTTTTTTTTGTTGCTTTCTCGAGCCACACAGTTCTACCCAAGAGTGTTTCGAGGCTCAGTTCGGGGTTGCATATGCCGTCCGAAGCCGGCACACATTTCCCGTATTGGGCTCAATAAATTGGAGTTTCTGTTAGTGTTGGTGGTGGTGGTGGTGGTGGTGGTGGTGATGTTCCCGGTCCCTTACAGTTCCGGAACCCCTAAATCAAGCATGTCGAAAGCCAAATGTTTCCGCTCTACACACACACACACACACACACGCAAAACAATGGCCACCAAGCCACCAGACAGCCTGCGAGCCAGCAAACGCCATGTGCGTGTCCTTCAAGCAAAGGAGGGAAAACAAAACGGAGCGAGCACAATGGAGCCTTGCTGGTTAATGTTTTTCACTAACGAACAGGTGAGTGAGCGCTGCCGTTTTCATTTTTGTTATTTTGTTTTCTTCTTTCTTCCCGCCCGAGGGACTGCTCTTTATCGTTGTTCCTTTCGTTTTTTTTTGCGAACACCATAAGCTGAACTTGACTTCACCGCAAAGGCGCAACACTTGCGCAATCGGATTGCATACGGTCCCGTACTTACCGGTGTGCAGGAAGAGATGGTTCTTGAGATTGGTTTGCTTGGAGAAGCCACGGTTGCAGATGTGACACTTGAACGGCCAGGACCCGTTGTGGACGTAGGTGTGCGATTTTAGGTCGCCCGGCGTCGGGAAGGACTTGGAGCAGAGGCTGCATTTGTGCGGTTTATCCTGGATGGGTGAAAGTGGATCAAAAGACAGACAGACAGAGTGAGAGAGAGAGAGAGCGGTTAGAATTGAAACATTTAAAAGAGGAGGGGATGCCTTGCGCATTGCTTTTCTTGGCATTAAAGAGTGAAACCGGTGCATGCGTTTCAAGTAATATTAAAAGGTAAAAATGTGATAAAAATCGATTCTAAAAGGTTCGTCGCTTGTTCGCATTTATCCCTCTTTCTATTTCTCTTTTTCTCTTTGCCAAGGACAGTAACCGCCTGGAGACCGAAAGGATGCAATGCCGCCGCACCGCTTTCGATGGCAGGTGGGCTATGCGCAGGCACGTTGCGTGTCCGGGACCGGAATGTTGGATAAAAATCTTCCCCAGGCGGCAAACGCTTAATGCTGGGCCGTGCAGGGACTAAAACGGGGCATCATTTCCCCTCCTCCGGATCGGTCGGTTTGATTGCTTCGGAAGGATTGTTTCAGTTTTTATTGGTTTATGATTGCCGGCAATCATCCTGTCCGACAGGAGCGGATGTGTTTTGCGCTCTTGCGGTGCTGTGAGAAGGGTTGTTACGGATCGCTCTGGTATCTAACAAATGTCGCTGTTTTGTGAAGTGGGATGCTGTGGATGGCTTGTTTACAAAAAAAAAAAAAAAAAAAAACACACGCACAGGCCATTTGGTGTGCAGGAATGTGCTAATGGAGTTGAAATTGAGGCTGTAATGGTGTGTTACTTGCAAAGGTTCTTATCAAACCACATCGTGCAAACAGCATGTTGCAAGATGTAAGATGTAACTTCTAATCAGTACTTCAGCAGCCTTTACCTAAGCTGCTTTGTAATCACCATTTTGGTTCATTTAATTATAAGGTAAGCCTCAATTCCTCGGTAGAGTGCAATACGATTTTAACCTTAAAATGTTAAAATGTTCGTTACAACGGTCACTTCTATTATTTTAGTGTTTTTTTTTAAGTATGAAGAGGTCATCCATAAAAGACGTTACTTTCTCGTCTGTGAGAGGAGATATCTTCCAGCGTTACGATTTGTTACGTATGATGGAGAGCAGCAAGGGCAAAGACTACGACATGTGTCCTTCATTTAAAGATAAAATCGTTCCATCCTTTCAATATGACGGACTAGATATTTGCTGGATTTGATCTGATTGGTCCTTTTTCGTATTGGAGAACTTTAGCATAACTCCTTGTTCTTCTCTACAAAGAGACTTGTGAGGATTTGTATTCTACCTGTTAATGGTTTTCTTACACTTGATAATATTGAACTGTAGGCATTGAGAACAATTCGACCAATTTAGTAATTAGCTAGGACTCTTTGAACGACTTCTGTAACATGAGAAAGTTCTGTTGGATGATTCAACAGTTTTCATAGCATTATCAAACCTACCATCTTCCACCATCCAACAACATCCCAAGAATGCACTCGAATTATTGTGGATTGTTTGGAGCGATCGCTACAAACGTATACTCTCTGAAAACCCCCACCAAAGGGTAAAGATCTTGCACAGTTTTGTTTTCCAGTTCGTTTCTTTTTTGGTCGGTAGCTCGCAAAATTCGCCCCAACTGCGGCGTCGGCATCGCATCAAAGCATATCTCACTAATAGCTGCTCGTAACTCACGACGTTCTTAATCGTGGTGGCTGTGTGTGAGCACACACCGGCTAAAGCCAGCGGCAAACCGGGGCAAACGAGCGCACCGCGGGACGGTGGCATCACTTTCGATTATGTGCTTTCGCCACAGCGCTTTCCGCAGCCAGCTACCGGAGTGCCGGATTACACTCCCGGAAGCTTCCGCGGATCGCTCAAAACAAATAATGCAACACAGCACAAGCGCGAACCAAGGGGGTGAAACGAGATCGCGTTCGTTTGCTTTCATGCACACCGCTCGCGGGTGACTTTCGGGGGTAAGCAAGCGGTGCTGCAAGGGATAAGGATTGTTCCGTTCCGTGCCAGGGGGTTCCGAAAAAAACACACAGAAAAGACGAAGGAGTATATTGATACACCGTAAAATGTTACCGGGTCATAACGTAAATGGTGCATTATCGCTGAGCGCTCGATTTTGGCTCTTTCCTTTGCGATGCCTTTGTGTGTCAACGGCGGCGATCCCGGCCAGTCTGTGTGTACCTTTCGGCGTGCGGGTGAGGCGCTTTAATGTCTTTTGTGTGTGTTTGTGTGAGTGTGTGTGCTGTTCGCCATGCCGAACAACCAGAAGCCCACCACCAGAAGGATCTCTGTGGTTAAGCGAGTAAGTTAAATTGTGCGAAACAACGAACTCGTTCAATCCGTCTCTGTTTTACTTCCTAATGAGCTCTGTTGGGCTCTCGTCGGTTGCTTCTGATTGTAGAGTGCACCGAAAACAAAAACAAAAAACAAAAAGTGCACCGAAACCGGTCGGCTGTAGACGGAATGGCTTCATTTGGCAAGCAGTTGGGTGTTGTTGCTATTCCGGTCGGGGAAATATGAATGTTTGCATCGGGGATACGGTTCCCGTCCCGTTTGTCGTTCAGTTTTTAATTTCGAATATTAAAACATTAGCCAAAGTGCTGCCAATCCGGCAGGAGCTTTCCATTGACTGGCAAATTGCGCTGAAAACGAATAAAATGTATTGAAAAATATACCCTCCAAGCTGATGTTTGCCACAAAATAGCGGCTCAAAAAGATGTAGAAGGTAAAAGTTGGGATCAATTTCGATGCCAAAACATGCCGGACTGCGCCGTACACCGCCGCTCAAGCTAATCAGTTTTATCGACCGATCAGGGGCCGGACAAAGGCAAAATTAAGAGAAACAAATCCCCGCATCCCAAGCGCAGTGTATACTGTGGCAGATGTAGCAGATGGCTTGAAAGAAAATTGTATTCCAATACGATACGATATCTTATCGCATTTGGTTTCATGTTTCTCCCCGCTCTCCCACCCCACTATGTTTTTATTTCGAAAACAAAACTTCAATTAAGCCGTGCACGGGGGTGACCTTTACTTCGGGCGGCTGAAAGCTTCGTTGTCCACTCCGCCTTCCCTCAAAAGAATATGTAAATATACGTTCGTTGTAACGTGTGGCCGGGTTTGATATTTCCGAAATCAGTCATACCGGGCGACAGGAGGCCCTAAAATCCGGTACAACTCTATCGATCATGGGGACGGGCAGAACGGCTCAAAGCGTTTGGCGCGTTTTGGAGGGGGGAAAGAAGCTTGGTTGTCGAGCCACAATCGAACCGGTGACAACATTGAAGCTGACTTTGATTGATGGGATCGACGCACGGACTCTCGATCGGGCGGTGATCGCGCACCGTCTGCATTCCCATCGATCCGTTACCGTGAGATCCGTTGTGAATATGGCACGGCTTGACGCCGACCAAAAACCGCCGATCGGGAAAGACCTGAAACCAGTCTAATTATCTTTTTAATAAATTCTGTTTAATTAAGTCCCCCCTCGAAAGTGCTGGGAGGAGATGCTCGGAAACACCAGCATCACGTACGGCGAATGTGGATGAAAGTGATCTTCTCGGCAGTTTGAAGGGAAGGGAACGGATATAAACGGGTTTTATGGGGTTTTCTTTCGGTGCGAACGCTCTCCAGAACGCGTTGTCACCCGATCGTCCCAATGGAGTTCTTGTTTTGCTGCTTTTGTTTTGCCACAAAACAGCGAAAATTGAGAAATACTTTTCGATTGCAAATGATGCGGATCTCCTGCAGTTTCTATCCGTACTGGGCCTGCCGGGTGGTAATTAAAGGTGGGCTAATAATCATAAAAAACACAAACGTTGGGGATGGTTCCCGAAAGCAAACGGACACATACGGAAGGTATTTGACACAAGCCGCAGATCCTACCGGTGGTGGATGGTAGATCGAAAAGACCGACTCATAAAATCGATAAGAAGGGGATAAATGTTTTAATTACTGAATGTTCGTGACATTTGCTGCGATTTCGGCATCTCTTGGATTTCTGTCCAAAATTTGCACTTCGAAATTATAAAAAAACACACACACATTGCATTGATCTTACCTTGATGTGTGTCATTCGGTGGTAGTAGAGGTTGGAGCTGGCGGTGAACCGTTTGCCGCACACCTGACACTGGTGCGGCTTCTCCCCGGAGTGTATCCGGACGTGCGTGTTGAGCGAGCTGGACGTGCTGAAGCCCTTGCCGCACACGCCACACACGTGCGGCTTTTCGCCGGTGTGCGTGCGCATATGGCGCTTCAGCAGGCTGGGCCGATCGAACGCCTTGCCGCACACCTCGCACGGTAGCATGGCCCGCTCGGACCGTGCTGAGGGGCGCGCCTTGGGGGATGCTCTCGATCCGGGTCCGCTCGAGATGGCGGCCAGCTCCAGATCCAGTGCACCTTCGCAGCGATCGCCGCCGCCCGTGCTGGCTCCGGACGAGATCGAGATCGATGAGTCGTCGCCCGACACCGACTTGTGCTCATCTTCGGCGCCCGATGACGGTGAGATCGGTAGCATCACCCGCGACAGGAGCGACGTCGAAAGGTCCAGCGGTGAGTCTGCGAAAGAGTTTGGAGAGAGTGAGAGAGAGAGACGGTCTTGATAAGCGATCGCACAGAGGTAGTTCAGGACATGCGGATTTGCTCCTTCCCGTCGAGCTGTGTTGCTACACTTAACGCCTCGTTTATTAATCGACGATCATTAGCGCTAATCTAGCACATTCATTTCACACCGCTTCATTAATTGTGCAGTCGGGAGCTTTATCATTTGCCACAGTAACACACACACATACAGTCCCACGCTGCAACCGGTAAGCTTCCTGGCACAGCCACCAGCACACTGGTGACAGGAAATTAATTCCCACCGGTGGCTGTGCGAACCAAAGTGTTATGGAAATCAGTTTCGGGCTTAATTACTCCCGATTCTCCCTCGGGCTCACGCAAGCGCGGTTTTGCTCGGAACTCCGAACTCTCCAGAAAGGAGATCATTATAAATGCCTTTGAGTTAGCACTCGGACTGGGATAAACCGTGCAGTCGAACTCGAAAGGTGCAACAACAAGCTGCAGCTGCCAAAGCAACAAAGGAAATGGCCATGTGAGTTGCAGAATTCTCGCTCGATCTGGGGTCTCGAGAGCTCGGGAAACAGGGGAATGCCACCAGTCCGTACGACGCGGCCCAGTATCTCGAAGGGTAATCTACCGAATTATTTCAATTATTTTCTTGTTAAGAAACACAACACTCATTTGTGTGTATTAATTTAAGCTCTCTTTCGGGCCGTGAGCTGGAGGAGTCGGGCACAACAACATCTCCTCCAAGCCCATGATCCCGATTACACAAACGAGAGCCGGCTATTATTGATAAAATCACTATTTTATTTATTACGAAAAATCGCTCTTGCAGTACCGAACGACCGAGTGTGTGTGTGTGGTGCGTGGCATTGGAAGCTGAACACACACACTGTGATGGGTGAAATGAATGCTATCTCAGATAGGCCGCGAGATGATCTTTCGCGAGGGCTTTTGTTTCTTTTGCGACTCCCCGTAAATGGCGAGAGGGCGCTGCTTACCTTCGAGGATCGAGTCCATCGTTTGGCGGTACAGCTGACTGCGCATCCGGATGAAGAAGAGCTCCTCCGGGCCCTCGGGCAGGTAGTAGACGACCAGCTCCTGGTGCGACGGGATCGGCTTCACGATCTCGTAGATCGGCTCACCCTTCACCTTGGCGCAGACCACGTTCACCTGCGGCCCGTACGTTTCCGACACTCGCAGGAACCGGATCCAGTTGCAGTGGCGTACCGTTCGTCCATTAATGCTGGTGATCTCGTCGTACAGTCCAAACCGGTGTCGAATCTGTAATGAAAAAGAAGACTATATGGTTATTGTGGTGCTCTAACAACATGTCAGATGACAACGAGGTGCTAAAAGGAGGGCAAATGGTCATTTCCTGTGTACGCTTTCACTCAACTCTGCGTGATTTACCCTTTCAAAGTGATGACGATCATGCATCGCTAGTGACAGCTCGTAATGCCTTAATTAATGACCCTGTAACGCCCCCTTTTAATGTGCTTTCCCCTACCCTTAGATACGCCTCGTTCCACTCTGGTGCACTATCCGACACAGCCAACCCCAGGGTAATTCGTTCCCCCTCTTGTGATTTATGAAAAATTACTCAACCATGTAACCACCGACACTTACACCGAGCATTCCGCTCACCGAGGGTGGCTAGATCGTTCTCCTTCTCTTCTCTTTTAACGCGTTAAACTATTGTCACTTTACATGGCCACGCACCATCTCCCCACTCCATCGTTCTCCCCACACCAAAAGACGTAAAAAGACGCTTAACGAGTGTAAACATCCGTCGTCCCCTGTCCAAGAACTCCCCACCGATCGCCTCCGTTCACCCTTAGGCGATACATATCTAAGTGGACACAGCGAAGTGAACGAGGAAAAGCCGGCCAGACCATTCATGATTCCCGATCGATACAGATCGAAATTACAAATGTTGGATAATATATTTCGATGCCCACCTGCCGGCCACGGGTACGAGCAGTCGCTTTCCCAAGCGATCGCCCGTCGATCGATCGTTCCAATCGCCATTACTGCCCAGGCCAAAGATTGCAGAAATGTTTATGAATATATATGAGGAGATAAAATAAATTTCCGCTTCGCGCTACTTGTTGCTGTCGCGGAAGATGCCCCGCGATGACGACGCTGGACCAGCGCCTCGTATCAGCAGACGCGCGATCGCCACTCTCGGGAACAGGAAGAAAAAAGATCGAGGAAAAGTGATACCGAATTGATGATCATAATTTGCAATTTCGCTGTTCTACCGATCGTCGCTTGAAAGGCGGCCGAGGGCATGCGAAAGACATTACCGATTCCCGGGAAGTCAACAAACCCTTTCATTGGGATGATGCATGCCATAAAAACGATCGATGGCCGAATTTCGTCCCTACAAGACCTTGAATAAATGCCATCATCGGCCCAAAAATGTGTCGGAGATGATTAAGATCCCTTCATTCTCGCCGATGATTATGAAGGAAAAATGCCTTTGATCCATGGGTTGATGTAGCGCATAATGGAAAATTCCCCTTTGAAAATATGTTGGGACTACTCTTCGTAGAACAAACGCAAGATAAATTTAAAGGTTTACAAGAAATTTTTGGAGGTATTTTTAATAGGAACTTGTCTTCAAGGGACACTCTTCATCTGTCTTTACCACTACTATGTACTCCATGTGAGGTACCGTTGCTCCATGGTTCTTTAGAGCCAACGGATCGTTAATCTACCGTTCAACCAATGAAAATCATGTTCTGTCATCATACAACTCATGCAAAACCAGTTCACCGCTCATAACACACCAAGATGTTCTGGGTTCATTTCTCAACGATCGCAAATAGCGTTGCTGTCAAGTGAAAGAATTGTCACTGCAGATTGTTCTCTGATTTATCAGTCCATTCCAAGCTCCCACTCGTCTACATTCCAGCATCTTGGTGATTTATTCTAGCACACACACCAACAACCCACCAAGCCACACCGCCAATCGCGATGCCTCGCCCAATTCCACGCGACACGATCAACCTGATGGAGGAAAACAAATTGTGTGTTTGACAATTTATGCACAATTATCGCATTTGATTTATGAATATGAGAGACACTTTGCTACGCCTTTTTGCGTTGAGGTTCGACTATTGCGTTGGGAACGAATCTACTCATGCAGGCAATCGTTCTCATATTCAGACAGACAACTGGAGTGGAGAGTAGGAAAACTAGTTTCGCTTCCTGCGTTCTGGCGGCCATTGGCACCACCACCGAAACGATGGTTTATTGATTTATACGTTTATTATCAGATTTTCGGTGGAATAGGAAACGAATCAGAAGAGTCTCGGCTCCTATTAATTTCCGAAACAAACTCGCACTGATCCACTCCATCACCAGTCGATCCTTCCGATTATCCAGAATAACCATAAAGATCGATAGCATCCTGCACGAACGATCATCATTAAATGAGATACTCTCAGGGGAAACTCCCGGGGTGGGAGCAATAAGATACGTACCGACGATAGACATATTCGGTCCATCGACTTTCGGCAGTAAAATAACGGATTGCCATAAAAATGACTCCAATAAAGCACGGCATCGCTCATCGATCTCTTCAAACGGTGGACGGTTGTTTATGTCTTGGGTTCTTCGTTCAAGCTTCTTGCGTTGTGCTGGCGTGTCCAGAGGTCAGCGGGAGATAGATTTTAGACGCACATAAACTTCAATTTGTTCCGGAGCCATGGGAGACGCTATTCTTGGAGTGGATATCTTTCTCAAAGCACGCTAGCCATGGGTCAAACGCCTTGGTATGGAACCATGCTGGGATCGCAATCAGATTCTAGCATCTAGTTGAAATACGATACAAGACGTACTACTGTATCGGAGGCTCCACCAGCGTGGCAACGCGTTCATCATCCGAATTGAGCTATTTGTTCTACAGCGACTGTACGAATATCTTTTACTCTTGTTTCAGACGTTTGTCATGTTTCTTTTCTTTGTTTTGACTTAAAATCTTCATCTAATACTAAGGCTTTCCACGTGGTTTATATAAGAACCCAAGGTCAGATTCAAAGCAGTCAAATGAGAACAAAAAGCAAGACGCTAGTGAAACACGGAAAGTAAGAATAACCAGGCCATGGAAACAATTGCAAGATGATCACGTTTTTCCAATTTCCTTCCTCACTTTCTGACCGCAAACTGATTTAGAGCTACGTTTGATTATTTGCTTAGAATGAGCTCTTCCTTGGCACGCGTCCCATTCACAAACGAAGAAGACACGCACAAAGCATCCCGGACCCATCCCAAACCCGCCGACCTGCGCAAGATGAGCACAAACATGGGAATTACCGAACTGATCCAGAACAAAAGAATCATAACTTCACAACAAAAGCCCTGACTCATTTTCGGTAATGAACGCAACCGAGAACATTATCGGATATTCTGGCCAGTTAGCTCTTCCGGCACTGCTTCTGGTTAGCCGGCGACGGCAAGGCTGATTAGCCAGAATGAGCTTTTGGTTTCCCTTGCGGTTCGCCCTTCACCGACCACCGGCCAAAGTCGTGATCAATTTATCTTTCAAATTAATATTTATTAGCTCTAAAACGATCACCCAACTGGCTGGCGTCCCCGACCAGGAAGAACAACAAGCTCCGAAAACCCGACAAATGACACTAATTTAGAGCTTCCTCACATGCTCTGTTCTCCCAACTTCTTAGCTTCTGTGACCCTCGTAAATCTCGTCGCGACGATCGCAACCGCCAATTTCAACGCTCCAAATGATCCAAACAACAAACCCATAGACTTCCTCAGTCTTCTGAGCCATCGGAATGCCTTGTTGGAAATAGATTTGGTTTCAATTAATTTTCTCCACACAACCAGCTCTCCGAGACTCCCGGTCTGCAACAGAGCAGGGATCAGCGCTCCGGTACGTGGAAAGGCTTTCAGAGAGCTTAACACGGTCGTGATGTACTCGGACCACGAAGAAGCCCACTGACTCTTTTATGCAAATGAACGGTCGGACCTTTTATCTCGGGATCACCGGGTGAGGATCAGCGGCTACAAGAACAACTGAATTTGGAGCCTAATGTCACGGCACTCGGTCGATCGTGGGGGCTGCGTCGGGGCTAATCCAGTAGCCAACAGGCCGGGAAGAATTCCACAAGCCAGAAGCGATGCCAGGCGAAGTGTGAGAGGAGACTCAATTAAACCGTTGTAAGAGCACCTTCGAACAAAAGTTTCCAACGAACGTATCGACCACTTCACGGATGTCTTTATTAGCGATTGAGTTGTTCCAACGGTAGCCAAGATGCACGACCCAAACACACATCGCAACAACTGTAACATCGATTCCGCCAGCAGACGGTAACAGTACATCCCAATGCAGTCCCATGTCTCGAACTGGACTGGAACGAGTCTTGGAAAGATGTATGATACCATTGGCGTGAGTGAGTTTGGCTCTATGGTTTCTGGTCCTGTTTCCGTTGCACGAGTGCAGTATCTCTGCGCATTATGCATAATTAAGTAATTGTTTAATTACAAAACTCGAAACGTGTTTGCTTCTGGTGCATTGTCGCTGCCAACGGGAGAAAGTCCCGCTGTTCCGCAACAACTCAATTGCGCACAAGTCGTTCCGGGTGATTCACGCGACTCATTTGCATCCCGGACCACAGACGGCTAGTAGAACCGGCATGCAATCCAGAAGCAGCGGGCTCTAAAATCCAATCTTTATTTGCACAATTATCATAAAGATCCCGAGTGTATTTGTGTGCGTGTCGGGTCCGCTTACAATTCGCGATGGGTTGCCAATTCAATAACCATAACTGTCAGATGATCGAGTGAATGAGAATGGAAGGACCAGATCAAACAGAGTCGCGCAAGTCGGCGCACCGTCTTTGCTCTGTCTCTTGGCTTTGCGTGTGCTGCTCTTCTGCAACCGGATGAGGACGATTATGATACGAGCTGGGACACTTTGACATGCAACTCGCTGGCACTGACTTCTGTCTTTGCCCTTGATTTTCCACCACTTTCCTTCGCTCGTACGTTCTTCGTTACTTCCCCCTTTGCGACAGCTGACAGACGGATCCGAGGATCGATGCATCGACGGGAACGTTCTCACGCTCACGCTGTACCGCAGACGCCGAGAGGAGCCTGTTCGGGTTCTCAGGACACCGATCTTAAGTACAGAATTTATGGACCATCAACCGGGCGACCTTCTCAAGGAAAGGGTATCGGTATAGCACCTGACCATTGGATCAGAAAACGGAGCCAGTATCAATAACACTGACCATGATGCAAGACCAGAGGATTAGTCCTGCATTCCGGCGAATGGATCGATCGAAAAAGGATTCGATTACGGAAACATGATCCAGAAAGTGAGGTTAAGACTTTCGCCCGATCCATAGTCGATCGATGTCAGACGATGTCAGTTTCTCCGATGATCGATGGAACAGCATCAGGTGTCCTCCAAGCCATCTATCAAACCTTACAGTCAACCTACCCGTTTGCCCGGTAGCTCAGAGGCAAAGAAAGTCGGTTGATCTGTGTTCGGTCGAAGAAATAATTAAAAATCAATCAACCAACTCCCGGGGACGGGCTTTGTTTTGGTCGAACGGTAGGACTTTCTAAATAGCTATGCCTCTTTGTGGTGTTTGCGTTTGATTAATACATTCACACATTGATGGATCTCTTCTTGGGCGATCGTGTGTCCTAAGCTCTGTCCCACGATCACATCGCAAGAACTAAGTGAACCGTCCAAGGCAACAGCAAATCTCCCTCTCTGTGTGTGACAACTACACAAAGAGAAGATATTTATTATCATTGCCGCTGTCCACAGCGCTCACGAGACCCTTTATGGAAGCGAAGTCGTGTCCACGCGTCTCGAAATGCATATTCGTCCATGCACTTAGATTAAAATATTGGCTGGACGACTCCCAACAAGCTTTGGACCTCCATGCTTTGGAGTTGGCGGTCCAGTCAGCTAGAACGACGCACTGGGAAGTGGATTTCATGTCTCAACGCCTTCAATCCCTGTCTCAAGAGCAAGGTGTAGGCATATCGAGCACGTTGTCCAGGTGTCGAGTTGTCATTGATTAGGTTGTCACAGCAAAAAAGCGACCCTGTCCACCAAACACACTCGACTGTGGGAATTGACTCTGATCGCCACATTCGGCTCGGTTACAAATTCCGCAAGACTTTCCGCTTACTTCCACTGTCGACGTCGCTGTCGCGATGCAATCCATCGACTCTTTCTATGCTACCGACGAATTTATGACCCCAAGCACGGTAAGCCATAAATGTAGCACTCAAATCCCGACTTTTAGCCGAAATGTTTCACACGCCTTCCGTTCTGTTCCTCTTGTCCGAACGGCACGGCGGCTCGATCGAAGATTTGATGCAACGACCCAAGCACCGTTTCCAAAGCGCATCGAAAGGTCATCAATTAGCGATCGTTTGCTCGGAAATGGGAGCGGGCTGCAGGATCAAATCCAATGCTGCACCTGCACCTGCAGAAACCATTCCTAACGATCCTTCCTTTTTAATGGCCAGGAATCTCGATCCTTTGTTACGGTTCTCAGATTCGTTTGGCCTCCTTCTTTCCGATCGATCACCAGGCTGAACCTTTTTTTTATTTCAGGTTTCTTGTGATGCACTTCTCCATAACCCAAATTCGTCATTATCGGCGCCATCTATCTCGAATTGGCCAAAGGGACCGTTCGTCTCATGCTGTTTCTGCCTTTTTCTTATGCCGCTTTGCAACGCCCCGTTTGTTGGGTGTCTCGTGTCGTAAAAAGTCGGACCACTGACTTCAAGTTCAAGTTTGTGAGACAATTTCCCGTCAACGTGCTGCGGCTAATGCCACAACAAGCTTAGGTCATTCACGCTGACACTCTAGAGACGCAATCTGTGCTAATTGTGTTGCATTATGTGACTCGCGCGGGGTTCGTTTAAGAGGGGAGCTTTATCTCATAAATAAATTATGCAAAATCCTCTTTACACCCTTCGTCGCATTGATTCGTCAGTGAAAGTAATGCACCCGAAATAATAATAATACTTCCACCGCTCGGCAAGTTCAACGTCCGCTTATCATGTAGCAGTCGTGGCTTGATTATGGAAATTGCAGCCCTCTACACCAACGGGCCATGGGTTGTACACCATTCACAGCGAGGTTGTTGGCACCTGTTTCGCACAGGGGGTTTTGCCACCAGTGCGCTGCACGCCAGGAGCTCGCACGAGCCCATGAACTTGTCTTGCCGCACCCGGTGCGATAGGGCCGGTGGCCCAGCTAATTGATGCAGTCATTTCTATTTCAAGCTTGCGAGGAATGTTTCTCTATTATTCAATTGCACAGCATCATAATTCTACGCAGCGGCACTGCTTGTAGCCATGGTGCCCCTCCTCTGCGCTCATAAAGCGGTACTCGCACGACCGAAAAGAAAGAGAAATGCGATCTTCCGAGGCATTTTCCAACTGCGGTGGGGAAAAACTGTAGCAACCAGCAACCGGTCATTGGCAGGGCACGGGTGGGGTCGCGACAGCATGTTGCGGTGAGGTTGCGTGAGTTGTTTGCTGGTGCGTCTTCTTATGATTTAATTGCTTCGTTTTGCTGGCAAACAGACTCAGCAGCAGTACGGGGGAAACATATGGGCTCAGGTTGAAATTGAAAGTGTATTCAGGCGAGGTAGACGAGGGGTACACTGGTGACAGTGTGCAGAGAGACACTGCCACAGCAAGGTTTCATATGGAACGTTGCATTTTAATTGATTTGTGAGTGCACCGTTTTTTTCTTCTTCTCTCTTTCCCTTTGTCTCCTTTCTCCAACGACTGCGATCGACGCGTCCAGTGCGTGGAGAAAAAGTGTAAATGAACTGCTGATCGTTACGTTGATTAATTGTGGAACTGGTTTGGCCGGAGCTGGGAGTGCACTCTCAATAAGGAAACCGGCAGGGTGAGGGGGATAGATGAAATGGGACATTATCGATCTAATTAAAGTGAGACGGACGGGCCCTAATAAAGCCGAGCCGGTTCGGTACCGCCGGTGGCCAGATCGTTATGTGCACTATCGGACCAGGGAGAGGCGCTTTTCCTTCCAATTAGATCACACTTACAAACAGTGACTATGTGAAGGAAACAAGTTAAACCCTGTTCGTTCGCTCGCAGTCTAAGATCATTCCCCTTTTCTACAATGTGTTTTCCATCGTGATGGTACTACATTTTTTGTTACATTTTTAACAAAACTACCAATAGGCGTGTTTCGTTTGTTTACTCCAAGACAATCATTATGCTCGGGCTCTGCTCTCTTTGTCCCTCTTTCAAGACAAACAATTCATCAAGAATTTCTACCGCTAGCAAGTGCGTGGGAACATTTATGAAGCCTTCTCTAGTTCCGCCCCGATCTTGATGGTTTAACACAAAAAAAGGGTTCGTCGCTTGGTGTCGTTTTTTTTTTGTTTCGTTAGTGCTGACCACAAAATGTGTAAGAATAAGTACAAAACTCTCCCCTTCGGACACCCTCATAATTCCCGCATTTTAATTCGATCATAATTATTATTCCTTCCACAACCCTCCCGGTCTGCGGCAGGACGAAAAGAAAAGCAGGGTAGCAAAACGGCTAAGAGAAAACACAGCGTTCTAATTGTCGCGAACAAGTCTATCCCCCGTGCTGCAGGAGGGTGTTCTGTTCTTGAGAAACTATTCTTCCGCACACCCAGGAGTGGCCCGCGTATTGGGCTCTCTCTCTCCCCTTGGAACCCATAGGAGCGTCTTAAAGAAGTTTCCCACCGTCATGGGAGGGTGGCTATCGCCAGTGCCGGTGCCGTAAGGTTTCCTTTTACGCCCGACTGCGCACAATCGCAGCTCACACGCTGGTCAGCGAATCAAAACGCTCCGTATGCTCCCGTGTATAGGGGTGGGAGGTTTTCCACCACACAAAAAAAAGAAAACCTTCACAGCTAATAGTGTGCAGCAAAGCGTCACAGAAGTAGAGCGCAAAAAAATGGAGTACAAATACCGAAGTGGTGCTTTGGTTGCGCGGTGGTGGTGAACAAAATTCTGTGCATTCTGTTCTGCACATGCAGAGGCTGGTGTGGCGTGACGGGAGCTACTTACATCATCCTCGGGCAGTGCGCTAAAGATGGCCAGGTTGTCGATCCGTACCGTGCCCTGGAACGGGTAGCACAGGCGTCCCTGGGGGATCGCCACGCTGGACCAAACGGTGGCCGTCTGTTCCGGCGAGTGACGAGCGCCGACACCTGTCACGGCCAGGGCAAATTCCTGCGGTATCAAAACACACGTCTCCATCGGTTGAAGTTTCCTTTACCACAATGGGGGTTTGTGTGGGGAAGGGGTAAGCGGGCAGACGCTGCCACCGAGCGCTGGTTCCCCCCGGCGTGTACCGACCGGTGGTTGCCGAAGCTTAATTAACCGGTTATCAATCACGATCCTTGACGTACGAACTACAAAACAGTGGCAGCTGTGTGGTACCGAGTCGTTTTTGTTTTTGAGCAGCTTCGTTTAAACGTTCGTTTTTGTTTTTTTTTTAGTGTTGTTGTATGGGTTTTATGTTTCACTGGTATGCCCTTTTTTTCGCTCTCACTTCCTTGCGTGCATTATGTTGTTTATGCGGGCAGCCTGACAACCAAAGTGTTACACGTTTGAATTCAACTGATTGAGCATTTAAGCTTTTTTTCTCCTTAAATTACACATTCACAAGATTTCACATGTTTTGCTTTCAGTTTATCATTTTAACGAGTTTTAATGTGTTATTTTGTTCTTCTGTGTACCTAAGCTCATGAACATAAATGAGAAAAAACACATTCATTCACACTTTTCATTCAAAATTTGCAGTTTATCGCATCGCAAATGAGATCAAAAACTTCACTCGCATAACGAATACACAACACTTGGTGTCGTACGAAATTGCGCGTACCTTTTTTGCGAACCAAAACACATCGCACACACGCCTTTCGTACTCGAATCTGTCTGTCCGTCCACGGGGACCCACTTGTTTCAGCGTTCGCATCGATACTGGGCACGCGAGATGCTCGCGTTCCAGCCGTGACCTTCCGATCTTCTCCGCACGGCATATGGGAGGCCTCCCAGCCTACTCCATCACTCTTCTTCCCATGTCCCCCACCCTTCAAACACTACCGATCGGTAGCGCAGCATCGGAAACCGATCATCGGGCCCGCACGGTAGCAATGAACCGCGAAGGGAAGAAGTGATTGAACAGAGAAGGGCACACAGCTGGGGAGCAGCAGCAAAAGCTCACTCCACCCCTGTCTCTGTGTATGTGTGTTCCGATGCTGGAAGCCGAAGTCGACGCGAAACTCACCCCACGGTTTGAAAGATCGGAGCTTTTTTCCAGCATTGTCGGGGGTTCGTCGTCTCTGCTCCGCCTCAATTCACTGCAAGCTTTTGAGGGAGGGGGGGAGACGCACACAAAGGCGAACGTGCAGCTGCGCCAACTCGAACGAGTTCGTACACTAAGGGGAATGATTTTTTTCCTCTTGCTTCTTGTACATCAAAACAAAAGACTTGACTCGATTTAAGCAACGAACCTTTCTGTCGCGTATTGAACTTTCGCGATCAACCACCGGTGTATGGGGTGCATTGTGACTGGATTGCCGTTGCTGCTGCCTGCGCCCAGGCAATGGTCCCACCTGCATTGTTTGGCAGTGTGTGGCGGTGGCAATATGTGTCGCAAGCGGCACCACGATCCAATCGGCGCCGTCGTTAGCGTCGATCACGGCCGATCGCTATGATTTGTGCAGCGGTCGTTAAACAGCCAGTCGCTTTCCGATTGGTTGCCGCGTTGCGCCCGCTTATGCGTTGCTTTCTTTTGTTCGGTTTCGGTAAGGTTTTCGGTGGTGTTTTGCATAAAGAGGGCCAATTGTTTTGGAGGTGGTAACGTTTTGGTTATTGTTTCGTCACGCGCTGCCCACCACCGTCGCGCGGGGTGGTTTTTGTTGTGTTGTGGGGGTTCGTCGCTTGCTTTTTTTTTGCTTTCGTCTTTAAGCAGGGAATGGTTAGCGGATGACATTTAATGCAGTTAATTGTGCCGCATTATAGGGTAATTATCATTTCGGTAGCTTTAATGGCAATAAAGTGGTTGATAAGTGAAAGAGTAATTAGTGTTTCGTTTAAGCAAATGTGAGGCGTGTAGTATGATCAATAAATGGAAGAAAATGTTAATATTGCTTACGTCGTGTTTTTACTGAGCAATGCTTGTTACTTTAGCCGAACAACTGCGCATTGCTGATTAAGGGAATAATTTGATTGAACAGGTTCTTCGCTTTTTTAACACAAAAAAAAAAAGTTGTTCGATTCGAGCACGCGGAAATGAATGCTTGCTCTGCTACCGTGCCAACAAAACGCATGGAGACAGAATTCGTAATCAGTCAGCAAATGGAGCGCAAAAATTAAACCACGGCAGCGTGAACGTAAAACCGGCACAAACGAACGAAATTCACATATAAACGACCCGGTTTTGATCATGCTTCCCCTTTTTGTGAGGCACCATATATTTACAATGCAGGTGCTTGAGGGGCAGGCCATACAGACTGTGGCTGTGAATGATTCCGAAAAGAATAAAGTGCGACAATTTACACCTCGCCACGGTGTAACACGTTTTTTGCATTCTCACCCTGCGCCGGGCAAAAGGACGGGAGAGAGAAAGAGAGTTTGACCATGTTTGGGGCGGACTGCCGTCTTGAGCTACCGATGGTAATCGGTGGGCAGCAGCTAACGGACGGGACGATGCGTACGATTGCGCCCGCTGATGGATGCTGCCTCTTACGTGTCACTATCCAGTGCCGGGGCCGAGCCGAAGGAGTCTGGCTAGCGTTTGTGGATTTGCGACCGCGCACGACCGCGCACTTGCGGACGATTGAAAATGCGCACCAATCTCCATTTTACACGTGCCGCCGTAACCGGAACGGTACGGATCACATGCCGGTTTGACTGCAGGAGGTTTTGCCCCTGCGAACACAAGTGTGCACAGTTTAACAAGGACCCTCCTTTATGTCGCGTTTTCACACCTGACACCAAAATGGACATTTAATGATTGCATTTATTTATTTTATTGTGTTTTTCTGTCTGCAGTAACGAGTGTTTTTTCCTGTTTTTGAAGAGAATTTTCACCGCATCTTGTGCGTATCTTTGTGCTCAATGTGTCCACGACACGCCACGCAATTAGTATCTGAAGTGATTTTATAAATAATTATAGGGTCGTGGTACGAATTTTTCCACTTGTAAGTAGCGCTTGTCGTAGGTAAGCTTGTAGTGGATACAGAGAAACAATTGAATTATGGTTTTCAGCACCTCGAGCCACATTCAACCTCAGTACGATCAAATCGGAACTGATATATCGTCCAAATTGTAAACCGTACGCGTACAAGACGCCAATCCAAACCATACGCATCACGCACACGCTATTTCGGAGACGTACACGCAAACCACCGCACGTGGGCATCGATCAATCGGCAAACAAACAAACAATGGCGCACTGCAGCAATTGTCTCATGCATCGGGGAGCCCGATTTAGTCTGAGAGGGGAAAGCCTCTAAGCGTTCGTTCAATTGCGTGTAGATCACGGGCTTGTAATTATCGCGCCATGTTTACGCGTACGCTGGCGTACGCTGACTTTACGCGCATTTCTTTATCACGGCGCAACAATCCAGTGCGGGCGCGTAAAACTGTTCGATAGGCTCGATGAAGTCACGCACCTGATCGAGAGCCGATCACAGAACCGTTCTCGCTCATCCGGCTTTGATCACGGATCTCGGGAAATTATCGGTACGGCCGGCCACGGGTACGGAATTAAATGCAGCATTCTAATCAGACCCTTGCATTAGACAAACAGGGAGCGTTTGGTACGATGGAGCAATTAAAGTGGTTGTAGCATCAGCAATTTGATGCATTATTGATGCACGAAATTGATGTTCATGTTCTGGAATATCTGAAATGGTTCATGTTCAGGCTATTGAATGGAAATGATTGAAAGGGAGCTCAAATTGATTGGGGAAATTTTAATTCTCTTCTCATGCGGCCCCGATGGTCGACAAAGCATTGAGTTCGAAACTATTTTAAGGTCTTGTACTTTTTAACGATGTTCAAGCTTATTGTCGGTGAGATAGTTTTGCCAGACCTATTGGCTAGAGACAATATAAATGTCCCTCCTAACATGTTCCGTAGTTATATAATGATAATAACTGACCTCATAAGACGTGCATATAGCGAGGACGACTCTGTGACTGCGATGGTTCGTAAATTTAATCAGCGTTACATGTTATTTGACTGGCACCACTCTACAAGTTTGTGTTGCTGTTTGTTGTGTTAGTAATTATTATAGTTATTAAATTTTTAATTTTAACTCAGTGATAAGGTCGCTTATTTGTTGGCCAATCACTTACAAACAATACAAATTAAATTGAACTTTTTTTGCCTTTTAATCTGTGTCGATTGATCTGATCATGCATGTCTGGTTTTGGAACGAATGCGATTAAATCCCTACTTTGAGACTTGTATCGAACGTCTATGCTGCAGGATCGGCACTTAAGCTTAATTGGTTAAGTCTAATACCAAATCGATCAAATGTGCAATCGATCAAAAGCATCCGTTTAAAACAAATCACAGCGAATTACGTTTCATATCGTTAATCTTTGCGCTTTCGATCGATTTTATTTATCCGTAGCTATTTGTAAGTCAATTTCGATACACATGCAATAGGCTCATTAGCCAACGCGAAACGGTTTTTTTGTCAGCATTGAAAGTGCATCAGGTCCAACCCGAATGGATGTGATCCAGCTCTAGCCTACTTAGATTATTAATGATCCTCCCAACCCCAAAGGGTCGTCTCGTTTGTAGAGCGATTTGTTCGAACCGCTTGCTAACCTTTCGAACGAAAACAACAAAAAAAAAAAAAACACTCCTGTAGCCCAGTTTTTGGATAGCTTGCGGACGTGCGCGAGCGTGTGCGTGAGGAATGTGTTGATAGCTTTGTGTACCAGGCAGGAGACAAACACAGAAGCCAACCAGCGGTTAGAATTTATACCGGAGGCGTGTACACTATCTCGGGTCAAACAAGACCCGAGCACCGCCGACTTCCACCAAAAGGGAATGGATCGGGAGTGGAGGAAACGAGGGTGGGAGTAATTAATTTTTCGAATCAGTTTTTGCACTCCCAAAGAGAACCACACGGAGACAAGGTATCTGTTCCATCAATATCTAACAATTAACCATGAGCTCGCGCTGTCTAAAATGGGCCATTGGGGTTGGCTGCGCACGCACCTTGGCGTTGTTGTTTTTTTGCAGCAACGTTTTTGACCCCTTCGTGTACCATTTCATCAATTTCAAGCCCGCCAGGCACGGTACCCGATAGCGAACATGAGCTGAGCAGTGTAAGCGAGAAATAAAATAAAGCAAGCATCACCACCATTGTGGTGGACAACACAAAATAGGTAACCCATTTGGGCACGCAGGGCCGGACGTTGTTGGTGAGGAAGAAAATAGCTAAACCCGGGAAGCATAAACAAAACATTAATCAGGTTCATTTTCGTTCCCTCTCCCTCCCCTCCAGCCCTTCGCTGCGCTGTTCGTTTGGCTCAGTAGCTCAGTTGCGTACACCTTTTGCGCGAGAATCTTCTGCTGAGGGACCCGCTCGCGGTTGCTTCTTTTCTAAATGGCAAAAGTTTAATAGTCAAAGCCATTATTTTCTGTCGTTTCGTTCAGCGTTTCGATCGTTCAAGCTTCGATACTGGGCTTCGAACGGCTCTCGGGCAGCGCGGGTGAGACTCGTGTCAAATCGCTCCAGTTCCACTGTGTACGGTGGGATGTGTGTACGCGAGAAGCGCTAGCATGCAGAATGAAGCAAGAAGCTACGCGGTGATAGCGAACCACGGCCTGGAGATCTAGGCGCGCTGGGTGACGACGGTTTGGCTGTACGGCTTGCCCCTATCATTCATCATCATGCGACATGGTTTCGAGCGCTGAGCGCTGCCTCACGGTGCGCAGAATTTCCGAGCCTTCAACGAGCCGAAGACAAAAAGCGATGACCATAAATTATAACATCATTATAATTCCTTGCTTACCGGGTAAGTTGGATGCTACCGCATGGGGACGCAGGTAGAAGATCTCTGCCCCTTGGTCGTGTCGTGCGCGAATGACAACGAAACGAGACAAAATGATGGGGGGGGGGGGGGGAAAGAAACGCGATCATCATACAGTTGTTTCTACACTAAGCGAGCCGATCGGCTTCCTTTCCGTGTGTGTAGTTTCTTCTCTCGTGCCTTGGGGACGTGGGGACTTCATTCATGACTTGTGGCTTAGATCTAGTAAACAGGGGGTGAAGCAATCCCCGAGCGGGCACGAATGAATGGAGCGTTCAGGTGGGAGAACGCTCACAAAAAACGCACACGAAAGACTCAAGCGACGAACCTAGAGCGCATCGCGCATGGCGTCAGCAGCCGTTAGAGCAACGTCAGGCCATAAAAATCGAATCAAAACAATCAAAATAAAATTTCATTATAGAAATTGATGTGTTTTACAAGATTGTCGAATTCCTCAGTCAGCGTAGTGGTAGCAAAAGGGTGAAAAATCGTTTTGGACCGCAATAAAAGAGCTTCGACCGGATCGTTTTGAAGAGCATTTTTGTCGATGTGAATAAACATTTTATCGTCCTAACTTTGCTTGAAGATGTTTAATTGAATGATGTCTTCAAAATGATTCGTTGCTAGTCTAAAACATGTAATAGTTTCATAAAAATATAAGCTAAAAAAATAAAATAAATGAGTAGATTTCTTTAAATTGTTCCCTTCTAATATGCTCCACAATATGTATTGAGCGGTTAAATGGCGGAAAAATCGTCATGATCGATGGTTTCGTTTCTTGAATGCTTTGGCTCGAGCGAAGAGCGCGTGTTAACCTGATCGTGCATAGTGTCACGCACAGCAAAAGAGTAGCCGCGCCATAGGTTAACTAACTATCATTATCATCATCATCATTTCAATACGATTCAGCTTCCCTTTCTCTTTCTCTCTGCCTCTCAAATGACCCTTGGCAGATTCCGATTTGAACCCATTTATTAGAAGTGCTAAACACGGACAACAACGTTGAACCGAAGCCACGTTTCGCAGTTGAATTTTAAGCTTCGGTTCCATTTCGGGTCGTTTGTAAGTTCGTGTCGTTTCTTCACCGGGTGGGTAATCATGCTGTTTACTAGTTTTTGTCTCTCTGAATGTGTGTTTGTGTGTCTCTGTGTGCGTGTGTAGCTCGACCTCAACACCGTCCGCCTGTCCGTGTGCTGTTCGTACGATGTCGCTGCGTTTTCATCTGTTTCAGTGCCCCGCGTGGTGTCGTGATGGTTGGGACCGGAAATGAAATTATCGTAATTAGGGACGATTTAGTTACACCCCGTTGCATTGGCATTTGGGCTGTGCGTGTCTGCAAGGGATACGGGGGAGATGCTGTACAGCGTGGTACGAGGAATGGGTAGCCGATGGTTTTCTCAATGAGTTTGGTTCGTACTCACAAGGGCACGGTTTGGGCGATGGTCTGATAGTTAAAACAGTGATTTATGAAGCGTCCTACCACCTGGGGTCTGTCGGTCACGTTAGAGTTGGAGTTGGAGGAAAACATAATTATTTGCTCGCCTGAGGTGTTGAGATTGATGTATGCCAGAGATGTATGGTTTTTTGAATGTGTGAGAGCGGGGGGTTGAAATGGAATTAGAGGATATGGGTTTGGGGCTAGGCCCGGGAACGAGCTGGTTAAAAGAAAATTATTGAATGAACTATTGGAGAGAAATGATGTTGCCGTATCGTGTCAATCTTTTTTTCCCCCTCTGGTTGTGTTGACCTGCGTGATCGATGTACAGTTTGTAGATAATGCCAGATGATTGGTCCTAGACGGTAATGTGGGGCATTATGGAAGGCAAAGAGAGAAACATATAGTTTTATATAGGTACGAAGTGTGATTATAACATATTGTTTAATACATGAAATACGCATAAATACTTTACAAACATTCTTAAATGCGATTTAATAAAGATCAAGTCTTAACATTGAGGTTCGTTTCATTTGGAGGCATTCAAATCTATCGTTATTTCGATGTATTTTTGACAATATTTGCACCCAATAGAATCGTATTGAATTGAAGAGATTAGAAACAATCACAATCGTAATGATAAAGGATTTTCACTTAGCCGTGTCTTCTGACAGTAGCAATATACATTTGCAAAAAAGAATAAAACAAATAAAAAATATATCATTTACCCATAATTAAGGTTTGTTTAAAGCCCGACTATAACAATGTGAAACGACTTATTTAAAGTAAAGCAACCACAAACAAGACTTAACTAATAATAAGTAGACCGCTCAATGAGAATGCTTTGTAATGCCCCCGATCGCTTGATACATGAGCAACCTCCACATGCACCCCAACCTAACTCCCAAGCACCAAAACGCGTCCAATCCGTAATCCGTCCATACGTATCCCGTTCGGTCATCATTTGATCATTTGTTTTGCCAAGCCCCACGGCAGACTGGCGGCAGTGGCAACTGGCTAAGCAATTTCGGCAGCACCGTAAAAGCCAACACAGCCAAACCCCCGGGGGCAAGCAAGTCTGCCTCTCGGTCCGTCCCGGGCACTCCAATTTTGGAGCGATCCGAGACCGTCGCCCGTCCGTTGAGGCGAAGTAAGCCACCGTTCGGGACCGTCTTAGCTAAGCGGATTTGGACCGAATCGAATAATGCCCGCGCGATCTGATTCGTGCCGGAGGAGATATATGGGAGTGATAGCGCCGGCCCGTCAGCCTTAGTCTTAGGCGGCGTTGCGTTTTTTAGATCAAATGATGAGGCCACGACCAGCGGTCAGCGAGATTGGGTTTTGTGTGTGTGTGTGTGTTTCGTTTCGTCTGCTCCCTGTATCGGGCGCGACTTTGCGCTGTCACTGTGGTGGCGGGGCCGCGCACAATGACTTTCTAGTTTGGACGGGGCGGTCAGTTTCCCTCCCCTCCCACACTCATACCCATCATACAAAACCCACCAGAACGCCAAAAACGAGCCAAGCCTAATGGGAATGGTGACTTGATGAAAATGGTTATGACTTAACTGGGATCCTTTTGGGCTGGGGGAGATGGTTGCAGCAGCCGACGAGCCGTTCGTTGTCTGCAGCCAAAACCGCACCTGAGGTAGGATGACGCCTGGGATTTATTAAAGATTGAATATCGGCATTTTGATTCCTTTTTTAAATATTTCTCGGCGCGGTTCGGATATTGTTTCTAGCTTTAGGTAACGAAAGCCCGGACTCAATCAGTCGCGATCGTGGCATTATCGCGCCTCCTCCAAATGAGCTTCAGCTCCGAAATCAGGCATTCGACGGAATGAGGCAAGGTGGGATTGGAAAAACCATTTGTGTAGAGCTGTAATTATGCGATCGGGAGATCAATTCTGATCCACTGGACTGGGCTGGTGTGTATCTGCACGTGTTTGTGTCTGCATAAGTACTTTTTACGAACAGCTAACGACGATCACTTCACTTTGCGAAAGCCAAGAAAGGGGGAAAACACATTTTCCCATGGTTCAACACCGCCAGGATCAACCAGCCCCAAACCGATCGCATGCCAACAACCGGGGCGACATATATCATGGAGCCGCACACCGCAACATGTCGCTGCAATTGCATCGGGCAAAACAACAACCACAACCCCAGCAGTACGGTAGCAGGGCAGGAACATACGTTTAATTATTTTATTTCACAGTGTCCGCAATGTCCTCGGGACACACACACTCACACACGAGGGGCTGCAGTTACTGCAAGGTAACTGTGTTCTGCCCGTTCATGCATCCTGTGCGTGGTCTGGAAGATGGTACACAACACGGTACACTTCCCGGGAAGCGTTTAAACCCCTTGGTCGTAGTGGTGGTTGCGCGAGAAATGAATGGACAACGAAGAAAGCAACAAAAAATGGCCCCAGTCGAACGTTCAAAACGACAAAATCCCTCGAGGGCTTTTACTGCAGCCTCGAGAGGAGGAAGATATACCGACGCCAACCGGGAAGCTTAGTTATTGGATTGCTGAAAACGAAGAGCAAGAGAGAGAGAGAGACTCGATACGGCAAATAAAACGGCCCGTCTTCGTGCGCCGACACTGTTGAGCTGGAAAAGTCGAGTAAAAGAGTAAATAATAAATATATGACAGGTTAGATGACAAATTGAAACGACAGCCCACGGTCTGCAAACGCTGCTGTGCGCAAAGGGTTTTACTTATCCCGGCAGTAATCTTTCCAATACCATCATCCAAACGTTCGGGATTTTTATTACTATTGATTACGGCAATCGGAAGCTGTGTGTGTCGTTAAAAAAACGCATACCATCAAAGCAATGAAACAGTTTTGCTTTAATTTGCAGCGCAAAAGTGTGCTCCAATCACGTGAGATTGAACGAACGATTGAAAGTGGCACGAAAGACTTCAATGCCGCAGTACGACACGAACCGACAGGCAGCTAATAATCCCCCGAAAATGGCTTGTACGGATGAAATGAAAGACACAAGCGCCAGCTGGAACATGATTCGAGCGATAATTATTAATCCTTCATGTCACAAAAGAGGTCCATGCTGTGTTGGTAAAGTGGAGCACGGCACATAGTTTGGGATTGGCTGCACTCCCCTCGGGGTTGGTGGTGGAAGCAGAGGAAGATTAATTCAAACAAGAATTGAAGATATATATTTTATCACGCTATCACAGCGATCGGAACGCGATCGACTATCAGCGTTCGTAGAGCGTTTGTGCAAAGTGTCGCGTGTTGTGTCCCCGGGTGCTTTGCGTGATATTTTTATACCATCAATTCGAGATTTGCGCTGGAGGAGGTTTCATTTCCTTCGCAAAACACTTTTGCACAAACCTGTACTGTACTGTAAAACCACACGCCCTGTAAAGGAGGTACGCACTCAAGTTTGCAATTTTGTAGCCAGTTAGTGTAGCCGGAGCTGCATCGACCGGAGGAGAATCCGCCATGGGACCGGAAATGGGATAACTATTTTGGCCCCGCTAGGGCGCCCGACGCCACTGCCTTTTTGCATCGGGTTTTATGATTCAATTTTTAAGCGATGCGCCGTATACGTTTTTAATTACGGATCGTAACCGTGGGCCGGCCATACGGTTTGCACTGCCAGCTCATCTCCGTACCGTCATCTCGGGCGGGCCTGGGGAAATTGGCCGATCTTGCCCGGTTTTTAGTGGCAGTTTTCAGGCTACACTGCTCCGTTTCGTTCCGCATGCAAATTAAAGTTCTCGCACTTGGTTCGTTCGGATGAAGCGGGTAAGGGAGGTCGGGGTGTCCGTGCGTGAAACGAAGTCTCCTTGCCTCCGCCCGGAGGGCAGTGATCTTCGGCAGTAAAGCTGAAGCGCTAGCGCGTCTCTCATTTCCTGTGTGCGTGATTAAGGCAGCCCGATCCAACGGGTAGCAAGTGTTTATGGTCGACGGTAACCCGATCTGCCTGCCCTGGTAACCTCCCACCACCACCACCTCTTAGGAGGTAGTTACACTTTTCCGCACGCAGTTACACACCTAGCGAGTTGAGATGGACCGACCAAACGGAGACGCCCCAGAAGGCATTAGGTTTGGTGAGGGGAGATTTTGTGTTTCTGCGAGAAGCGATGGCAACCGCTTGGGGGGTTGGGGCAATGAAACCGGGCAGAGCGAGGAGGCCAGTGGGTAGTAGTCATATTTACAAACGTCATTTGGTCGTTTACTGTATTATTAGTTTGTTTTAACGGCCAGATTGCACCCGGGGGCGATGTGTGCCTGTTGCACGGTTGCTACGGCCAGCAATGGGGACAGAAACATGAATGGAACTTTGCAGCAACTGTACCGAGCGCAAGATATGGTTAGCGCATCGGATGCTGCTTGTGGTCGTGTGTTTCTAACTGCTTTTTAGTTTTAATGAACCGCACAGCCTTCGATACGGCCAGCCACCTGTTTGCTTCATTGTAGGGACAGGCTGTTTTGCTGTTTCGAAAATAAGCGAATTTTTCACTACCCTTATTTTCTAATTTTGGCGCATTTAATGTTGTATAATTATTTACAATTATTTTGCCGAATTCTAATACTGGGGAGTATTGCAGAGTGTTTGCGTATTTCGGGATGCGCTCAGGTGCACGTTTTGAAAACCAATTATTTTGGGATGCTTCTTAACGACGCTCGAATCCGACGCTGCGCCGGAAGTTGGGGAGGAGTTTTGCAGCATCCAACACAACACACAACGAGCAGGAATTGGTTTTAGTACCGTTCGAACGCACAGCTTCAAGGACATTGCAGGAACGTTCGCGTCGAAAGGACAAAAGGCGCGTCGGTTGGTTGGCCGGGGGTTGTGAATTTATGATCGCAGCGCATCCCTCTGCCCGCGGGATATTCGTTGGGCGCTGTTCTACGGAATTTGAATGACCACAGGAAACGTTTAAATTATTCGCAAAACGTTTAACCTTCCCCTTCTTCCTCCCGCTCGTAGTACAAAACAACTCGTAACGCGCGGTTGGCTCACCGGTGGTTTGGTTTGCAGTTGTGATTTTCTCGTTAGCTGGCGTTACCACCCTTTTCGCGAGGCGCAGTCCGCGTTCGTGTTTTAATTTAAGCTGCAGTATTGCTGTATTCCTGCTGCTGCTGCTGCTGCTACCGAGGATCGAAGGTGTGGTCATATTTATTGCTTATCCTTTGCTTGAGCTCCCGCGTTTGCGCGTACAATTATGGATTTTACTTCCACAAAACTGGATTTTGGGGGAGGGCGGCCTGCACTGGACCTGGAAGCTGCAGCCGGAAATCGTTATCCAGTGCAACGGAGGCAAATTTGCTGGCAAAAGGACTTGAAATTAAAAACGTGAAAATAAAACGGAGCAAACACAACGGCACAACACAGACACATAAAGCAAGGGAATGATCGCTAAAACAAAGGGAAGCAAAAAGGGCAACAGGCAATTCGGAAGCACCCTACGGGGCTGGTGCGGCATGCCAAAAACAAAAACCGAAAAAAAGAAATCCAAAAGCGAAACGTTATCCTGAACGTTTCGTCCCGAGGGCAAGCAGAATGGCAGAAGGACAGCATCAGTAGCAGCATCAACAGCAGCAGCAGCAACAGTCGTCGAGTAATTGCACCGTTTCTTGCCGGACAGCTCTTTTTATTGTGGTTTGCGTTTTTACGTGAAATTATGCTTTCCTGCGCCTGCCCGGTTTTTTTTCTTCTCTCCGTTGTTGCCTTCGGGGTTGTTGCGGGTTGTGTTGGTTTGCGGAAATCTGTCTTTGGTTTTGGAGCTGGCATTCCGCTTGCGTGCTCGCTCTGTACATTCGAATCCTTTGCCCTGTGTGTGTGTGCCTGTGTGTGCTTTTTTTACGATCCATTCTCAAGCTTCCTGCTCGTCCTGCGCAGATCGATTTGCCTTCTGCCTCGGCCTGATCATATCGCCGATTGTTCGTGGGTAAGCTCATTTCATTGAGCCAATTTTACAAACGTGCTACCGAACGTGCCCCGCGACGTGCCCGGCGAAAGGGCTGCCCTGTCAGCTCGGTCACGGCACCGTGAATGAGGTTGCTCCAGTCACGATAATGGCTAATGATTGAGAGGCTGAGGTCAGTGTGGAAAATTGAAGCCGCTATCCGGACCCCTTACACGGGTCTGCAAGTGCGGGCTGCTGAACGATATGATATTCATTGATGAAACTGTTGTCGGCTGATGCTGCTCCGTCATCCCTCTACCAGGCTTTCTCTGTGGGGAAGCGTAAGGTTCATCAGTGGACGGGCAGGCAGCAGCCACCTGAGAATGACTGACGCTTGAAACAGTGAGCTCGTGAGGTCGGCAAATACAACCTCCCCGACCAGTTTTGTGCTCCACCCCGTTTTGGGGAGTGCTTGCGCGGTGCCAGGAAGATGGTATTTTAATTATAATTGTAATATAATTTAAAACGCAACCGAAAACGTGCACTTGCCGCAAGAATGGAGCTCGCTTTGTGGAGAGAGGAAGCGGGCTCGGTTGTGCGATGAATGAACCTAGCACGGCGTTGGAGATGTTTGTTAGTTTGATTTCGTGTGATGCGTCAAGATTTGAACATACAACCGCGTAAATAAGTCAACAGTTTTAATGGTCTGTTAGTCGTTGTGAAAACATTAAAAAGAGGCTTCCTTACTATTTGTTGATTATTATGGATGAACTTACATTCAAACGGAATAGGTAGAAAAATTGATGTTGATTTGAGCTTATAATAGCATTAAAACAATCTGAACTAGACTGTAGTACACCATTCTAGGAACCTTGACATTTATAGAAACATTTTTCTTTGTCCTTGTCTTGAAGAGATGTATTATCTTATGACAAATTCTATCTATTCGAACTTTACAATGACTAGGCCATAGCGCATTGTTAAAAATTTTAAACATAAATTAGTACAACTTTACGCTGAATTATTAAGAACTTCCTGATGCTGATCTTCTGAACCCGATGTTTCAAAATTGGGCTTAAATCTTGCCTGCAGCTATTAAATAAATAATGATATATTGTACATGACTTTTCATACTCTGCCATAATAAGCTAACTTCTAATTCTCATTTGAAATGGGAGAAATGAACGAGAATAGAACGTACACATATTTCAAGGGAATACATGAACTTCGTTTTCCAATCGGTTTTGGTGCAGTTCATCCGTTTGTTTAATGATGCGTTTATCCAAGAACAAGAACCGAGGATTGAATTCAAGTTGAAGTTATTCAATAATGATGTTTCTAAACCTAGTTCGCAATACGATACTTCGTGTCTTCAAACTATTGCCAATCAATAATAACATCATCATTGAATGTTAATGTGTATCAGTTCCTTGGAAATATGATATCTGCTGTCTTAAAATTCATAGCAAAAAGGATTGCCACAGGGCTTCACGCCTTTATGTAGAAAACTGCTCCAGACAGGAGAGCGATAATATAGTTTACAGTTATCGAGAAAATGCAGCACACAGTTGTCATTCGAAAAAAACAGCTTAATCAAATATTCAAAGCAAGATCGATCAATTTTACCATAGTGGATTCTATCGAACCCGATACGTCCTGTCCCTCGAGACGTGTATCTGAAACGCACAGGACTAGAATTAAAGGGACCCACCAATAATTAGGGCCCCGTGTGTGTGCGTCGAAACGTGAGGTTTCGTTTAATATTCTTGCCCTGAAAACTCAAACTCCCCACCGGCCGAAAACCACTGGAAGGTTGTTATTTAGTCTCGCTACCGCGCGCCGGCTTTGAGTGTGAGCCCGTGAGTAGTCCCGTCTTTCAGGTAGCGACCGTTATCGTGAAATTAGAAAATCAATCAAAGGCCTTGAAGGCGTTTTGCGATTGATTGAAGCAAATTTAAATATTTATTAGGTGCGGTGCTGAAATATCGGCTCGCGGGACCCATTGTGAGGGGTTTTTCAGGCTCCCTTTATCTCCCTGGCCGGTGCTGCTGCCGGCTACTGTACGGCTACCTTTTGGCTAGCTCTCCCCGCTCGGGCGGAGACTTAGACTTTGGAATGTCTTAGGTCGATGTGTGCAAAGTGGGGACAACCTAAAATCAACCACCAAAGCTTCCAAGTTACGCATGCTATTAGGTGAGGCGAGGAAAAGAGAAACAGGTAAGGCTTGCTCCTTTTAGTAGTGATCGTGATTGATCTGCATAAATCAAAACGACTCGGCTAGCCAATGACGACGACGATGACGACGGTGCCGAGTCCGTTTTCGGGTGTTCATTTTGTTACAATTTATTTCTAAAAAACCCCTGTTCTTCCCCCCTGTATCAACGATTAGCCCACTAGCCCGATCATGATGGCTGTCACGGGGCCCGCAGGAATCGAAAATGGGAAGGCACCCCGAAAACGGCACCTGAAAACTTGTAGTCGGCATTTGCGGCTCGATCGATTTGATCGATCAGTGTGCTGCTGCCCGTTCGATAGTGGTTGGGTGAGCACTAGAGTTTATCGAAATAAATCAAAAAGGCAGTCCGAGACGAGACCGGTCGGGAGCGTTCTATCGCAGTGCCCTAATCTGTGGTAATCGGTCGAATCGAAACCGAAAGCCTCGGCCTAAATGGCAGTGGTAGGGTCTGCTACAGCGTGTGTTTCAGTACCATCGAACGAAAACTATCCAAAAAATGCAGAGCGTAGAGTTTAGAAACCTCGCGCATTTGATTGAATGCAAATTAGCAGAGGGAGTCTTTTGATTGGAGAAATGTGTATGCACTCAAACCCGTGTGGGAGATGGTGGTGCTTAGGTAGCAGCCACAAGAAAAAACGCCAAGTCACACGAAACATTAACCACGCTGCTAACGGGCTGTCGGGCTGTTGGAATGTGCCGAAGGTGCTTTGAATATGCCACCGTGCGTCGATATGTGGGCCTTTGAGCCTGCATGCATGATTGAGATTGAGTCGGCCTGAGGGGTAGTCCACCGAGCGATGGATTAGGATAAATATGAGTAAACATGAGCGTACGGTGCTTTGGGATAGAGAGTGGAGCGATCCAAGGGATTTAACATGCACTCAACTGAATTTAAACTATCATCGCCCATCATACTATAATTATGAACTTAAGGTAATATATTCGATGATGCTTAAAAAATAAGCTAAATGTTACACAAATCCTACTGGAAAAGTTATATGATTAAGAATATATAAGAATTAAGATTATAATAAGGATTTAATTAAAACCACAAAAAAGTGAACAAACAGAAGAAAAGAGTGATATACTTGCTTGGGAATAAGAAAAACAAAGAATTCGGTTTCGATTAGGTAGCATGGAGCAGCATTGCCATGTGCCATCGTGAAGAGCCACTTGATAGAACAGAACGAATCAGGAGGGTAAAAGACGAAAAGAACCGAAAAGGGCTGACGGGATAAAAAAGGCGAATGCCATTTAAATTTGAAACTGATAAATTATCGAACGCACAGTAGCGACTTTGCGTTTCGAGCTAAACGGTTTTGAATGTAAATGAGTTCATTCGGTCCACCGCACACCCTACACCGTTTGCCGCTTCGATGTATTTTTTTTTGTTGCTGTTCTCCCCGCTTTCGATTCTTAATCGTCACAGCCACGGTAGCAGCGGCCAAGCAAGGAAGAGATTGAACTTAAACCCAGACACAACGCAACGTGTCTCGCAAGCCCCGTTTTTTCGCTGAGCATTCAATCGGGACTTCGGCTGTCATGTAATTGGGCTGCCCTGCTTCGCTTCACCGCCAAACCTTCGCTCCCGCAATAGGCTGTCGATCGAATTGGAATCGCTCGAGAAGCAGCAAACAGCAGCAGCCAAAAAAAAAAAAAAGGTTTTGCCGGGTGTCCTGCTGGTGAACCGACGAAGGTGTTTGGTGAAGAAACAAAACAAAGCAAAGGATTTAATTTTTCCGTTTCGATCCGTTCCGATGGTACCAGTTGCAGCAGGAGGGAGCGGCGCTGACTGATGGGTTTCATTAATTCGAACATTTCTCCTGCGGTGTTGGGAAATATTTCACAAACTTCGGCTGCGGCGTGAGAAATTGATTTATAAACTGTTGAACAGGGCGGTGCAGGGAGCGAAGCGGTGTCGCAACGGAATGGAGACAGAAGAATGACATGTGAAGAATTTGTAACTAGTTTGTAATAAAAAACAAAACGGTTAAAGCGCGGAAGATCATCATAAGGAACTATTGATTGTGACCGGTTGTGCGCTAGATGGCGTTGATACTTATTTAATAATGATTCCTGATTGCTTAAATACAAGACCTATCTTAAGAACACATTAACGTCGTACGAAACTGAAACATTTTTTTCAATAAATTTCCCATATTAAATGTCACCACGCTCTCAACACCTCCCTGCAAGCCTCACCAATAATGTATTCATCTTCAGCCCGCAATTATTCATATGCAGCGCTGCAATCGAGCAGCGCTTCCCTTCGCCATATAAATTGCACCTCTGTACATCAACGACGTACTTGACTTGAAACTCACCTTTAGGTCACGATCATGCAAGTGTGTGTGTGTGTGTGTGTGTGTGTGTGTGTGATACACAGATTACAAATTGGCTCTTTAGTGCTGCCTCTTTACAACAAGCGAACGATCAACGATCGAGCAAACGCCCGTTAAACCTGCTTGACCTCTGAACGATTCCTAACCGTACGCTTCCCCGTAACAGGTCGTTGAAATCTTTCCCTCGGTATCCAAAATGTATCGATCCCACGGAGCTGCTAGGCGTTCAATAGGAAGGGATAATCCCACCTCGGACGCTGTAAAACTGTTCCCCCCCCCCACCCCCCATTCCCAGCCCTGATAGCACGAACAGGGCACGCGCAGTTTACAACCACACGGAGACCACATTACATACCACATTTTCCCTTTTTTGGTAACAACAACGACAACCAAAGGTGAGGAAGACGTGGGAGGAGGGGGGGGGAGGCACTGGTTGGCGGCAAAACATCCTGTTTGCCACAAAAAGCGTCCCGGCCCGGACGAAGTAAATCGCGACAATTTAAGTAAATTGTAGATAAATAGATTCTAATGAAGACATTACGATCGAGCACTGCGAGCGAATGGGTGGGGGAGAAATTTATGAAAATTTATAGATTCGATAAGCGTTTACATGCGGCGGTGCATGTGTGCATTAAGCGTTCGGCTCGGCAGCCACTTTCGCAACAACAACAAAAAAAACAGGGTGGCGAACGGCACCGTTGATCGGCGATCGGATAGTGCATCCTATCGTGTATAATGGACCACGATCGCCGGGGGTATAATAATAACATAACCTCAAATATATTGATCATCATAAATTCAATAAACAAACGCGCGATCGCACACTCTCTTTCGCTCTCTGTCACACACACACACACTTGTATGTTGAGAGGCTGGGACGAGTGTCGATGAGAGAGGACGACAGACGGCGTGGTTGGGAAACTCACTCGGAAAACATTGCAGCATTTGAATGCGAGAGGAAAGGGATAAGGGCAGCGGATATTTTCGGATGATCACTCAAGTGCCTGGGAAAGCGTGGAGCATGGGATGGGGGGGATATGAAAATCACAGAATTGTCGATTTGCCGTTTCGAATCGGTCGGACCGCAGCGCGCTGCTTTGACTTTGAATGCCTCTAGCCTCTAGCGGGGCGTGGAGGTAAATAATGTCCAGAAATGGGGCAATAAATCTTTGCAAGTGTGTTGTATAATAATACTTTTACACTCGAGCGCCGGGCACGCTGCGGCCCGATTTGCCTGCCTGAAGTGCACGCGGGCGGGTAGTGGCTCTTGGGCGGTGGAAGAAACGCGCGGGCAAATCGCACCGGCACACACCGGAGCAGTTGTGTGTGTCCCCGTCTGCCACACAGCTCTACACAGCCGGTGTGTGCCGGTGTGGATGAAAGGAAAACTTCGTTCGGCAGTGCGCAACATAAATCTCGAGCCGTATCCGTAATTTCCCGCCCCCCCCCCCCCCCCCCCCTGCTCGGGGTGACTTCAATTCGTCTATTGAGGCGTCGCAGATCGATTGGCGAAAGGGCGACCAGGGATTTTGGATTAAGTCTTCCAACGCGAATGGCGGCGAACGTCCCTCGCCTTGCCCATTGTGCCCGTGCCGCGTTGTAGGTTGCGCAGGCGAAAATGATAGTAAAATTTAGTAGTTGATTGTAAATTGACAAATATCACAATAAATCTTGAGCCCGTTAGTATGCCGCCGTCAGTGGGCTCTCGCGAGTCGGGTTCGTCGCTTGGTGGTTTTGTCTGTTGCGATCGAGTCGAGTTCGAAACAATTTAATCAACCTGAGACTGATACTGTCGGCGGTGGAGAGTGGTGTACAAGGAAGGGAGAGTAAATCCAGGTCGTAAACTGGAAACCAAACATGAAAACAGTAGAAAAGCGTCTGCCCCGGCCAAGTACATGGGGCGATAAAAATAAAAATTAGACACATTATTTACATAGCCGGACGGAACGGGGATTCGGGTCGCAGGCGGTGCAGCAACATTTCGGATGATTACGAACGAAGCACCATTTACTCTTTATGACTCTTGGGTCGGGACATGCCTGGTAGAACCACGTTGAGGTTTCGCTGTACCCACCCAGTCAGTACGAAGGCACATCTTCTGCACCGCGAGCCTTAAATGGTTGTCCACCGTACCGGAGGGCCAAGGCTGTGTTATCAACGTGCGCAGTATAACTGCCCAAGAATCCACGCAAGCTGATCGGGAGCAGGACGCTAATTTGGGGCGACAAAAAAGTGCTTAAAAATGCCTCGCATCCGGCAGCCCAACCCGCTAGCCCATCCCCGGGGGTTTAATGGTGTCTGACGCGGGGTGCCGTTAAATGTTTGGCAAAATGCAGTTGAGATGATATTTGGTCCGTTTTGCGAGCCGCTTGCGAGCGCAGTTCTAATGATGACCGTTCGAGAGTTTGAACTCAACATTTTGAACGTGCTGTTGTCTGGAAGCCTCCGGTTGGGTAACGTTTTTGTGACGGCGACAGAATTGCTGGGCGGCAGACATATTTTAGGACGCGTTTGAAGCTTCCGAACCGGGTCGTGTTTGCTGTGCTGGTTTGTTGGATGGCTTTAACCCGCGCTCTTTTATGATGTACCATGTTTTAGTAGTTAGTTTTTGTTTTTCGTTTGAAAAGGGAACTGTTTTATTATTATTGCAAATGTAATTCTCCCAATCTCGCTGACGATTTGTCCTAATATGGCGGAGTGCAGTGCTTAAGAACATTGCAAAAACGGATGCAATGGCTGGGAATCTTCCTGGAGTAAACTGTAGATTGTGTTGGGAACGATTAAAAAAGGGTTAATTTGCTACACGCTGTGTTTGTGCTGATTAAAACAGGCAATAGTTATTTCCTTTACAATTATTTTCTTATAAAGAGAGTTAGATGATTCTCTGTGTATACAGGAGACAGATGATTCTTAAGATGACTTGTGGTCTTTTCTTAATTTTGTTTATTTTCTGCGTAATTAATCCTTGAGGCAGATGATAAATCTTATGATGTATATTTAAGCCATGAACGAATCAAATTAAGTTCAAATCTTCAATACCTATATGGATTAGTGATGCTAGAAAATTCAGCTGTTACTTTCACAGCGTATAGAGATAGGATATTGCCTTTCTAGCTGAGAAGAGGTTAGTTAAAAAATGGAAAATAATAAAAATGTTAACTCTAAAAAAATTAAATGCAAAGTTCATATTAATTTCCAGCATTTGTTGGCTAAACCATCGTTTAATTCTAATTGTTTATTATTTTACAACAAAACAAAAACCTGAAACATAAATTTGAATTGCTCGCGTGAAATCTTAAAACAGTGTGCAACAAAGAACCAAAAGACAAACATACACATACAAACAAACTTAGTCGTCACAGTTCACCTGCTGGAGTCAGTGCTCTGTAGGTTAATCGATCGGTTACGGTGGTAATGGGCTAAAATACGCAGCTTTTGTTCGTGGTAACGATTCTGATGCGCAGAAATCTGAAGAGCACGAAACAGAAGGTTGAAACAAAAACAACAAAAAAATACCTAAAAGTAAGGAAACTCAATCATCAATGAACAAATGGAGCGTATTTAACATCGTTTAATGATGCGGAAAAAGGGCAAACTGGCCTTTTTTGGTGTGCTGTCCCAAGTTTTCCCCCTTATTTGTGTGATAAATCGTGCAAAGGTGGATCGGGTTTTTCCTAACGGGTCCGCGCAGGTCGTGTGTGCTGCAGGAAATGAGCGTTCATCACTTGATGCCGTAGCGAATTGAAGTCTTTCCTTTTTCCAAAAAACTAATCGGAGATTCAGATGAAATGGACGGTAGGATAGTGGCTACTGTTCGGAATGATTATTCCATTATCGGCCGAACAGATAGAAAAGGGGCCGAGGGAAAACTATTTTCAGCCACAAGCACCGAAGCGTTTCCAGCACACCTATATCTGCCATCTAATCGGCGTCTTGTATTTGTTAATGAGCGAATATCAATTGAATTCGTTAGATTGCGCGAGCGAGCGCACCCGTACCGTAGATGCCGCTGGCAGTGAACCCGAGAGATGCCGAATGATGAAAACACATTTTTGTTCCCCTTCCATTTCCACCCCTTCAAGTGTAACTGAACACCTCCCCCCCTGATCCAATCAGCTGCTGCAAAACATCATAATCGTTTAGTAGTTGCGAATGTTTCCCGGGCAACGGCATCCACAGTTAATCGATTCCGCCGCCAGGCGTTTGGGTAATTAGCAACTTAATACGAGCAAATGCGGCATTGCTGCCATCGGGAGATTTCCTCGACATCCACCCCTTTCCCCCTTGCGATTAATATCACGAAATGATTTGCGCGTTTCTGTGCCGGGGCCCAAACCAGAGCCAAATTTCGTGCGCGCAATAAAATGTTATGTCCCGTAAAAATCACTTCACCCGCTTTGCAGTGCCCAACCGCAAGCGCAAACACATGCGAAAAACAAATCACAAACGCCGATCGATTACCGCTTCGGTGGCGATCAACGATTGCGGTGCCTCCGGTGTGTAGCAGTAGCGCAGTGGTAGTAGCACCAGCAGCAGCCTCAACAAATGCAGTTCAAATCGAGATCGTGTGGATTAGCGAGCGCGGCGAGCCGTCGACGGGAGGCCGAGCAGAAAGCGGGCGAGCAAATAAATTGAACCATAAATAAAATAAATGCAAATAAATAAACATTCCCACGCTAGCGGGCGGATGTTGACTGTAGGGAGGAGAGCTGGGGGATGATGCCCGGGGGGGCAGCAACAAGATAATACTTTGATTTAAGCTGCGCTCGTTTAATTCAAAGCTCAATTGTGGAATGTTTTTAAACATTCCCCGCGTGCGTGCGCGTTACACTTGAAGGCGATTTGTGAGGGCGTTCGTTATGAGCTTTTGCAGTCAGAAGCGATATTTTCCATCACCATCTCCTCCTTGTGCTGTAATAGCAGCACAAAAATCCATAACATCACAAGAAGGTGTAGGTTAATGTTTTTCCATGTTACTGGCGATACAGGAAGCACAAACACAAGGCAGTTATCGTGTTATCGGTTTCGCGTTAAAGAGCAATGAAAAAGGCCCGCCTGGCGCGGGGGCGAAAGCTGAAAGGGTAGAAAAGGGACGGCAAACGAAAGCCGTCGGTATCGGTTTATGTACATTGCGCATTAATCCTTTGCCGGTACCTTTGCGCTTTGCAGGTAAATAGCGAGCGTGTGCGATAAAGCAAATGTTTTCTCCTGCAAGGATAGGTTAATAATCTCGAACAACTTCTGGTATGCTACCGTGTGTGCGGCTTGCTGCCAGAAACAAAGAGCAAGAGAGAAAGAAGAAGAAAAATACACTTAATCCCACACACACACACACATAAGCCGTTAAAGACTTTAAGCAAATAGGCCCGGGTGGAAGGTGGAAGGAATTGAGAAGTTCCAGCAATCATTCCAGTAGCCAATCGGCCAATGATTGGAGCTGACCTCCTCTGCGGGATTTGCCTGCCAGGGGGAAGCGCATCCACTGCATCCACAAACAATGCATCCCCGGTGCTCGATGCACTTGCAGTGTAAAAAAGGGGAAGCAAAAAATAGAAGGAGAAAAAGTAAACACAGAACCTCCCCACAATCAAACGCATCTCGTGGTGCGGGTGAAGCGCTGTACAAAAAAAAAAAAGCTTTTAAAATCATGCCGCCCCAAACTCCCCAAGCTCCTGTTCAAAGTGGTAGAAGAAGTGGTGGTGGTGGTGATGGCATGTGGAGCCGCTTTATTGTATCAGAATCAGGTACGGGAAACCCTACAGGCTGCAAGGAAGGAACGAGACGGAATCGATCCTTCCCCCCACACGCGAGGGAAATCCTTTTGCAAGAAACGGAAGCATCCGGCCTCGAAAGCGTGTGTCCGCTGTGTGCGACCATTGTTAATTCGCCGCGAGAATGGGTTGAATATTGATTTTATCGGAAGCGGATCTCTTTGAAGGCGGGCTTTGAAAGCGAAGAATTCGATCGGCCGAGTGCATTACCTTCGTGGGAGACTTTCGTAAGATTCGCTGGGGCATATATGTGCAAAAAAAAGGAAACTAAAGAGACGACATACGACACGGAGTATGGCGGAGGGAAGGAATTAAACGCATCTGCCCCGGTTACCGTGGTTTTGCCCGGTTGGAGAAAATCACGGACCCGGTCGATAGATGAGCGTAGTGTCTTTTTGCATTCTGTTTTTTTCATTCACTACTTCGAGAACAAGTCCTCCTCCAAACGCTGTGGATCTGCATCCAGAGAGCCTTGTACTGGAAGGATTGGGCGGTTGGAGGCTTGCGAGATTCAAGATTCGAGGTCCATCCACGCAAGATAGTGACGGTGGTCCCGCGTCCCGGTGCGTCCCTTTGCAGAGCCCTCCCTAAGTGCAGTGACGTACAGTAATATGCATCCGAGTGCGTTTTTTGTCTGTACTTTCCTTCCCAAGAGATCGCCAATGATCATGTGTATGGTTTTTTTTGCTGTGTGTTGTACCAACTCTTACCATGATACCGAAACCATTGAAGCAGGGATTAAGCATCTCTTGTAACGATTTTTGCGACTTTTTTCTCTCCTTTCAGTGCGCATGTGCTTGTGTTCATGCTGCAACTCTTTAATGTCCCGAACTGCATTTTGGCGGCACCCTTTGGTGAAGAGTTCGATTGAACTTCGATGCGATGTGCGAGCATTTGCGTAACGCGTAACGGTCAGCGCACAAGTGCACACATGTTTGATCAAAAATGAAAAGAACTTCCATCTCGAAAGCTTGAGCATTCTTTTTACTTGCGCTTGATGAAAGTGTGTGGTACCAATGATTCAGATCGGATCGGTTTCCACCGGCTCTTGTAAATCACCGATGCGGGGTGGTGTGCCTGTCCGATCCGGGCAGGCATCGATGCATTAAACGTCCCATAATTAGTCGGCTGTCAATCTGGCTGACCAGTTTGAGTGAAATAAATGCATCCGAAACGCGTTCCGGGCGATTGTATGGTGGCACGCGTGGCAACGCGTTGCCGCAAAGAAACGGGCAGCAAATTTAGTGTCCCGATACTCGGTGACATGGGACATGGATTTGTCCCGTGCCCGGGCGTGCGTGTGTGGGTGATCGATCGATCATCGATAAAGTCTAATTTAAATCGTAACCCGATTTGTGGCCCCGCAACTGAATCGCGACCAATTAGTCCCGCGAGACAGCGCCAAGGGGTTTTGATGGGTTCAATAATTTAGCCACCCGGTGCTAGGGATTGCTGTCTGTGTACAGCAGTGCACAAATCGTTCCGTTGCTTCCGATACGGACATTGTATGGGTCTCTTCTCCCCCCTTCGGAGGAGATACAATTTACGGCCCTATTCTATTGCTGCTGTTCTCGATTACCCGCACAGATTAGCTTCCTTAAAAACCCGTTGGGAAATAATCGTCAAAGATAGAGAAAAAGGCAAAGGGTATCGCTTACCGTACCAGGTTGGGGGAAAATTGGTAGCAGCAAATAATAAAAGTAATTTGTGAAGCGGGTACAAATCGGGCACGGAGCGGATCGGAGCGATGCATAAACCGGCTCCGTCATGCTCCTAGACGCGCGGCGCGGATTTCAACGCGTCCGTAGACGCGGGTCCGGCCCGGGGAGAGGGGGCAAGTATCGCGAGCCAATACCGTATATTCATAAATAATATCATTAAATTGAATGATTATTTATAATTTATTATTACAGGTATCGATTTCACGATTTATTTTCACCTTCCGTTCGGCGACGGTGAGGTTCACCGGGGGTTTCTCCCTGTACTCGGGACACGCAAGCGTGTCGGTCAGTGGTGGTTGGCCTGGAATCTAGCAGCAGCCTGGCGAGGAATTAGATGGTATTAAAGTATTAGACAAATTTTGCCAAGCGCCTACCTTGCGGGTCCTTTTTGGTGGTTCGTTTTAATAGGGGGAGCCTGCCGGAGGGGGTTCAATTTTCTCCCTCTCTCGCTCTCGCTCTGTCTGCTCGGAAAGGAGAGATCATTATCGCTAATTCTAGCATATCGATGATTATGATTGGCGATCGGATAAAAGTGAAAGGTGCTACTGGTGGTTTGTATCGGCCGCTTGCATCTTTCACCCCCCTGTTTGGCACAAATCAATCGAAGCTTTTTGGTTCGGTTTGGGTGCGTGATACATAACCAGCGAAGGTAATCTAATAAAATGAAAAATCACCACTCGCCCATACCACACACACACACACAGACTCAGAGTGGTAATTTTCGGCACGGGATGCTTGCGGCAAATGCAGACATCTCTCAGAAAATCCCAAAAAGAACCCCCCCCCCCACTGTGCTGGTGCGTTTTTGCATGGTAGAGTGCAATTAGCCGCCGGGGTAGGTTTGAATTTTTCGCCGGAATTCTAACGTGTGCAATATTGCACACGATTGCGCAGAGATTCTGGTGAAAAAAAAAATCCATGGACAGAAACTTGGACGCGAATGAGTAACTAGCCTCCGGGAGGTGAGCAAGCAAAAGGTTTCTTTTTTTTTTCAAAAAAAGGATATTTTAAGAATCCGACTCCAACTTACGGAGAAGACGCTCAGGGACATTCCGGGCGCTTAATAATCCGGTGTAGATCGGTGTGTGTGTGTGTGTTTTTTGGAAGTATGAATTTAAATATCACTTCGGGTGCGCACAAAGGTAGGCAAGGCTTGGCTGGCTCCGCATTAGCCGGCAACCGTCGGTGGAGTCCCAAGTAGCACGTGTTTGCGTGCGTGTGTGTGTGTGGGGTGGTCGAGCCGAGTCACGAACCGCATTGGCACAGGCCCCGGCCCCTTGATTATAGCCCTGTGCGGAAGCGGAATTTAGTCGAGATTTAATGCTTGTTTAAGACGGCCGGCTCGCCCAACGGCTCGTTTACACTTCCTAAGAAAACGCACCGCCACCAAACAGCTTCAACAGCTTGCGGGCGTTGGAGCAGTTGGAAATTGATGCGAAAAGAAGAAGAAGAAGAGGAAGGGGGTAAAAATGGATCACAAATCTCGAGCCCACCGCGTCGTAGAAGGTACGGAGGCGCTTTGCGCAGGAATCAAACCGGGCGCTACAGGGGCAGCAGAAGCACCCGACGCTTCGAAATAAATCCCCTAGTCCACAGCGCACACAAGGGTATCATTAGCAGCAGCAGTGAGGGGAGTTTTTTTTCGGGATTTGTGAAAGAATTTTTCCCCCGAGGGAGCAGGCAGCTTTTGGGATGGAAGGCAATGTTGGCAATGTGTGCTGCTGCTGTCGGTTTGCTGTCAGTGTGGTTGGGGCCTGCGTTGGCCTGCTTGAGCGATATGGTGTGTTATTAAAAAGCACTACCGTTCTTGTTTGCACATGACGTGGAGCAGTTTCGGTACAGATCGGTATGCTCCCTCGAGCTGCGAGTGGAATGAGGTTTAGGTGGATGAACATTGCTTGTGTATAGAAGCGTTTATCTGCAGCTCTTTTTGAAGATACATGAAGTCTGTGAAGTAGACTATGCAGTAGAAAGTCCTGACAGATTTAATGATAAAACATTCAATTAATAATTACATTTTATTGCACTATTTATGCTTTTTGTTGATGTAAATTTTGAGCACTGTTCATTTAAATTGTTCAATAATTGGCGTAAGCTCGTCCGCAGTTATTGATCAGGATAATTGGCACTCAGAACACTGAGAGTGGTCCTGAATATTCCTGCAGCAGACAGAAGCAATAATTAGATTTTAGAGGTTGTTGAGCAAGTGAGTTCGTCACAAATGTACACTTTTTCTGTTCATTATAATAATAACTGGTCATAATACCAGTGAAAGCCATCCCGTAAAGTTACGCCACATTTTTGTTCGTGTTGTATTATAATAATTAATGTAAATACTTTGGAGCATTCATTTTTGCTTGCAAAAGATCCTTAAAAACTGTACGTTATTACGCAACTCAAGGTGCAGAAACTTAACGACCTTTTTGCATTAAAAATACAAAACTGGCGCCCCGAAATAAAGAAAGAATAATTGCGCAAAACAATAAAACCGTGCGCACCATTGTGCGTAAAACGAAACAATTCCCCGTCAGCCATAGTTTTGCGGGCATAAACATGATTTTATAGCATCCTGTAATGAACAGGATGGTCGAGGCAGATGCCTTCTGGTACGGATCTCGGAATAGTCAGCCCATGAATATGGTTAACAATTAGCACAAACAGATAAATAGGTTTTACAGTGATCTCTTTCTCTGTGGCTGAAACACACAGAAACACGTGTCGTTTTTTGGGTCGCCCGTCGAGTTTGTGCAGCACTGGCGAGCATCGGCCCAACCATAAATAGATGATTTAATGGTTGTGATGCCGCGCGAGAAGTGCAGCGTTCCGAGCCGATCATTACCCAGAAGTGCCCCGGTGAGCCTGGCTGTGCGCAACATAAAACGTACTCCACACCACACATAAAACGTTGATCCTTAATCACATGTCCACCTGCAACGGCAAGCAGCGCGCATCTTCGCGGTGAAGAAGCAGGTGATTTTTTGTGTGGGGTGGAAAATTTGAAGAAAGAAAGCAAAGACGGAGAGCAGAAAATAGGAGAAGCGAAGCAAGGCGCATCCTTAAATTGCACCTTCTGGTTTTCACTTTCCTATGAGGGAACCGTTTTTTTTTTTCACCCTCCTGAAGTTCCACACTCGGTGCGCTTGTGTGTGCCGTTAGATGGAATCCACGGGGATTAGAGAGGTTTTAATTTCCATTAGAAAGGTATGAGGTAGGGCCAATGGGAGAATTCCTAGAACAAGGATAGAGGCCGATCGACCGGTGGTGCCAACCACTGATCGAGACTGATCGATACACTTCGATCCACTGTCCTTAAGCTCAAGGTGTAAAACAGAAAGTTCTTGATTTCTTCCACGCAGAGCAAGAACAGAAATAAATTGAATGTTTAATTCTATCGTTAAAAATGAGTAAAAAATGCTTCATAAAACATTTTATCATCGCGTTCAGAATGAATAATGCTTTTCGCCCCACGGGTGCACCGAAAAACTCGGCAGTAATCAAAACGTTTTCATTAGAGTATGTGTGTGTGTGTGTCTGCAATTTGCGGGTTATTTTGCTGCATCCAGAAGCTTTAGGGCAAGCATTCCTACGCAGGTTGACACGCAATGGGCAAATAATTCATTCCAATACTAACACTACCAACCCGATTCCGGTCTCTCCGCAACCGTTAATGATCTATTTCGGAAGTTTGGCGCGACCAAAGTTTGCTGCTTTTTTGTTTTTTTTTTCTGGTGCAGGCTCATATTCTAATGGCGCTGCCGTACGTGCCGGAACGTTAATGACGAATTTGCGTTTAGCGTGCGTGTGTGTGTCTGTCGGTATGCAAAACGAAACCTGCCGCAGTTTGGCAAAGTGAACAATATTAAATCGTTCGCTCGTGCGCATGGTTTACCAGGGGGCAAAATAATAAAAAAAAACCATCCTCAAAAACAGTTGCACCCTGTTTTCCGGCGAACGGTTGGCAGCGTCGGTCGGTCAGTTTTGGCTGAAGGCACGATCACGACCGTGGCACGCACTTGGGCGAGGAGTGCGCGCGCGTAAACGATCGGGTTAGAACCGTGCGCATGGTAGAACTGCCGATCGCGTAGCGGAAGCAGTCTCTTGCGCGGTAGCCGCCTGCACCACCACCAGGGCAACATTGGCATGAGGCAAAAAAAAGAAAACCTGCATTTGCATGATGCACTTGGTTTGATTTTTCGTGTTTCCTCCTGGCCGCAGCATCGGTACACGGAAGGTGAAGGGAGCGAAAATTGCCGGTTTTGCAAATTACAAAATCGTGATTAGCGCACAAGCCGAGCGCACGATCGACAAAGTGTGATCGACCGAGAAAAAGGTCTATTAGAGCGGGAGTGAGGCTTGCGGTGTGCAGAAGATGTGCTGATCAAAGAGTGAAACAAGAACAACAGCACACACCCAAACGACCCAAACGACGGATAAGGGAATGGCACAAGCACCGTAGTAACGAAGAATCAGCAACGAACAGGCACAGGCAGACGAACACTTTCAGCGAATGACATGCAAAGTGCGGTGCCGAAGGTGATTCCGCAAGCGGGCAGACAGAACGGTCAGCTGACAACACGCTCGCCACGAACGCGTAATACGTCCGCATGGGGCGTAATACAAGTGGCACTGTCACATTTCAATTCATAATCTGTCCGTCCGGTCCGGTGTTCGTGTGTCTGCTGGGCCGTTCTTGCTGCTCCGGCTATCGCGGTCTTCCCGTACGTCAATGCGAAGGATGGCGCGGCGATTGCGATCGTTCGAACAACACATCGGTCGTCTCGCGTCCACCGAAATACGCGTCCAGCCAGCGCGGTTTGGACATCGGCACGAAGATGTTTATTATAATAAAACATTAGGGACTAAAAGTACGCGCGACGGTTCGACGGTGCGGTCATTTAATCGGAATCAATTTTATGTAAATCATTGGTTCGCTGCAGACGACGAACCGTGCGCTCGGAGGGGATTGGGGGATGAGTATTGAGACCGATGGTGGTGGTGGTGGTCCTGTGAGACAGTGTCTGTAGTGGACGAAGATTGAGCTTTGGCTACTGTGGTTTTCCGTGGCTGTGTCTACGAAATGGTGCGATAGATGGAGCCGTTGCTTGGAGGCTGTGTTTTGATGGAAGCTAAACAGTAAATGGTTCACGGCAAATGGGACGGAGATGACGAAGAAGGACCGTATTCTATGATATTTAAGCAAGTTTTGATTGTATTAGTACTACGAGGATCAATATGTTTGATTATTGATTGTTGTTTTTTTAATGTTTTTAGTAAATTTGGTTCAATATGTGGAAATTTTTGGTTCAATTTGTCATAAATTGATCATCATTTTGATGAATTAGTTATGACAGGATGTATCCTATATGTCTTAAAGTGTGGCATAAAATTAGCTTTAAATAAGTTAAAATTGTCATTTAATTCTTAAAAAAAAAAACAATTTTAAAATTCTAATACTTTCTAGAACATAAATTTAATCTTCATTTTACGAACCATCTTCACACCGGCGTCAGCCTGTTATGTGACGCTACTCGTGTTTCTTCCCTTCCCAGCACGGACCTGTGTGGAAGGATTTGGAGGCTTTCCATCCTTTCCGGCCCGTCCAGTCGGGATCCATTTAGACAATGTATGTGCATAAATTTACCATACATTAATGTTGTACAAACTGATTTGATGAATTTCTCATCGCGCTCAAGCGAGAAAGCACTCTTCCCTGTCCTTGCCTGTCCCTGCTCCCTGGCTCGGAGGTGGTTAAAAACGATCCAAGCGTTTAAAATTCGTCCTCAAAGTGTTCGGTAGTCCACGCTCTCTACCGTCCCCATAGCTTGCCGTGCGCGCTGAACACTAATAGACGGCAGGGTAACGGCTTAGCAGCGCTTAGAAACGATCGAACGAATCTTCCACTATGAACCGTCGTCTGAGGCACACAGCCTGATGAACGGAGGCCGGGAGGCTACTGTGGTGGTAGTAGCTGATCAGAGAAAAGAAGGCCGTTCCCTCCCCCAAGAGATGAGTTTTTTTTTCTACTGTATTTTGGGAGGAACATCATCGAAAAAGATCCATTAGTGGATCGGAGAAAGAGAGAGACAGAGAGAAGGCCCGTAACAAGTGCTTCTCCCCGATTCCAGAGGCAAAAAGGCGCTAGCCTAACTATAACATTAATTTTAAATAGATTGAAAAAGATTTATGTCTACCAGATCGTTATCTAGGCTGGGCATGTAGCCGCATGTGCTGTAGACGAGATGTTCGTCCAAATCCATTCACATCCCCTTCTGCAGTCTCTAAACGGGAGTGAAAACATTGTCTCTAACGATGCTTACGATGATCGGGAGATTTCGCTTATAGCTGTGGCGTGGTGCCGTTGTGCTACTGGCGGCGGCGGCGGCGTGGTCTACTGCCCGACGCGAAGGCTCGCGCACATGTCGGAGACGCAAAGAATGGGCCAACGAGGAGATGGGGGGGTTGATGCGTGTGGTGTAGTAAACATGTCCATCTAATAACCACAGCCCACCCATGCGCGCTGGCGGTCGGTCCACCAAGCCAGCTGTCCGGCCTTTTTGAAGAGCTGCTTCTGCTGGTCAGCCTGTTCCGAGCACGAAAAGTCGCGGAGGGAAAGGATGCCCTTTCGGCCAACAGTGGAAGCCATCAAAAGCAGGAGATATCGCTCTAATCCGCAAGCAAGCAAAAGTTGTTTATCATCGCAGATTATGGAATTAATTTTGACTGAGAGAAGGACAAGAAGCAGTATGACATTGTATCATAAAGTGTCTTTGCAGAGTTTGGTTTTTAATATAGTTTTGTTCCTTCGTTTGGGGAGCAATCAATTTCCTTTCGGGTTTCGGTACACCTTTATAAGGACCATCTGTGTGTTCGCACAAAATAAATATATGCAAATTTTGAGTTTTCTGGAGCTTTAGACCTTGATGGAAGTCCGTAAGGATAAATCATGAACCCGATTGGAAAGCAACCACATTGAGAAGCAGCTCGAGGTCAAGGATTTGAATATCTGCAGTCGAAAAGGACGAGCAGGGCCAACAAAAAAACAAAACCGGAGCTGTGCATAATCGGTCAAGTACGGGCGCAGCACGATCGATCGTGCCCATACGTACGTCAATCATTGTGGGATTGTGTGAATCCGCAGGCAAACTGCCTCCACCCCCCCGGCAGGGGAAAAACAGTCGATCGAATTGAATGAATTTTGAATAAATAATAAACATCCGGTGCACGGAGGGAGCAAAAGGAAGCTCTCGAATTCGAGCTGCCAGCGAGGAGGCATTTGGAGTTGGCGGCGCATTGAATGATGCAAGGCCACAGCCCATTCAGAACGGTTCCCATCCGCTTCTCGTTGCGCGAAAACTTTGCAGACGATGGTCCGCAGTGAATGAAGTGACTTCTTCCCTTACGTTCGGGGTTGTCCGGTGAAGAAGTTCGTGGTTTTTTTTCCCCCGCACCGGATGCAACAGGGCCAGAAAAGCATCGTGAGCGCCCCAACCGAAACCCCATGACACATGAAATTGACAGCCTTTTAATATTTCCAAGCGTCCAGGAGAGTATTTTATTGCGTTTAATTTCAACTGGCAGTGATGTGGTTTTTCTTTCGCCCTTTTGCGGAGCGAAACTTGCCTTTTTCCCTAGGCCCGATCGTGCTGCAAGGGTGGAGAGCGAGGGATGGAAAGGAGATCTTTTCACTGCAGTTGCAGCCGTCGTGCGGTGAACGTCGGCACGTCGAACTGCCATGTTTTCCGTCAGCCTGCACCGGGTCCGGGGCATCGCGCGTGATAGTGGAGTGATGTGTGACCGGCGCTTTGGCTTCGGCGGCGGCAACTCGCCCCGCGTATGAAGAGAGCGCTTTTGAGCGCTTGAATTAAGCGAAACAAAAACATCGAAAAGCGGTGGATACAGTGGCTGACTTAAAGCAAAAAAGAAAAGCGTATAGCGAACCCCCAAACGGGGCTGCAGAGAACTCGCTGCTGGCAAGACTCATCGGAGGCATTTGGATCGTATTGTTTTTCCCACCGGTCGCACTCTCTGTTGTTGCAGTAGCTTGTTGTTATTATTTTCTGCTCTTTTTTGTTTGTTTGTTTGCTGAGCGGGTGGAAATCGATGGTGGCGTCAGCCCGCAAAATCGCAGCCAAGTCAGGTCCCGCGTGGAGCGTGGAGGCTGACAGCTTCAAGTTGAAGAATGAAAACGTTCGCAGTTTTGACAGCAATTCACTGACACCTCTCGCGCGCGCGGTGTGTATGCCCGGTGACGTGCTGACGGGTCTGGCGGGCGCGACAGCGGCACGAATTGAGTGATAAAAGTCAAACGATCGCAATTGTTTGAATGAACTGGCATGAGAGGTTGACATGTTTCCGTCGCGGTAAGCGCGCCGTAAAGGTCGTCCCGGGGGTGGGGGATGTAGTGGCCGTTTTGCTGGTTAAGTAACTCGAACTTTGGTTTCGTGATGAATCGGTTTGAGGAGGGGTAAAGTGTCAGTGGAGGTGGTGGTGTAAAGATATGCACGATGGAAATGGGCTTTGATTTACATTGTTCGTGTATGGTAATGAAGATCGGATGCGATATAAATTTCATATCGCCAGTTCAACAAAGTTGATGGGAGATGATTATTTATGCACTGCTGGACGATTGAATATGGGTTTGGGAAGGTGAAATGCTGGCAAAAGGACGTAACAATGAGAAGCTTCATTCTGTACAAGTGAAAGAATAATACTTAACATTATTTTTACATATTTGTTTGGATTTAAAACTCGCAATGCCTGTAAGATTACGTTACCGGTCTCATGTGCACTCTTAGTAGGAACTAATCGAGCACAAATACTATAGAACACAATATATAAACAAACAAACAAACAAACAAGAAACAAATGACTTGCCTCGCGGAGTCTACAAATCTATCAGGATGTAGGAATTCATAAAAAATACTATTTATATTGAGGATATTGGAAAAAGGATCCAATTCCAATTGGATATTGGAATATTTAAAAGGCTAAATAGCCATAGAATACAAAGAAAAACTAGGAAAGTAAAGCAAAATGGAACAAACAAAATCTAAATCGCACACCAATCACTGCTTTGTGTCATTTTTAATAAATGGTTTTGTTCTATCAATACATAATGATTTTCCAACAGTGTACCTTTATCAATCAATAAAAAATCCACGAAATACCTACTAATCATAATTTGTTGATCGCATGAAACAATAAAAAAATTATAACATTAAAAAAACAATTTCCTTCTTCCAATTCTTTCCAGTTGCTTCCTAAACAGATTAAATGACAGTAATTTCTTTACAGTAGCCTGCAGACCCCTTGAAATGAAGTTAAAGCGCTCAGTAGTCAGCTATCCGGTTAGCTAAAGCTTGCACCGTGTGCACGATCGATCGAGCGTGAAACGTAATGCGAATCGGATCAATGAAGCACATACACACACACACGGAATCCGTCCCACCATTCCGGGACCATAGCTCGCGATCGCGACCGTGATTTGAACCAATCAGAGCGCGGCCCAGTTGGCAGTGACCGCTCCCACTGGGTTCCCGATCGCGCGCACCACCCGAACGAGCGAACAATCTTCTGCTATGGGGGGAGAGGCAGCATAAGAAAAAGCTTTCGAATAGGGGCTGGAAAGCTTTTGGAGCATAAGAAACTGGTCCGTTTCTTAAGGAGCTTTGCCCAGTGTAAGAGTGTGCGTTTTGCTGCTCGTGTAAGATGTAGGGGAGGCTTCACCGTTCGTTGCCACTCTGCACACTGTTGCCATCTTTCGCCCAAATAAGGGAGGAGACAGCGAACAGGCAGCGCAAAGCAGAGAAGTCAACTGAAGCATAAACCGCGACCGTAACACACATACACAACAAAGCAAAGGCGGTGAAGAAGTCACCACCGGTGGTGCTTTTGTTGCTCCCTTTTCCCCAGTCCGTCCGTCCGTTCCATCGCTCCTTGGGATCGGAAAATGGGTAGAATGAAGCAAACGGCAACAACCGCAGGCACCTTACTCGATCCTCGATAGCCCTTCGAACCCTGTGCGGCAGGTTTCCGATCGCAGCAGGTTTCGGATCGCGCAAGCTTCGGGTTTCGGTGCGGCTGTGTGCGTTGGTATGCGCAACAGCATGCGCAATGTGCCGCCGCGGCTGCTACAGTTAAGGCGAGCTTTATGGCGAGCCTTTACTGCGCCCGGCGGCGAGCGTGAGCGAGACAGCTCCGGTCCGATCGGGATCGAGAAAAGGGATGGAGAGCGTGTGATCGCCGCGGATCGAATGCTGCCCGGGCTTCGACACACAGAGACAGACGGGAAGGTCACGGGCAGATCGCGACGATCTCCGGTGGCCAGTATTTGTGCAAACGTCGTCGCAAGCGGGTCGTACTCGGGACCGCTGCACAGTTTATATTTAAAAAAAAACAGGAAGGAAGAATCTTTCTATCTTCTGTAGACAGCATTTCGTTGTTCGCAAAAGAGGTTCGTCGCTTATCGTGCGAAGTCTTTCGATATTATTGGAATTCGGTGTTTACGGTGTTGTTTTGCGATAGCCTTTTTTCCTTTTGCTTCGACAATCAATCCAGTTCGATGCAGTGACTACCGAGAGCGTGACAACAAGAGACCAGTAAGGCCACCGGTAAAAGAAATGGTGACTGACTGACAGATTTCAAGTGTTTTGCATGAGCCGTCGGTGTGCGCAGCATTCGTGCGTGATGGAAGCAGTAGTACCGGCCGGTCGAACGATCGACACAAAACAGCAATGAAAACGTAGCTGCAATCCGTACCTGTAGTTTAGTAGTTATTTGTTCGCTTCAAGAGTCTATGGTAGTGATCGAAGATCATCCGCCCAGTGTTTTCGAGGTTTCCTTTTGCTTCGCCGTGCGTGACAGTTGGAGTGATTTTGGTAGTGATTTCGATAGTAACAGTGATTTCGTACGCGAGTGAGGTTGAGTTTTGCATTGAGGAAGTGACGGGTGCTTTACAGCGACAAAAGGGACATTTTACATAAGAAACAGGGGGAAAACAACAAAATACGAACATGGAAACGTGTGTGTTAATACCGCAGGAGTTTGCACTGGCTGTGACGGGTGTGGGTGCCCGCAACTCCCGCGAACAGACGGCCACCGTGTGGTCGAACACGAGCATCCCGCAAGGAACGCTGTGCTATCCTTTCCAAGGCACGGTGCGCATCGACAATTTGGACGTTTACTCCACCATCGAGGAGGATGACGTAAGTAACCGTTTTCTAGAACTTTACAGTAGTGTAAGGCAAACAGGGCAGGTTTAAAGCACCTGTAGCTAAAGTTAAAGCGCAAAAAAGAGTGTCCGTTAAAGTCCGTTAAAGTCAGGTTTCCATCGCTTTGTTCCGTGGCACATCCCCGTCTGCGCACGGCTCGATACACCGGGCTGAGCAACGTGAGAGCCCAAGGAAAGTCAACGAGGTGTGAAAGAAAACGCACCCTCCCATGACCGTGAGAAAACGGGAACGTCTTAAAGAAAACAACCCTCACTTTGGTGTGTGTTTGTGTGAGTGTTTGTGTGGGGGACGCAATCCCGCACAAGGAATGGTCACTTTCTTAAAGACGCACCCCTAGGAGGGTGTGCTCAGGTTCTGCCGTTGACCGTTAGTGACATTAAGAACTTTTCGGGGGTTCGGGTTTCGGGAGGGAGTCTTAATTTAGTGCACCGCCGCTTCCTATTCGGAAGAGGGTTAGTTCCGATCTGGTTTCGGCTCGAAGGGTGAAGATGTTACTCGTCTCCCTCGTTGTTTAATATTCAACAAGTGCTAGCCCGCATCTTATCGCGATGTTCCCACGATAAAAGGTAAAAAGGGGGAAACGTTCTGGAAGAAGTTCAACAGGGTAATTAAGGTGCAACCACACAAACCAACACACCTGACCGAGCGGATCTGCTCGGTATGTGGGAAACAAAAAGGCGTTGCAAAACCGTTGCGTTTGTATTGCATGCACTTTGAGCCGGTTTTTGTGATCGCTTATCAGTGGAAAAAGGGAAGATAAAATCATTCCACTATTAGATACGCCGTGGTTTATGGTTGTGATTGAATTGGATTGTTGATGCGTAGTATATTGCAAAAAAGTACATCGTACGCCCGTCCATGAGGCCCATAGAAGGCGGTATACATATCCAGTTCTTCAATTAATCAACGAAGCGTACGATGGTTCATTTACACGATGTTGTTTCCTTTCTTGCGAGCCACAGCATACCGGAGTGTCTAGCAAGGCTTGAAGTAGCTGCTGCTGCTACTCCAATTATGGGATGTATGGGAAACCCCCTAGCTAGACAAGTTGTGCGATCCCTCATTCGATCATGTACTCACAAATCAATTAAAGATGGTCTAACCACTCTGGCAAATGAGTAACAAAGCGTTTGTTTCATTGCACTTTTAATTTCACCGCACACGATCATTTGGTGCACGGGGGAAGGTGGAATAGTTCATAATAAAATGAAAAAGTTGCTGCTGTAGGGTAAAAAACTGTTGCTCTTCTCTCTCCCCCGCTGCTCGTAGAATTATGAGACACGGAGCGGTTAAATAATAGAGAAACATTCCTCGCAAGCTTGAAATAGAAATGACTGCATCAATTAGCTGAGCGCTCTGGAACTAACTGGGTGCGCGCTGGTTCAACCCGGTCGCAAAGCCCTGTGCGAAACAGGTGCCAACAACCTCACTGTGAATGGTATACAACCCATGGCCCGATGGCGTAGAGGGCTACAATTTCCATAATCAAGCCACGACTACTACATGATAAGCGGACGTTGAACTTGCCGAGCTGTGGAATTATTATTATTATTTCGGGTGCATTACTTTCACTAGAGAATCAATGCGACGAAGGGTGTAAAGAGGATTTTGCATAATTTATTTATGAGATAAAGCTCCCCTCTTAAACGAACCCCGCGCGAGTCACATAATGCAACACAATTAGCTCAGATTGCGTCTCTAGAGTGTCAGCGTGAATGACCTAAGCTTGTTGTGGCATTAGCCGCGGCACGTTGACGGGAAATTGTCTCACAAACTTGAACTTGAAGTGGTCCGACTTTTTACTACACGAGACATCCAACAAACGGGGCGTTGCAAAGCGGCATAAGAAAAAGGCAGAAACAGCACGAGACGACCGGTCCCTTTGGCCAATTCGAGATAGATGGCGCCGATAATGACGAATTTGGGTTATGGGGAAGTGCATCACAAGAAACCTGAAAAAAGGTTCTGCCTGGTGATCGATCGGAAAGAAGGAGGCCAAATGAATCCGAGAACCGTAACAAAGGATCGAGATTCCTGGCCATTAAAAAGGAAGGATCGTTAGGAATGGTTTCTGCAGGTGCAGGTGCAGCATTGGATTTGATCCTGCAGCCCGCTCCCATTTCCGAGCGAACGATCGCTAATTGATCACCTTTCGATGCGCTTTGGAAACGGTGCTTGGGTCGTTGCATCAAATCTTCGATCGAGCCGCCGTGCCGTTCGGACAAGAGGAACAGAACGGAAGGCGTGTGAAACATTTCGGCTAAAAGTCGGGATTTGAGTGCTGCATTTATGGCTTACCGTGCTTGGGGTCATAAATTCGTCGGTAGCGTAGAAAGAGTCGATGGATTGCATCGCGACGGCGACGTCGACGGTGGAAGTAAGCGGAAAGCCTTGCGGAATTTGTAACCAAGCCGAATGTGGCGATCAGAGTCAATTCCCACAGTCGAGTGTGTTTGGTGGACAGGGTCGCTTTTTTGCTGTGACAACCTAATCAATGACAACTCGACACCTGGACAACGTGCTCGATATGCCTACACCTTGCTCTTGAGACAGGGATTGAAGGCGTTGAGACATGAAATCCACTTCCCAGTGCGTCGTTCTAGTTGACTGGACCGCCAACTCCAAAGCATGGAGGTCCAAAGCTTGTTGGGAGTTGTCCAGCCAATATTTTAATCTAAGTGCATGGACGAATATGCATTTCGAGACGCGTGGACACGACTTCGCTTCCATAAAGGGTCTCGTGAGCGCTGTGGACAGCGGCAATGATAATAAATATCTTCTCTTTGTCTAGTTGTCACACACCGAGAGGGAGATTTGCTGTTGCCTTGGACGGTTCACTTAGTTCTTGCGATGTGATCGTGGGACAGAGCTTAGGACACACGATCGCCCAAGAAGAGATCCATCAATGTGTGAATGTATTAATCAAACGCAAACACCACAAAGAAGCATAGCTATTTAGAAAGTCCTACCGTTCGACCAAAACAAAGCCCGTCCCCGGGAGTTGGTTGATTGATTTTTAATTATTTCTTCGACCAAACACAGATCAACCGACTTTCTTTGCCTCTGAGCTACCGGGCAAACGGGTAGGTTGACTGTAAGGTTTGATAGATGGCTTGGAGGACACCTGATGCTGTTCCATCGATCATCGGAGAAACTGACATCGCCTGACATCGATCGACTATCCGGCGAAAGTCTTAACCTCACTTTCTGGATCATGTTTCCGTAATCGAATCCTTTTTCGTTCGATCCATTCGCCGGAATGCAGGACTAATCCTCTGGTCTTGCATCATGGTCAGTGTTATTGATACTGGCTCCGTTTTCTGATCCAATGGTCAGGTGCTATACCGATACCCTTTCCTTGAGAAGGTCGCCCGGTTGATGGTCCATAAATTCTGTACTTAAGATCGGTGTCCTGAGAACCCGAACAGGCTCCTCTCGGCGTCTGCGGTACAGCGTGAGCGTGAGAACGTTCCCGTCGATGCATCGATCCTCGGATCCGTCTGTCAGCTGTCGCAAAGGGGGAAGTAACGAAGAACGTACGAGCGAAGGAAAGTGGTGGAAAATCAAGGGCAAAGACAGAAGTCAGTGCCAGCGAGTTGCATGTCAAAGTGTCCCAGCTCGTATCATAATCGTCCTCATCCGGTTGCAGAAGAGCAGCACACGCAAAGCCAAGAGACAGAGCAAAGACGGCGCGCCGACCAGCGCGACTCTGTTTGATCTGGTCCTTCCATTCTCATTCACTCGATCATCTGACAGTTATGGTTATTGAATTGGCAACCCATCGCGAATTGTAAGCCGACCCGACACGCACACAAATACACTCGGGATCTTTATGATAATTGTGCAAATAAAGATTGGATTTTAGAGCCCGCTGCTTCTGGGTTGCATGCCGGTTCTACTAGCCGTCTGTGGTCCGGGATGCAAATGAGTCGCGTGAATCACCGGGAACGACTTGTGCGCAATTGAGTTGTTGCGGAACAGCGGGACTTTCTCCCGTTGGCAGCGACAATGCACCAGAAGCAAACACGTTTCGAGTTTTGTAATTAAACAATTACTTAATTATGCATAATGCGCAGAGATACTGCACTCGCGCAACGGAAACAGGACCAGAAACCATAGAGCCAAACTCACTCACGCCAATGGTATCATACATCTTTCCAAGACTCGTTCCAGTCCAGTTCGAGACTTGAGACTGCATTGGGATGTACTGTTACCGTCTGCTGGCGGAATCGATGTTACAGTTGTTGCGATGTGTGTTTGGGTCGTGCATCTTGGCTACCGTTGGAACAACTCAATCGCTAATAAAGACATCCGTGAAGTGGTCGATACGTTCGTTGGAAACTTTTGTTCGAAGGCGCTCTTACAACGGTTTAATTGAGTCTCCTCTCACACTTCGCCTGGCGTCGCTTCTGGCTTGAGGAATGCTCTCGGCCTGGTGGCTACTGGATTAGCTCCGACGCAGCCTCCACGATCGACCGAGTGCCGTGACATTAGGCTCCAAATTCAGTTGTTCTTGTAGCCGCTGATCCTCACACGGTGATCCCGAGATAAAAGGTCCGACCGTTCATTTGCATAAAAGAGTCAGTGGGCTTCTTCGTGGTCCGAGTACATCACGACCGTGTTAAGCTCTCTGAAAGCCTTTCCACGTACCGGAACGCTGATCCCTGCTCTGTGGTCGACCGGGAGTCTCTGGTTGTGTGGAGAAAATTAATTGAAACCAAATCTATTTCCAACAAGGCATTCCGATGGCTCAGAAGACTCGTGAGGAAGTCTATGGGTTTGTTGTTTGGATCATTTGGAGCGTTGAAATTGGCGGTTGCGATCGTCGCGACGAGATTTACGAGGGTCACAGAAGCTAAGAAGTTGGGAGAACAGAGCATGTGAGGAAGCTCTAAATTAGTGTCATTTGTCGGGTTTTCGGAGCTTGTTGTTCTTCCTGGTCGGGGACGCCAGCCAGTTGGGTGATCGTTTTAGAGCTAATAAATATTAATTTGAAAGATAAATTGATCACGACTTTGGCCGGTGGTCGGTGAAAGGCGAACCGCAAAGGAAACCAAAAGCTCATTCTGGCTAATCAGCCTTGCCGTCGCCGGCTAACCAGAAGCAGTGCCGGAAGAGCTAACTGGCCAGAATATCCGATAATGTTCTCGGTTGCGTTCATTACCGAAAATGAGTCAGGGCTTTTGTTGTGAAGTTATGATTCTTTTGTTCTGGATCAGTTTGGTAATTCCCATGTTTGTGCTCATCTTGCGCAGGTCGGCGGGTTTGGGATGGGTCCGGGATGCTTTGTGCGTGTCTTCTTCGTTTGTGAATGGGACGCGTGCCAAGGAAGAGCTCATTCTAAGCAAATAATCAAACGTAGCTCTAAATCAGTTTGCGGTCAGAAAGTGAGGAAGGAAATTGGAAAAACGTGATCATCTTGCAATTGTTTCCGTGGCCTGGTTATTCTTGCTATTCGTGTTTCACTAGCGTCTTGCTCTTTGTTATCATTCGACTGCTTCGAATCTGACCTTGAGAGTAGCAATGTGCTTCTTTTATAAGCTACGTGGAAAGCCTTAGTATTAGATCAAGTGAAAACAACGAAAAGAAACATGACAAACGTCTGAAACAAGAGTAAAAGATATTCGTACACTCGCTGTAGAACAAATAGCTCAATTCGGATGATGAACGCGTTGCCACGCTGGTGGAGCCTCCGATACAGTAGTACGTCTTGTATCGTATTTCAACTAGATGCTAGAATCTGATTGCGATCCCAGCATGGTTCCATACCAAGGCGTTTGACCCATGGCTAGCGTGCTTTGAGAATGATATCCACTCCAAGAATGGCGTCTCCCATGGCTCCGGAACAAATTGAAGTTTATGTGCGTCTAAAATCTATCTCCCGCTGACCTCTGGATACGCCAGCACAACGCAAGAAGCTTGAACGAAGAACTCAAGACATAAACAACCGTCCACCGTTTGAAGAGATCGATGAGCGATGCCGTGCTTTATTGGAGTCATTTTTATGGCAATCCGTTATTTTACTGCCGAAAGTCGATGGACCGAATATGTCTATCGTCGGTACGTATCTTATTGCTCCCACCCCGGGAGTTTCCCCTGAGAGTATCTCATTTAATGATGATCGTTCGTGCAGGATGCTATCGATCTTTATGGTTATTCTGGATAATCGGAAGGATCGACTGGTGATGGGGTGGATCAGTGCGAGTAGTTTGTTTCGGAAATTAATAGGAGCCGAGTCTCTTCTGATTCGTTTCCTATTCCACCGAAAATCTGATAATAAACGAATAAATCAATAAACCATCGTTTCGGTGGTGGTGCCAATGGCCGCCAGAACGCAGGAAGCGAAACTAGTTTTCCTACTCTCCACTCCAGTTGTCTGTCTGCATATTAGAACGGGATTGTCTGCACGAGTAGATTCGTTCCCAACGCAATAGTCGAACCTCAACGCAAAAATGGCATAGCAAAGTGTCTCTCATATTCATAAATCAAATGCGATAATTGTGCATAAATTGTCAAACACACAATTTATTTTCCTCCATCAGGTTGATCGTGTCGCGTGGAATTGGGCGAGGCATCGCGATTGGCAGTGTGGCTTGGTGGGTTGTTAGTGTGTGTGCTAGAATAAATCACCAAGAAGCTGGAATGTAGACGAGTGGGAGCTTGGAATGGACTGATAAATCAGAGAACAATCTGCAGTGACAATTCTTTCACTTGACAGCAACGCTATTTGCGATCGTTGAGAAATGAACCCAGAACATCTTGGTGTGTTATGAGCGGTGAACTGGTTTTGCATGAGTTGTATGATGACAGAACATGATTTTCATTGGTTGAATGGTAGATTAACGTTCCGTTGGCTCTAAAGAACCATGGAGCAACGGTACCTCACATGGAGTACATAGTAGTGGTAAAGACAGATGAAGAGTGTCCCTTGAAGACAAGTTCCTATTAAAAATACCTCCAAAAATTTCTTGTAAGCCCTTAAATTTCTCATACGTTTATTCTACGAAGAGTAGTCCCAACATATTTTCAAAGGGGAATTTCCCATTATGCGCTACATCAACCCATGGATCAAAAGCATTTTTCCTTCATAATCATCGGCGAGAATGAAGGGATCAGTAATCATCTCCAACACATATTTGGGCCGATGATGGCATTTATTCAAGGTCTTGTAGGGACAAAATTCGGCCATCGATCGTTTTTATGGCATGCATCATCCCATTGAAAGGGTTTGTTGACTTCCCGGGAATCGGTAATGTCTTTCGCATGCCCTCGGCCGCCTTTCGAGCGACGATCGGTAGAACAGCGAAATTGCAAATTATGATCATCATTTCGGTATCACTTTTCCTCGATCTTTTTTCTTCCTGTTCCCGAGAGTGGCGATCGCGCGTCTGCTGATACGAGGCGCTGGTCCAGCGTCGTCATCGTGGGGCATCTTCCGCGACAGCAACAAGTAGCGCGAAGCGGAAATTTATTTTATCTCCTCATATATATTCATAAACATTTCTGCAATCTTTGGCCCGGGCAGTAATGGCGATTGGAACGATCGATCGACGGGCGATCGCTTGGGAAAGCGACTGCTCGTACCCGTGGCCGGCAGGTGGGCATCGAAATATATTATCCAACATTTGTAATTTCGATCTGTATCGATCGGGAATCATGAATGGTCTGGCCGGCTTTTCCTCGTTCACTTCGCTGTGTCCACTTAGATATGTATCGCCTAAGGGTGAACGGAGGCGATCGGTGGGAAGTTCTTGGACAGGGGAAGACGGATGTTTACACTCGTTAAGCGTCTTTTTACGTCTTTTGGTGTGGGGAGAACGATGGAGTGGGGAGATGGTGCGTGGCCATGTAAAGTGACAATAGTTTAACGCGTTAAAAGAGAAGAGAAGGAGAACGATCTAGCCACCCTCGGTGTGCGGAATGCTCGGTGTAAGTGTCGGTGGTTACATGGTTGAGTAATTTTTCATAAATCACAAGAGAGGGGAACGAATTACCCTGGGGTTGGTTGTGTCGGATAGTGCACCAGAGTGGAACGAGGCGTATCTCAGGGTAGGGGAAAGCACATTAAAAGGGGGCGTAACAGGGTCATTAATTAAGGCATTACGAGCTGTCACTAGCGATGCATGATCGTCATCACTTTGGAAGGGTAAATCACGCAGAGTTGAGTGAAAGCGTACACAGGAAATGACCATTTGCCCTCCTTTTAACACCTCGTTGTCATCTAGCAGGTTGTTAGAGCATCACAATAACCATAGATTCTTCTTTTTCACTACAGATTCGACACCGGTTTGGACTGTACGACGAGATCACCAGCATTAATGGACGAACGGTACGCCACTGCAACTGGATCCGGTTCCTGCGAGTGTCGGAAACGTACGGGCCGCAGGTGAACGTGGTCTGCGCCAAGGTGAAGGGTGAGCCGATCTACGAGATCGTGAAGCCGATCCCGTCGCACCAGGAGCTGGTCGTCTACTACCTGCCCGAGGGCCCGGAGGAGCTCTTCTTCATCCGGATGCGCAGTCAGCTGTACCGCCAAACGATGGACTCGATCCTCGAAGGTAAGCAGCGCCTCTCGCCATTTACGGGGAGTCGCAAAAGAAACAAAAGCCCTCGCGAAAGATCATCTCGCGGCCTATCTCAGATAGCATTCATTTCACCCATCACAGTGTGTGTGTGTTCAGCTTCCAATGCCACGCACCATACACACACACACACACACACACACACCCGGTCGTTCGGTACTGCAAGAGCGATTTTTCGTAATAAATAAAATAGTGATTTTATCAATAATAGCCGGCTCTCGTTTGTGTAATCGGGATCATGGGCTTGGAGGAGATGTTGTTGTGCCCGACTCCTCCAGCTCACGGCCCCGAAAGAGCGCTTAAATTAATACACACAAATGAGTGTTGTGTTTCTTAACAAGAAAATAATTGAAATAATTCGGTAGATTACCCTTCGAGATATTGGGCCGCGTCGTACGGACTGGTGGCATTCCCCTGTTTCCCGACCTCGCGAGAATTCCGCAACTCACATGGCCATTTCCTTTGTTGCTTTGGCAGCTGCAGCTTGTTGTTGCACCTTTCGAGTCCGACTGCACGGTTTATCCCAGTCCGAGTGCTAACTCAAAGGCATTTATAATGATCTCCTTTCTGGAGAGTTCGGAGTTTCGAGTAAAACCGCGCCTGCCTGAGCCCGAGGGAAAATCGGGAGTAATTAAGCCCGAAACTGATTTCCATAACACTTTGGTTCGCACAGCCACCGATGGGAATTAATTTCCTGTCACCAGTGCTGGTGGCAGTGCCAGGAAGCTTACCGGTTGCAGCGTGGGACTGTATGTGTGTGTGTTGCTGTGGCAAATGATAAAGCTCCCGACTGCACAATTAATGAAGCGGTGTGAAATGAATGTGCTAGATTAGCGCTAATGATCGTCGATTAATAAACGAGGCGTTAAGTGTAGCAACACAGCGCGACTGGAAGGAGCAAATCCGCATGTCCTGAACTACCTCTGTGCGATCGCTTAGCAAGACCGTCTCTCTCTCTCTCCAAACTCTTTCGCAGACTCACCGCTGGACCTTTCGACGTCGCTCCTGTCGCGGGTGATGTTACCGATCTCACCGTCCTCGGGCGCCGAAGATGAGCACAAGTCGGTATCGGGCGACGACTCATCGATCTCGATCTCGTCCGGAGCCAGCACGGGCGGCGGCGATCGCTGCGAAGGTGCACTGGATCTGGAGCTGGCCGCCATCTCGAGCGGACCCGGATCGAGAGCATCCCCCAAGGCGCGCCCCTCAGCACGGTCCGAGCGGGCCATGCTACCGTGCGAGGTGTGCGGCAAGGCGTTCGATCGGCCCAGCCTGCTGAAGCGCCATATGCGCACGCACACCGGCGAAAAGCCGCACGTGTGTGGCGTGTGCGGCAAGGGCTTCAGCACGTCCAGCTCGCTCAACACGCACGTCCGGATACACTCCGGGGAGAAGCCGCACCAGTGTCAGGTGTGCGGCAAACGGTTCACCGCCAGCTCCAACCTCTACTACCACCGGATGACGCACATCAAGGTAAGGGAGAGTTCGAATCGATCACCAAATCGGGAGAGCGTATAATGCGCCCGCTCAGTTTCTGTGGAACATTCAAATGCTCGCTGGGCAGGGCAGGGACACTACCGGTGTGTTCCAAATCTAGCCCGTTCGATCTGCGTTCCATCAATCAAAGTCAGGGCTTAATGTTGTCACTGTCCCGGGACGGCCAGCTAAATTGAGCTGTCCTGCCATTGCGCGGTCAGCGGTGATGAACTCAACGGACCATTCCCAAACCGGCGGCAGCGTGGGCGGTTGGCCAAGATAGTGGTGATTTATTTCTTGCGCGCGTCCGTGCCCCGCAGACGGCATGACATTTAGCTTCTTAATTTCGTTTGATCTCCGTCCGGCATAGAGCTCGTTACTTATCGTATCATGTTGTTTTCTTCTCTCTTTCTTCCCATTCCTCCTATTCCTCCGTACAGGACAAACCACACAAATGCAGCCTCTGCTCCAAGTCCTTCCCGACGCCGGGTGATCTCAAGTCGCACATGTACGTCCACAACGGGTCCTGGCCGTTCAAGTGTCACATCTGCTCCCGAGGCTTCTCCAAGCAAACGAACCTGAAGAATCACCTCTTCCTTCACACAGGTAAGCGCAGTCCGTGTTTCGTGCTTTGTTCTCGCACACAGTCCTGTCACATCCTCTCTGCTGTGGGTTGAGTGCTACTGATAACATGCACGTTGAGGATCGAAATCACCTGTTACGTTTCGTTAGAGGGTTGTTCTTGTCCTGCAACCTGTTGCATCATCACACGCAACCTTTACCCATTAGGGCATTTCGTCCAAAAAAGGTAACATTTGGAAACCGCCGCCTGCGATAGTGGTCCTTATTTTCTTTTACGTTTAACGCAACCCTCCGGGGGCTATCACGCACCTTCTTATCCTGTCAGAATTGGTTGGCTGATTGGAAGAGATAAACTATTTGAAATATCGACCCTCAACCCAGTTTGTCAAAGTGAAGTGCTCCTCTTCCTGACTTTCTTTCTACTGAACCTTTCGTTTTGTTCTTCGTGCAGGACCTTACACGAACAGTTTCCTCCTAGGAAATGGGATGAAAATGAAAGAATGGAAAAAGGGCCACGCAACTGCAAATGGGCTGCCTGCTATCGGGAAACATCGGCTTTTAACGACCACAGAAATTGATCACCCGCCAGTTTGCTGGGGGGGTGGGGATGTGGAGGTGAAAGTAGATAAATTCAAAACGAGCATGACTCGGTGAAATCGGATCCTAGGATAGGGTGTTTTCTCTCTCGTAAAAAAATGTTACAAAAAGGGAATATGGAGTTAGCAGCTTGAGATCTGAGACCAAGCAACATCTCAATCAAGAACGCTCTGGGCCAACACGGGATGGCAGCTGAAGGAAGTTTGAAAATCATCTCGATTAATAAATGCCAGAGATGATGGTTTTTTACGAGTTGTTACCTCCTTCAAAGAGACTTGAAACGGGGCACCTGTACTAACGATTCAGCTTGTTCTCGTTCGTTCGAAGGCGAGTTTTTGCCTCGAGCAGCTCATACTTCGTTCATTCATTGCCGGAAGAAAATTCACGCTTCATTAAGGCGCTACATTAGAGGAAGCTGCGCTGCTTGGGTGGCATTAGAGCATCAATTTGACGCAACGCAACGATGAAGACGTTTGACGCCCGTGTGCTGTACGGGAATGTACCAGTGCAAGAAGTTCGGTTTTTGTTTGTTCGATTACGAGACGAACTCTGCAGCACCGGTAGATGGTCGATTGATGATGAGGCAGAAAGCCGTCGGACGTGATCAAACGAAGCAAGTACGGTAGCGCGGCCTTCTCGGCTGGATGCGTGCACCGCGGGGGAACATTGCGTCAACGTGGGAGAGGGTCACCGACAGCAGCCCTACACACAGCTACTGGCTGCTGGCCAGTGATGAGGTGTTAAAGGCGTGATTGATGCTGCGCGTCCACATTCTCGGTGAGTCGTGGAAGAGGTTGGAAACGGAAATTGATGAGATTTTTGTTGATTAAAACCCTAAATGTCTCATCGGTAGCGTTGAGCCATTCAGCGCTGTTCTAAGGAATGTTTGTTGAGGTTGTTGTCGAAGACATTAGACATGAGGTCATTTTTAAAGGCAAATTATAATAGCTTCATATCATTCCAACTCTTTAGCGTCTCATGCAAAACAGAAGATAAATTTCAAGCGACTGCGAATCGTGTCCGATTCATCCCCTGCACAATGCAATGCTGCCAATTGTCTAAGATTGGCAAGGGCAGGGATATCTGCCGATCCGAGCCCTTCAGGTGCCCGAAGCAGGTCAATCATGCCGCTCTTGCCATCCGTCATTTCAGCAAGGCGTCAGATGAATTGCACCGATTGTCAGCGGCACCGTGTTCTAGCGCTTGTAAACATGAAGGCACCTATTCTTGCCTCCCAAGCCACCACCGTGTCTTTGTGCTGCATCGAATTGATCCTCTCGGGCTCGGCATGGAAGCTGTGGCACGCTTTTATTAATGCGGTCATTGCTATGCGCTCGCCATCGCGAAGGGAAGAGGGGGATGTTGTCGTCGCGCGAAGGATAATTTATGATTACTGCTGCATTATGATGTCGTTATTGTTACGCTTATCGTCCGGTCGCGGTGGGTTGTCTTATGCCTGCTGTTCGCGTTGGCGCGCTGAGTGATTGCGTGATTGCGCATGGGAAGGGGAAGAAGGTCGTCGTGTGCAATTGTACCTAATGTCGGGGCGATTGAATCGTTTTCTTTTCAATTGAAGATGAGGCAAGTCCTCTGCACGGTTTTTTCTCGTTATTAAAGTTTTCTTCTTTCTCTCCCTCTCTACCTTTCTCTCTCTCGTTCTCTTTGGCTCACAGGTGATAAACCACACGTTTGTGAAATCTGCAACAAATCGTTCGCGCTTGCCTGCAACCTGAAGGCACACATGAAGACGCACGAAGACACCGGCTCGAGCCACGAAGGGGAATCGAACCGAAGCACCCACAGTCACAGCGAGGGCGAGGAATCCAACTCGTCGCCGTCGTCCCTGCCGAGCAGCAATGCGAGCACGTTCGAGAAGGCGGACGCCGATCGGCTGGCCAACTTCTCCAAGCACCTTCTGTTCTCGAGCTACACCAAACAGATGCTGTCCGGCGTTGGCTGATAGAGTGCGCAGTACGCGCGTGTGTGTGTCAACGTGCGTCGGGACATTCCGTCCAATTGATCGGCTGGGCCGAATGGCGCAACGGGAGCACACTCACAAACTCCACAAAACTCACACTCACTACTAAAACACACATACTCGCACACCAGAAACATACACACACACTTTGCAGGCAAACTGTCCTTAAAAGGGTTTGGCAGTGGCCTTCAGGGTTGGGCATCTGCTCCACCAAGGGCCTCTCACATTCTCCAAGATGCCAAACTTGCACAAAAGTAGGGGGGAGGGCAAGGGGGGGGGTGAGAGCAAGGAAAGAGATTCTATATTTCGGGTTCCACAGGGTCCGCTGGCCAAAGACATTGTACCGCTTACTACGGAGCACTTTTTCCTACCTCTTAGTACTCTTTCTTTTGGGGTTTTAAAATGATTGTTTGATTTTCGAACACCTAATGCACTTACCTACTACACGAAAGGCTGATGTGTGTACTATTACTATTACAAAGAAGGTGAAAAGCAAGAGGGAAGGAAAAGAGAGAAAGAGTAAGATTGATTATTACTGTGCGCACGAGCTGCAGACAGACAGACAGAGATAGTGTAAATAGGTGTCACAACTTATCCCGATCTTGAGTTTTATCGAGACAGAATGGAATGATTGTACATAAGTGTTCCGCTGAGCAGTGGAAATTGTACAGTGCAGAAATAAATAACTTTATTGGAAAACTAATGAAATTCTATACGTGTTTGAAATCTTATTTATGATTAAGGAAAATTGAAAGAAATTAAAGACATTTGATAAAAAATGGTAATGAAATAAATAAATGTGTAAGTATAAATTGGTGTAAATGAGCACTTGGACTACATTTTCAAATCTGTGGGTCGTAAAAATGGTATTTACGTAAAGTCTTTACAAGAAGAACATGTAAAAACAAAGATCTAATTAACTGTTTTTTAAAGGAGTAAAACATCTCTAATACTTTCAATTATTAACAAAAATATTAACTTTCTAAGCTCTGTCGAAGTAGTAAATATGTTTTGTAACAATAATATCTGTTGTTTAGGTGTAAAAAGGTTCCTTTTGTTATCAATTGTAGTAAAAGACGAATGATGACAACATTTCTTTCATTCAAACACAAAGAAAAAGCATTTGATTCAACTCTGACGTACGCTGCAAGTGATCTACTTTTGCGCAATTATTATAGACGCTTTCCTCTGCATATGATGTATTTATCTTTCTAGAGCAGGTGAGCTGCAGAGTAAAATAAAACAAGCCAAGCACTCACATCCTGTCTCATGCCGACCGTGCCTTGCTTATCATTTCTCTATTTGTGACAACTTTTTGATTAGAGTTGAGAAAGGAAGCATTTGTATAGCAGCCTTCACAGTCTTCAGCTAGATGCCCCAATCGCCCACCTTCCGTCTGCGGAGAGCGTACGCTCGTGAGCTCTTAGCCAAGCAGACCAAGGCGACGATTAGGATTGGTCAAGTGGCAAAATGAGTTATTGCTGTTGCGCTAATAAATCTATCACAGAAGTGTTGGCCAGTTTTTCCATCTCTTGGAATAAAAAAAAGAATGTACATGAGTGAATAGGAAGTACTGCCGTTGCTGCTGCTACACCATTTAGTGCAGAATTCGCTGAAGGTAGTGGTTGGTGCTTTGCATAAATCATCCTTTCCCGTCCGACTCGACGCCTGCTTATTATCTCGGCCCTCTGCGGGTTGGATTGTGCTAGCGCGGATTTTTCTCCACTCTCTGCGAGGTTTTGAGGAGTTCTTGCGACCTTTTCCCTAGCTCGGGCCAGCCCCCCTCGCCCGGTTTGTCCGGCAACATTTCACGAACCGAGTTGCGCGGGTTGACAAATTATTTCACGTCAATTACGTGTCGCGCAGTACGTGGCCAGCCAGTGCGTGGTGTGGTGAATTACAACTTGTTTGTTTTTTTTTGTTTGTTTGTTCAAACCCTTTCACGTGCTTATGAGGGCGTGAGGGTGAATTCTAATTACCGGCAGTGCGACCGGTTGCCACTGGACTGTCTCCGAAAGGGGTGTTGGGCACATTGTCAACCGTAACGAGCGGGGTAATTTATAGGAGGCTTATGCTAATCGTGCACGTTAGAAAGGCGAGAAGGGCGAGGGCGAACCGTAGCAAAGCGAAGTGTAAATATTGGTTTAATTTGTGTGTTTAAATGTAATGAGGCTATTGCTTTTTATTTCACGCTTTATTGACCTGGAAGTATCATTGGAACGAGTTATTGCTCGAGCAGTGATGACAGTTTCATGAGTTTTTATGTACATTATTAGATGAATTGGACTTGGAATGTATCTTTCAGTTTGTGTTTTTCGGAATGATATTAGGACCAAAATTATGCAACCTTTTTTAATTTGGACCCTTAAAAACTGGATCACGCTTCTAATATGCAATAATTGCCTTTTGATTGGACAGTCCACGAAATGGGATACGAAAAAATGGTCCTCATATTTCAACACGATGTGCGCGTGTTTTCGAAACGAAACTGTCACCTGTACCGAGTTATAATACCGACACACACACATACTACATGCGATCGTTCGTTTTTTTTTCGTTGTTATGAAAATATTTTGTGGCTAAACACGATCCCCGTCTACCTCGGGGGAGATTGAGCCAAGTCCTCACGTATCAACGCCGAACACAAAATAACATAGAAAACCGTTTGAATGACACACGACCACGGAACCTGATTTGATATTGATACCATAACTGAGTTCGGCTCGGCTGGTTTGTTTGCTTTTTTTTGGGAAAAACGACCATAACTGTCCGCACCATCTACCATCCATGGTATGGCGCCCATACAGCCTTACCGTCCCGAAGGGGTACTTGTTCCACTTCGTTGCGTCCATTCGTACGATTCCAACAAGAAAAAAAAGAGCCAATTCATGTCTACACCGGGCCCGTAATTGACATATTTTCGTTTGATCGAATTTCTGATGTATCGATACGATCGACGATCGATCGATGTGCGTCTTATCGCACCGTACTGAAACGTACCAACCATTATGATCAGGTTGAGCCGTCTTCTGTCTCGCTCTGTTGCTCAATCTTGGGGTGTCTGTACTTGCCGTTCAAATGCGACCTTCAGTGTCCTTCAGCAAACCACACACATATTGAGCTTTTTTTTTGTTTGAAACAAGGATTTGTTTCCATCTCGCGTGTCTATGGAAATCATTCGCATCAAACTGTATGAAATTAGTTAAATTTATGTTTTGCTTTTCTTGCTTACTAATTTGAATGTGACAATCGCCGGTATCGACGCCTGGGAATGGAGCATACCTCGGTGATTGATAGGGGACCGATCATCTTTCAAACGAACCCGTTCTGTGTGTGTCACCTTCTCACCCACGGTTTGCTTCAGTTCGGAGCATTGAAATCTTACAACCGCACCGCAGACTAATTGCTTTGCTCGCACGGACCAACGGGATTGGAGTTTGGTGACGAGTTTGGATGAAGTTTTCGGTGTTTGGGATGGGAAGGAGAAGGCAGCTCCGTCCTTCCCCCATCCTCCCATGTTCAAGAAGCGAAGCCAAACCGATCCGAGGATCGAATTGTGGGAATTGGTTCACGAAAGAATTGGCAGCGTAGGGCCGTTTACGGGCGTTTCGGGCCAGCTCGAGGTATCGGTTTTGCTTATCTGAGCTTATCGATCATTCCCGTACCCGGCTGGTGAAGTACAATTGAACGCGATCGTTCGCTCTCGGACTCAACTCTGGATGCCCAAAAGTGATCGGAGATGACGAGACGAGCACAAGGAAGAAACGGTTTCGGGGCCTTCGCCAAAGCTAACGAGTCCCCTGAGAGAGTCGGGACATGACGCGGTTGTGTTGCAGAAAATCGCAAAACCATATACATTTCACCGGTCCATGCAATGGTTTGCACGCTCGGCAGGGATGGGAGGACGTGGGTAATGGTAATATTTCGGCCTCGGCACTGATCCGTGGTCAACCACGGAATCGAGATGGATTGGTTTTGGATCGATCGGCAAAAAAAACGAGGACAGTTCTCATCGAACTTGATCGGGGGGTTTTTGTTGTTGATGCTGATGCGATCGACTGTTGCGCGTCTAGCGTTTGGGAAGAGACGTGCCGCAGCAAAAATTGATACTGACGTCCGAATCCATACAAATGACGCGAAAGTTAGCGCCTAATGGACCGGGTGACACGTTCGATTAGTGTGATTTTCGTGTTTATCGCTCATAAGGCGCATGCCGTTTGGGAATGCGATGACCGTAAGAGAAGCGAGCGGGACCTTTCTAAATTGAGAAATGATTTGAACATCTCAATGCCGAAAGCATTTTAAACGGAAACCATTCCAAAAAGTACTGCCATTCGGGACAGCAATTGAGTTAAATTTACTGTCGGCTCCGTAATGAAATAATCATTTATGAATACACTTCCCGTGCTCGTGACAGTGCCCCGCTCCCGGGGAGGACAGAAACTGCGCGCCACAGTAATGAGAAGCATAATCAGAAAAGGATGCTTCATTACTGCGCAACCCACCCAGCTTTTTTATGTGTTGTTGCTGGAGTAAGCAAACCAAAAAAAAAAAAAACCCTCCGCATAATGCATAATGGTGCGAGAGGGTCGTTGTACGGGGCCGCTGCTTCGTTTGACGAAGGGCTCAGATCCGATACCACCACCGTTGATGCACCAATTAGAATTGTATTGTTTGCGATTTGAATAAAAGTGAATCGCATTGGGGAGAAGCGGAGAGAGAGGGAGAGAGAGAGAGAGAGACGCTGACAGACCGTGACCGTCACCAATGCTGATAAAACGAAATCACCGATAATCATGCAGAAATAAATGAGCGAAAATCAGGTGAGGTCCGCCGGGATCAAGACGTCTACGGTTTCGCGACCCTTGCGCACCATTCTGTGTCTGTTTGTGTGTGTGTGTGTGTGTGCGCGCCAAGGTTGCATTTCCGCACAGGTTCCGCCTGTTCCCGCCCTGTTGACAAGTTGTCAGGCGCACGATTCATATAAAAAGTCAATCATTATAATTGAGGGAAAAATTTTACATTCATTATACACGGTGAATGTGCCCAGGAGGGGGAGGGGGGATGATGTACTGCATGGCATCCAGCGCGGGTAGTTCCGTTCGTAGATCGTGAATTGAAGAAGCAATAAAAAAAGATCGAAAGCAGAAGTCCCTTCAGGTACTATTAAGAGACGCTTTCCACGGGTGATTGGCCCATAGGGTTGAGCTAGCTGATGGTAGGTGGTGGAACAAAAAACGTAAAGTATACAATCTTGCACCTGAAACGCTTAGTTACGCTTGTGTACACAAACGGAAAAAACGGATTGGACAGGGTTTTGTAGCATTATACAATTGTGAAAAGTAAAATTTGAGATCAATAACAAGAGAAAAGTAAAAAAAATTAAATGTTCGGTTAATTTAATAATAATTCATGAAGTTATTCATCAAAGACTTGAAGATTAAGATATTGATCTTACACTGTTTTCTCATTCTAGAGAGATACAGATATTTAAACATCAATCCAAAAGTGTTTAAAAATTTAGAATTGTATCACAAAACTTGTAAGAAAAACTGTTCCTAATTCTCATAAAACATTTTATTGCAAAAAAAAGCAGTTTCAAAATTGTCTAAAGCATCTTCTTTTGCGCATTGGAATTTCCATTCTTGCATTCAGAATAAATCGCCTCCAGAAACCCCTGTAAAATCCCTGCAAGACATCTTCTCGTAGGGTGTGGCACGTTCAATCGCTCTTAACATCAATGTGCAGCACATTATCTGATTTATGATGTTTTTTTTTGCGGTAGTGTGTGATATCACCAGCATCCCTCCCGGGTAAAGGTGTCGTGATACGTCGCGTATCAAGCGGCAGCGAGGTACGATTAGACATCGGCCTACCGGCGATATACAGCAGACACAATCGGACCAATTTCGCTCCGAACCTGTGCCATTATTTTGCACGGGCTGCTCGATTCGCTGCGGCATTCGGGGTGCCATCAGACGACTGGACCGCGCAAAGATCCATTTACTTAATTTAATAATGAACGCCGGATGCTTTCAGCTGCTTGCTGCTGAACGCTGTGCCAGTTTGTTGCAATTTTGTCGCACCGCTTTGAACAGATTGTGTACGGGATGAATGGTGCATAAAAGAGGGGTTGACTGAAAGGCAATACGGTGAACGTAATGAGACAATTATGGAGCGGGAGAGATGTTTTCTTGGAGGGGTTTTTGCTCGTTCTGGTAGCGAAAGAACGTTTCCTCCGATGCCGATGCGCTTAATCTTCCACAAACAAGCCATCATCAAGTGCATCCGCCCGGGCTCTTAATCCACCGTTCCCTTTGCAATGAAGATGCATCGCAAATGCCGAGTGCCTGGTTGGGTTGTTAGGCCTGTAGTGGTGGGGGGATTTTTTTTTGCTGTTGCACCCTTAAATCCATCGATTTTGTAACACGCCAAAGCACGCCAATACTCGCGCGGCCATTAAGGTGGTGGAATAAATATAAATTTCAATAATTCAAACGACACACCACTTCGAACGCACGGTGCTGCGATGGGGCTGGCGCGAGTCCTGCCAGCCAGTAATGGCTTAATTTGCAGCCATAATTAATTGCTTCATTAGTGCGCGAAAGCCGAGGGTGCGCGCAAGGGGTTTTCGTTGCGTTTCGGGAGCCATCGAAATCGATCAGCGATCGTTCGAATGGCGTTGATGATGATTTTTAAAACCGTGGTGTCGGGTCGGGTGGCATGCGCGTGTGTGCGTATCTGTGGGCTGCTAAATGTTATGGTAAATTTTGCAAAAATGGCCACGCTAAATCGGCCACAAACATTCACGAGACAAGCGTTATGCGTGTTTGGGAACAGTTTCAAGATAAAATGATGCGCGTAAATTTGCAAAATCGCTACATTGAGAAGAACCATCGAGAAACCTATTTTAAGGCTCATCGATTTTTGGGAAAAGTATTGAGTCGACCATTGGCAGGGATGGAAGGCATCGCAAACCGAAAAACAAACAGAAATAAATGTAAAATCCTGGACAGAAATGCTTAGTCTGCATCATTTTTTTTTTCCTTTCCGCCGGACCTTTTCCTTGTCCCAAAAAAACGAAACTTCCCAAACGAAAAGAAGCAAAATCAACCGGAGGCAGGCAAAGATGAGGCCACATGAGAGCCCCACAGCAATTCGTTTCGTTCACCCGGCGGCACACTTGACTCCTGCGATGATACTCCAACTCGTACTCGTGCGTACCGTGGGGTCGGGCAACAGGTAGGCGACCGCGGGCGACGGGATCGCGCCCAAAGTGATCGACAAAACCGATCAAGTGCATGAGTAAACATAAATTTCACGGCAACCCATAGCGTCGTCGCGCCAGGGAGTGTGTGTGTGTGTGTGTGTGTGTGTCTGTACCAGGGAGCTCTTGGCAGCTCTTGGATTGGTGCCGCGAGATTGCGCGCGTGAACAATTCCCACCGCGTCTGGCTGCCGGTGTGGCTGCGTTCGAGGCTGCGGGACTACCATTGCTCGCCACCGGGAATCGGGACCACGATTCACGAGCCTGGGCTGGAGTGCCGTGGGTGACTTTCCTTCAGCGATGATAAATTAAAAATCTAAACAATACAGGTGATTGTAATGTTTGATTAAATGAGGCTACACGGCGAAGATGCTGGGAGTGTGCACGGTCGCAGAGGAGGAAACTAATTTGATTTGACGCACGGCACGGCGGCGACTATGGCGGCGACGGCAACGGCTAGAATTTCGGCTCTCGCAAGGCAAGAATACCCTACGAGCAGGCAGGCTCTTGAGTCGGGAGACGAAATGATTTCGAAAGCAATGTGAGCAATCGAGCCGACCGGGGTGGGATTTGTAGTTCAATTTCTAATAATTCTAGGCCCGACCCGGGCGACCATTTCGAGCATGGCCGGGCGCCTGCCGGGGAGAAGTTAGTTTTCGAGGAACAATTAAAATGTTGAATGTCTCTATTTGATGTTTTGGGCGATGATGATGCCACCGAAGAAGACGATCTCGAGGTTCGAACGGTATTGAGATTGCGGTAGGTTGGCGATGACGATGCGCCCGCTACACGCTGCGGCAGAATGGAGCATTAATTGCGCACTGTGGGGAATGTGGTGAGAGAATCGATCGTTTTCGCGGTCCAAACGCGAACAAAATTGCAACATTCTCCGGCAAGAGGAGCATGGAGCGGCGCAGTGGAAGTTGAATGCTGTTGTGTGCTGAAAAGTAGCTGAGCGGACGCAACCATCCCAACCACGCGTGCCACCAGCTTTCCAAGGGACAATGTAAAACGTGGGGAGAGAAAAAACCGCGCCAATGATTAATACGCGACGGTCACACACGGCAGAGGGCAAAGCGCATGCAAAGCCACTGTGTGTTGGTTGCTCCCGGTGCTGTTCGTTCACGGTATTGCACTGACATTGTTTCTCACGCACGGGCTTGTGTAGCATAGGAGGCTCAATATCAGTCAACCGTATCGTTCGCGACAACCAATCCAAACGTAATAAAAGTTCAATTTAACACCTCGTGCGCGCGCGCGCGGCACTCGTATTTGGCAGCGGTGTATCGAGACGGGCTACTAGAAGGAGCTGCGCGCGCGCCGATCACAACGAGCTTGTTGTGGTCGATGCTGGTCCTTTGGCGTTGCCCCGTAAGGGTGTAGCGAAATGACAATTTATATTTATTGTGGGTATGATTTAAGTTAACCACCGTTTTATCCTGTTCTGCACATGTGGCCGGCCTGTCGCTCGTCAGAAATGCGCATGACCCAGCTGACCACACCGGCCATTCGCGCGGCGGCAGGTAGGTCTCGACCCCGGGAGCAGCAGTCGCTATATAGTGTGCACCCGTGCCTGCATTTATGCCGGGGTGAATTTTTGCAACCAGCTCACCAGTGTCACCCAAACGGGTTGACTTTGGAGCGGTTTTGTAGGGTTGCACCACCTTTAAGTGGTCGTAGCAAACGGTAGTCTTCATTCGCGGGGACGTTAATCCAAGCGAATCTGACCATCATAAATTATACAGTAAAGCAGCAGCAGCTGCTACGGAGGCACGGATATTCGTTCAACTGTTCTCACATGCTTAAGGTGTCATAGGCTTTACTTAATTCGTTAAGATTGCTGTAGAATGGCTTTTGTCTGAGGGTAAAAGTTTGAACATTTAAATTTGTTAAAAGAAAATAGTCATTTTTGGTTCCAAACTTTGACTTTGCTGGCACGTACAACAGGTGGTTTTTGATAATTTTCACCATTTTACCATGAAATAAAATTATTTTAAACAATGACACTATACATAAATACAGTAGCTCTTCTTAGAGTGCAAAACACATTCCTGCGAATCTCTTTTAAAAATACCCCTTTACACAGCTGCATTCCAACGTAACAATAAGTCCTCTGGCAATGGTAAATCATCGACATCTAATGCTCGCATGTAACCCACCATCCTTAAAGGCCATAAAACAGCTCCTACCTGCCCTGGATTCCGTTGTTTCGATAAGGAGTCATCGTCACAACAACCGCCACAAACAACTTTCCCGTCGGATCACAATCGGGGTGCCAGCTAGGTAAGGAACTTCTAGGGCTACTCGGCAGCTACTACCGTGTTTTGCGGCCGCCCGCCAGCAAATCAACCACCGAAACAATAAAATTTAAATTAGCACCCAAATACGGCATAATTGAGTATTTGTTACAAACCGGGCCAGGTTCACCCGCAACTCGGCCCGCAACATAAAAAGGCCCCCACAGCACAAGCAAGCGGATGGGAGGGGATAATATTTATGTTTAATGTTAAAATCAAAACATGCCCTACGATATGATCGTAGATTGTTTGCCGTGGCGTGGAAAACGGTGTGCGATGAAAGGGCCACGGGCCGTTGGTTGAATGAAAGAAAAATGGCCCTAAAAAGGAGTTTTGGATCGGTTGCCGTTTAGGTGCCGCACTTTCTAGTACACACAGAGAGTTGGCATCGGTATGGTCGACTCGGGGCATTGTGCACTGCGGCTTCCGGATTGCGCGTAAGTTGTTTAGCTGTTGCTGCATTTTCTAATGCGCGTGTTGATTTACTGGAAAAGGAGGCTTTCCTTTAGTCCTCGCAACCAAGCAGTACGGATTGACCTAATCCACGTGTGTGTGTGTGTGTGCGCGATTCCTTTGCCACCTTCGCTTACGCCGGGTATGGGCCGCGTGCGACGCAGCCAACTCGTCTCGTTATGAATATGGAAATCGAGCGCTTTGCTGCCGCTGTGTCCGATATGCAGATTTGGCAAAACAATTGTTTTGTAAGTTATAGTCAATTGGTTTGGCCCGGGCACGGGGCTGGACAGGTTGCACCCAAACAAGGGTTGCGAAGTTGCGAAGCAGCAGTTGAGAAAAAAAGGAAACCCCAGCGAGCCGTTTGTTTTGCGTTTTGCGACAATGGCGATACGATCTGTGGCGGCCATCGGGTTTGGGTGTAGGAGTTTTGCAATCCCCCAGTGGGGGGAGAGGCATGATTTGAATAAATACCCACTCGGCACTGGTAGCCACTGTCAATGTTGCCTGCGCCATTATTGATTGTTTTGGCCCGATCGGGCTAAAGTGTTGTTCATTACGGGTCTAATGTGTTGCGCTGTAGTACGGCCACCGATAAAGCAATGCGAAAGGAAAAAAAGAAAGGAACAAAACTGCCCTGAAGTAATGATTTTGAAGCCAGAGGAATTAAATGTTTCGCTTGATTTTGAGTTGCAGAATGTTTCTTCTTTTCATTTGCAACACACACCTGTACCAGCTGACTTTGTTCCGCGATGACACCGTGGCGATTGCTGCTGCAACAAAGTAGTAAGCCCCCGCGGCCAGGAATTCGCGTTTGGCACGCCGGTCGCAGAGGATGCAGAGAACATAAAAGAACTCAACGTCCGATAAAGCGACGAACTCTGCACGGTCAAACAAATAGCGTGCCAGCACCGCCTGACTAAACGATAAGACACACACACATACACATGTATGATCCCAGCATGATCGAGCGAGAGAGAGAGACAGAAAGGGAGGAGAAATTTCTCTTCTATTAACCGATGATTAATGATTTGTTTGTTGCGTTTGTTTGCAATCAATGCTTTCATTGTTTTGATCGAAGTCGCTGCTGGCGAGCGGAGAGGGGGAGGGCAGTGCCAGGAGGCGGCGTCCAATCGAACACCGAACAATTTCGTGGGAGCCGAGGTGGATGATGAGCCGACGATGATTGTGCGCCCACCTCCCGGCGGCTTTGATTCGTCGATGGTAGGAGAGTGGATACGATCTGAGCTGAGGTTCGTCGCTTGCACACACCCAGGTGGAGCAATACTGGGGATAATAATATTATTTAAGTTTAATTATTTCTAATGCTTGACAGGCAATGAAAAGGAATAGAAAAGAAACACTGTCTTTATAAAGCGATAAGTCATGCTAAACGTACAAAACGATGGGTTAAGCGAGGATCTTTGTTTTTGAAAGAATATTACGATCGGTTTTACGGCGAGCTAAGCCAGAGCTAAGAAGCAATAACTAATGGACGGCAATCAACGCGCTGGATGGGGGGAAAAAGGAGCCATGGTGCCATAAACGGCTCATCAGCAGCAGCAGCAGCAACAGCATATACAGCTGCCGTTGGGCCGTCTAGTTCAAATCCATGCGCGCTCAGCCTTCCTCTCCAGGCAGCCTCGGTTGCTCGGTGTCATTATTATTCATTAACTGTCATCAAACTGAAACACTCATCGCCACCGCCACACACTGGCACGCTGTGGGAATATGGGGATGGAAGACTGTATGTGTTTGTCTGTTTGTTTGTTTTTGTCGGTTGTTTTATATATTTGTCTACCCCGTACCGAGCAACAGGAGGCTTAGGTTTGGCGCGTTTGGCCCGCATAGATCATCACGCCCGGTCTATCTAGCACCGTCGGCGACAGGCGACGAACCCCCGTCCGTTACAGGTCATCGAAGATTCGTGTCGAAGCAATCGAACTGGGGCTCTGGGCGGCCGCCCAGTGCAAGGGGCGCTCGTAAAATTGATTTGATTTGATTCTTATTGGCTTCTTCTTGCGGTGGTGGAGAAGCCACTGCACAATGTTCGTCGTGGTGTCGTTTTTTCCCCTTTCCTTTTAAACCACAAATTCAAATCCCCGGCCTGAAGCCCAAATTGAAGGGGACCCGCGCGCTCGGTGCTGATGGTGGCGGAGAAAAATCAATAAAAACCGGACCCTAGCATCGGTTCGATTGTTCGATTCGGGCGAGAAGATCGGAATCGAACGATAGCGAACAGGTACAAGGCACAGTCGTCCACCAGTGGGCTGCCTGGTTCGATTTGGCTTTTTTTGTTGTTGTTTGAGAAGCGTATCACAAGATCACGAACGAGCTAAGAAGCTAAGCGTCTTCCTTAAAAGCATTTTTATTAGAGTTCGAAGTGTACCGGTCCGGGGTTGCGATGGAATATGACAGGCAGTTGTCGACCGACACGTACGAGACAGCCTGCCGATCGATAGAGCAGTACGGGTACTTATGAAGTTTCCGAAAACGCCCCGGGGCCGACGTTATCGACGGTAAGAATCTGGGAAATTCGTTGTAAGCTCATCGGATTTATGATAATGTATCCATTTTCGGGGCTGCTTCGGGGGTAAAATAAGGGGGCACAACGGGCCCCTTCGGGCCACGGGAATGCCGTCAAAGGCGATAATTGGTGCTTCCAGTTTGACACTGGCATTCGGAGTTTGACGAGTGTTTTGAATAGAAAATGGATCAGTCAGCGTGCGCTAGATGTGAAATGCAGCGTTTGCAGTCGGATCGAAAGCTCAACAAGCTTGAACCATATTTCTGACAGTTGTAGATGACACGCAGCAGTCGGTGGTGTAATATCTCTCCTCCCCCTTTGGTGGTAGAAAATTGCAAACACACACGATCGTGCAGCAACTGCAAACAGAACCACATCTAATGGTGTGGTGGGGCGCAATTTTGCCCCGGATCGGAACAAAATAATCAAGAGAAGAGTTATTGCTAGGCTCTCCCGCATCTACACCACAACAAAGTGCCACAATTGAAGGCGACCATTTCCGTAGTCCACTGCCTGGGAGCATCCAGCTCTAGCGCTACTGGAATGGGAGAGCTCCGGTAGCAATGCTTGGGAGGTGAGAAGGAGTCACCGACACCACAACGCTGTAATTCAAGCGTCTGATTATGGCTGACCTTAATCATCCAGTGCAGTGCGCGCGAGCCCGTTCGCGCTAAAGAACGGCTCAACTGGACACACACACACACACACATAGAGGAAGACAGTCCACAATGTGGTCCACACTGTAATCGATATGTTGCTATGGTGTATCGCGCGCACGGGCTCCGGATGTTACTATCCGATCATGCCGACTCACGCGGCGCATCATTTGCTGGATGGGGAGTTTGAATTAGATCGCCGCAATTACACTCTCTTATCTGTGGCGTGTTACCGCGACCACCGCCAAACAATCTACCGGCATCGATCATACGATCTTGCCATTCGTCTTGCTCTTGGAACTGAGCGCCCTCCATCGGTGAAGGTGCGAGACGTCACAGCGGATGCTCCGATCTCCGGCCAATGAGGCACGCGTTCCGTCGGCATTTCATCGTGCGGAGGAGTGTGGAGATACGGAAAAAACCCGTGGCCCGTTTTTTTCACTCCCCCCCCCCCCAGTGGCGGCAAAGTGCAAAAGAAATCAATAGAGCGCCCAACCCATGGCCCGGCCAGGCCAGGCTCATGGAGCGATGCTAATAAAGTGAAAATTACAATTTATATTCATGCCTTGCCCCGTGTGCCGGATCTTCAAGGACTTCAAGGTCTGGCCCATGTACGGTGCCGCGGCTTCTGTGCTGCTGCTGCTGCTGAGCGCGGGCGAAACAGCACACAATAGAACCGGCGAGGAGAGGGTGAGTTTTGTGATCATCATCACCATCCATCCTCATCCGCCGGCTATGCCGACCATACCGTTAATAATCTGCTTCGTATAGAGTTATTATTGAATCAAAATAGATTTCAATTACCCGCACCCGCACGCCAAGCCTCTTTGGGAACACGCAGATACCTTAGTTTGGACTGGAGCCTTCCATATTAGTTACACTGTATCGATGGATGATGAGGATCTAGAAAGAATATGAACACTTTTTGGTGAATTTCGAGACGGTTTGGAGATCGTAACATACTAGCGAGTCACTTTTATTGGCAATATCTGCTACTGGATCGCATCATCTCTGGACTGATGATGAATTTTCAATTACACCTCATCAATCAAGAACCTCACACTTCAATCGCAATCCCAAAGATGACGAATGCGATCGAACGCGACAATGAAGGCGACGAAGACGCACGAGCTCCCTCAGCAGCAGCAGCCGCAGTTGCGCGTCCGGGTTGGAAGACGGTTGCGAGACGACTCGCATTGATTTCATACGGCTCCCTCTCCCGACCGGCGCGCATGATGTAGCATAAGACACCGGGCAGGGATGCTCTTTCCCGAGATACGAGAAGGCGGAATCGATCCATCCAGCCAGCGGAGCGGCGCGATGACGAAGCGAAGCCTGCGGAGATAAAAGAAAATGACTGTCCCGCTGCTGGTCTCCCCACTGCCCTGGCCACTATCCCCGCTATCGCAAAGCAGAACAGCAGAAAGGGAGCGTCTTTATTGTGCTATTGTTGTGTACCGATAATGGGATTTCAATAATAGCTGCCGCGTTTGCGCAGAAGTTCGTTCGGTTTGTTGTTGGTGGCGGTAGAGAAAATAAGCTTCAGTCGAGGTGGCTGGCCTGATACCCGGTCCCGGGAGCTAATAATCAACGGGTGAGGTGTGTCCGGGCTGACTCGTCTGTAAGCCGATGGCGCGGGAAAAGGGATGTTGAACGAGGACAGCAAGAAATGGTAAAAGTGAGGTTAATTTAAGGAAAATTAATCAAACAACAGATTTTTCAGCTCATTTGAGCGTTCGAAATGGCGATGGTATGGTATCGCGGCAAGCAAACGGTATGGATTGGCAGGTTCTTCTCCTGGACGGTGTACGACTTGTAGAAGGACTTACTTTGCTGATGCAACAGGATGTTGCTGTTTGAAGGAGGGAATGCGTTAATTATATTTTTATGCTGTGTGTCAGTCATTTATGTGGCTCCAACCATATTGTGGTGCAGTTTTGAAAAGGCTGTTTGGTGGTAGAACGCGCCGTTTGGTAACAGACGCGGCTGTTTGGTGGTAGAATAAAGTCCAAACTTTTTGGTGAATTGAAGAATGTTTTAAAGGTGAATAAGCAAAATTTGCTTACGGTTACTCTCGGCACACTAGTCGCTGAATGTAGTAACTGGATGGAGTGTATGGTGTCTTAAGATATAGTTGATCCGATTAAGAGTTGAAGTTTGGATAATCTAAGACATCGTTATTTCTCAAAAATATTGGAGCAACTCCAATACAGATATCAGATAACATTACCGGTATCAACAAGAGACAGGAAAAAGAGGCTATAAGATGTTATGCTACAACCTCTATGAAAATTAGAATGTTTGTTATACTTCTGGAATAAGTACACTAATTCTTCGATGAGATCCTCCAATTAGAATTCCCATTACCATGTTCAGGTTTTGAAGAGCCTCTTCTCCAGATATTCGTTTCCTATGTATAACAAGATCATGAGTTTCTGGGAGAATACTTCTCTTCAACAATTTTAATATTCCTGATCTCCCAAATGTTGTGAAGTGTGGTATATAAAGGATGCTCCAGGTTCTTGTGATAAAAACACTTCAACACTCCATGATAAAACCAAAAACCATTCTAAATCCATTCAAACACATCATCAAACCAACAAATAAGCTCCCGTTTTCCTCCATTTTTGCACTCCCCGGCGTTATAAAAATGTCGCCCCGATTGATCGTACCCGGCTACCCGTCCGGACGACCGCATCATACGCGAGGCAACACATCCTGTGCCACTGTGCACCTCCGACATGAATGAGCTGGCGCCATGTCGCCAGCTGGTTAAACCACTACCGATTCGCCGTTCCCACACTCCCTTTTCTCCCGCAGCTTCCACCAAAGGCCGACAGTCGTGAATGAAATGGGACTTCCTTCCCGGCCGACCGGCCGGCGACGTTGTTGCGGAGCAAGATACGGGCAAGATATGGGACTCCTCTCCTGCTCCACGTTTGCAAAACCCCTGCCGATCTGATGCGAGATCGAAGTCAGATCTTAGAGCCGCACCGGGACGTGCACGGTTCTCGTCGTTGCTGATTATCCCTCGCTCTTTGACAGGGCACTGACTGGGAATGACACTGATGATGATTACGATATTTTAAAATTTTAATCCATCAATGTTGGCCGGTGGTGCCCCTTCGGTTCAGAATGGAGCAGCATGGGGAGGAGCATGTGGACGAAGAACAGAACCGAAAGCATAGATCGCAAATCACCGACCGTTTGGTTCGGAAGCGAGCTGTAGCCGCAGGCACTCACTCCGGCCAAACAAAACGCCCCGAGAGCAAACGGGCTGACAGTTGGGTCGCAAAACGCAAACGCTTGGGCCTTAAGCCCAGATGACGACGTGGACGCGGACGACGACGACGACGACAAGAATTTGTCTCATTAGGGAGCGGAAAAAACGGAACCGCATGGTTGTTCTTCTTCCTTTCCGCGCTCAGTTCGATTGTTTTGTGAGCCTCGAGCCTTTAGGGACGAGTAGGGGAAACGGCCAGAACATACGGGACGACAGATCGGTTCTGACTTTGCGCGGCCGGACGCGGAAGGAGCACCGTGGTAGTACCCTTCAATCCGGATCCGATCCAATTTATTTATTTAAAGTATAAATTCCTTTCGGTGACTCTGCAGTGGCACGAAGAGGGGAGGGATTTTGAGTCGGTTTAACCTACGATAAAGCGCCCGCTGTACAGCATTCGCTCTCAAAGTGACAGATTGTGGGGATCGCATGGAACGGTACGCTTTTTAGTTTTGCCAATGAAAGAGTGAGAGAGAAAGAAAGAGAGCATCATTGTCTCTGTTGCGCCAGTGTGTGCTCAGCCCAGGCGGGTAAGTTTCTGAGCAGATCGCGTTTGAAAAACTTGTGAACTTCCGAAGTTGTCGGCCCCGCGCTGATGAGACCCGCGATGGTGGTGGGCGCATAGCATGGCGTGCAGGGCAAAACTACAAGGCAAAGAGATGGGGAGCATAGTGCCGGGAGAGGCATTATGCTAATATCTATATTACGCTCGACCACGAAAGGAAACGAGAAATGACTCCCAAAGCCAGTCGCCCGAGAGTGTCCCGGGCGCGTTATCGAACGGTCGGATCGGGCGAGCTCCCGGGTACGGGTATGGGACGGGTCGCAAAATCCTTTGCCCGATTCGGGTGCACAACCCGAATTGTCGACCCGGCCGATGTGTGGGGAGCAGGGTGGTAAAACAGAAGCACTGTAACGCCGTGCCCGAGGAGCCAGATCGAACCCGATCGATGGGCGGCTGCAGTAGACGACGACGACGACGCTGACGCGGACGACGGGATGCCGTGTTTGGAGCCCACGATCGACTGTGGGAACCGCGAACGAACATTGCGAGGATATAATCTTAATCACTTAATTTCGTTAATCTTGTGCTTCTCGCTGTCGGCAAGCAGTTGGAAGAGCATTGCGGGGCGGTGCCAAAGGGGGCGAGTTTGGCGAGTACAGTACGGGGCATTATTTATGTTTTATGTAGATCAAGTTTACGTACACGTAAAGGTTGCTGCTTGTAAAAAAATGAGAAGGAAGAGGGCAAGGACTGTGTTGTACTCGGGGCGCTTGGCGTTCCTTTGCGCGGGTTTTGCCGGTGTTATCAAACGAAGCGAAGATGTAGCGGGAGAATAGGGAGGCTGAGAGCAGGGGAGGAAGAAGTGTTACATGGCATTACCCCGGGATGGATGCGCTTGCGGATGATCTACGACGGGGGAAGCTAACGCGTTGCGCTAACGCCTTCGGGGGACTTCTGGCGAGCGCGAACGGACCAGAGCCAGGACCAGCAGGCGTATCAAACGGATGCATTCTGACGGTGGGGGTGAAATTGAGACGCGGCGGAGTGTAAAAAGTATCGAATTATCGACCATCTTCACCAACGGGCTGCTGCCGGTTGCGTTGCCAAGATTCGAGCGCTTTCGGCTTTCGCGTGTACTTCGCTCGGGTGTGTGTTTTTCTTCCCGAAGTTCCTTGAAATGCAGCATGCGGGCGACTGAGGACGCTCACCCTCAGTGCCCGACGAAGATGGGGGAGGGAGTGAAAACGCTTTATTTGCATATTAAAAACAATTAAGTCTTAATGCATTTTAAATCACCGTACTTGTAGTATGTAAATCAGGCTACGGTGTTAAGGCTGAATCGGTGGCGGATCGCGTACTGCCCGCTGCATCTGGTAAGGTGTTGTTGGCAGAGGATCTGGCGATCATTTGGACTTTTTTTTCCTTTCCCGTTTCGGAGATCAGTAGGGGTTGCGTTTTTGGGATTCTGTTTCGTTGTTTGCACCTTCGATCTTGCTTATTCTCGGGCGAAGGTGGCGGAGACCATAAAGGCCCTGGTGGGACATCAGGTCTTGGTGATGTGGTTGTTGCAGGGAACGCATTCGAATGAAGTTGTTTATGGTAAATTGTTGAGCCAGTGGTACATGTCGGTGACAACGAATCTATGGTCGATTTGCATGTTTAATCGATAAAATTCAAATCGAACGCGCTGCGCTTGATAACGCTGAGCTGTGTACATCCGGAGTGCGCCTGAAGTAGGTGTTGTTTGAGTGGTGGGATGAAATAATTTAGGGCCTTAGAAAAGGGGGCAAGATGGTGTAACTCGTGAACAATTCTGGATGGTTCTGCTGCAAGCTATGACAGTAAATCGATTGTAAAATCCTTTTTGAATGTTTACAGTGTGTCTGATGTTGGAGACCCGTAACAATCTTTGTAGCACATTACCAAGACACATGACAGAATGAGAAGAAGAATGATGACCGCGTTGAAGATCGTCAAGATGCAATCGATATGATGAGTAACGGAAATTCCATTTTGACCAGTTCGCGCTTCCAATAGTCCACAAAATGCAGGTTACCGTTATTGCTTTTCCATTCCCTACAAATGATCGTCTAAAACAATGGACGACAAAAGTCGGTAGAACACAACGAACGGACAAAAAACTGTCGAGCAACATAATCGGAAAGTCAATTTTTAAAAATATACAACCATAAGCATACATCCTCGGACCAACAAAAAAAAATCCCCCAAAAGATGATTGCAACATCCCGTAACGGGTCTGTGGGGCAAATCCGGCCCTGGTTGTGATTTATCTTATTCATTCAGAATGCGGTTCCCCGTTCGGCAAGATTCCTTGCATGGGAAAGCGACGGGAGGTGTGTGCAACAAAAAAGAAGGAACCCCAAACAAACAAAAAGAAATTAAAAAGTCCAATTTCATCCCCGCGTTCACATGATGGTGAGCGATGACGATGAGTCGAAGGCTTCCGCGTTTTTGGCAGCTTCGGGAAACGGAATCAGCCGCCTCCTCCTCCTCTACCAGGCGACGAACCCGTTTCCAAAACGGTAGCAATCGCCTTCCCGAAAATTTCGCATCGGATTGCATCGTTTTTGTCCATATTTTAGCGTTGAAAGAGACGATCGAGAGAAACACACATAAATTTCCTTTTTCCACCTGTAAACACACACATAGACACATACACGTACAAAAGAGGTTTCGGTTGGAAGGCAGGTTTTTTTGGGGAGGAAAGCGAAAAGTGCATCTCACTTGCCGCAACAGCCGTGCAACGTGAATGGAAGGAAGCAAACACACGGAACACCCCAGACACATTATTCAATGGAATAAATCACTGGTCGAGGTTGCTGGGGGGGAGAAAAAAGGGACAAAGAGACGAAATTCAGAAGCCAACGGGGCCAAAACTGTTGAGTAAAGTTCCATTAATAAAGTTTGATTTCGTGGCGTGGGTTTGGGACCGATCGATCGACCAACACAAAAACCTTGGGAAACGACTGCAAACGGGAACCGAGTTTCAACCGTGGACCGGAAGGAGATGTCCTGAATCGTGAATTGATGTGCGGGACTGGGGATCATTTCAAAAGAATAACTGTTCATTGCACGATGGAATCGTTTTGGAGCAAAAACAAAAGTCTGGAAAAGATGTTACGAATGTCTTAGAGTGGTTTGTCGTTTTGGGAACGTCCTTCTAAGTCGATTGTCGAAAGAGATGAAAGAGAAGTAGCTAAAATCAGAACCATTTCCGTGACCAGTTCTGGAACCAATAGCTTTGGGGCATTGTTATGAGAAGTAACTTCTGAAAAAACAACACGACCTGTATGATAATCACGTCATTGTTCCGTCCGTTAGTCTGGTTCGCTGACTTAGAGGACGAACGGTGAAGGAAACTGCGCTTTTTTGTGGAAAATATTCCGCGCTCTATGTTTGCGCTCGTTTTGATGGTCGAAAGGGAAACCCTTTGCCGATACGGAATCCACCATCCTGAGGTCCTCTCGCGGTGAAATACGGTTCAATTCATAAATATCAACGTGCCGCGGCAGTCTCCCGTTAGACCTTGAAACAGGTAACACAATCGTTCCTTGCTGCGGCAAAGAGCCGCCATTTCGGCCATTGAAACGCTTCTCCGTTCAAGCATCTGGTTTGCAGGCTGTGGCGGTGTCCTTTTCGAAAAAAAACAACAACCGTGCGCTCGCGCTCCGCCCCAAAACAGGACGTTAAAAAAGTCAATAATTTTTACTAAAATGCTACCGTTTTCGGACCGACGCGGTCGGGCGGGCTTTTTGAAGTTTGCCGATTGTTGACTTTATTGTTTTCGCCGTAATCGTTGCCAGGTTTGTGGATGAGATCTGGGCAAGGGAACACATAGAGAGAGAGAGGATTTGGCCTTGTGTTGCTGCTGCAGCTACTGTTTGAGGACAGCACCGTATAGAGGGAAGCATAATTGAGAACATATTGGTTCGAGTCGGCGCGCAGCGGGTTGATTGTGTTTCGCGCGGTCTCCCCCAAATCCGGCGATCCGGGACGGTAACGATCGCGTTTTTGGGGTGGTGCATCAGCATCAGCGGAAGTTGCTACTCACCGTGGCAGGATGAATTAAGTCAAAACAAGAGGTCAGATCACAGGAAAAAAAACTCTCTTCCAATTACAATCACACACACACACACTGGGACAAACACCGCTGCATGATCTGGTAGTCGTCGCCGCCGCTGCCGCCTCTCGGTGATATCCGTTACGATAGTGTCTATTGATCACTGCGATACGTTACATGCTTTACCCGTCGCGCAAGTCACCGGTGGCTTGCGTTTTTTTGTTGTTGTGCTCCCTGCCGCTCTCCTTTTGGAGGACAGCGGTTTGGGTATGTGCATTTTTTTCGGCTTGTTTTACTTTGAATGGAACAATGCGTTATTATTTTCATTCATCGATTCCGCAGCTTCCTGTTTTGGGAAGGTGGAAAGGTTTTGGGAAGAAGATGTGCTGGATACAGAGCTTTTTTTCTTATCTCATCCCTAACGTACAAAGTTCTCCTTTTAGACGGGTTTGTGGTCGTTCGAGTTGACTGTGATAGTCACCGCTGTGGCGGGTACATGCACCTTCATTATGGGTACGGTTCTTAAATCTTTTTAGGACATCTGAAATGGCCGGATGGCGATACATTTGCAGTATGTGGGGCAGTGAGTGATTGTTTAGATTTCAATTGGAATGGAACATATTTTGTGAAAAGATACTAGGTTTCTAATACATTGCAAGGGACCTAAAAGTAATATTTTTTATTTTATTTTGTGCAAATTTCGGTTGTTCAAACATCCTACTATTTGCGTGAAGCAATTGCATAGCTATATGCGTAATTATGTATTCTGTTTACTAAAAGGAATTAGATTAGATGGTTTGTTCGAATGACTTTGAACTAGTGATGGGAATAATGTAGTTCTTAATGTATAATGTAGGAATTGATTTCGGCTAGCTTTGAAGTTTTCCGGAATTGATTCTGAATAGTAGGTCTGCAATCAGTTTCCGGCATCGATACCAGAAAATGCTTCGAAGATGGATCCGGAAACGAAATCGGCTCCATAATCGAAACTAGCTCCGACATCAGGATCGGCTCCGAAATCGGTGTCGGTTTTGACATCTCCACCACAGGAATTTGGGTCTTATGCTTCTAAGATTTTACTGGTAGTCTCAAAAAATCCAAATCTATTCTCATGGAGATTCCACAACTGAATGCTTTTGAAACTTTTGATTTCGATTCCGGAACTGATTCTGATGAGTTATTTACTATGCGACGAGGAACCTTTTTCCTTTTTCCGGAGCCAAATCAATTTCCGGAGCCAATTAAAATTCCGAAATTAATTCTGGGTTCGGAATCAGCTCCGGAAAGTGGCTTCAGAATAGAGTCATGAATCGGAATAGGATCCGGAATGGATTCCGAACACGGAATGGGATTCGGATAGGTCCTATTCTGAGCTCCCAACACTACTTTGAACCCTTGATAAGAAATCGGTGCGTTTCTCTAGAAACCATTTACTTTGCAAAAAGTGGAGATTGATTATAAAGAGGTAGAAATATATAAATAATTCAGAACATTTATTTTAAATACCAAAAAAGTCTGAAGTTTCGCTTAAAATATTTTTACATTTTTTTAATACACCTTGGCTCTTCTGATTGTATGCTTCACCATGGTGTGCGAAAATCGAGGAAATATTTATCCAAATTACCGTCCCGGAACCAAGACTGGACATTATGCTTTCATTAGCAGTAGTTTTCCATTTTCGTAAGCGCCCTGTTATGAGCAAATGATTCAAGCGAAGCAGGAAAAGTACAATAATTTCGCACTCGTTCACAATTATAATCCAATCAAAGCTGACCCGGCAACAAATCACCGCCCGAACTCGGTGCGGATGTGCCAAAAACGACACGGCGCGAAAGGATACAAAGAGCTCACCACCAAAAAGCCGTGTGTGTAGTAGTAGCCGGCAGTGGGTAGTTTTGACGAAATCGACAGAATATATGGCACTTTGGTGGGGCCGCAGATTACCCGGCGCAACTGCACATTATTGGTCATTTTTCTCCGATGATGCACTCAGCACCGCTCCTCTAGAGTCGCTATACTCGTACTCACTTGCCTGATGGCGGTTTTGAGGCGAAATTTCATCCCTGAGCAGAAGGGATTAATTTAATAATGCTAATGATGATGGACGAACGGACTGTTTTTGGGGGGTGCGGGGGCATTCTTCTCACCGAATTGGCGCGCACAGGTGACGGTTGAGCAGAAATGGCGTGTAGTAATGCTTCACCCGAGGCTCAGCGCGACCCGAGCAAGCGCTGGGAGTGTTCTCACGGGCGAGAATACAGACGATCGGGTTTCGGATTCTGGTGGGATACAAGCATAAACAACGTCCCCCTTCTACGATACGCTACAGATGCTGAGAAAGTATCGATATCATTACTTCGCACAAATCGGGCACTCGATGAACCTGTCCCGTTTGGTCTGGCTGATCAAACGGAAATATGTCGCGCGGGACGACGCGATTGCTGGCATTGCGCTCCTCCCGAGACCAATCCGGAGCGTTGCCGATCCATTTCAGTAGCGCAGCTTGAGTGACTTCGTTAGCGAAACCGAATCAAGCGTGTATGGCCAGAGGAAATATTGCACAGTACGCTCGGGCAGGGAGAGGGAGAGAGCGGTTGCGAGAAGACATTGGTGAACCGTGAAACTACCACGACTCCATGAGGTGACTTCCAAGGTGCAGTTACGCTTTCTTTACGATATCGAATCCTTTGAGAGTTGCTTTTTTGCATAATTTAATATAACCGTTCTGTGTGTCTCTTTCGCTCTCTCTATCTCATCGTCATTTCCTTCCTTTTTCGCGACGAATTGGCATCGCGACAGGATGCATACGTTCACGGGGCAGATGGGATCGCATGTTGATGATGTCTTTATAATGATCTATAAATCTCCCCAACGGAACGAATGCTTGCAGTACGTCTGAGTGTGTGTGCAAACAACGGATGAGTCGTTCGGATTAGGCACTCGAGTGTGCGAGGAAATGAGGCTCATGTGTTCATCAGCTTCAGTGATCTTTTGGTCTGGTCGGGCTAACGATGCTCTGTGCTCGATTTCTTTCCCCCGCTTCTTGATGCTGTAGAGGGAGGAAAAACAGTCCGGACGGACACTTGATTCCAATATCCGGGGCCAATTCTGCCGCTATATAGATGGAAACCTGCCGCCGCGTCTGATTGCGCCCGTTGCCTTAACATGATCTGGTTGGGTCTCGAGCAGTGTTCGGCATCGATTTTCATTCGGATCGCGATTTTGTGCGATTTGTGTGATATCGAGCTTGTTTTCCGTTTTCCGTTGATCGGCGGGCAGAAGGAGAATGATTATTAAATAGGGCTGAGCAACCTTTTTCGGGGTTTGTCTGTCCAGTAGCCATTAAAGCGGAGAAACTGAACAAATTTGATATTCGTTTTATGACATTTTAGTACTTTTAAGAGCAATACCACAAAATCTTATACAAATTTTTAAGTAAAATTGTTCATCCCTGTACTTCTGTTCCAGATTTGTACATCGAAGACCAGATTTGTAAATGATCATTGAGCACTGAGCAGTGTCGTCAGTAATCTGTAAAATTCTTGTCTATTAATATCCAATAGAAAGCAAAAAACAGTCTTCAACCTCTTCACCAAGCCATACAATGTTACAAAAACCTGCTCCAAAGCAAGCAAGAAAAGACTTTTTTGCTCGGCTACAAACTACCATCATCACACCCAAGGTTCCAGGTTCGATTTCAACCTTTCCCGCACTCCCCTCCCCTGAACGGCCAGATTATTAGCTAATATACTAAGCGCAATATTTTATTCAAACAGAAAATCGAACCATGTCCCAGCGAGCGTGGCTCTTCCACACTCTTCCGTACTCTTGCTGTCGTCTCTGGATGAACTCCGGAATGCTGGTGCCTGGTTAGGTGGCATCGTTTACTCCACACAGCCGCAGGATGTCACGCAGCCACAGCACCGTCGCATAGCAAATAACGCATTTATTTAAATAGATGCAGCATAAGTAATGTACCTCCCTGTGCGCTGGTGACGGAATTTATGCACTACATGGGCGTTGAACACGAAACCCCGCAACAACAAAAAGGGGAACGATAAGCTGAAGAGTGGGCACGAACGGGAGTGACTAGACGCTGGCTTTCGTGCTGAAGCTTTGATTCTTGATGGACGAAGAAGAACGGAGTATTGTATTTTAGACGACACCAGCGTCGTTTTCGTGCATACTGTTAGCTTAATCAAGCACCGATCAAACAAATGCCGTGAGTGTTCGGATGATTCCGGCCCGGAGAAGGTGCATCTTTTCGCGAGATCATAAACACGTCATACAACTTCTAGGTTAGCGGCAATAGTTCGCATCCGAGGATGGAGGATTAATAAAACAATCAAGCAGTGCTTTCACAGCAATTAACATCTAACGCCATCAAACGCACTTTCACGTGCAGTTTATTCATTGAAAGTCCCGAGCGAACATCATTAAGGTTTCGCCAGCTCAATCCGGACCGCCAAGAATGCGGGCTTGTTCTGTGGGTTGAAAAATTGCGCACCGTCTCTTGTTGCACGAAGCGAATTTGCCGATTTATTGCCACCGCTTGCCAGTGACGCCGCCGCCGATTCCCTTTCGCTTGGCCCGCGCACAGTGGAGAGTAATTATGAAAACGTCTCTGTAAATGACGATCATTACGGTGCCCGGGGACTGTTTGGGGCTTTGGGGTGGTACTTTTGTTGTGTGTCGAGCGAGTGTTTGCCGTAACGAAACGCTACGTGCAATTCTTGCACCGAGAGCGTATTTTGTGGCCGTTCGATCGATCGATCGATCACCGGACTTGAACGAAACAAAACCCCGGTACCCCACCGCCAGCAATCCGGTCGTTGCAGTGACGCTCTGTTTGGAAATGATGATAAATGAACCCGTTTTCGGGTTAACACCTTCCGTGCTGGAGGGGGGGGGGGGGATTTGAGGGCCGATAAATCGAACGCCGTTCGGTTCGGTGAGACAATTAATAACCTCTATGGGCTGGTGCCGTCCGGGCAGCAAATGTGGAAAAAAGGAAGGATAATTAAAGCTTCCCGCATTTGAGTCGCGTTACATTCGAACGATCATTACTCATGTGCAGGTTGATCAGCAAAACAGAACCTCACTACGGTACGGTGGCCAAACCCTTACCGAAAGCCAAAACGGGGGGGTTCGTGTTCTAGCGCGCCCTCCGTACGACGGGGAATTGTTTTTGTTGCCTGCAAATGATCATTAACGCTTAAGAATTCGGGTGTGTGTGTCTAAGGTCAAGCCAGCGTTGTGTGTTCTGTGGAAAATAATTACGCAAAAGACGCGAAACGCATTACCGTTATGCTTCGCGGGCAAGAAGGGGGGGGGGGGGGGGGGGACGCGCCTAATGGGCCATTCGTTCAGGTTGACCCACGCCCGTTGAGGGAAAACTAGCCGTGAAATCAATTTCTCCACGCAGTGTGCTTTCGTCATGAAAGTACGAGCGGGTGGAGGAAAAATCCATCACCAGGAAGAGATGGAAAATGGTTGCTCCAAATCGCGCGACGCGACCCGCTTTTTTGCTTCACCCTGATCACCTGATCGGTCCGTGCAGTGGATCGGAGCAAAATCGAACGATAATCCGGTGGAAAACGAGATCGCCAACATTTTACTTAATTATTGGTGCAGTGTACCCTCTGTGTGCGCCTTTCTCTCGCGCGTACTGGGAGGTATTGGTGGTCCGAAAATGGGCAAGATTACGCGGATTAGCTACGACCGGGCAGGGGAGGGGACCGGCCACCCCGGACTTTCTTTGGGTCGCCTAAAGTCTAAAGCAAAATGAACCAGGACCATTCCGGGGGTTTGTTGTAGATCACGATGTTCCATTTACATCGCACCGGTGTGGCCGATTCCATTCACAATCTTTTATCCTCCCACTCGCGTGCACCACCGTGCGTTTGATCTACTTTTCCCCTCGCTTCGGGGCTTCGAAAACAATATTGTACTTTCCATCGCAAGGTTCTTGCCCGCGATGGCTCGTGCTTGGAAGCGTGATCGTTATCTCACGTTTTCTAGCGCCACTGTACGCCCGGTGGGTCCTCCCTCAACCCCCTCCACACCGGTTACACACATTCCAAGCCTTTCGCGAGGTCTTTTGCTGCCACATTGCCCGTTCCTTTTTAGCGCGCGTGCTTCCATTGTGGCGCCCCTTTTTCTAGGCGAGCCTGCACGACGAAACTGCCACCTTTGGTGCGCGGTTTGCTGCCGCCGCCACAGAGCTGGTGTCGGGTTCAGTTTTGCGAATTGCACTAATTAACGTTTTATTTCGTGTTTACGCTGCAATTTAGAGGCGGGCAGGTTGGCACCGAAGGAGACCGGGGTTTATGAAAGACGCGCGAGGGAAAGCACGTGCCTGTCGATTAGGGAAAATGGGACGAAAGAAAAGTCTCTCTGGGTTATCAACCTGGGTGGTGAGGCGGTAGGGTAGATGTTTGTGGCAAAAAGGCTAGACAATTTTCACCTTGGTGTGTGTTGGGATTTGCAATACTTTGGTAGTGGTGGTGGTGGTGGATGAGCGTGCTTGCACAGTGTGACACATAGGGATCATTTTTCTCTTTTTGACGGCAATAAGAGATAATGTCCCGAGGCGGATCCGTAGTACAATTGTCAACTTGTACGACTTAACAAAATGCCCGTCGTGGGTTCAAACCTCATTAGGACCGTCTCCCCATTAGCAAGGACTTGACTAGCTGGCTGTGTGGTACCTCAAGTCTCGAAAGCCTGTATCCGACGGTATGATCACGTAGCTTGTTGCGCCAATAAGAAGAAGTTACTGTGTATTCCAGTTCAGTTTTCAACGTTCAGAATAATATTTAACGGTTGAACTGTCAAAATATCTGACATGACATCTGTTGAAAAGCACAATGAGTGTTTAATATTGCTGCTTATGTTATTAATTAAAGGATACTAAGATACTAGCAGTTTTAATAAAAAGTTTGACACTTGGAATCATATCAAAACTCCATACACATACCATGAACTATTTATCTCGATTGAACTCGATTATTTCGGCTTGCAAAATATGTAAACAAATGCCGATTCGTCGCAGGTTTGATCAGGACATGAATAATTGATATTTTTTTGCTGAAGTAAAACTAGTTTGTCAAGAAAGGTTTGATTCAATACTGTATATGTCCATGCCCGTCGTGGATTCAAACCTCAAAAGGAATGTCCTCCCATTAGCAAGGACTCGACTAGATGGCTACATGGTATCTCAATATGTAAAAAAAGCATTAAAAACCAATTTCAAACAGTAAAAAAGTAAACTAAACAATTTAAAATGCATTATGGTTCCTCCGCAAATGATGAAATTCAATATGGCGGAACGTAACTCACAAATTGACACAATCCGGATGATGAAAATTGTTCCACTGACATGCCTGGATTCCAGATTTCTTGCTTAAACTATCAAAGGGGTCAATGAAAATGTTAAACAACTTTTATCCAATTTTATATTTTTTTCATTCAAATGCACCATTAAAATAACTGCAATCGTGTAAAAATAAATTGTATGACCTTGCCTTGTACTTCTTGTTCCCACCGTACCGTTGCCGTGGCGCAATACGTCCACGTGGGCAATAAGGATGCTTTATTAAAATAGTTTCATTGCGCGCCATTTTTACAACAAAAAAAAATCATCTTGAACGCTTCTACGGTGAAAGAATGAGAAGAAGAGAGAAAGAGCGAGAGCCACATATCGTCGTGAGTTATTCCCGCACGCGCAGGTATACAGGTGAAAATGTGACCATAATTGACATGGCCGACGTGATTTGTGGTTCGGCCGCGCGCGCTTGCAACAAACGAATCACGCGTTCGCGTGTGCGGCACTTCTTTGGCTCGGATGCAGGGGAGAGGGGGATGGGTTTGTCTAATTGGGATCGACACTATTCTATGACTGCTTTTGCAAGCCAAACGGTCAGCCAGGCAGGGCCAGCGAGGAGCAAGAGTGCAGAAGTTTCTTCAGAAATCATTCCGGATGAATGGTGTCTATCATTAAAATGGAATTAGATAGAGTTCGGAGACGGCCAGAAACATCTATGATTAGCACGATGACCGCAAAAGCGGTGGCTTCTTTCGTTTCGTGTGTGTGCCCTTGTGTGTAGAAATATGTTACAGCTGGTGGATGAAAAAAACAGTATCCGTCAAATTTTGTACGCTTGCGGGAGTTAAACACGCTATTCTGGGATGCGGAGCAATCACCACCCGAACAATTTATTCGAGAATTGACCACCATGAGCTGTGGTGTACCTTTGAGTAATGCAGCAAAAAAACGGAACGGAGTAATTCAATCAATAGCGCTTCGGATCGCTTCCTCTGCGGATACATATAATCCATTAAATGACGACAACAATCTCAACCATCTCCCTCCACCAGGGGTTTCGGGGAGCGCAAAAGAGGGCGCAAAGGTCCCAAAGAGTGTTCCACCGGGTACCGATCTCCCCCGGTCACGGCACATTCCCCACGCATTTGCCCATTTGGAAGCGGCTTTTCACGTTTCACGGGATTACAATCAGCGCTTCTGGTTGCGCGCTTTTGGTGGGCCGCAGCAGGCCCCCGCCAGCAAGACATGCGGTCCATAGCGCTCCGATCTTTATGAAAATCACGAAACTTATGCTGTCATGTCACTCGCGTGGACCCGAAAGTCATTTATCATCTCATCGTACCACCTCGGCTCGGCGTCGTTCTTGCTTTCTCGCGTTCGCGTTTTGCCGTCGTTAATCGCCCGTTGTGCCTTGGTGTTGTGCACCGCAGCTAGAAGGAAAGGCTGGCTGAGGGAACGCAAATCCTCAGCGCAAGAATTCAAGTGCCCAAGAACGTCCCCGCCCGCGATTGTGCTGAAGCCGAAAGGGAAGATCAAACGTGCCATAAAGCTGACCGAAAGGGGCACGAACCCGCCCGGGCCCTGCTCGAGCGGGTCGCGATTCGATGCGCGCGGTTCTCGCGGTCGCGGATGCCACTTTGCGCAAACGGTTGAACGGATGCGAACGCGTTCTAAAGCACCCACTGGCAGCTCTGGTGCAATTCGTTTGATTGAACCGTTTCGCTTCAAGGTGGTAGCAGTTATTCAATAAAAATTGAAAATTTCACTGCTCTTTGCAAAAAGCCTCGGCTGGGTCTCGTGGCAAGGTGAGCCTTTTCTTTATCGCGAAGGTACACAGGGTGTGTGTGTAGAGAGAGAGAGAGAGAGGTGGAGAGAGCGGTGGGTGTACGAGGGCATCAGATCATGATGCTCGTCGGTACGCGGTCGGGGAGAAGCAAAAAAAAAAAAAACACACCCGGCATAAAATAATTCTACCCGTAACGACCGTTTTGATCGCACCCTGATCGACATTCCGAACAATGTTCCGAATGTCGATCAGTCTTAGCGCGGACACCACATTCGCCCCTCTTCGATTTGATACGATGGGAGCGAAGCTTATGGAATTATGCGCTAAGACCGATTAAACGGGTGATTTATTTCGGGTCAGATCGCTCGCAATGCTGCTTCTCCTCACGGTTAGGGATTGAGGAAGTAGAGCGAGGAAGGGAGAGAGAGAGAGAAAGAAACAACTCGTCGGATCTTAAAACGTCGGCTTTTCGGACCGGACCGGTAGAAGTCGGCGGTCGTGAAAGGTTTAAGCATTGCCGCTTGACCGGTTAAGATCACCCGTTTTCTTTCGTGTTTAATTCCACATTTTAGGCCCGGAGTAGGTCCTTCTCGGATCAATCAAGATCTCAGGGCAGGGGTTGGATATGGTTTACAAAAGGAAGCCGTGATGTGCTACGATCGGCCGAATGGCTCAATTTCTGAGAATAAAAGGTTCAGGGCGAGTGATACAATTTGAACTAGATCGGGTTGTTGGGGATGTTATTCTAAAAATGTTGTACGGTTGTCGCTCTTTTTCATAGAAGCGGACGCTTACAACTATTAGAGTTTTATCGAAATCATTTCATCAGCATGTAAGTTTGCTATCAAAAATGTTAAAAAGATGTAAAGAGTGTAATAAAAACTAAACCTATCATCTGTTGACATCTTTACGGGCTTTTGGTTGCTTTTTTAATGTCAACTGTAATGACAACCACAGTTTTGATACCTTTCAGGACAATAATGTGAGTAAGTTATGAGGGACATCTTTTTATTTTCACAACAATACTGCAAAGAAAGTCAAAAGAAAGTCAGCTTTTACCGAAAACATTTGCCTTTTTCATCAAAAGATCTTTCGATGTCCTTGTTTTTTGTTTCGTAACCTGAATTTTATGTTCTTTGTTTGATATCTTCCTAAGCCCGAGGACGTTTGTTGCTCAAAATTTAAATTCTAACGGTAACGAGCAGCTAAAATTGATGCCGAGAAAGAAAATCAACCGTCCCTTCGATTCGATCCAAACAAAAAAATGCGCCCAATTGCCAAACAGGTGATATTCTTAATGGCAGGTATCGTTCCCTTTGGGTCCCGGGGGTCGACCTATCTTACTGCCTATTGCTTTTATCTGACACACACACACACACACACACGCAAAAGGTGCTGCTTGTTTAACTTTACCCTTGTGGTAAGGTCGGGGACGTCTTGCCGCTTGATCGTTTCGACCAAAGTTCGTTATTCGTGGTCTGCCAGAGGGAGCCCTGTTGTGTTACACCTGTCGCGTGAGTGGTGTGGTTGTGGCCGTGGGTCGTCTTTGAAAAATCATCCCCCGACAGTCAGGCACCCTAACGCACAGTCGTATGGCACGATTTCAATCGCGCACGATAAGCAGAAAATAAGGGGTTCGCCGTTCGGTTACAGTCTTTCGTTTTATTCGTTCCCCGTGCGGGCAATATGTGCTCACAATATGACCGGTGCCACATGAACCACATTTTTCGGGTGAAAAGGGGGATCTATACGATTAATCGAGAACAACAAAAAAGAAGGGGGAAACACGAAGCAAAAGAAAACGCACGGAGACATTTTTGGCGCGAATGTACGCGTTGTTAATTTGTAACCGTCAACCTACGTTCGCTGGCGAATGCTTTAAATCTTCGCCCTTAAAAGATGCTGCTGCCGGTGGTTGCGAAAAGGGATTGTGTTCTCAGCGGCAGCAGCAACGGGCCAAGCAAGCAAGGGATCTGAAGCTGAAGCTTTAAGCCCGCGATCGAGCTGAGCCCGAAAGCAGGGGTTTAATAAATTTATTAAGACATCAATAAATATACATTTAATAATGAAAGCGCATACAAGCCGCACTGCAGCGCTCACTCCCGCATCACCCGGTTAAACTGCAGGCACTGGATCAACGGCAGACAAAACGACACCGAAAGAGAAAGAGAGAGAGGTGAAAAAAGCGAAGCACAAGAAAGCACCGATGTTGGCGCAATAAATCATGCGCTGAATTACAATGAAATATCGACGTCCAATAGCCGGCTGGAGACGTCGATTCTAGGGCGTCCGGCGAAGGCGATTTGCGTGTCCGAGGGAATGTGCGTGTGCCCTTGTGTTTTGCGTGTAGGTGTAAGTATGGTCTAACATTTTTCATTTCCCATCCCGCTTTTGGTATGGTTCGGAGGAGGGGAAGAAGAAGAAGAAGTGAAAAAAAGGTCGGACATCCCTGTTTTCATTCTATCAAACTTTCCCGCAGAACGCATTCTATGGGAACAATTTGTCCACCTAGCCAGACATGCCATCGTGCAGGCGCTGCAACGTGACCTAGCCTTCCTTAAGGCCAGGAATGTCCTCGGGACAAAACAACACACAGGGACAGTGCGATAACTCTTCACGGAAGCGCATGTGCGCGACCGTTCATCGCACTCGAAGGTCGATTGCGGAGACCTTCTTAATGCGCTTTAGTCAGGGAAGGGTGCTGGCTGCACGGAGCAGCAATATAGCGCTGCAACGCGATACCGATGGTCAAGGCAGGCGGGCCTTCTTCTTGCAGTGCCTTTCTTGGCGCTGCTCTGTTCACCGAACGGAAAGGTTAAGTCAATATGTCCGGGACAGCGTTTGTCGTCGCTCCCAAAGCCCCCTTTGCTGTCCCGGCTTCGTGTTAATCTTTCCCCCTTCGCTGATAGTATGGTAAGCACCGGCATCATCAAAGGGGTAATATTGAGATGTTATGAGTTGAAGATAAATCCGTAACATCGGTAACGATCGTCTTGGTACATAGTCTGCGCAGTCGACGCGCTGCGGCCTTGTTGTTGTACTCCTTTCCCCGCCGAGGTGAGGAATCTTGTAGGACTTTCTCTCGAGCGTTAACCACAAGGTACATAAATAATGTGCGTGATAAATGGCCACTAACCGGGGGGGAAAGGATAGAAAAGATAGAATGTAGTGCACGGAGTGTGTAAAAGCTTTCATTGCTGTGGCGTTACGCAATATTAAAGTTTTGATGTGGAAGTAACACTAAAATGTACTTTGTTTAGACTTGGCTTAACTGGCGCAAATGAGGTCCTTAATTGTCTATTATACTGTTTTGACGATTTTCACTCCTAAAATGTATCCCTTTCAACCATTCTCTATCGATAAAAGTACGCGAAAAACGTGGTAAAAGAATATTATGAGCCCCGGAAATCAAATCCAACACTGACACGCTCGAGAAAAGCTAAATCGACCGTTTCCGACAACACCAAATAGGCAGAAAAAATGGCTCGTGGACAAGATCCGTTCTATCGCACCCCGTAACGTCATGCTGTTACTTATGCCCTCTGCTCGTCCCTATGCTTTTGCAACCCGTGGCACGGGAAAACGATACACGCTAGCACGAGCTCTCGAATCCGAAGCTCATCGAATCTGGTTGGGCACGGCACGGGAACGAACGCTACACGGAGAGAGAGAGTTTTTTTTTCTAATTTTCTACTTGATTAGAAAATAGTCATGCGTTGATAATTTCATTGTAAACATAATTACGGTTTGATATTCGCTCACCGGGCGGTGTGTGTGCTGTCCCAACCGGGGCAGGGCTGGAGGCTGCTGAAATGAATTGCTTTATAATGGTGGTGGTGGTGTTGGTGTCCCTGATTGTGTTGTTGTTGCTTTCTTTCATTCTCGAGTGCCCTCTTCAGCGCATGCTGTCGTTAATTTTTTGCTCTTCCTTTCACTCCCAGCTTTCTGCCTTTCTCGTGCACAACACCTGATCTTCGTGTTTTTTTGTTGTTGTTGTTGAGCTCCCGATCGCACAACCGAAGAAAGGAGGTTTCTCGCCTACGGGCGCATTGAAATCCTTCGTATTGCAATCAGGTATGGATCGGGAGGTTTTTTTTAACATTCGCTTTGATTACTGCTGTTGTTTTTTTGGGATGGAAAGATGATATTGTACCAATTCCCGTCGTACTCTTGCTTTCTTCTTGTCCCCCTTTCTTCCTGGGATGAGCTAGAGCGTTCAAAGCGTTACACAAAACTGTCGACATTGACTCCGGTAGATCGGTGAAGCATCCCGGGTGTAATTGAGTTAATGACGGGTGCCCTTCAGGGGCTGTGGAATTTTGGGATGAAATCGAGAGCTTCTGAAGAAAACCGTTTTATCACGCCAACGTTACCAATAATAGCAGACAGGGCAGCAGGAAGGGATGCGAATTCGACAAAGTAATCAATTATTGCATGCTTATGATTTGAGCAATGTAGGGGTAAGCAACGCTTTGATTAGCCACAATCAAAGCGCAAGAAAGCATGTGTGGTGCGTTCTGGGAAATTGAAAAACAGTCGCTAGACCACACTCGACGAAAGGGACAAGATTGTACTTGAGACAAATTGTGCAGGGGTTGCAGTAATTATCTTCACTTCTATCGCACACATCACGCCTAAGTGTTACTTTTGAAAAAAAAAAACTACCCAACACCCCAAAAAGGAACTGACAGTTTGACGAAGATGGCCTGCACAAGCACAATCAATCGGCAAACCCGTACAGCAGCGTCAGCACTCAGCCATCGCCCGTCATACGTCAGTAAGGATCCATTGTTTCGTATCCCTCCGATCGCCCGATTAGTGTGTGTGTGTGTGTGTGCCCTACCCTTATAAGGGTGTGCTTCCACCTCGAGCATCGCGCGAAGAAACCAGGGGGAATTATTAAAACATTAAAAATTAATTCACATCACCTTCACGCGGGAGTCACGCAAGCACACACACACAAAAGCCTTCATGATCCCCGCGGCTTCCGCACATTTCGCAAAATCGATCGCGAACCTGTCAGGCGTCGTCTGCTTCGTCGGAAGCCTGCGCAGATTGGTCTCGATACCGGATGCCCGGCGCTGCTGCAAACGTTAAAAGCCGGCAGCATAAAACCATAAAACGCTCATCCGCGCCGAGATAATATTGTTCTAGTGAAGTGAGTCGGGCGGCCGGGGATTGACCGGTTTGAAGAATCTCGCCGTCAGCACCGTTTGGCGTTACGGGGCACGTTACACGGTTTGTGCGTCACCATACTCGGGATGCTCTTTGCGAAGGACATTAAAAAAAAAATTCCATACAACCACAAACACTCACACACTTAAACGCTCTTATACGCAATGTGTTGTGCACTTTCTGCGCCTGCATCTTTTATCTCGCACACAGGAGGGTTGGATGGATCTTTACTTGTCCTTCTCCTTGCCACCCTTGCGCCCGGCAAACCGAGTGTCTGGGACTGAAAACGGATGCTGTAATAATAAATTTTATGCTTTTCACTGACATCGGTCGAGACCCACATGTGCGTGGTGGAGCAAGTGCGTAAGGGGTGATTGGGATGCCCGGGCCCGGACGGACCGGAGGAGCCATATGTCGATGGCGATGATGATGATGAAACGCATAAAAATGCACTTAGTGGGGATATCTTTTTTAATAGAACTTTGGACGCCACACGGCAAACGATTTCCTCCGCAACACGGGAACAGGTTTAAGCTGCTGGAGCTGTTTGTGTGTGTGTATGCGTTTCTGTGGCGCTGGAGACGAGAGGAGTAACATTATGTGTATGCGCGAAGGAACAGCTGCAACGCAACGGGCGCAAACAGGAACAATCTTACGGTGACATTCTGATCGTGCTGGGCGCTGGACGGAAATGAAGAGGCGATAAATAATAATAATGCAAAAATAGCATTACACATATTTTGGAGCGGTCGGGACGAATGGTGGTTTGAAGTTGAAGCATTTCAATCACATGATTGGAGCAATAGGAAAATAATTAAAAGATAATTTTACAAATCGTTTTGAAAACGTGGTTATATCTGTTATAATTTTCCAATATAATATGTTTTCAAGTTAATATGTTCGACAATATTAGAGTAATAATAAGTCTAAACGAAAACTACATATGAACTGCAGCTTTGAGTTAATTGTTATACACAAAAAAGTGGATTTTTTCTGAGGACTATTGCCTCCAATTTGCTTTTATGTCAGAAAAATAAAATTTGAAGCGTGATGGACACCAGGGTAAACGTACCTATAGTGGTGGTAGTGGTGGTATTGCACTAAAATGCGTTGTATACGATAAATTAAAAGTAATTAAGTTATTTATGTTAGTGTGAAATTTTCTCTGGCCTTTAACAAAGGGTTTAAAAGTTAAATGGGGCCATTCCGTTACTTGATGACCTAAAAATCCATTATTTTGTGAAATGTGTCAACATTTTGCCAAAATCCTTAGGATTTCATAGCGGAGCTCATATCTTTGTTAACGTTCTAAATGACCACATAACAACGCAATTATTAGTTTTTTAACATAATTGTTATCAAATGATATTGATTTATTAAAATGTATTGCCTTTTGACCATATTTACGTATTTTTATGTGTTTTTTTACGATAGGGCCATTATAGGTACACAAAACAGGGGTGGTCTTAGTGGTCTTAGTTATAAAATCAATAAAAACATGACATTTTAGTTTTTTTTATCGACGATATTTTTGACATTCATTGAGATAAGCAACAGAAATAAGTTTTCAGTAAGTAATTTACCACCCAAAGATCAAATTTCGCTTATCTGGCTGAGTGAAAAATCGACCTAAAATCAAGCTTTCTCTTCCGGGTGTGGGTTGACGACAGGTGATATACAGTACTGTAGTCAATATTTGTATCAACCATTTCATTTTCATCATTTTATCGTAAGATCATTTTTATGTAAGAAATCGAAATTATAGCAGTAATTCTTGCTATTCATACAAAAACAGCTTCAAAACTAAGTTCCATTGATATTACACATTGTTTTTGAGGCATCTTTGTTTACCACCACTATAGGAACACAATGCGATGACTATAGGAACCATACCACCATTATAGGTACAACGAATCAGTCACAAAAATATGCTTTTTGTCGTAAATGTGTGGTATTTTATGGTAAAAATTGTCGTCATTGCAAAGATAATACATATTGCAATTGGTATGTGTTAAAATATTCATGAATTAACCTTCCTGACACTTCAAATCCATTAAGACACATTTGTACCACTACAAATTGCACCACTATTTGTGCATTTACCTTATACAAACAAGAGCAATATGGAAAAATCTATAAAAGTAAATTAGAAGCAGAAAAGTTTCACACGAACGTAAAAAAATAATCGTAATAAAAATTAAAAATATTACGGAAAACGTAATAAAAATTCAGATACATCAGTCAGTTTAGGTTCAAATTGCACTACTTGATCGTGTGTAGTGTAGACACACAACTGATTTGAAAGTGTTTATTTTTAAAGTTTATGTTTTACACTTTTTTATCACCGCCAACGCTGTCTTTTTTAAAACATTTTTTTAAATGTTGTTATCGCTTTGAGCAAGTAATTTAACAAGTGATATAAATAATCAAAGAACAGAATCGACTAAAAACACATTTTTAAGTGAAATTAACAAATTCGTTTGAAGGAGCTGTGTGTTTGAGGTGCTCCAAGAGATTCCAATTAGTTTAATATTGTTTTTGCATTGCCATCATAATAATGATAATTAATTTAATCAAAGCTGCATAGCCAATGAAGCGCCTGCGTAATGAAATGGCCGTTAATTTCCCCGCTCCGATAGTGTTTGTCAATGGGTATGTGTATATTTGGATCGATCTAAAAGCCAACATCGACACGACACCGCAAGCAACAGCAGAAAGAAAAAAATCGCAGCATCCCGACCTTCCGGTGCATGGCAGGCAGGGGTTTTTCTTTCCGGGCGTGTTCCGGTTTGCAACCGCACCATTCTTAACTTCATTCGCCTTCCTCCCACTCCCCTCGTCCGCAGGATTGAAAGCAGGCAACGAAATTAAATCGTAATTTAGCTACCGTCCATCGCAAACGCTTCCATGCTTGGCGCAGGCACTCTGCCCAGGGATGGCAGAAACACATCTCCCCTTGCCATCCCCCATCAGGCCAATAAGTTCTTGCACCGCTTGCACCTTCGCACTGTATGCCACACCACCAACGGCATATCGGTGTGTGGTTAATATCTCCCCGTGCCCAGCATGCGCATCGCGCCGTGGAAGGTTTCGCGCCAGTCGTCTGCGGATTGCGCGCCCTCCGGGGGCGAAGGGCTACGAAATTTATCGTCCTGACGTGGCCGAAGGCTATAATTATTCCGCTCTTCGGGTACCAATCTTTTACCGATTTCCGATCTGCTGTGCAGCATCGCGCTCCATTCCTTCACCTTCCCGTCAAGTGGGGTTTGTGGAACGGCTTCTGTTCTGGTGGTGGTAGCCAGTTTGCGCTGGTGATAAGGCGACTGGTGCCACTCCTGCCGGCGGTGGCGGCGGCGGCAGTGGTGGTGTTGATGGTGGTACACAATCAGTTTTATGGCTTCTGTCCCCACCACACATGGACCGGTTTTGGAGAGTGGGGTTTGCGTTGGTAGCGCCTTCTTATCGCTTCCCATTTCCCATCCCGCTGGTGCACCGTGTGGTGGTGGAGCGACTTATGAAAATCTGTGGCGCGTAGTTAATAACAATTTTCAATAATTTCCGTCCGTACCGGTAGGCCGTAGGAGAAGGAAGAGGAGGAGAAGGAGGAAAGGGGTGTTGCCGACTGACGTTCTGGTTTCGATTCAATTCGATCCGATCGCAAGCCTTATGGCAAACCTGGCAGAAACGGCAAGAACAATGAACGACCACGACCGGTAAGTCGGTAGCCCGCAAGAAGATGTTGCACGTCGCAACACATCCTCACACACACACACACACACACACACACACAGACACAAACCAGCGGTAGATAATCACCGTGGTGCATTGTGGCTGGCCGGTGAACCACTGTCCGTTTCGGCCTGTGGCAATTCTGTCCTCGCGATCATCGACTCAACCTTCGTTACTTCCCCCTTCAACACCCAACACAAACCGTTCGACACCGAAAACGTACCAACCAGAGTGCATTTTCAGTGGCATTTCATTCATCATTCACTGAACTGGGACGGGGCGAATGGGGTTTTTTTTTGCAGCCGGGAACAGGAGCGACCGGAAGGTTCGTAAGTTGCATCGCGTTGAAGCCACCGAGTGGCGAAAGACTGTGAAGGCCGGTCGGGAGAAGATGAACCGCGGTGCGAGCGAGAGAGAGAGAGAAAAAAAGAGAGGCAACAGAGACAGGAACAGACACCCCAAAACCAATCATTACGTTTCCGAAGCCCTAGCCAACATCGTTGTCGTCTTGGTCGTCGACGACGCGAGCCCGGCTTGGGGAAGGAGTTTTTGGTGTGCAGGCGGCGGCTCCACGGTAGCAGCCTCGGGGCGCAGTTTTCTGTTTCTGCGTGGAGTAATGAAAAGCGAATTGGCCTGAAATTAACATTTCTTATCATCGCCCGGGCATCACAGATGGTTTCGGATGGTGGTGGTGGTTGTCGTTGTTTGCTGGTTAAGGCGAGCTGGTTTGGCTGCCAAAGGGTGTGTCGTGCCAATACTGGAGATACAGAAATGCGGGAAAGTATTGCAAATAATATTAAAAATATTCTAGCAAGTATTTAAATCCGTTTTCTGATATGCGATTGGATCCCATTGGAAGTGAGGAATAAATTTAACAAATACACCAATTGGATTTTATATAACAAATCAACCTGTAGTGGACTTTCTCCAATAACTTAAACCTTCAAGAATGTGTAGACCACAGACCATTTTCTTTTTTATTTTATTTTAGCACATTCTGCACGAGTCACCCTTTAAATATTCAGCCCGCTGCATTCCGCTGAGCGGGTATGTGTAGGCCCTTTCTGCACAAACCAAAATAATAATAAAAAAAACCCTCCTGGCTATTTATTGCACCGTATCCCATAGTGTGCAGACAGGCAATGCTGCTGTATTACTACTCCAGCGCACCGTGTCCACGTTTAAGGTGTTCGAAGGTCAGCCAAAGCAAAACAGCTGCAGCTGTGTACAAAAAAAGGGCAACTACTAGGTCCTGTGCGCGACCGTCTAGACGCGGTGCTACTGATAACTGCGACCTTTTAAAGCTGGCGGACTTCGGGCGACTGTGAAATATTACGCCATTGATGAAATAAGCTTGTACTTCAGGTTGCAGTAACTATTTGGGGTTTTTTGGCGTACAGTTTCCAACAGGATGGATGTTGAAAGAGTAGTTTAATTGGATGTAATAATTGCATCCACACACACGAACCGAATAGCAGCATTCTAATTGAGTTAATATTGTTTGAAGGCGATGCTTATGATTTCTTCACGCTTGCTTCGGTTGCTCTGAACTAATGAGATAGAAAAGGGAGGAAAAAAACCCGCACAGTACCGACCGATCATGAAATTATGTTGTATTATGTGTAGCTCATCATCGTACTGCTTGCTTTTGATCGGTGGAAAACGAAGAGGGAGAGCAAGAAAAAAAGCAGATCCAAAGGCATCCGAAACTAATCGCGCCCATAATGCTCATGGTTCAGTATTGTCCCGGCCCGGCTCAAAGGCTTCCGGATGGAGCACATTAAAAAACAACGATCCCCTTCGTGAAGGCTTTCCCTACATGCTCATAGACTCACCGCGGAGGGTTTTGATGAATAATGAGCCTCCATTAAGGAAGGGTTTCATCCTTTCGTTACACAGACCCGTGGCCACCACGGCAACCCGTGGTCGCTTGGTCTACGGATGGGTCAAATTGAGACATTTTCATCATCCCCAACCCTCACCAGACTCAACCTTACAGAAGGTACGATAGACGGGAAGGTTTTTGGTCTATTAATTTATTGTTATGACTCTCCATTAATATATGCCCGAGCGCAGAGCCTTTGATTCGGAAAGTGTTGAAATTAAAGCGGGAGGTTTTATTATTTCACCTCTTCACAGATTGGAGCTCATTAGAGTTGGTTGTGTGGGAAACAGACAGTCGCCTCCTTTGCAGGAGTTGCTTGGTACGCAGCAGCATTCGTCATATTGCGTCCTTGTGGCAGTACCGCTGAGAGCTTAAACGTGTGCGTTTCGGTACTTAATGGATGATAATTGTTCCATCACCATACGACGCCAAATGGTATTCGTGGAAGAGATTGTGTCTTTCAACACTACTGCTAGTGGACTGGTAATTTCCTTCTAAAGAACACTTTACAAAGACACACAGATCCCAGGCGGTGTCTTTGATGCGTGTTGGCGATTTCTTCCTTCTATTTTTTTACGTACGCGGTAATAGTTTTTAGGCGTTTAGCAGCTCTCGAAGATAGCAACCATTAGGATTATTATCAGCGATTAAGCGCAAAACAAATGGCGCGGGACTTGCGGTTTATTATGCTATTGCGAATTCTTCACCATGCTTGCCTGCTTCCAAAGAACTGCTCAAGGAAAACCCCAGCGAAAGAAAGCAATCCGAAAAAAAACACATGTATCTGTCATCATTGCTCGGGAAGACCGTTTAACCGTCTCCATTCGCGAGGGAGCGTTTGACGTATCGACGACGGCGTACGGCGCAATGATGTACGATTGCTCGCTAGCGCATCCCGTGTCGTTTTACGCGTGAAAAGGTTGAAAGCTATTAAAATTTATGCTCCTAGCCTAGCTCGCGGTCGCGATCGAGTGCCCGCTAGATCGCTAGTACTTTCACGGGTTTGCGAGATTCGATGCGAAATGCGAAGTGATAGTGTACCCAGCAGCAGTGCCTTGCTCCAGCGCCGCACTCCTTTATGTGGTGCAAATGCGCTCCTCTGGTGAGTTGGATTTGCGGATGAAAAATCAAACCTCAAACATGCGAGGGGGGGGGGGGGAACAACAAAACTAAGGGGAGAGCGCAGGGTTAAAATCCAATAAATAATAATACGAGAATATGTTAAAAAATAAAGATAATGATATATCATAAAATCTAGCTACTGCCATCCGCACCGCCATCGATCAGGCAAGAAACTCGGGCTGCAGCTCTAACTGCAGCAACAAACAGGGGGCCCCCTTGGTAGCGATCGCGGCAGATCGGGGAGAGAAGCAAAAAAAAACGTATGTGTGGCAGTTGCAACGCCCGTGCAGAATGTACAGAAGCTGCGCAAGTTGAGAGCCAACGGGCAGTAATGTTTTGAAAAGATATTTATATTCATGAAGAGGGAGGAGTCGCATAACGCTACACGCGGGGTGGAACACGAGGGATTGCAGGCGGGTGTACAGATACACATACTAGCCATGCTGCTGCTGCTGCTGATCGTTTTGGAAAGACGAGCGAAAAACGGAGCTGGAGAAAAATTATGATGCTGCAAAAGCTAATTTTCTCTTCATTCATGCTTTTGCCCGCTGCTTGGGGTCGGGAAGATCGGGAAGGAAGGGGCCCGGGAGGGCAAGGGATGATGCGTTTCGTACGTTAGCGCTTCTGCACTAGCAAGAAGGGCTTCGGAGTGGACCAGTTGGCTGGCTGGCTGGCTGTACAGTGGCCGGTTTATGTGCTCTCGTTAGGGCAGCACCGGGTGAAGGTTTTGAATTGGCGTCGCCCATCACCCCCTGAGGGCGAACCGTTTCGCCCCGAAGCGAAGATGCACCCGCAGACGAAGACGGCCGGAACATGTGCGGTGTGTGTGCATGTAGTTCGAGTGCGCTTCGCCGTACCCGTCCTTCCGTGCGGACTGCAAACTACAACCAGAAGCGTTTTTCGGACTATTTCGAACCAATCCCTCTCCGGATGAGGTTGCCGCCTTCGGTAGTAAATCATCATGTTGAAATATGGTATTTGGCTGCGACTGTAATCACGTGTATTGAAACGATCGCCACACGGCCAAAGTACACGGTAGGACCCAGGCCCAGATAGTGACGGATGTTGTTGCCGTCCGTTTGCTACCGCCCTTTCTAAGGCCCAAAGGACGCTGTTGTGAATGGGCCGGGATCGCGCGGTATCGCGAGCGTTCGTTCGCCGTGAGCGCGAATGAATGCTTCAAGCTGCCGCCAGGCGGCTTCGGCCAGCTTCTGGTATTTGAACTATTCGTCACGGATCCGCGCACGTGGTTGTCAGCCCCCCGCGTGGAGAATCTAATAGAGACCTTTCCGCTTGTTTACAGCGCTGTGGTGCAGCTTCCCCGACAAAGTTTCTGCCTGCTCGATGCGTTACCGTTTTGCCATAATTGCCGGTGAGGCGTGAGGCGATGCTTGTTTTCGCTGTAGGAATATTGTTTCATAACTGGTTCGCGCGCACACACGGTGCTAGGGTTGTGTGGCAAGAATTTTAATAGACACCAGGGCTCTAGAAATGACAAGCAAATCGAGAGATGCTGAAATGCAGCTCACAACGATACAAAGTCGAAAACTGTATCCCCAGACTTTTGGTACCAGGCTCGTACCTCAGCATTAAGCATTTTTGCTAACCAAAGTGAACGTTGTAGATAATTCCCTTGAAATGCTGCTTCCCCCTTAATCAATTATCCCGCACAAACACACATACATACACAAAAGATCGTTAGGCAGTAACAGGAGGAACAGCGACTGTCAAACTACCGGATATGAATTATTTCGTACCCGAGAGACTGATTGGGTGGTAGAAGCGACGAACCTTCTCTTCCCTGGTGCCGAACCAAGCTGCACAAAACGGCACCAGGAATTAAGCGGTGTGTGATTAATTATGTGTGGTGCTGGAATAGCGATATATTCTGCCTTTCTACGTGCGGGAACGGTGGGCCTGCCAAGAAAGGCTTCCAGTGTTTATCAGCCCGGGCTGATCCTTTCACCTTCTCCGGTTGCAAATTATTATGAAAGCAGCCTTGTCTCGTGTTTTTTTTCGGGTTCGCTGTCTCTCTCTCTTTCTGGCTTTATTTCCCCGAAACTTGGCTCCACTTGGTTTTGGGAAAAACAAACAGCAAAACACACACACACATGCGCGTAGAAAAACGAAATACATTCCGCACATGTTCGCGCTGGAAAGTGAATCGACGGAAAGATTATTTATTGCACAAGCTTGCCCGGCTTGCAAAAATCGGCAAACCCATAGGGACCCCTCACGGTGTGCCCCTTGCCGCAAAGGGTGCCCCCACGAGGTGGGAATAAAAAATGGACGCAAATTTGGCAACAGCCTGGCGTGTGCGTTTTCGTGTGGTTGTTTTGTTCCGTTGTTTTGGGGGCACCGAATGTTGCTTACCGTTTCCTGGTGAATTGTGCGCCTTTTGCACCCGAAACCCGTTTCGCTCTATGTTTCGTTGCATCAAATGGGATCGACGGCTGCCGGCTGCACCGATCTACAGTGGTTTGTGTAGTGATAAAACGTGAAAAAATCTAACTGTTTTGCATACATAAGTGGCGTTTTCTTTAAATAAATGTGTTTATTGGAGTTGTTTTCGAAAAAAAATGAAGACACCTGATTTAAATAACCGTTGGAAACATACTTAAAGATAATGATAACCCACCAGTGTAGTTCCTGCTCCTAGTTTTCCGCTGCTTTGTGGCGAGTTTGTGGCGAGCACAAAAATCTACAACGAAACCCAACAAAAAAATGCCTTCACACAATCCTTTTGCGTACAGGAAATACGGCAACGGGCAAACAACCTTCGCGCGAAAAAAGGGCCCCACAATAAACCATACGGAACACCTGCTGGAAATGGAGGTTTCAGTTTCGATATGGCATCGCATGCTGACCAACTGCGACTGCCCCAGGACCCGGGGGCCGAATGGGCACAAGCAAGACAGCACTACACCACTGGGCGACCCGTCTACCGGCTGTCTTGAAGCCTTCGAAACCTGCCAGCCACGGAAACGGTTGGATATATCGAAAATGTTTTAACCGTTCCTCCCTGGGGGTGGGTTGACTCGGTCGGAATTTCATACTGACGTTGGGGCGCGAAGGGCAGAGAGGCATAAAAAAACAAACCCATAATGAAATAAAATAAAAACACACATACACAGTCCGCACCGCACACTGCCTCAGTATGCTCTGGTGGCAATTTTGGAATTCGGCAGACGGTGAAACGATAAGCAGCCGGCTGGGCTCATGTAGCGTGTATAGCGTTTAACCGAATGGATTATAATGATCGCGATAATGCGAGACTGCTGGTGAACTGCTGCTGGCAAAGCTTACCGCTCACGCTCAGCAGGATCACTAGGTACGAGAAAGGGGAAAAAGGGCAGGCAAAAGGCCTGCAAAGCATTACATCGTGTTGTTCTACACGATTGTTCATAATTAACTATGCATGATTTATGGAAACAAAACCGGAGTCGAGCCCGCGGGTCGAGCCTGGTGGTCCGCGGTATCAAAGGCCCTGGGGTGCACACATCTAGTTGTGCTGCCGGCTCAGCGCCAGTCTATCAATTAGATCGACACAAATTTCATCAAGCTGATTCGCCGATTAAAGGCGCTCTTGCACCACCACCAGTACCCTTTTCCGATTGTTTCAATAAAAACGGTTTGTTGCCTCTCACCAGCAGCACAATCGATTGATTATGATCAATGATCGATAGTGCACCGTTTGCCGTGTGATCAATCATGCGTCAGCTCTCCAAAATTTTGCTCCAAAACAACACCCAAAATCCGTACAGGAAAACAATCAAGCTTGGGGGACCGAAAACGCCAAAAAAGGAAGCCCAATCCTGGGAAGCGTTCCGGTATTGGGTATGTGATCAGAACCCGCCCAGTCCCACCGATCGTCGGATACGTCACGCAATGGTCGGCAAAAGATCAACAGCGCCGGCATCTTGCCCTTTTTTGCGATGCGCGATCTTACGACGGTATGCGACAAAATTCCGGCACGACAATCGGCTGCTGCTGCTGCTGCGAGATCCGAAACATCAAAGCGAAGCGTACCGATATCTCGGTGTCCCGGATATTCCCGGCCGCTTCCACGGGTGCCCGCGCGCACAAGGATCTTCTGGAGATGCAAGGAACCAATATCTATATTTATGTGCACCACGGTGAGCCTTCTGGTTCTGGCCGGCGAAACACGCAGCGGCGAATGACGGCACCACAAGGACGCCAAATCGATTTGGTCAATCTAATTTGTGAACATTTCTCGGGCCCGGAACGCACAGGAATTTCATTTCAACGCTGAAATCTCACTTCGGGATGTTCGGGCAGGTCCCCTAGCCGCAATCCCGCCCGCGAGGTGTATTATTATTTTCATTAAAATACACGTGACGTCGAACGGGCGGGCGGTGGCCGCCTTTGGCCGACCCGTGGGAGATTCCAGCTCGTCCGGTGTGACGCTGTGCTGAGGGAGCGATCGGCTTGTGAGCGATCGGAGGAATTGTTGACATTCCTGCAGTGACTGCCGGCAGTGTCAGCGTCAGTGTGACGACGGCTCGGTGTGACTGATATAAATATCGAAAGTGTTTTGCACCGAGGGGCGAGTAATTGCCTCTTTTAATAGAATGGAGCTGACAAGGGTGTGAGGTGGAAGGAAGGTGTTGAGTTTTCGTGCGGGGAGAGGGTCGCATCCCCTCGCTTTTTAAGCTATTAGTGAGATATGCTTTGTTGCAGAGCGGCAAGTCGTCGCGGTACCGATAAAAGGCATTCTTTGCTGGTACCTGGATGAGATAGACTGGGTTTGGGATCATTGGAGAAGATCACTGTTTTTTTTTGGAGCATCCAGGGAAACTGAAAATGAAGGTTCTTGGGAATCAAGGGTCCTATCTGAGGATCCGAAATTCGCTGGAAGGACATCTGCCAGCGAGACGATGTTAATGGAGTAATCGGTAGGAAGTAATTGATCAGAATAACAACGAACAAAGCATATTCAGCAGCTGTACGATTCAGCTCGATAGCTTCAAAATGCACCATCGGGTATTTTGAAAGTTAAGTTGTGATCTTATCATTAGAAAGTTCTTTGTGTAAGAGAAAGCCCTCCTAAAATCTGATACCGTACAAGGACTCACCCCAAACCCAACAGCAAAAGGTGAAAATCAATTAATATCCTTGAGCCCTTCTCCCTCTTTTCCGATGTGTCATTTCCGCCACTTCCAAGTGCAATTGGCCCGCCGCAGTATGGCGGCTGACGTGATCACCAACTGCTCCCGGTACCAATGCAATGTGTTCCTTGTGGGCAATGCAACCGACACCGGGTGGTCGATTGAGTGGCCAATCTAACGCCCGCTCTTGCACGTTTGCTCTCTCTCTCTCTCTCTCTCTCTCTCTCTCTCTCACACACACACTCACCAGAAGAAAGCTCAAGTGAGGGCACACACATACACTCACTGTCAAACCGAGCAACAGGTGACATGCTGTGCCGTAGTCCTTGTAGATGCATGTAGCAACGTAGTCCCGGGGACTGTGCAATTATAAGCCAATTAAATGATTCCATTTTCGGGCTCGTACCCTGGTGGTCGGAGCTATTCCCGACGGGAGCTCTTAAGCGGATGCGGTTTTGCTCGGGCAAAAAAAAAAAGGTTTTTGAGTGGCACTGGGGAGGGGTGAGAGCAATTGTATGCAGGTCGGTGTACAAGATCCTTACCCGTAGGTGGTTGGCGTTGCAGTGGTAACTGTGGATCTGTTCGCGCCAAATCCAGACACCGACGGTGTGCGATTGTCCTACTGTTCGAGGTCAACGGAAATGGCTTTGAGCTGGCATTGAACTGTCAGTGCACTGGTGGTGGTTTGGTTTGCTGCTCTGCCGTGTAATATTGAAGGTTGTAAATTGAATCGTTGTGATCGGTACCATATCTATCGACAATGGATAAGGTATGGAAGAATCTTGGAGATCGTGAAATAGAGCCTTACGAGAGTATTTATGCATTTCAATCGTTTCTTCTTGAAACGCTCATAAACTCTCCATTGAAAGCCGGCTTAAACAGCGTGTCTTGAAGTTTGGCGCATCAGAGCTTTGCTCAGCTTATTAACTTAGAATTGCAAAATCTTAAAACCCAAAAACCGCGTAGGCCACTGGCCCCAAAACCCACCCGAGAGACAAACATAAGGAACCGCAAGTGACCGTGGATCACCTCGCTGACCATTAGCGAAACCGGTTCGCCGCGCAGTTCCCACGCTTTACTACGAATAATTACATAAATCGCCGGCGATTGTGCAGATCGCACGAAACGAAGCTAGCTGTGAGCTGTGCAGAAAATGGGTAAAATCAACACCAGAACGGGACCAGCAGGAGTGTGATGTTCTAGTTGAACCCCCGGTAGCTCGCACCACCCTCTCTTTCCGCGTGCTATATGCAGCCAACTATGTCCAGACCTTTATGACGATCGGGCGATGTCGGACCTGTCGGGAGGTGGCCGAACCAATATATTCCCCCATCCGGAACACAATGGGCCGGCATTCATGTCGGCAGGTTAGCGTTCACACGCTTAATCTTCACCTACTCGCCTTGCCCCCCCCCCCCCCCCCTCCCAGACACGGAAACAGATTTGTCGAGTGTTGGAACACACTCCCGCCGCGATCGGGTCGGTTGGTGTGGTCCGGCGAGGTCCGTGAGATTGTTTTACGCTTTGTAGATTTCGGACTCCATTGTTTCAGCCCGAAGTCCGACGGAGGAGAGGCCCACAGAATCGTGGAGGAAGAGGGACGGAGAGTTGTTTATATGTGCATACATTTTCCGGTCATTTCCCCTCCGAGTGCGGGTCGGGGAGTGTGTAAGATGGATGCACGCCATCTTTGCTGACTGTTTTCAAAAGAAATTGACCTCTGTGTAGCCGATGGAAGTGGCATGAATCTTCATGTGTGCGATGGTAAATTACGCGGGCTCGGTTCTGGTGGGCAATATCCCCCTCACCGGTTTGGCTTCTTGGACCATCACGCGCGCTATAAACACATCCTACACACTTGACTGGTAATTGTGGGAATCTACGCATGGGTGGGTCGCATCTTCAAGTGGCGCGCGTGGTGCAACGCAACCATTCCTAGCCGGCGAAGGCACTCTTCTTGGATGCAGAGTGCGCTAGCTAGAGATATCTTTTAGCAGCAAGTTCTTAAAGCTTAAAGTCTTCAAAATAAGGGCAAAACAAATTCTGCCACCGAAAAAGGATACAAAAAGCGAAATTCCAAAGCCCCCTCAATTTCGGGGCACCCTTTCCATGGGGCGAGCCTTAAAATTAATGGTCAGCTTCGGCGCGCAAAGATTATGCTCATTCCAAAACTAATAACCGATCGAACGCACCGGACACACCCGTCGCTTTTGTGGCCGTGATAATGGGGAAGAATCTTCTGCAAAGAACAAAAAATAAAAACAACACCAGGGAGTGGAGTGCAATAAAACCCGAAACAGCTTCCGATCGCAACGGGCAGAGCAATTGGTTGGTGCTAAAGGAAGGAGCGCGGTCGAGAATGCGAAGAAGGGCTGCTTTTAAAATTAACCGAAACTCACTGTAACGAACTAGGGCTCAATTTTTTGGGACTCAACATAACCGGGCTTGACATAGCCTTGAGGGAGAATTGGGAACCCTGCTTTCACGCACACACATACAGCAAAAAAGCAACAATGAAAAAAGGACCGAAAAAAAACATAAAAACCGGGAGCATAATTCCTTTAGGCGATGGGACGCTGCACAGATGGGACCGGAGTGTTGTGACCGGCCCAGAAGCTGCTGATTGCAGACAGCAGCATCCTGTTTTTGGGGATGATGATTGGAATTTCGCACACAAACAAACACACACACACACACACACACACACACACACACACACACACACACACACACACACACACACACACACACACACACACACACACACACACACACACACACACACACACACACACACACACACACACACACACACACACACACACACACACGCACTGACCGGATGCGCAAATACTCGGGCTCAGATTCGTTGGCCGTGCAAAACCCGCCCTTTACGCCGCGGTGGATTCTGTTTCGCTTGGAATGAGCAATTTTTATCTTATCTCTTGCCGATGCAGTTTCTACCCCTGGTGCAATCGGTTATTTTTTTTCCAGTAGCAGTAGCAGACCGGAGACCATAAGTGCTAGCCGTAACGACCATAACGAAGACAGCGTCACACCGGTGGTGGACGGATGCAATTATCTCGGCAGCTTGGACCGGGTTCAGCTCAGCTCGGGCCGCTCAACTCCCCGGGAGCTATTATCATTACGGGAGCATGTGATTAGAATTGGATTTTGTTGCTTCATCGCTAACGGGGAGGAGGCTGGCCATGCCATAAACCATGGCGATCGGTTCGAGTCGATCGATGGGTCGATTCGTTCTGTGGCAGTGTGTTTCTTAAAGTGCCTAAGGACTAGGGAAAAGGCGAGAGAAGTAAATTTTATTTCTACTATTTATGAATATTACTACAGTGACTAGCTAGCAATAAAATTAAAGTTATTTTAATAACTTTAACAACCTTTTTTATAATATTCACTTCAATAATTGTAATACTTGATATAACATAACTTGATAACATAACGCCCCTTCATTCCAGAAAACCTTGCCTATCTTCCAATGATTATTTTGTTTATTTCAGTCTCTTTAAGACTCTCTTTTTCTAATTTAAACCCTTCCTAAGCTACAATAAATTATGAAATCTCGATAACACGAATCTTCCCAATCGATCGCGATGCTAATTTACATGCTCGCCGCAAACTTTTCACGCCAACCAACCTGTCAGTAGTTGGAGTTGGGGAGGGAACCAGTCCGACGCCACCAGTCGCCGGAGTAATTCCAGTGGCGTTTGTGATAATTCTCCCTTTTTATTAATAACGATACGAAGTTGTCGATATCGGTCACCGAGGGCTGCCAGGACTCCCAGGGCAACTTAGGGATGCAGCAGTAGCAGCAGGCGAAAGCTGGGCGAACCGTGATAATAACATTCGCAAACGGGCGCACACACACACTGGCTGGAAGGAAACGCGCACGCCATAATGCAATCCGATCCGGTCGAATGTCTCGTTACGATAAAGCTGGTATCGATTGTGATCTTTGTAGCATGAGAGAGGGGGAAAAAAGCAACCTTTTGCAATGTTGCTGGCAGTATGTGTGTGTGTATTGGTCGCCGCTGGCTGATACGGGGTCTCGGTACATTAATCTACCGGGATGGGGTTTCAATCGATGTGGCCCCGTGTAGGAAACCACCGCTGGTCGCTGCAGTGCATTGCTACTTGCCAGTACGGTTGCTCATTTGGTGCGACCGATTTTTGCCAGAAGGCACTAATCTAATAATTGATTCTGTGTGCCCTTATCTCCCGGCCACTGGCGGTCGCGATCGGCACTGGCAGTTCGGTAGCAGTTATGTCGCGGTAATAAATACTGTCATTATGCACCGCAGCGCCAAGGCAGTGGGATACCTGAGCCTGGATGATAAGACCCGGATGGTGGAGACTTTCCCGTGCCCTCTTTCGATGGAGCAGCAAATTGGAAAAGTCTTTCTTTTTATTGCAATTTTCGTACAAGCAGCATGCAGCACAGGAGTATTGTTTTATGAATTGCACAAATAGTTACAGTAAGGTGTAGAACTTTTCCAACAAAACATACCCACGAATGTAACACGCTTCCGTGCTGCACAACATTAAACATTGCCTCTGTTTATTACTTTCTTTCCCCTCCGTGCATGCTGAGCTTGATGAGCTTTTTTCGCTTCTGTTTTCGCCCACCGTTGCGTTTAATTCGATCGATCTCGGGATCGATCTCTGAGCACCCTTGCCTTCTTGCTTCACTTTCCTCCCCCAAATGCCCTCCGAAACAAAGCGATATCGTAAACATAAGAATAATTACATAATGACAGCAATAACAATAAAATATCGACGCAATTGTCTGCACCGGAGTTCGCTCGTTTGCGGTCGCCATGTTGTGGTCGCCATCAAGATCAGTTCGAGGTGACGGGAGAAGCATCCACGACGGGGTGGATGAGTGGAGCAAACGGTGCGGGTGGAGACAGAGAGCTCTATGCCGTACCTCGCCGGATTGGAACAACCGTAGGCGAATGTTCTTATTTCTCGCTCATTTCGAAATTCTTCACATCGGAGGAAGACACCGACACACGCACACGTGGATGGAAGACACCGAATTACCCAAGCGTACGCCGCCATCGGTGTTTTTAAAAACAGATAGAAAGAGAGCGAGCAAACAAAAAGGCAATGTTACCAGTTTGGAGTTTTGGTTTTTTGTGGGTGAGCACAAGACCGAACAGTCGCCGGGCCCTATAACCGCCCACCCCATTGTTTTGCTGGCTGAGTGGCCTTACCGGTCAGCGATTGGATCGCAAGCCGTGGGCCCGACCATACCGAGCTCCATGCGTGTGGGAGGACCATGTGGGAGGACCATTGCCAGCGCAAAATCGGCAGAAGCGCCCTTCGCGGCGGAAACCCTTTATGATGCTGTTGACTGTTTTTTTTTTCTTCTTTCAGCTTTCTGTCTCGTAAAATCGTAGGGTTTTTGTCGCTCATTCGCTCTTGGAAAGGTTGTGCTGTATAGGCAAAGTAGCGTGGAGGACGCAAATTTATTTTTTTCGCCCTCGAAAAGTACAGCCTCCTCTCTCTCTTGGACGATTCGGCGCTGCATTCGTTCGGTACGCGTATGGAACGGAACACTCCTTTCTCATTAAATGGCGAAGAGGTCAATTTATTTCTTCATTGTCAGAGCGGGGAGCCCTCGTAGGTGGCATAATGTCTGGTGTGCGGGTGCGGGTGCCTAAGCCGGTCATGGGAATCGGATAGATTTCCATTAATTTGTGAGCGCATCGGTGTGCGACTTTTGATGTGGAGCTTTTTTACATGTGACAGGGTCAAGCTTGGGGTTTTGGAGCGATCGGTGAGTTACTTTATAACCCACATTGTTTCGATGATGTCACACAAAAAAGCATTACTATGCAATTAATGCACAAATACTTCTGGCTCAAGGTTCCCTGCGTTGAAAACGATACAGGCTCAGGGTACCGTACGGTTGGTTTAGATTAGACAGAGATTAGACTGAACAAGTTAAACCATTTGACAATTTGAGCTCAAACATATGGTTTTTGAGTTATTTCCCTTGAAGTGGAGCCTTGAACTTGCACGAGTTTATGGGAATTTGAGAAAACTATCTTTAACATGAAATGTGATGAGACTTCTTTTCTTTAATTCTTCGGGTTTCGCCAGTAAATAATGTTTCGGATCGTTTCCGATCCGAGCCAGTCGAATTCTCGTCCTAATAATTCGCTCAACAGTTGACTTCAATGATCCTCGCTGCATCAAAACTGTCTATGTTGCTCTGGTTCAACCTCTATTGGAAGATACCAGCATAATATGGAGTAAGCCGGTCTCGTGGAACACTCGTCAACTCATACGACTCAACGACAAGCTCGTCATGGGCTCAAGCCCCGAATGGACCATGCTGCACATACGAAGGACTGACTATACTGTTATGGGGGGAATCAATAAGTCACTGAAAGCCAATCTCACAAGGGGTACATGCAGGCCTTGACCGAGAACGGTTGTTGAGCCAAAGAAGAAGCTGAATATGGAGTCCTACCAGTATAAGAGTCATTATTCGGCTTGAAAAAGGGCAGAAACTCTTCACTGGAGTCTATATTCGGCCTTTTTCTCCAATGCCCCCATATGAAATCCGTTGTCAACCTTTGAGAATTGATTCTTTAGAAAAGAAACGGCATATTGTTCAGTATTGCTTCACTACTGGTTTGATCCTTAGCACTATCGACATTGCTGACCTTTTATCTACCATCCATTTCTATCCCTCCATCTCCCTCCATACCATCCGGGTATATCCCTCCTTACTCTTGTTCTATGAGCCATCCCCACTCGTCAAAGCTTGTACTGTCATAATGATCCCTTACTAAACTGCCTCAGAGAGTTTAATACTAATTCCCACCATTTCGAGTTTACGTGCTCTTTACCTTTCTTCCGGGGGCGATCCCGTGGTACAATCGTCAACTCGAATGACTCAATAACATGCCCGTCATGGGTTCAAGCATAGAATGGACCATCCTCCCGTGGCAAGGATTGACTGTCCGGCTGCGTGGTAATGAATTAAGTCTCGAAAGCCTGTACAAGCTGGCATGTCCACATAGGACGTTACGCCAAATAGAAGAAGAAGAACCATTCTTCCGTTCCCGCATCCAAGCCTCCTCTGCTCCCACTTTTACCAATCCTGTAATATCGCAGCTTTTAATATATGTATGACTTCAAGGCGTTCAAATTAAAATAAGTTATAAATAAATAACTTGATAAATACAAAAATAAATAAATTAATAAATTACTAAAAAAAAAGTAAATAAATGCTTAAAGCATGGTATTTAATGAAATTATTGCAGAAAATTCATTAAACATGATAAAGGTATTCTATTTGAATCTGCAAGTAGTTCTTTGATGCGATCGTTTCCAAAATTACCTTCAGCACCACAGCAATCCACCTTACCCGATTTTCTCCCATAAAAAGGCACGATATCCTTTTTGCACAAGTGAAACGTAACCGCTACTTTATGGATTTGTGCGCAGAGACATTGATTGTGCGCTTTCCCCCCTCCCGAACGCCAAACAAGACACACTCTCGGTGCCATATTTGTCAACTGTAAAATCAACTGTCAAAGAACATATTTCTCGGTCGTTCGGCGAGGCTGATTTGCGCATACGCACCGTACCGTACGAGCCGGATTTCGCATAAGGGCTAGTGGACACCCGATGCCGATAAAAATAATCAAAAGAGTAGCTAGCTGGGTGCGCGGCTCGATATGGTGCAGCAGCTGTACAAGGCGCTCGGTGGACACTTGTAGCCCTCTCCTGCACCGGTTGATCCCATTAGAAATGATAATTTATTCGCGCCAATCTATCGTCATTTTTCGCAGCCCAGACACCCAGACCCGTGGAGAAGAGCTGACTCTGCGCTAGGATGTGCGAAAAGCGGATCGCTTCTGATCGCGTTCTGGTGGGACCCCGGGGTCCGTCGTGTCGCAAACGATCGACAAGTCGCACCGTCGCACATCCCAATATATCACTTTGATTGCGGGAAGATGTACGGTTCACGCTCGGACGTCAGTCGGCCTCAATACACACACACGGCTAGGGCAAAACTGTCAACGCTGGACGAGCAGCGGACAAAAAAAACGGCATGTGCGTGTGTGATACAAGCGAGTGTAAAACATCTCCCATCCTTACCCTCCCTAGGCCAGCAATCGAGCCGCAGCGTGTAAATTCAATTAAGGACCCCCGCTTTCGGGACAGTTCTGTTCGGAGCTGTGCCGGTATTTTAACAAGCTCGTTCACACAACTCCCGCCCGGTTTCGCCGCACACACTCCCGTGGGGATTATCGGGGTTTTCCGCACACAAAACGGGGCTTTCGCGATCACCACACATACACACACGCGCGCGTCCACCATCAGCAGAAAAGTGGTGAAAATCAAGCGTAGCAAGATAATCGCCATCACCTTCCGACCGATCAAACCGAACCACAGATGGCCTCCCAAGATGGAAAGCATAAGCACAAGGAGGAAAATAGAGAGAGAGAGTGGAGTAGGGTTGAAGATAATCCGATTCCGGTGCAAAAAAAACAGTCGGTTGCAGCGTGTGCAGAGCCGAGTGCATCGCGCACAACATGACAAGCGCATACGGATACGACAACAACATAAAAGCTTATGCGCGCGCGCGTGTGCAGCGACAACTGCTTGGACGGTTTCAAAAAGGCGAGATAGAGAGAGCGGGCAAACGCAACTGATGAGACGTTTGGACACACAGCGCTCTTCATCGCTTCGTGGTGGGGCCGAACCGATAAATCTCTATCCCGAGAGTGTCCCGGGAAGAAAGTATACACGTACACGATTAGGTGGGGGACCGTCCGACCCGGTGCGCTCTGCACCTTGCAAAACGATATTGGAAATGACGAGCATAAATAAGGCGACAGCAACGACGACGACGATGGTGAGCCAGCGGAATTTATTCACTTTGATTAACTTTGGAAATGCAATAAAAATAAACAAAACCACCGGTTGGAAGGGCTTGGTTGCTGTTGTTGGCTGTGAAGCGATGAAAGGAAGGGCAAAAGGAGAACCTTACGTTCCGGAGCACCCATGGTGGTGGTTAAGTGCGATGCGAACCGAAAATCGGTGCATTTTTCGGTGCATCGGTGGAGTTGTGTTGCGCAAAAATCTTGCGCTGTTATTTATGTTCTCACCGCGGAGTGCTTTTATATGCCCGTGCGCACTCATATCGCGAACGGTCCTAGTTTATTTTATTTTTTTTTAGTACACCCGAAAAAGCACACAGTCACGCGTTTGTGGTCGCTGCAAAACGGTAAGGGAAAGTGGGGCAAAGTGGTGAGCTGGGGCGAAATGGTGACCTGCATTTTTGGCAAATTAACTCGTTTAAAATGAGGTCTGATGAGTGAAAACCATTAAATTCAATGTTAGATGCACATTGTGAACTCTTCATAACCCAAGACTTATAAATAAATGAATAAAATAAGCAATAAAACAATGTGTCAAAACGATGTTATTTTCACCGTCTCGAAAATGAGATTTCGTACAAATTTAGTAGTTGTTCCTTCTTGGGTCAAAATGATCGGTATGTTTTGACAAGAGCAAAATCATGATGCTGTAGTGTAAATAAAATTCGCTACAAAATATATTTGTTTAACTGGTTAAAAACTGGTACTGTATGGATTCTCAATGGACAAGAAAAAATACTGTGACTAACACGTGAATTATTTAAATATTCCTGCAATTTACTAAATTATGCAACAAAACACTTTAGTACAAAACTTGAATCTCTATTCTCACACTTTCACCTAGATGCAAGAGCTTAAACCAGAGCCTAAAGTCCAGTGTTTTGGGTCCATTTTGCCCCTTTGTTTTGATGCGTTTTTATAATTGGTGTATGATCATTTTGCCCCATAGCGAGACAATTCTACTCTGCACAATTCATTTTCATGACTTTTGATGCAGATGTCAAATATATTTACCATTAATATGGGTTGTTAATACGTCGAAGCATCGATTGCCATCAAAATATCAGTGTAAAATGGTTTACCCAATGAGATAAGGATAGATAGCAAAATCCTTAACAGTGCTCAATTTTGCCTCGCTTTCCTTTATTCATCAAGCAATTGTTTTTGACGTTCTCCGTACGGAAGGACTGCACCACTTTACAGGTCACATTCTGCGCATCGACCGAATGCTGCGCATTGCAGTATCGCGCACAAACCTTCCATCGCGCGCGCACAACACGATATGGAAAATTAATTCAATTTTATGGGGACAAACTCAGCAATCCCGGGCTACTAGCTCTGCTCTGCTCCCATTTCGCGTGCGTACCACCGAAAAGCCCTCGATTTTGTGCTGCAATCATGTGTTCTCTAGTGTTTCTCCCGTGTGTGAAGCAACGGTGGCTGGTGGAATTTTTCGGGGCTTCATCGCGGACGTGATTCGCATAAATTTACGCGACACGTTGGCCACGTTCACCTTGCATTGCGGGTGCAGCACTTATGGGGTAATGCTTCATTACATTGTGATGGTTTCGATGCGGGACGGCGGGCAGAGCACAAACCCATAAATGGGAAAATTGACACAAAGCGCTGTTTTAGGGAGTTGTTGTACCTACGTTCCTTTCGGTGTAGAATAGGTCCCTTTTCGGGTCCTGATGACAGCTGCGGTGGCAAAGACGGAACCATTACAATCAGTGCTGATGCGCGCATCGTGTGCAATGCAAATGGCTCTGTGTTGCTGCCAAAAGTGGTTTCCCTGCACAAGTTCCAAGGACCAAGCTCTCTCATCATACTGCGTATCCGTCCCCACAAACGGAGCCTCGTCCACGGGCAGTCGAAAGTTATTTGCTCGCATTCCACATTTTCGCCTTCGATTATTGGCCCGCAGTTTTGCAGCTGTCATCGAGACGCGCGAGTGTGTGTCTTTTGTGCTGGCGGTACATTATGCTCCCGAGCATCTCCCACCAACCGCCGGGCAACTGGCAGGTGAGGGGGTAGCAATCCGGCGGTGGCATGGAACTGGTTTTAATTGGTTGATTTCAATTTGAAATTTAATTGATTGTCCCTACGCACGACGGCGAGCAGTCAGGTTCGTCGCTTACAGTTCCCGGTCGTTGAAGTTCTTTGCGTTTGCTTTCCGTTTTACAGCGGCTTTAGGTCACACGTACGAGGAACAACCTGTGAACGAACTGCCGCGCGGTCGTCCGGAACTCGTTTTCCCGTGATTCTGTTCATTCATCGGAAGCAAAAAGAAGTATTCCCGCTTTTTCAGCAGGCCCGTGTGTCTGGTTCCATCCATCCATCCATCCATCTGGTACACTGGGTGTGCAAAATCGAATCCAATTTCTGTGAAAAGCCATTTTTCATAACTGATGATGTGCCGTGTGCGGGTGGGGGGAGGTGGAAAGATTCTAGAAAATTACATTTCATTACGATGCGATTAAAAGTAATTGGACGGTGGCGGACTCGATACACGCGGTCGTCCGGTGGTTGCGAGCGTATTGGTGGTGACGTGACGGCTTTTTTTATCCGGCCAGGTACGGGGTTCAACCCGTTATCGATCCGTCTGAGTAGATGAGACAAAGGGGAGCAGCATGCAACCTGGTGATCGATGATTTATCACTCGCTGCAATGCGGTCAGCCAGCGGTCGTCCGTACTGCTTCTCTCTCTTTCTCTTTCTCTCCCTATCTGCCATCCTTATTACGCATTGTTTGACCCTCGTCAAAACTGATTAATTTGACGGTGGAAAGCTGGCTATCGGGTGGAATCTTTACGGGAGCTGTACATACACACGGCGCATTCCACCGCAGGCAATCTGGTGCGATCTTGTCCTGCTGCGATCGGTATGGGAGAATCGATGCGGATCAATACACCCCATACGATCAGGCGGATGAGATTAGAAATCACTTCGTTCCGGTAGCCTGCCGCACGTTCGACAAACCAGTTGAGGGGTGCAGTGCATTACATTTCATAAGCAAGCAAGCAAGCAAGCAAAGGATAGCACAGCAAGTGCACCTTAAGCCTCGCCAAGGCAAGACACTAACGGCAGGCCAGGATGGTCCTGCAGGAATGGGAATGGGAAAGTAATAATAAACCCCGGTAGCTTCGCCCAGAGGGATTCATCATAAATAACTCACTCGCGGGAGAGTCAGCGGACGAATGCGGCGTTGTTGTTTTTCTTCCACGCTCTTTCGGTGTTTCATCGGCAGGATATGGTGATTGTGAGCCTTGTTTTTTTTGTTCTTTTAATCCAGAAGCTGATCGATCGATACGATACGGAGGATAAAGAGAGTGGAAGATTGCTGCAGTACGAGACGGCTCAGACGTCCCATTTGTCAGCGAACCATAAGGTGAGCAGCAATAGATTGGAACGAGATACAACGGGGTAAAGGAAACTTGATATAATGCCGAGATGTCATAACGATTAAATTGTTCAGTTATAGTATTCCATAACAACGTTAGAATAGTTCATTACAGACTAAAACGATGTTTTTGTAATGTAAATTGCATGCATTTAGGCGTATAATTCTTTTTTTAAAAAAGGGCAACAGAAAAATAATAAATATTTTACGATCCTTACTTGTTCGTCTCTTGTTGATAGTTCTTTTCCACGATAATTATCTGTACCTGATGCCTATTTTTTCCATCAAACTCCGAAAGCTCTGCTGACAAATCGATGTCCAAACGAATCTCTACAAGAACAAATGCCCAAACGAAGCGACATCCTCCACTTCAATCGCCTCTAACAACAGCAACAAAAAATGCATAAATAAAAACACCACCACGGTGAGGCAAGTAGACCACCGGCAGCCCCGCGCAAAGATCCGATAAATCAAGCGAACCTAGGCAAGCGACAACTTTTCTTCAATTATCCTCTTAGGTGTCGCATAAATCAGCGCACCGGCGCTAATTAGTCCGATCGCGGAACATGCCCGGTCTTGCCACCGACATCAGCAGCCTATAGCTTGTCGCTTGTCTAACGGCCCAGCTGGACACGGAGGAAACGAGAGAAAAACTAGAGCCAAGTGAACCAACGACAAACGCGAACAGTGCTGCCACTTTGGGGCAACAGCAGAAGAAAGCATTGATCGGGGAGCGTTGGATCGGTGTTTTACGGGGCGCTCGCGTATCCATCGGCCATAAATCTCATCAAACGGTGCGAGTGAGTGAGGTAAGGCAGCAACCCTCCGCACTCCCCTTGCAACTAGTCGACTTCTTGATATGCTAATGGGTTGCATTTAGCAATTTCTGTAAAACATAATCTTATTAAAAGTGGCAATCCCGTCCGACATCGTTCGCAGGCTGGAGCTGCGGCCTCACAAAACCCCCAATCGTGCGGGTGGCGTGTGTCTGTGAGTACAAATGTACAAGAGTGTGTAACATGTAACGGTTACAGTTTGCAAAAATGCTGTCGCTTCGTTGTCTGTCCCAGGCCCGGGTTGTCTGCTCCCACCATCCCGCGTGTTGGGGCAGACGGCAGAATTACGCTGCAGAATCTCACCGGTCGGTTGGACCAGGGAGCTCGGGACGGTGTGGAATTTCGCACACAATCACAAGCACATACGGCAAGGCGAGACAAGCGCAGGTGTATTTTTTGTGTGTGCTGTTTGTTGCTGTTTGTTGCTGTGCGTTTGTCCACTTCCAATTCCAGCTCAGCTTCTTTTGCTGCTGCGCTCAGGAAAAAAGGCAACACCCAGAAACTCGGGGACGAGAGTCAGCACGGAGGGTTTGAGTTCGGTTGTTGGCTCACTGATTTATCGCCACTGCACTCATTTATCAACATTCCTCTGACTTGTCGAATTCCAACGGCGCTTTTGAAGGGCGCGCAACGGGCGCAATGTGTGTTTGGCCGCGATGTGGCCGTCGTGTTTTTTTTTGCCTTGCTTTGCATCGCGTGACCGTTTTGGCACGGAGGCGGCCGTCCGACGGCGGCCGTATGATTTATCCGTTCTTAACGAAATAAATCGAAAAAGAAATCACCTTTGAAAGGACGGATTACGACGGGGTGTGTGTGTGTGTGTATTTTTTATAATTTACTTCGCAAACCACCATTACTAGGCAATGATATATGTAACGATGCGCATTGTTTCCCAGTGCATCGTGGTTCTACACGCGAGCACGTCTAGCACACCAAGCATTAGGACATTAGGGGCCGCGTTAAGAGTGTTAAATAAATAAACTCGCCATCTCAACACCATCGACATCGAGCATAAACCCCGTTTGATGGTTTTAAGCAAATGAATGGCTTAATAGCGGCGAGCTGATTGGAATCATTTTCCGTAACGTTCTACCGGCGCACTGAGCGGAGTTTAAAAGCAACAATCATCCATGCAGCTCATTCGTACTTCATTGTCGGTTCATTTAAAACTTCACATCACATAAGGAGCGATCATAAAGCACCGGGGAATAAACCCCTGTAAAGCGATCGTCCCATTATAAAAGGCAACCCGCGTGAACATAATCCATAAGTCCCGGTTCCATGGTGATGAACGGTTGAAATGAGGTGAAAAGATTGCTTCGTGTAATTCGTTTCGGGCCGCAGGTACGGTACCGTTTCAGAAGGGATAAAAATGGATCAATTTCGCGATTGAAGATTATTATGATCTGGCAAAGCGATTGATGCTGCTGCCAGTGGAAAGTGCTCTAAGCGAAGTCAATAATGTTTTCACCGGTTTGCTTGTTATGGAGCGTAAAATTGCTGCTGAATTGAGCGGTCGTTTACGGAGATGAATAACACAAACATCGTTCTTGTAAATTATCTTTTTAAAAAGAGCGTTAAGTCATCAGCGGTATTTGTTGAGCATTTTCCGCAACAAATGTTTATAATGCAGTGAGAAATTATAATTTTGTGCCTTAAGTAATGGAATTTTCTTTTGACTTGATGGTTTTTAGCTTTTTGGTAAGAAAAATTATAAATTTGTGAAGTTGTGACAACATGAAGATGTATCAAATCTGACAATATTATCACATTATTCAAAAGGATTATGACCATAAGCAGGTCAAATGTGTGATCGTCTGAAGTATTGAGTAAATCTGATTCAGATTCATGAATCTGAATGATTCTTTGGAATGATTCAATAAATCTAAATCTCGGTTGAAAAGATTCATGAATCTCAAATATTCATTTATGTTCAAAGATTGATGAATCTCGAAAGATTCACGAATATCGCAAAAAAATCATAAATTTCGAAATCATCTTGAATCTCTAAAGATTCATGAATCTCATAAGATTCTTATACCTCGAAAGATTAACGTATCTCTAGGGATTCATAATGGCGTGATCATGGCAGCCTATACAGACTTCAAGACTTGTTGGAAAGTACCACGTACCTTGATAGTTTGTTTTGCTACGGGGAGATGGCTAATGCAATGCTATATGGGAAAATGCAATATGTTGGAAATCAAACATATCTAAAGGTTAATGAATCCCTGGAGATGTATGAATTTTAATGGACTTATAAAGCTTATATAACAGATTCATGAAGCCCGGGAGATTTAAAAATATTTTAAGATTCATGAATCTTTGAAGATTTGTGAATCATTAGAGATTTGTGATTCTTTGAAGATTCATAAATCTTTGAAGATTCGACTCGAGATTCGAATCACTCATCACTGAAGATTCATATGAATATGAATCTCAACGAAAGATTCATGAAACCTGGAGTCTAGTCTGGAGTGTCAAAATAAAGCATCATTCTGCAATGGATCGTTGTTTAGGCACCATCGTCAGCGTTTCACCCTAAGTCTTCAGCCTTCAGTCCGTCAGTCAGACAGAAGATCAAACGTCTTTGGTCAATTTAATTATGAAAATACTATAAAATCAGTCGTAATTACAAATTGAAATATTTCGTTGTATCTTGTATCTGAAACACTAACATTAATATTTGAGAATTCCATAAGACACACATCAAGAAAAGCTTGCAAACTACATCTAACAGCGCTAAAACACCTTAAAGCGAGTGTTTAACCGTTTTGGTTGCAGCTTCTGTAAGCTTTATTACATCAAAATCTGACTAATATCACTTTATGTCTTTATTTTAATCGATAGTGCTTATGCTTAACTTAATCTTTCATTTACTTAATTTTCTCATCATCTTCTGACTTTGTTGCGCCGCTCCCTTCACCCATTCCCTGACAGATCCCTCTCAAGCACGTATGATCGATTGTATCACTCCCATTACCAGTGCAGCTTAAAAAGTGCAACCACTTCATCAACCAGTCTGCACGTCGCACTGGGCACCCCCGTTGTGGGCGTGCTGGCTCTTCAACTGCCGTGTATGTTTACATTTCTTCCCTACAGCCCATGTCACTACACCCATATCACCAAGCCCCGTTACATCAACATTTGACTGAAGGTGTCGGTGTCTTATTGACAGTTCAACTGACCTACTGGGTTGGTGGCTGGGGACAGGTTGATCACTTAGCTTGTAATAATCCCCCCGATGGGTGGGTGCGACTGTGTATAATTGATTAATTTCATTTAATCGTCACTCAGGTACGGTACAACGCGCGCGCGCGCACCAGTAACAAGGTGAGGTTAATGATGTACGGTGTACGTTTCAATTACCACCCACCCACCGCCAGGTTCCGTACAATGGGCACGTGGCCGGGCCGGGCTGCAATATTTTGCCACCGTTGCGCGCACGCCTTTAGTGCGCGATTGGGGTTCGCTACGATAAATGCGAACACCGGGGCCTGGCGGAACAAACGGCCATGTTACACACTTCCTATTCACAAGTCACCGGGGTCGCATGTTTATCTGGTGTCCATTAAACTGAGGACCGAGGGGCAGGAACAACTGTTTTTGCGCTTCAGTAGCGAAAGGGTCTGCGTCTCACCTGCGAGGTGGAGGGCCAAGAGGATCATAAACGAATTGCTATTGCACCCAATGCTGCTGGGGCTGAAGTTGGACCGGAAGAGCCCGGTAAACGAAAGGAGAAAAAAAACACAGCATCCCCCGAGGGCGCAAGCTCCTTTTCCTTTTGGGCGACACTCGAAGGGAAAGGAATTTATGCTCCGGTTGCATCCCATATAGATAGCGGAATCTTTTACCGGTTCAATGGCCACCGGAGCGTGCGGCTGCTGCCACACAAGGAAGGGAGACGCGATAGAATGGGTGCAATTTTTGCATCTTGCAGCATATGCATGTTCGCGCGCACCACAAGCACAATGGAGTCAATGGACCATACCGGATCGCTAACGATCGCTAACAGATCGCAACAGGCCCCGGTCGCTTTCGGGGACCGATTATCGTCGTGCATCGGAGCACGGAGGAATTAGGTCCAACCGCAGGACGGCGTTTCCTTCCGCTTCGGGGAGCAGGGGAAGGTGCAATGAATGCATTCTGAACTGTTGCAACTCAAGCTGATGGTTATGCAATATCGCGACGGTGTGGCCGGGCTTCCATTCAAGCCTATCGGCCGCACGACCGTGGCTACGGGGCGTGCGCAAACATTTAGCCGGTGGATAATGTGCGCGTGCGGACTAGCGGGCAGCTACGGTTTGCATGCCATGCGCAAGGTTCTAGGCAAATATCTTAGATTTCTTTATGGCTTGTTGTAAGTGCCAACATCGAGATTACGGATCATATCAGGGAGCTGTACTTTCCAAGGAAGTACAATCTAAAACACTTCCTAATGCAAACATGTAACGACACAACGGGTTGTGTTGATGTAGTCACAAAGGCTACACGTTTTGAGGTTTTCAATCTCCAGGAAGTAAGAATTCGTTTTTAATCGAATTAACTGTCCATGTCAGACTTTTAAAGTAATTTGGAATCACTATTTTGATTCAACTGCTTGATCCATTGGCTACCGAATCTCTCAAATCTGCTAATTGTATCATTTGTTACATTCTTTGAACATAATTTTGGACAGCATCTTCATTTGCAGTACATCGTTTTACCTCGAATCCAGAAAACATGTGATATTTTGAAGTTTCTAGTTCGTATATGCGTTTACAAACTGTTATGATTAGTCAACTTGCATTGATTGATCGACTTCAGTTTAATGTAAGAGATGATAGAGTTACAAAACAAAAGTCTAATCCATTTGGTGAACATAACTTGACAATTCATTAGTTAAGATTTAGTCTTGAAACTTCTAATTCTTGCAATCAGACGATTCAAAACAAGCTATTTGAGCCTTGAATGTTATTGTTATGGGTTCTTTTTTTCAGAATTGCTCCCAAAACCATGGCAAGATCTGCAGTCGACCGTCCACTGAGCGCCCTGTCAGGCACCGCATCCCAACATCGCCCAACAACTCTATAGGCCTTTTGTGTGTCAATGTGTATGATTAATTATTTCAGCAGCCGATCCGAATCGATTGACTCACCGTGGCATAAGGGGTCCCAATAATTCGCCTCCTTTTGTTATATGATGTCATTGCCTGTAGGAGGACGCAGGTAGCACCAAATCTTCGTCTGGAATGCGCGTGCAATGTGCCTGGCGAGAAACGGGTTCACTGGTTGCAGGTGGGTTGTATCGAAATTTGATCGATGGACGAACATGGCCGGCCATGTCGCGCACGATCACCGATCGTTGACACATTCATCTCTAACGCACGTCCCGCTCTTTCACTTGTTGCTTGTTTCCTTTTGGCCCCATTAGGGGTTGCAGGTAAGGCAGATTAAAATCAATCAAATGTAAATCGTGTCGAGATTTTTGTTGTTACTGTCATTACTGAAACGGTCGCAAAAGGGCAGGTTTTGGGGGTCTAGTCCGGTTCCTGGTGGATGCAGTGCGCCAGTTTCGAGTCGATTTCGGTACGGTACTTCGGTAAGGCACACGGCTGGTGGGGTGTTCAGAGGGTGCACGGTGAAGAGAAATCGATTGAATAAACTGTAGCGACTGGTCCGTAATCCGCGATACTTTTTACACTGCACGCGATCGCCAACGATCGAGCGATCGACATCTTTCTGGCGGATCGGGCCCGGTTAGGTCAGGACTGGCTTGACCTGCTCGAGCCGTCTAGACACTGGCAATCGTTTGGCCGAACAAGTGTACTCTACTGGACACTGGAGAACACTTGTTTTGGTGCGATCGTATTTATTATTTTTTCTACCTCTCTTGACTCCAGCAGTATAGACCAGCAAGCCAGCGCCGCGGACAGGTTCTGGAAACGGGCTCAGACAACCCGAGCAGGGCCGTATGAATGGGACAGGAAATGGTTGGCACACGGTGGATTTACGGTTACAGTTACCACCGCGCTGCCTGTTGCGGTTTTGTGCCAGTGCTTGGCTGGTGTGTGTGTGGAGTGTATTAGTTCATGAGAAAATTGGAATTACTCGATCCGATCCGAAGAATTGCTGATAAATTATCTTCTAGCGACGTCTTGAGGTCTTGGGGCCGTGCCGTATCGCCGTGTCTTGCCTGCTGCCCGGTGTCTCGGCGGCTGTAGCTGTGGCAGGAGATTTGTTTTCATACGGATTTGAATACGTAATTGAATCAAGGTTACCGGTTCAGTCCACATCGATGGATTTGCTGCCACCTCCACCCTAACACACACACACACGCCCAACCGGTTGCCGCTGGGACGATGGTTGGTTCAGTTATCGACACGAACCGATACAGACACTTGTGTGTCAATTTCCTTTCGCACCAAACGCACCACGTCGACACACCAGACGGGAGCCGGGACTGTTGGTACCCCAGAAGAGGCAAAGTAATCGGGCTCGGTAAGTGGCCGATGATTGAAAGTCGATCATTTTCGAGCCCCATTGTGGCGGAGTGGCCCAATGCGGATGAACTCATCTTGGGAACTCGTTAGCAGGAAGCAGCCGATCATTGTGCGCTGGTGTTGCGCCGTTCTCTGCTCCGAGAGTATGCTAAGTGTCCCGGGGTCGCCATATTCCCTCCCCAATTACTCACGCTGGGTTCCAAATTTGCTCCGATTATGAGAATGAAGCGTACGTACTAGTCTCACGATTGGTTACCCGTTCAGACCGTCCTGCGTGTTGTCGCTGGTTTCGCGTCCAGGGAAAGCGCTCCACCAACTCCACTAGCTTCACGATTCCCGCGTCCCGGGGGTGGGAAGACGTGGACCATATCCGCCATTCAGCCAATTGTTGACGAATAATTGAAACTTACTTAATCATAAGCAGTCCCGGGTCCCTGTGGCCCGAAAGTCCAAGTGTCTGGAAACGGTTTGCGCCCGGTAAGGGGTCCGTTTTGTCAGCTGGGAGCTGGGAAAGGGGACGAGAGAGAGAGACGGGAGACGGGAGTTCCTTTTGGTCAGTCTGAGCGATGAATCAAATCAATGGAAGTCACGCTGTCTTGGAACAATTTGTAAGAGAAAAAAAAGGATGAGGGCAAAAACGGGCCATCACCCGGCCATATCATTAATGATCCTTGTCATTAGGATACAATAAGAATACGCACACACACACACAGACACTCACAACGAGCCGCGAAGTGTGGTTCAAGTGCGCGAACCGTACGAGAACGCAACCGTGCGCTGGGGGACGTGCGATGGGCGCGAAGCCTCACGGTGGCTTCAAGAAACCGTCACTAATTTCCTTCGATCTCCGCACAAACGACCGAACGATGTCCGCGCGCTCGGCCGGCCACGGTACGCGATCGAAAAGGATTGCTTTTGTCGGGCGCTGAATCAAAACCACAAAACGCGGGTGTGATCCGCGGGAGGTTGTGCTGTGTGCGCTATATTGTTTGGGCCAGCCGTCGGAGACTGCAGCCGTGCTCTCACAGCTGTATGCGGCTTCCGATTGGAGTCGGAATGTGAAGATGAATACGGCTGTAGCTAATTAAAAGCATATTTTCTACGGTGCATACCAATGCGGGGGTCATCTTTTTTTCTCTTGTGGAACGTGTTACAAAGTGTGCACCGAGAGGACCGACGTTTGTACCAGATGAAAGCCGCTGCCGATTGGTATGCACTTCATTTAACATATTGCTGTTTTGAGGTTGAGCTGGGCTTTTGCTTTCAGGTTTTGTAGGTGCAAATTTTACCCGAACGGGCCGGGCGAATCGGTCGGACAGGAAATCAAGAAAGAAAAAATGGACAAGTTGGTAAGGTTTTATACCTTTGCCGATCAGCTCCTCCCTCTGCTGGACTCATCTCGTAACGGTCGGATTAGATGTAAAGGAAGCAGTTGATCACGCGGAAAGCACAAACGTAACCAATTAGCCCCGTTCTAAACCGGATTCCAACGGGTGGTGGTGGTGTTCTTTATGGTGTTGAATCGAATCCATCATTTCCCTTCGACATCACTGCTTGCTCTCTTCCACCGAGTTGAACTCCACGCTCGACGAAGTGATGATTGAATTTAAATCCTCATCCGATCCGGATCCAAATGAGGAATGAGCGCACAAGGGTTGCGCGCTGTCCAGTGTCTACCCGCAGTCGATCGATTTCCCGATCGGCAGACGCGTTTTTCGGGCGCGCTCAGTCTATCGGGAGCAAAACTTTATGATCGATCACCGCGCCTTGAGGAGACGACTGTGGAAAAACACAACGCACACACACCCGTTGAAGAAAGGATGGTTAATTATGGCCCATCCGTGCGCGCGTTTGGTGTACGGCGTGTTTGGTGAAATAATTGATTGACAATTTCCTGTCCTCCCCAGTTTCTTCGGTTTCCCCCGCATGATCCTCCTTAATTCATTGATCTTTGCCTCGGTACAGTTCCGTGTGCTGGTTCGGATTTCATATTACACCGGATCAAGGGAGTGCACGATGAGGGGGATGGATGTCGTACACCGATTAAAAGGACTTTGCCGATGTGACACACCGCAATCCAGGTACAGGGCGGGAACCAGTTTGCTCGACTCGCAGTGGTGGCTGACCGGCCAATGGATCATTATTTCCAATTATAGTTGACCGAATCACTCGTCGCACTGTAAAACGGACGAGGTTCTTGAGAAGATGAGGAGGAGATGATCGATTCTTGCCTGGGTGCTGCATAGATCGAGAAAGGATGGAGTTCTTGAAAGATACTACGTTCTATTAGAGTAAAGTAGACTAGAAACTGAAAGGAGGAACATCTAGAAGGAAGAAGAATCTGGAGGAAAGTAAGAAAAGAACAATTAGGACATTGTGCCATAATTGTTTTAACTTGTTTCCAGAAGATCATGAAAATGGTCAGAGAGTCACCATTACAATAACGTCTCTCCAAGATGCAGTCTGTCTAAGATATTAAGCTTGTCTGATATAAACATTTTGATGATTCTCGGATGTGGAATATCTCTTTGAGATGATTCAATTCCATAGGCGTAATCTTAAAGCGTGCGATTGCGATGTGTGATGTGCGATTGCGATGCAAATGTGCGATTGAGCTTCCAAATTCATTTCGACGAAAAATTTAATGAAAGGAATACAAGAATATTGTATATTTTGAACAATGGAGGCCACATTTCAACAAATACTTTCTTGGACATTCAATGATAAAACGATTAGAAAGATTATCTAAGTTGAATGCCTCTGTAGGCTAAAGATCCCTTGGAGATATAGCTTGGAGAATGTTCATAGTGTTTCAAATGATGATATGTTGAGAGTATATTATCCCATTACTGAACTTCTTCAAAATATAGACCCAAAAGTAAGGTAACATAAGCTAATTCATAAGATACTATACAAGATTGTATCAAATAGATATACATCCTGAAAAAACATCACATACGCTCAACATATCATTGAGATTGTTGTGAATCTTATTCAAATCATGTTAATATCCTCAAGCAATTGTTTGAAACTCTTGTTGCATATCCACCAACATTAGATCACCAAACCTGGCAGCCTGTGGCTCAGAATTCGTGCCGACGTGATGAAGGTTAACCAGGCGGCTACTTGATCACACGAAAGACAAATCAAAATTTCATCTCACCATTGTTTGATCGACTCGCCCGATATCTCTCGCTCAAATCAGTAATTATTCCCCAACCAACCGTGATCGTAAATCATTTCTGTTCCCTCACAACCCCCGGGCCTGCCGAAGCCGAAACAACAGCTCATTCCAGCAAACAAGAAACCAATCGACACCTACGTCCGGGGGGCACATATTGGGACACATTTGCGAACAGTTTTGATAGCTCCCTCGCCGCGCAGGTGTACCACCGCTAGTTGTGCAGATCGTGCTCGCCAGATCGATTGAGACGTCAGCTTTCATTTATCATTCAGCCACCGAATGTGGGTCAGCCGTCGGTGGGGTTTGTATGACCCCAAGGAGCAACAGTAGCAGCACACGCGGACCGCAGTGACAACACTGTTGCAGGAAGGATCGTACAGCGTCAAAACCAAACATCGACCTCATCGTGTGGAGAGTTCCGTGGTTTGCGCAGTGGTGTCTCTGCTAGCAAGAGAGCACCTAGAGCCGCTGCACTTGCCCGCTGTTAGTTCGACAATGGAGCAGCGGGAGCTCGTAGACTAGCAGCTATTACTAGCATGCTGTGAGGCGTACCTCCACACGTTTCCGAGCAAACCCACCGCAACGCTGCCCGCAGATCTTTACCTGTCCGAGATGTCTTTGGAGGGCTGTCATAAAGATCATTGCCCGATAAGATCTCGGCTTGTGAGAGAGTCCGCGGAACGGTGCACGGTTGAAACCAGTTCAGACCGAGGCAGCAAGTAGCACTGCGGTAGCCGACTCGGAGCTCCTTTGCCCGCGGTGTGTGTGTGTGTGTGTGTTCGGTATGCGTCTCCGGAGAGGTGAAATCCGATCGCGTAAATGAAACAAATATCGCAGGCAAATGTACATCATATTTTCTCCGGCCGGAGCCGGAGCCCGACCTGATGCGTGTGCTCTCGTTGCGTGCCACGATTCGGTCCCTACGCCGTCCGGTGCGTTTCGTGCGTTTGGCCGGAATTTGTCAGAAGATTGGAGTTTTATTCAGCGAGCGAAAACAACAACAAAAAAACAAAATATCAACTTGCCGTATTGGAATGCGCCCTTTCGGGTAGTAACCCGGCTCACGTTACCCATCCCAGGGCACAGGAAAACCACAGCATTCGAGAACGGAGCATTTAAATGTGGGGAGGGTTTTTACTGGAAGCAAAGGAAAACGCAAACAAAAATCCACAGCCACGACGGAAGTGAGTCAGCCGGGGCGATTCATCGGGCCCAAACATACGGCGCGCGCTGTTGCGGTGTGCCTCCTACACCCTTGGGTGCGTGTGACGTGACGTGTCGATTTGGTCGTGAAAGACACGGTGCGCACGAAACGCTGCGAGGCGCCTGCAGAGCCGCCGGAGCGAGTGTGCGCGGTGGAGCGATAATTAAATCAAGTGTCGTACCGTGTTGCGATACCACTTAAATCAATAAATGAGTGTATGAGTACGACTGTATGAGACTTATAAGGAGGGTGGAATCACTCCCAACGGGTAGGGGAAATACTGACGATGACATGGAGTAATTTAATATTGACAACTATCGGTACTACGGTTTCCGTGAGTGTGTTGTGTTTCCAACGGCGCATTTAAACGGCCTTTACATGCTGCTTGGATCGTGCTGAGTGGTGTGTGCACGCGAAACCGATCGCGGAAAAGCGGCCCCATGTCGTAATTTATGGTCACTATGCAAAACGTGCCTGACAATGGATTAAACGCGCGTCTGACAGAAACTACCAGCCAATATGCGCAAGACTTCAATGCGCTCCGAAGCGACGATGAAAAACCACAAAACCGTTAATGGGAAACAAATTGCGAATGCTAAGCCCATTTTGTGTGTCCCTTTTCCCGGTGGTGGCTTAGGTGTGACAACATTGGTGACGCTCTTCCTGCAAGAAGTTTGTTGCGAGCGACTTTCCTTTTCATCTCGACAATTGTGTAGCATCTTGTCACACGCCGTTGGCAGTCCTGTCAGGTACAATCAGGCTGCGGTTGAATCGTGCACAGGTGAAATGCTCACTTTCCCTGTGATCTCGTCACGACACGCTTCAAACATGGGCATGCTAGAACGGGCCTTCAACACGGGAAAACAGTGGACGTCATTGAAGATCACCCACCTACAAAATTAATTGGCTCGCGAAGGAGCCAATGCTTCACAAAACGGCTCTATTTGGGGTCCTTCGACGACGACGATCGACTAATATCTACCTCCTCAAATCGGATTCCAAAAAAAAAACTGAAACCAACCACTGGGTGAGTGTGGTTTGGCAGCCTGCCAGCCGATCGTAAAGTCAGCCTCACTCACGTTGTGTTGTGACAGTGAGATGCAGGCAATGGACAGTAGCATTGATCCTTTCACTCACCGCACTCCGGACGGAGAAACCGAGATCAATTCCCGGTACTTCCCTGGTGTTTAAAGAAAGAAACCAAAAAAAACGACCTCCACTTTTCGTGCACTATCAGTCTTCCAAGACAAAATGCTCGGCGCTGAGTTCGGCGTATTGTTGCCACCAGTTTCCGGTTGCCACCGGGGGAGAGCACAACCACATTCCAGTCGAAAGAAAAAAACGTTCGAATGCGTGAGGGAACCCGAAAAGCGCTAGACCAGAAAACATGACCCCATACCGTGCTGCGGCAAATAACCTCCGGCCCTGCGCAGACACGCCAGAGCAAGGCAAGCCGTTGCGGGGGTTTATTGAGTGATAAACGATCAAACCTATTAACAAGTACAAACTGCTTCCAAATTAAAATTTCATCTCGCTACGCTCATCATCTGGTAGCCGGGTTATGGTTTGCGTACCTGTGGTGTGTTTTTTTTTTGGTGAGGCAATATGTAAGAGTGTATCGTCTACTAGAGACACACGCACGATCGCACGGGAACGCTTGGGGTGGTTCGGGCTGGCCGAAAACATAGTAAAAACATGACTGCCAGGCAGCCAGCAAAACCAGCGGGAGAAACTAAATCACCTGATTGATGGACAGCGAAACGGGCATTTTGGGAGTGAAATGGAGCGGTGGAAGGCTTCGTTTGTGGACAGGACTTCTGTTTGAGCGATTTGTTTTTGGGGGGTTTTGTTTTGACCTCCCTTAAACAACGCAATGGGTAGCGCTGGTTGCCGAAGGGGCTCCATGGGGTCTTGGTGAGGTTGTTATGGTACGCGTAGGTAAAAATGGGTAGCAGCATTGGCACTGCACCAGACCAGATAGCTTAAAATTGATTCCCTCATTTTTCATAATCATCCAACGACGGTGGCAAACGGAACGGGGAGTTTTACCGGGAAAAACGGATTTGTTTAACGAGACGCGGCGAAAGAAACTTAGGCGAGAGTAAACTCTCTTTATTTAATTATGAATTTGAGTTTGACTTCAATTACTTAAAGTTCATTGTTTTGGGCAATTGCCTAATCCTTTTTACCCCCAAATTCACACCCAACAAAAGCTCCATTCGATGGATACAACAAATTAACGTTGTAATCGTTTCTATTTTTCCGCCCAAGCTCCCATTGCAACTCCACAACTCCAAGAAGCATATCCCGTTTAAGGTTTGTCGCCGCAACACCCGCGCGATGTCTTTCAGTTCGGTGCGATTGAAGGGTTTTGCCAGTTTCGTGTTGATTGCCACCACAGCACACGACGCCGTCATGTACCAGGTTGGCTCGCGACAAGAAGGTGCGATAGAAACTACATAACTAATAATACTGCCAGGCCAACATTGGGCCGGGGCAAGACAACTAGAACAAAGAAGTCAATTAGAATATCGTCCACAACGGGCGCGCTCCTTCTTTCGCGGGCTCACACTCCGGGGCTCGCATGCAGGGCGAAGTATCGCGGCTAGCGTGTGCTGGCTGGCTGGCCGTGTGCGCAAGACTCTGCAAGACACACGGTGCACGTTGGCGGACGAGTCTTCGCTCGAGTTGTGGACGCTCGAAACCCCGTTCGACACATTTTAATTTATCTACTTTTCTCATGATCTCGGCGGGCCCCGTCCCACACCACCGGCCCCGTTTGTTGTTTGCAGAGTACCAGCCAGCCGGGGCACTCCGATCGGAACCACTTTCCACCGTGTCGAGCCGGCTGTGTGTGTGTGTGTGCGAGCGCGCTTAGCACGCTCTCGCCCTAAGTGCGATTAAATGTCAACGAGGGGAAAAGGCTTTAAATTAAATGTACACATGCGATAAAAGTATACTTTACGCGAAATATTGATATCAATAATGTACGCCTCGTCGTTCGTACGGGTACGTCTGTCAACCCTCCCTTCCCGGGTTCGCCTTGTTGCCAGCACCAGGGCGTGATTTGTCCAGACACTACCACCACCACCACCGACGGTGTATCAATAAGGGTAGAGAAATAAATTCAATATTAATTTATTGGGAGAATATTACCAACATGATATTGCAATAAATCTCGTTTAAGATATGTTTAGTCGGCTTTAATTACGTGCAAGGAAGGCATTTCTTCTTCCCATCGCGAGGCTCACCGGGCGCCTTGGGCGCCCCGAGTTTTTTTCCTTCTCTTCTGGTGCTTCAGCACAAAAAAAGAAAGAACCGGATGAAAACGGTATGTAGAACCGGGGAAGAAACTGTTAACACGCGATATTGCACCATGTCGTCTTGGTGCACACACTGGCGTTTCCCCCAACCGGGTGAAAAATCTTAATAAAATACCTCGCCCCGGCTCGGCTGTACACACACACACACGCGGCTGTTGTGATAAAGTTGAAGTGTAGAGGAGAAAAATAAGGCTAGGTACGGGATATCTTGACGGCCGAGATTGTAGGACGGGCTTGTAGTTGTACCGATACGGACCCAGCATGTGTGTGTGTCCAGTTCTTCCCGATTTGAAGCTCACGCTTACAGCCACCAAAACAACCAATTTGATGATTGATCGTAATTTAATGTACGGTTACGGGCCAGCTCTTACTTCCGGTCGACATGGGGAATGCCACATTTTATAGCGCTGGCGCTTGGCGCCACCACCGGACGGCATGCCACGGCCAAAAGGTGCGGGCGAGATTTTGTACGAATTGAAAAATAATTACCGCTCGAACAGGCAACAAACTGATGCGAGCATCATTAATCACCCTAGTAACATCAAGCGAAGCAGTGACATCGGGATGTTTGGTATGTTTGTTGGTTGGTTAGCAGCCGATGGGTAAGCAGTTCGGAAAACGATGCGCTGTTTCCGGTAGAGAACATGTGTCGTTAGCTTCATTAGTTCGCACCAGGAAGTTGTAAAAGAGGAATTTGTTACTATATCGCTTCAGCATGGGTTTATAACAAGTGCGCTTCCTGTGAGGGTTAAGTAGTCTTCGTTAAAAAATGGGATTTTGTGGAAAGAAAGGTATAACTCCAGGCGTTTGGTACCTTGAACAATACATCCATTCGTAGCTAAGATGATATACCAAATCAAAAGTCAAACATTGTAGAGTTTCTTTCTTCTTTGTGCTCGCTTTAGATACACCGGCTTACGCTGGCTGTGTTGCATAGTCCGATCGATATTTACCCAAAATGCTATTGGGTACGGTTCCTTGTACAGCACACGATTACATATTATGCAATTTCTGCACACACAAAAAAAAAACTCCCGTAATGACTTACTTTAGGGCATTTGGCTTAACTAAGCTACCGTTCCGAATTGAGACAAAGCTCATTTGCCCTCTCTCCCCGCGACACGCAAGCTTTGGTACCTGTATTGTCCTTCACAGCCGACACGGAGGCCCAAACAGACCGAGGCAGGTTGTCATAAGCGCTCGATTTGACAAGTCAATTAATGGCACGGGGCTGGTTTGAATAACCGAATTCCCCAAAGTATGATAATAACTCATTCAACCGTCCTTGGGCTTCTCCCCTCACCACCACCAGCATTGGCGGTCCCTATTTGTGTGTGTGTCCGGGCGGCTGATTGCGACCATACAGGCCCTGCGATTCGTTTCGGGCAAAACACATGTTGTTTTCTAATATCTGCATTGCACGCAGCCATCGCGCGAACAATCAAGCCCAGGTGTGCTGGTCTGTTTTGGTTTGGTGTAGATAACGACATTTTCTCGATATGTTGTGGCAGCTGCTCGCGGCTTGGAGCTATGTTGCTTGAGTGTGTGTGTGTCTGTTTAGCCAGGGCTAATGGTTTAATTTATTAAGGGTCGCGGTTCGCCATGTGTGGCTGAATCGATTGGGATAGCAACTCCAATGCTTTGTTTTCGCTTCGCAAGGTGATTGGGTGGTTTAGAATTCCGTAGATTGTGAAAACCGTTTACAGATAAGATAGCGTACAAGCAGAGCGCACGTTTGACAAGAGCGTTGGTGAAACTCATTTACAATAACGTCTTGATTGTGGCACGAAAACGGGTGCAGAGCGCTGATCGTTTCCGTCGTAAGAACGCTTCTCCTCGTCCCACAATGATGCCATACCCATTCCGCACTAATGACGCGTTTTGAGGGTAATTTTGCACCATAGAAACTCTCCTGTAACGATCCCATCGCCCAGACGCCATTTGATGGTGTTCTTTTGCGGCGGGCGAAAAACGAAACTTCAACCGCAGCAGTATCGCGCGTTGCGCAGTGGAAGGAACACAGGCTCCCCGAAAAACAAGCTGGAAGCGATATAAAATTTAATGACAGAGCACTCTTTTTTCTTCGAGCTTTTCACTCCACTCGGCGCGCGTCCACGGGAAGAGGTATGGGTAGGTAGGCCTTTCATCCAGTTCAGGGTGCTGTTGCAATTTTTGTAACTCAACTTCAACGCCAGCCCTCAGCTTTCTGTATTTCCGGACATCATTTCGCAGTGTTCGTTTCATTTGCGGTGGTGCCGACTGGTGCCGACGGGCTGCCGCTGCTGGTAACGCAATGGCACAGGGTAATATAATAACCCCCCAAAATTCGCGTTCGCATTTTCGGACCAGCAGACGAGGGACGCGAGCAAATGAACGAGCGCAAACTTTCCACATGTACGTACGTTGACGCGCCAGGCGTGCTATCATTGCTGTGGTCTGTCGGGAACTTGTCATAAATTTTCTATACCAACCGACCGCATCCAAGGCACCGGCAGTGGTACGACCCCGGAGGGGACCCATCGTCCAGTACCATGCCACACACACACACACTCACAAAAAACTACCCGACGATCACGACGATCCACCGATTCTGCAAACAGAGCAGCCTCATAAAGTAGAGACATTTCGGCAAGGGCAACACACAAATGGAAATGGTAGGAATTAAATTCCGAATTAACCGCAAAACGGAACAGTCCCAAAATCCCGAAGGTACTCCGCTGTCCCTGTTCTTCCTCTTCCCAAATGGAAATAAGTGGAATGCTGCTGTACAATCCGTTTCTGGCACTTTGAGCTTTCTGGCGACGACGACCACCGATGACATTCAAATGATGCTGTTTTGTTGGTGGAAGAGTGATCGTGTTGTCGTTGTTTTTATCGCTTCATCAAGAGCTCGATCATTTCTCCCTCGGGGGAGTAACCGTGGTTTGGAGTGTTGGGCAGAAGAGCTACTTCTCGATACAGATTTGAGCTGTTGAGAGAGCGATTGAAGAGTTGTAACGACAAGAAAGAATAATAAATAAGTCAAATGAAGCCCTACTTTAGAGGGCAAGGTTGCGTGATGAGCAAGAAGCGTTGGACAATTTTTGTTCATTTGAAGGTCAGCGCTAGTATTTACAGGAATAGGGTAAATGTACCAATAGTGGTGCAATTTGTGGTGGTACAGATGTATTTTAATGGATTTAAAGTGTCATGAAGGACAATTTCTGAATATTTTAACACATAACATTTGGAATGTGTTTTATCTTCGCAATCACAACCATTTTTACCATGAAACACATCAAATTTACGAAATATTGCATATTTTTGTGACTGCTTCGTTGTACCTATAATGGTGGTATGGTTCCTATAGTCGTCGTATTGTGTTCATATAGTGGTGGTAAACAAGGATGCCTCAAAACAGTGAATAATATCAATATAACTTAGTTTTGAAGCTGTTTTCGTGTGAAAAACAAGGATTACTGCCGTAATAATGATTTCTTTCGTAATTTGATCGTAAAAAATGTATGATTTTGGTTGATGAAAATATTGACTAAAGTACTGAATAACACCTGTCGTCAACCCATACCCAGAAGAGTTTGCTTGATTTAAAGTCGATTTTTCACTCAGCCAAATAAGCGAATTTTGGCCTTTGTTTGGTAAATTACTGACAGAAAACTCATTTGTGTTGCTTATTTTAATGAAAACAGCACGGAATGTCAAAAATGTCGTCTAAAAAAATCTAAAATTACCTGTTTTTATTGATTTTAGAACTAGGACCACTATAGGAACATGCCTGTTTGGTGTACCTATAATGGCACTATCGTAAAAAAACACTTAAAAATACGTAAATATGGTCAAAAGCCAATGAATTTGAATAAAACAATATCATTTGATAACAATTATGTTCAAAAACTAATAAATGCGTTGTAATGTGGTCATTTAGAACGTTAACAAAAATAACAGTATCGTTATGAAATCCTAAGGATTTTGGAAAAATGTTGATATCTTTCACAAAATAATGGATTTTTCGGTCGCTAAGAAACGGAATGGTCCCATTTAATTTTTAAATCCTTTGTAAAAGGCTGGAGAACATGTCACACTATCATAAATAACTTAACTACTGTTAATTTATCGTATTAGACGCATTTTAGTGCAATAGCACCACTATTGGTACTACCACCACTATAGGTACGTTTACCCTATACATCATTTTATTTGGGAGAATGATTATTCAAATGAATTTGGACATATTCAGTAAATCAATCGTTTGAGAGTTGAGCTACTTCTGGTCTTGAACTGATGATGCACTGAGTACAAAACTCCCGCTTTACATGCACGACTATTGGCTCGGCGTTAATCAAGCTCATCTGATTTCGACTTGGTTCATAAGACACTCATCGTAGACGACGAACCCGAAAACCACCGTTATGCGCACGAGCCAGTCCACGTGCCGGATTTTCGGGTACATAATGCTCAGTTAACTAACGCCGAGCGTGATCCTCCGTTTCTGATACACTGCTGGCTGTGTACGCCTGTTTAATGGTTGGTGAAATCGAATTACAAACCTCAAACCTAACTTCCGATGAGCCAGCAATCCGTCATCGGATAATGAAAAGCTACACCCAAGAATCTACACCTCTCCTCTTGCTTTCTTTCCCTCCATCCCCCCCCCCCCTGGGTTTCCGCTCCGTCACGCTCCACATTGACTTTAGAGCTCGAGTGGTGTTTCGCAGCTTCTTCGACGTCTTTTGCGGGAGTAATTGATTTCTTGCAGCTCGCGTGCCCGATACACAGGAAATTCGTTTTAAGCTTGCCACCACCACCCCACCTGGGGGAGGAGGAGGATTAAGCTACACGACCCGATATCCAGTTCTAGATTCGATCACCTCGATCAGTAGCGGTTCATTGACCATCTCCGGCCGTTGGGTTAGAATCCGATTAGAGCGCACCGTACCACACGTATCGGATCTGGCGTGCAAATTTCTGTATTCACCCCGGGATTCCCGGGTTCCATTTTACTTCTGTTGCTCCCATCCCGAGAGTTCAAACGGGACAAATCGGAAACGACTTGTGACTGTGAACATTAAAAAGACCTCGGCAAAACATAGGGCCTGGCCCCAGCCGTATACATCGGGGCGTGCAGGAAACACACTTAAATCATGAAATAAATTGAACCGCGGGATGAAGGGAAATTCTTTTCCATAATTGTAGGGTGCGGGCTCAGGCTGACCGCTAAGGATGACAAAAAGATCACCCCGTTCAATCGGGCAGGCGTATTATACGGTAGCAGCAGCGGCGTCGGGCGGTGGCGTTCTACTTCTTTTATGCTAACTTTAGTAGCAGTGCAGGTCACGGCGCGGACGACACGCTAGAATGCCAGCATTCCGCTGCATTGTGCAGGTGAATGATGATCATTACACGTGACGAATGAGTGCTGAATGCAGGGGTGATTGCGGCACAGGGATGATTTGCGCGATAGTGATACACTGGCGGTAGTGACTGGTCAGCAAAAAGAAAACGGGTGCATCGACACCCATTTGGCAAGCGGTGGGGTGGCGTTTCCCGTTTCCCAGGGCTCGAGCGCAGCGAGCGAAAAACGATCGCTGCTACAGGATCGATCATCGGCAGGATTAGCAGTCGCGGGCAGGAAATCGCCGATAAGGCATTATTAATTGCTTAAGAAAACCTACAAAGATTTAATATAATGTACCGACTGCGGTGGCTTCCCCGACTGCTCGCGGTTGGTGGGGCAGCCCACCGTAAGCATACTTTAATTGCTCCACTCCATTAGGCGGAAGTAGCAGCTTAGCTGAAGCTGAGAAATATAGACGCTAAGATGATTGAGTTGGGCACGATTGGAAAATTGCACACGGGTGTTGGGCACGCGCGCGCGCGCGCCCCTTGCCTAGCGCACGAAACAGGTCACAGCCACCGGTGCGGAACAACTTTATCGGCACCTTTTTTACGCACACACAGCCACAGGTATGGGTGGAAAATTCCGGTTCGATGGAATCATAAACAGTTATGGCCCACCGGCTTGCCCCGATGCGTCGGCAATATGCAAGCTCATTACCGGGAAGACGTTGAAACGATGAACTTAAAAAAAGAGGTACAAACTATGGATTCCTTTGACGCCCGGTCCCGGGAAGAGATGCCAGCACAGTAAATTCTTATTACAGTGGGCAGCCACTGTGTTGCTGCCGTCACGAAAATGCACTGAAAGAATCTAGCCAACCTTAATGCCAACCCCGCTTCGTGGGGTCTAATTGAGGCACCTGGGATTTTAAGACCATCGAGGCGAGGTGGGCCACGCCGATGGAGTTTCGAAATAATTCCACTTGTTATTACCACCATTTGCCGGGAATAAATGTTTCAATTAACGACGATCTGAGCCGAACTGAGCCACTCCGCGTGTCGGTTAATTTAAAAGAGAACCGAACGCCGCGACCGCTAAAGCCTGCTGATCGCGGCGAAGATCACGACCGGAAAGCGGAGGGGGTTCGTTGCTTGCTCGTTGCATTCTTGCTTTACGGATTGCGGTGCTAATTCCACAATCGCCAGGATCGCCTCGGTTGCTGTGGCGAGATGAATCTTGCCGGTTCGCTCAATCGTCACTTCTACCGCCCCTCTACGGCTTCTATCGTGCCACCAAGGCATCGCGTGTGTGTTTTATGCGAATGTTATTTTATATGCACCTTTAAACGGCGGCCATCAATTCGAACCCGCGCTCTGCATACTCGGATATCGCAACCGATATCGGCAATCGGGTTGCAGGAAGGAGCGTAATTTGATGCGGTGATTTGTACACGGCACTTGCGCTTGGGCTGTGCCATAAAGAAAATGATTGAAGGCGCTCAACAGCCCATTAACTCGTACGACACGGAGACGGTCGGGCATCGCATCGAGAGCTGGCGTTTGATTCGGTCACTGCCGGGCAAACCCGACCCGTACCGGGAGCGATCAATTGTGACACAAAGTAGGTGTGCGTGTGCAGAGAGACCCCTTTAGGCGTGCGCAGAAGGGGTTACAACTAGTGGCAGGCCTTTCTGTTATTGCACCCGACCCATGTACGATCGCACCAATATTGAGCACGGGAATATTGCTCCGATTGTAACTCCCCGCGAGCGCTGCCACTTGGGCCAAACCGACCGTACCGATGCGTTCGCGGCTGCCGCTCAGGATATATTTCACTTCCCAACTACCAGTTTTATGGCAGAATAAATACACCCTTTCGTTACGCCTCGTTTTGCTGCTATCCTCCCTCGGCTGGTGCCAGAGACACGCGGGGACTGCTACGTGAACTGCTGCTGTACACGATCCGGGGCAAACATTACGCCTTTAGCGATCGGGATCAGGGCCCAACCAGGGGGAAAGGATGACAGTGGAGGACAGTCATTCTCTAGAGCTCGGTTTCCGCTCGGAATGGGGCGGTATCTTGGTACGGCATCGCGGAAGAACACACGCACATTATCTGGGTAGATGATCGCTGCGGGGCTGGCTTGCGATCGCGGAATCGGACAAAACAGTACAAACATCCAAACGCGGCCTCCAAACGCGGGAATATGAATGAATCCCGAATGCCCGTTGGCAGTTTTGTATTCTTTCGTATCTACATTATATTACAATTAAAATTCCATTTCGCCATTGAGCCTTCGAGGTGGTTTGCCGGCCGTAGCTAGTTTTCTATTAATCGTTGCGTTGTAGAACGGTTCCGAAGAGAGAGAGAGAAACGACACACAAAAAAACCAATGATCGGGTTCGTCGCTTTTTTCCGGCCGTTGATGTCTTTTGATGCAAAACGCCGCGTTTTGAGGTTTTGAGGAGTTCATATCGAACGCAAACAAACCGTAGAAAGTAATCACATATATGGTAACGCTGAACATTCATTAGTTAGTTCGTCTCTCTCTCTCTCTCTCTTTCTTTCTTTCTTTTTCCCTCTCTACAGTGCTTGCAGGTATAAGTGGAAATTAAATTTTATTTTCCCGTTGCTCCCTACACAGCATCCAAAAGCATGAAGCTCCCCCTGTTTCCAATGTCCGGAGACATTCGGGCACGCAAACCGACCGTTCAAGCGTGACTATCGCCACCACCGGCCATAACCATCGAACAGCAACACACACACACGCGCGCGCGCGAGGTCGTACATGGAAATGGGAAAAGCCCCGGGCTTGCTTTATGGTCTCGTGATCTGCACCAATCGTTCCAAATTGGAGGTCACGATCGTTCAGCGCAACAAACGCGCGGGGCCAATCGTTAGGCTCGTTCCCTTTGCTGACTTGCTGACAGCGGGTCAGGTGTGCCGCTGCTGGAGACTTCCGCGTGGCCGCTGTGCGGTGAAAGATGATTTGCGAATCACAGAGCAGGAGAAGGAGCAAGCTTCTGAAACTGATGCCCCAAAGACGCTCGACAATTAATTAAGAAATTTAAATTGAACTTCGCTTAAAACCGTGAGCGGCGTTCGATGACGCGGTGAGTCAATTAATGTGGAATCGTATGGGAAGTCGAGAAAGCTCTAAGCGGCTGCAAATAGTTGATTCGAACGCTTACTCACGGCGCACCGGACGATCGGATGGGTGCGCCCGTCTCTGGGGAAGAGCCCTCCCCCGGGAGGAGGAAGCTCCTCTTGTGTGCAAATAAATTAAGTTGTTTTATTTAAAACTGGGATAAACCTTTCGGTTCGAATATGTGTGTGGACGAGCAGTACCCGCAGTAAATAGAATTGACGATTGAATGCGCAAATCCGAGAGGCCACCGCCACCAGCAGCAGCAGCAGCAACATTCGAACAATACGGTCACGATTTCGCAAAGGCAGCCGAGCAACTGCGCTGCCAAACATAAACATCGTCACCAATGTACCGCAAACCCGCGAACGTGCCCAATGGTTCGGAACGAGCTTTTCCCCCGCCTCGAAGAAGACGGTTAGATTTCCCGTTTTGTTTTCCTTTCCGCGTGCATTCCCCTGCATACACCGCGCCCTTCCCTCCTCGGACGATAGTTCAAACATCGAGAGCAGGTCACGGCGGTATGGCTTCCCAGGATCGAAGTGAAAAGTGAACGAATGTAGAGTGCAAGCAAACCCAACAGTCGCTGTCAACTGATTGAGCATGCATGATAAGCAGGTCGATCGAGTGCATCGAGGATGGAGTGGTACACACACACACACACTCACGCGGACAGAAGTAACGGCCGATGAAGGCGCAAATCACGCGAAGGTAAGCAATGAGGTTTGCAAGAAATTAAACCAAAAAAAAGTATAAAAAAAAACCAGCAAAATAAACACTCAACCCCGCAATCAATGCGCCCGAGCAAAAAAACAGGAACAGGGTTCGTCGCTTGACGAAAGTCTTTCTCCCGTGCGCGCACGCCCAGGTCGCGAAACAAATTAAAAATCGTTTAAATCAAACCGTAAACGACGCCGTGGAACCCCGCTCCGCGGTGTGCCTGTGAGCTCCAGAAGCGCACCCATTACCATTAATAAATTCAACACTGCTGCTTCAAACCACTGCCAGCACTCTCGCGCGCGGGGAAATTAAAACCCGAGTCCGGGTTGGGGCCCGATATTGGACTTAATTTGTTTCTATTTTATTTTCCTCCTGCGGGACACCATTTCTCACTTACCACACGGCCGTGTGCCTTGGTTTGGCGCAAACGCGATTGCAATCGCGAAGAAGAGTGACCCCGTCCTGTCACACACACACGCGCGCGCGCGTCCACACACGTTGCGTTTTTGCAACCAGCAGCACAAGCAACAGTCATTCATAGTTCATTAGAAATGGAAACGTCCTCTCGAAGCGCGTCGCTTCGTCCCGAGCTTTCTTTCCCGGCCAGTCCACCCTTCGTACCATCCTGCCCTCATCGTTCATCGTTCGTGAGCTACGCACGTTTTCTTCGCCTTCGATTTGCTGCGAGTGTCATTATTTATCGCAAAACGGCCTGGGTGTCCTCGTGCGGTGACGATGCGACGGGCGACAGCGGCAAAAAACCCGATCGCACATTCCGTCGCTGGCCGTCGTTGGGGATTAAAAATTACCCTTACCCCGCGCCCTTCTCTCCCTCTCTCCCATCCCTTGCATTACCTGGTCGGTACGGCCGTAGGCGCCGCTTGCCCCGTGGCAGCGATTAGCTGGCATGAATGACTGACTGGGTTACATTAACTAATCACTGTTTTTGCCCTGCTTGGACGCAGCACAGACACAGATTACGATTCGAACGGTTGTTTTCTTTGCAAAAAGAAAAAAACTATTCCCAGCAAAAGTTTACCATTTTGAGGGATATTTTTACAGAAAGTTATTTGCACTACGTTTCAGTACAAATTTTGCATAAAAACGATGCGTTTTTGCTTCCCATTTCTTCCCCTTGCTATGTGTCATCCCATACCAGCAGAAACTGAACTGTCTACTGGGCCTGATGAAAGAAAAATTGAGTCATTTGTTAAAAAGTTCTACACCACCACCACCCCATCACTACCCCCAATCAGCCATCAAGCCAGCAACCCCTTTTAAGGTGCATCCAATTTGCTTCCCATTCGTGGTGCATTCCTTCCAATAACAGCAATCAAATAAACTACCCGGGTTTTTTTAATTAAAACTCTCCACCGATAATAAAATCTTCCGCTCATTTTTTTTCTCTTTTTACCCTCTTTCTCTCTCTTTCTCTCTCTCTCTCTCCCGCTCGCTTCTGATATAGTTATGGAAGATCCACCCGATGCAACAACAACAAAAAATCGCGATCGTTTTAATTGTGGCAATGCTGGTGACGGTGGTACTGGTAGTGGTGATGGTGATGATGGCAATGCCGCCAACGTTGTGCAGCACCTGTAGCACGACCCCCACCTCCCCTCCCCTCTCCTCCCCTCACCATCCAATCGGAAAGGACACCCGATCGTTAATGTGTTTTTAATTTTAATTCCTCAAATTATGACCACTCGACCACGGGCGGGAATGAACTTTGTGCCCGGGGTGGTGGCTGGGCGCCTGTAAAGTTAAAAACAAAACCAAAGCGAAGGAGAGGTTTGGCGCGATTGCCGAAAAAGTCGTGCACCAGTTCTTTTTTTGTTGCTTTCAGGCTACTATCGTTCAGTTGATGACAGAAATGGGGCGGAAGCAGAGAGGAAGTGTGCGATGAGTGGAACACGGGGGTAAAACGAATTAAAATGTTCACCGATCAGCAATCCGCTGATCTGTTGGCCCTGCTTTTCTTTATATTTTTGTTTGGCAAAAAACCAGTTCCTGCCTGATCTGGGGCTTTCTTTGCGCCGAAGGAGAGTTTTGAGATCAAGCGCTCGTGCACTCACTTGTTTCGCTTCCTTTTCCTCCCGATGCAGCATCGCTTGCTGCAGTGATGGGTTGGCGTGTGCTTCGCTCTAACCGGCCAGCACAACCCCGGCGTTGACCCGGCGGGGTCAGCCAATATTTGCTTTTAAGTTGTTATAAACGGTAATTTCGTGATCATTATCGGGTGGTTTGATTTATTTTTGCTTTCTTCGGGATAGCGAAACAACCCGGGCTGGCGATGGTTAGACAGGGTAAGACAGCAAAAGGTGCAGAGTATGGCACCTTTGCGCGGGTCAGCGGAGGACCCGTGATGCTTTTCAAAATGATTTTGCTTCAAAAATCGCCCCTGGAAGCTATGCAAAGAAATATGAGGCACGTTCTTGCAGCTAACGACGCTTCCCTACACCCTTAAATCAATAACGATCTTCTGGCTGGCAACCGCCAACACTGCAGGTTGTTTTTCCCCCCGAAACAGGCCCAAAGTTTAATAGCGTTGTTGACCGTGCGTCGAAATTATGTTGGGCTATCAAAAAAGCAAAATTAAACATGTCTGCCGATTTGATTGGATTTAATTTCGGGACATTAAACCCGAAACCCCGCGCTCCGACAATGTTGCGTGCTGGGGGATTCGAAAAGAAGGATCGAAAAAAATGCGGGAGCGAAAAGAAAAACTTGACTGTTTCGTGTTTAGGATTCGAACTCGACTTAACGACTGCTCGATGAAGATGATCTCTGTTGGACCGTGTTTTCTCCTAAAGAGCTGCTACCGTGGCCAGACGACGCCGGCTGCAATCAGCTGTGGCTGCGCGTCCTGTTTAATAGCGTTATGTTCTGTGTTTTATGTTGTGTTTATTTGATGGGTCCTTTCGGAATTCGTTCGATGTTGTGTCGATTCAAATCGATCGCGTTGACCTGATCGGTTTTTTAGCTCATTTTGAAGAAGATGAAGACGCACATTTAGACGCTCAAAATTTGACCACCGGCCGGAAGCTGCCAGCACCAGAGTGTGAACCGAACGCATCCTCTGCTGAAGTGGCCCGCGCGCCCGTGAGAACCAAACCGCAAGGAGATCGAACGGTGCTATCCCAAGATCCATCCGAGCGTTATGATGTTTTCTTATGGGTATGATAATTGCTCTTCCAGGGGTTTCCAATCGAGAAATCGATCCCGGTGCGGGCAGCAGCAATTAAAGCTTTCTTTCTGCTTGCTTAGATTTAGGCGAGCACGATAGAACGCTGAGCACGGGAAGCCAGTAATAGGGCTATTGGAACCAATTTTGAGCGATTTTATTGTCATGCTGCTGCTGCTACTGCTGCGTCTCCTTCCATTGAAATGATGTCAGTTTCTCACGGAAGAAGGACCACTCCAACCGGGGCTGAACTTTGCTACACTTAACTAAAGAAAGGAAGCAAATAAAGGTGGGCAGGAAAAAGCAACCACCATCGGCCATACTTTGTATGTGAAGAGGCAAGAGCAATGGCGCGATTACATTTGCAACAGTTGTCCACTTGTCTCGCCAATTGTTATCCGTAATCCGAGCAGTGACTTTCAAGAAAAATAGCAGCTGTTGCAACCGTGATTGAAGAGCCGTATTCTTTGGCGACCGCGAAGGCAATCGGAGAGGATTAATCATAAAATAATCCCACCCCGATCTGCCGGTGGTGAAAGTGTCCTCTGAGGGGCAGCCTCAGGGGGGGGGGGGTAAAGGGAGCACTCGATCGATTACAGTAAGTTGCCACCGATCGATAGCACACTTTCGCGACCGCCCTCCCTCAGACCAGATGCAGATAATGTAGTATGCGGGACACCAACTTCAATTGAGCCGATCGAGAGAGATTAAAATGCCGCCTCACACACACACACACACACACACACACACGCGTTTACTAAGTCGAATACCTTGTGTGTGTGTGATTTAATAAGCAAATTGCTTCACATCAAAAGCGCGACAGTGATCGATACGAGCCCGCCTGCAACTAATTCGCTACTTTTAGTATAACTTAATTAATAATTGATACATTTTTGATTAAATATTGATTCGAATCGATCGCTACTGGAGCTGTGCCCGTGTGCGTTGGTAGAGTGCAGCAACACTAATGATTGTTATTATATGACCAGCGGCTCCATTAGTGAGACCGTTCGGGTTTGGGCGCACTGTGAGGCTTTGACCTCCTGTCTCATGCTGTCGTCTTTGCTGTTTGTTCGGTAGCGAACGGTGACGAATCGGTTCGACAAATCTCGCATTAGTGCTCTTGAGGACCGTAAGCACCGGGAGGGCTTGAGCACATGACACATGGTTGCAGATTTGCACTGGCTTGCACCAAAAGCTCCCACGCCGAAAACAACGGCCCCAGCACCGTCAAGCGCCCGATTACGATCGGCAAATGCCTTGCCGCGGTCTGCATTATGCATTAAATTGTACGCTTTTGTACGTTCGCGTGGCTGCCGGATTATTCCCCGGGCCGCTCGGCCACTCGATGCATGTTTAACGTTTTGTTGAATCGATCGATCCAGCCCCTTTATGGGTGGGAGAGAGCGATCGAGCTGGTACAGGTTCATCATCATCGTGCAACGAAACAGTTGTACGCAACAGCCTAAATGGACCAAGCGCTTTTAGTGCATCGATCCTGCGTGATGGTAATGAGGCAACGGTTTAATTGTGGCAGGCAGGAGGGGGACGGCACTTTAATTAGTACCAGCTGGCGGTAGTAGTCGTAGGCAACAACAAGTACAGCGTTCTTTGCTCGAGATTGTAAGGTGCACCACCAAGTCTAATCGCATTACACCGATCTATTGCGCACTCGCCCCACTCGGTCGGCGGCCAAGCGGCAAAGGCATTCGCTAAAGTAAACACAACGGAGCTTCGTCGATCACGAGCCCGATCTTACCCATTTATTAATTTCATCCCCGATCGACAGGGAGCGATTCTGCCAAAACCGTGCCAACGATTGGGCGAGTGCAGCCGACTGCCGATTCACAATCGCCATTTCGCGTTTTGCGCTAGAAGTAGGCAATAATTAATAATGTTGTTCACTACGATAAATTACCGTGTCCGTTGTTCCCGCGAAGGCTGAGGAGGGGAGGAGGGGAGGAAAATAAATAGCGAGCGTGAAAAAATGAGATAAAGAGCTCCGATCATCCCGAGCGAAAAACGGATCGGATCAAAGCAATCGACTGAGAGAGAGCGGGGAAAGACTTCGATGCGACGAGGAACGACGAACCCGGCTACTAAGGGTTTTGCGTGCGCAATATTACGTCTGACGGTGGTAGTGGTAGTGCTGGCAAACCGGGAGGCGTTTAATTTGATTATTTTCGAATTAGCAATCGCAACGATGCGTGCGCAGGCTCGATTCGGGGCAGTGGCCCGACCTTCACTCGCCGGATATTGGGTAATGCTCCCGCGCGCGCGCACTAATGCTATGCTCCCGCGCTAATGCTGCAGGTGGCTGATGGAGTGGGTCTGACTCCTTCGGGATGATAATCAAGCTACGAACGTGCGCGCGCGTCAGGTTGCGATACGTTGATTGGCGAGCGAGTGCCGATCATTTAACCATGCTGACCGCTCTGGCATTGATTGCGCGTGCGGGTGGAGTGTTGATTGAAACTTTCTATAAATCGTTATCAAAAGCCCATTAGCTTACTTATTGCTTTAATTAAAACAGGAGTGTATCAGATAAAATTAAGTGAAAAAATCATTATTAAAATGCATAATTGTGAAGAAAGTCATCATACAAGCCCGTAAAACTTTTTTACGTGGTTCATGCTTCAATTCACAGAAAAAAAACCGCAATTTTTATCAGCAAACGTATACGTTGCCGTCAAAACCGTTTCCTATTCTCCATGACTTGCCAAAACGCAACGACTGATGGACATGGCATGATTGTGAGCTACCAAAGTTTGTGCGCTTCCCCTCCTGATATTCCTTTCAAAAATCTCGTTTGCACGCTCACACAAACAACACAAAACTCGCCATGCCCATGCCATGTTGTGCATTAATTTCCCTTCCACACTTGCATGCCATGATTTGATGCAAATCTGTTGCAATTTACTCACGACAAGAGAGCGCACGGATACAACATGCAGACATGCTTCATTTTGTGCATCGCTTCGGACCGGAGGGGGGCGAGAAAGCAGCGAAGAACGGAACGAGGACAAAAATCAATTTCCAGATGTGATTCATTTTCCTCGCTTCCACCGCCGTTTTACAATGTACGACGACGACATTCGCTCGAGCGTCATTTCGGCAGCGGCGCGCGTGTTGTCAGAAAACTCATTCCAGAACGCATCCCCGGCCGGCCACGGGTCCAGTCATTAGCAGCGCAAGCATCGTCAGTGCACCTCATCTTCATCCCGGTTTTTGTCTGGTGCGGGTTGGTTTTTTCCCCCTTTTCCTTTATCTGTCTTGTAAGCGTTATGAATATAAATGCAACAGTCACAGAAGTGGTTCCGCTGTTACCGGCTACCGGTGTTACGCTGTCGTTTGGAAACGCTGTCTGGCAAGTAGCAGCAAAGAAATGGGACGTAAAATTGATTTCAGGTCGTCTGTCGACTGTGTTGAGAGGAAGCGGAGCTTTCCAGATTCCTAAGTGTGGTGGACTTGGCTTAAAAAATGGCATCATCATTTTTCTTTGCGTACAGTTTTGACAGCTCGCGACGAAGTGTATGGAAGATAATTTTTTCCATCCTAGTGATGCATACCCGAACATGCATCAAGCCCGTCTGGATCAATCCCCGGTCCATATTCTATGAAGATATTTCTTTGCGTGTTTAATTAGCTTTTGCAAGCTAAGTGGTTTATCGTGTTGAGTAATTATAAACGATTGTAGGAAAGTGTAGATGATACATGTTTAAACTTGGGGGAAGTGGTTAAATGGTGCAAAGCATTAGATGTAAAAGGCTTGTTGTTGAGATACTACGATGCATGCAAATATTCATAAACCTATGCAATATTTATGAAATATTTTCAGAAAAATTATTAAAAATTATTTAATGCTGATAAAGTACAGGTACCCGTTCATCATACTAGTCACCTTTTAATACAGCAACCAACAATTGTTCAAATAAAATGATAAAAACATCTCTCATTAGAATTCTTATCATGCAGGTGGTGCGTGTGCTGGTCCATTGAACCCCTTTCCAAACGGTATCAAACACGTGCCAATCGTTCAACCTGCCATCCGGAAGGAAATCAAAGTTTTTTATAACCATCTTTTCCCAGGGGGCCGTCCAAATTAAACTCATCCCTGAATGAAAATTATCTTGTGTTTTGTGTCATAAAATGTTGCAGCTGTCTACCGGTTCCGGAGTGCCGTTAGATTTGACGGTATATCCCTTTTTTTTACCCGCAAAAATTAGCGACAGGGTCATCACACCTGTCACACGAACTCAAACAGAGAGTAAACTGTAAAAGAAAAAAACATTATTACCAACGATAACACGTGTTCAATGAGTATTTTTTTCTTTCTCTCCTGCTGCTCTGTGTTTTTCAAACTAACATTTTTATCCCCGTACACGCTCAGCGGGATAAAAACACATGCTTCCGAATCGATTGCATTATTTCAAAGACAAGCTGTGTCAGCTGTCTCTAATGAAGAGTGGAGCGGGGTTGATGAAGCGCTTAAATTGTTTGTGGTAGCAAACCAAAAAAAAAAAAATACCAGCAAGATAATTGATTAGTCTTTCATCATGCGTTTGACAGCAATGATCGTTTCATGGCAATAACAAAGAAGCTTTCTTTTCTTAGCAAGCACCTGACAGTGTATCGAAATAATTACACTATTTTTAATTCAATTTTCGATGACGAATTGGCAAACAACTTCAATGCTGCTGCAGAACACGAACGCTCAGAATGTAATTATTTTTAGCTCAATTTCTGATGACGATTTCACAAAGAACTTCAACGCTACAACAGCACACGAACCCTTTTGGATCGTTACTATAGAAATCATAAATCGTTCACAAATCGCAATGGAATGTTCGCACGATCGTCACTACATTCGAAGAACCACTTGAACCAGAGCAGCGCGCTCGTTTGCTGAGGAGTCGGTACCGAAGATCACATCAAAACCACCCGCCGCCGATCGCCACTCGACCAGTGATGGGTCCCTGTGATCGATCAAACACCACCAATTCTGTTCGTCTCACTTCAAAGGCTTCAGCTGCTCAGTAGGGGAGCAGGTAGGAAAAGGGTGTCAAATTGTTTGCGCAAAATCGGCGTGCCGCGGTACAGCGATCCAAAAGGGTGTCTGTCGGTCGGTACGCACTCCTTTGAACGTCATCGTTCATTACATTCAAGTACAATTGCTTCGTCCACACCCCCGAAAGGCCCGCGACAAATCGGTACCCATACCGCGAGTACCGGACGTTCTCTGTGGAAAGTATTGTGTATGTATTTGTATGTGCTTTCCTCTTCCGTCCGATCAAAAGACATCCATATGGTGTGAAGGGACGCGATCTTTACGCATGTGATCGTGCGCCGTTTTTTCACACCTTTTATGTTTGCTCTGATTTCAATTCCACGCTTATTTGGGTGCGTGTGCCCGCGTATGGTTCGTTTTTTTTACTTTGCTTTCTTGCGTAAACGTGCTTGTTTTCTGAAACAGTTGCGCATATTGTTTCACAGCACCGTTCGCGCTATCGATGGATTGAATTTTCCTGTACATCCATCCGACTCGTGCTTCGAGGGTGCAAACGCTCTTCAATTTTCTCTCTGCCACCCTTTTTATTTAAAACACCGTCCAAAAAGGATGCCGCTCGAGAGGATGAAGGTGATTATGAAGGCACAAGGGGGACGGGTATTTGCCTCCGACACGCGGCAAAACGCGGCCCACCGACGCTGATGGTGATGCTGGTGGTTTGTGATTTACAAGAGTTTCGCGGAACAAATTTCTCGATTCGGTGTGCCCCGCGTGTTTGGTTTGGGATTCGATTCACTTTATTCGACATTGATCGATTTGATTGAAGAAGAAGAGAAGGAGAAGGTTTACCGAAAAAAGTGATTAAATTACACTTCCATTCCATCCCGAAACGGTGGATGTGGTCAGTGCGGGAAGATGTGTTTGAGCTGGTTGGGAATCACAAAAAGCGTCGCCACCTTTTCTATGCATGTTTGAGTATGGCTCTCTGCCGTGGCATCCGAAAGGCTCGACTCGAGATGGTGAGCTTAGTCGAGTGGGCCAAAGCGGAAAAGCAGAGGGCAGAAAAGCGTCCCGAAAAAAACAATCCCCTGATGCTGGTACACATCCATTCCAGTGAGCTCGGTTTCCAATCAAGCAGCAAACAATGTAATCATAATGTTTTTCTTACAAAATAACACTCACCGCAAACGGTGCCGGACACCGGGCCGGACTCCACCATGGGGCCAACGGACTCATATTGTTCGGAATCGTCGTAACGATCTGGAGCGCCGCGCAACCGCCGAGACCGGGTCGTGCCGAGATCTCATTACCGATGATCTCAAGTGGCTTCGCGTCCGTTCTGGGGAAGGGAAGAAAATGGGGAAAGAAAAGAAGAAGGACGTTTGTTTATTTTTTCAATCGTTCTAGAGGGGGCGATCAACCTGCCAGCCAAGTCATCGCTACGAGGGCCAAGGGTAGAGAATTGGTGTGGCAGCTCTACATTTGTGGTTGTGACCTAGGGGAAATTGAAGTCACGCGGCCACATAATCCGGGTTCTGCCGTTCTCTCGGCAGCACCGGTCAACCGTATCCGGAGCGTCACTGTTGAACCACTTTGATTCGGTGCTTCAGCGCTCGATTAGATTTGTTTGGTTTTTGCGGGCGCAGGGCGTTCGCGCTCAAGAGGCCCCGGGCCTGTGTGCGAACCTCGCTCTTTGGGGCGTCACAATATTTCACCCCATTACACGTTATAAGCCAGCCAAGGGCTTCTAGATCCAACGGGGTCGCTCCGCTTCCTGTGCGAAGTGGGTCTGTGTGTGTCGAGGCGAAGGGTGTACACCCCTACTGCAATCGAGCGAGGACAGAGAGAAAAAATGGAAGCGACAGGAACGGCTTAAATTACTTACCGATCGGCGACCTAATCCGATTTTATGACGCAGCAAAATGATGATGGAATAAGGTGCAGAACATCCAGCATCCATACGATTCCAGCACAAACAGCGGGGCAATGACCTTTTTGGAGGATTGAATGGGATTTTGGGGTGAACGATTGTTTGGATAGCAACGGAGGAACAATTTACCCTTAACTTTGAGCGGTTATGGAAACAAACGTCAACCGTGGCAAGGGACTAATGATGAAAAATGGAGCATGGAGTTTAAGAACACGCGCGGACGTGACAAAGGTGTGTGAATTAAAGGTGCAAAGGGATCACTTTTTGACAGTTCGTTGCTGAGTTCAAGATATGCTTTGAGATTACCGAAAATTTTGAAGCTTAATTTCATCACAAAGACCTTACAGGATCGTGCTTAAGTCTTCGATTGGACGAAGTGTTGATTTTAATATGGAGCACCATTGGATGTGTCTATAAAGGGCTTGGAACGTTAGATCCCATTTTAAATCTACTTATGACATCTTCTTTTGACATTTGCCTAATATTGATAACTAATTCCAAAATTTTGCTCGAGACAGATATCAAAGTCTGAAATGGAGTTTGATATAGGGGCCCTTCATGATTCTAGTCAGTTTTTTTATATGGAGTTTGACAGTTAGAAGCTGAAATCATGTAAACACTCCGTACGAAACCACACAACAAAACTAGTCTGCAATTTTCAGTCTACATTATTATAGCCTCAAAGCTAGAATTAGATTCGAGTACTTGCTCGAAAAAAATGGCAAAACAAGGTGGTGTTTTCATTTAATCCTAGGTGCACTAAAGAGATCATGTAGTAGGATCTAGAAGTGTAAAGTATATCACAGTATGTTTTTATAATCAAATTTCAACGTCACTTTTTGACAGGGTGGGTCTTTTGCTCACCTTAAAATCTTCATTCAGAAGCAAAAGCGATTGAAATCTGTCTTCTAAATACATACACCTCGCGATAAGCCCACCTGTATATTATACCCACTTAGAAAGCTCTTCGAAAACTGCTATAAAATGCAAATAGCTGACAGGCTGAAATTTCAGCCTACGAACTTAAAACGAAAAGGGCCCCATAGTCAGCATAGCTCTGAATTTAAACCATTACGGAGTTTTTTTTTCGTAGTGTCTGCCGCGTTTGTAAAACATGCGTTTAACAAAAATGCTGCCTGGGTTTGAGATAAAAAGGCGTTACACGCGTAACGCTAACGTAAAGGACTGATTCTTAGTTTACCAGCATACGCTAATATTGGGGGAAATCAAATATTTTGTTGCGACTAAGTAATGTTGAAAGGCATCAACATTTCAGTTTACCGGCAAAAGTTTATTCATAATTGAAAATGTTCAAAAACTGCTTAATATTGCTTATTAGGGTTAAAAAACGGTGTATCTGGAATGACATATTCACCACATCTGAGATACATTCAAACTACAAACCAGTGCCCACGCGAAGACAACTCCATCAGAGCACTCCAAGTCCTGCACAATAAATCTACCATGAAGCAGCTGATCCATCAGCAGGTAATAACAAAACTGTCACATACCATTAAACACTCGCTTTATCCTCCAGAACAAAACAACCCCTCGGGGTGATATGGCAAAATATAAACATCTCCACTTACAAAACATCCCCCCCTCCGGTGGACAGATCTCCAATGTCCACTGTGGGCCCGGTTCTAAGAATGCTGCAGGCAGTAGCAAGGGCGGTAGCAACTATCTCATCTCGGAACAGCTCTCGACCGAGCGCGATCCGCTCAAAATCCGCTACTGTCGCTTGCGCTATGACAATGGTATTTTTCGTCAAACAGAACATCTCCTATCATTAACCGTACAACAACGGGAGCTGAAGGTGAGGCGGCTAAGCTACCTTTAGGTCCCGGTCGCCGGCAGACCGTACCACAGCAGTTGCGTGCATTTTAATGTGGGGCAATTAAAACATGTATAATCTTCCGTTTGCTGCTGCTGTTGGAGCGGACAATCTCCAGGGGCTGGACACTCTTCCCCCGGAGGCTATCTGTGCGAGGGGGTTTAAGGTTGGCAATGGGCAGAGATAAAGCAGAGCACGGTACAACCAGCAGCTACAGCATCATCATTGTCGCTCCGGCTCAACAAAATAGCTGCCTCAGCGGAACAGCATTCATGATGGTGGTGATGGTGGGTAAGCGACGAACCCGGCCAGCAGCTCCCCTGAAGCAGTAAAGAGCCCAAGAGCAGACAAACTTCATTGTAAAATGATGCTGATGGATTTGGTTGCTGTTATTTTTTCCTTCACAATCTGTCCTTTTCCCCGCACAATCATCCATACAAACATACACATACAGAGCCCTCCCGCAACATACCGGCATGCCACCGCGCGCTTGCCAGACGACCGGCGGGATGCGTCCGTTGTGACACCCAACAGCCAATTACAGTGTGTTTAATTACGGCAGACATAAATAACTGCTGCGCGGGTAGATCCACCGCGACCGTCCGACGTCCAGTGATGCTGCGGAAAAGGGGCAACAACGGCGGAAGAAGAGCAAAGTAAAAACCTTGAAAGAAAGCATCGCGCCGCACCAAAGGCAAAGGTTAATGGAAGAGCTTTTCTACCGTGGCATTGGTTCCCCCTTACCGAGGGGCACGAGTCGTACACGCGTCTTGCCGGGCGAGTTTGACATTAACCGGGATAGAACCTCCACCACACCGGGTATAATCTTTAAATTGTAACCTTCTGCTGCTTCCTTCTGGTGCTGCTGGAGATTGATTTCAGTTTTCGGCACACGCCTCGATCTGTGCCGGAATCGGCTGTGAAATCGAATTACTCGATCGCATCGGTCATTGGATAATGAAAATCTACACCCAACTTCCTCTAGGCACGGTCGGCGCTGTGTTCGTGATGCTCTCCCCATGCTATGCTCCACTTTGGCACGGGCCGTTGGGCTTTCGGACTTTGACGTATTCGCGTCAGTAATTGATTCCTTCCACGGGGATCCACGGCCAGTGTGGCTTGGAGAGGCTGCCCAGAAGATCACGTGCCCCCGTGAGGCAATGATGCCCGCGCACGCGTTCTAGAGAGCTCACGGCTCGGTACGCTTGCGGTAGCGGTTCATTGACCAGCTGACACTACCCCGGGGCGTGTGCTCTCCCCCCCCCCCCCCCGCTCCGTCGTGTAAAATCCGGCGTGCAAATTATGGTACACATTGTGGCACGCTGCCACAAGAGCGCAAGATTTTCCAAGACCCCCGAATGGAACGAATCTGCTGCTCCTGCTCGGAAAAGCAGCCCGGCCTAGCAGGTCGGAGATTGATTCCCGATCGGACACGAATCGAATACGAAATCCGTTCCAACGGGATTGATTGTTTTCTTTGTTGGATTGCTTCCACGGAAGTTCGATCCTATTCGTTCCCTGCTGCCCGGGACGCGAGATGCAATTCAGCGCATCGAATCATTGCGCGCTAGATCTTCCCGTTCGCGTTCCTCCCCCATTTTTTGTTCCAATGTCGATTGTTGTCGACGAGGGGGGCCATTAAGCGAGGTGATGCCTTGCGCGATGCTATAAAGCATCTATCTTCCACTCGCCCCTGGAATTGATCTTCAGCCCTTCAAAACGGGTGAGCTGGCATTGCTGCCGCCTAACAAGTATCACGAACGGGAAAACGCTTTTGATGCACTTGCGCTAAAAGGTGCGATGCTTATCAATCAATTTACCGACCTTTACTGACACCGAGTGTCCCCGTAGGATGATGTTCTGGTTCTGGCAAGTGGTGTGCCTAGAAATTGACGCCGATCTAGGCCACAGAACTCCGGTGGACCACGCTGGCCGGCTAATTAATAGCTCAAAACCAACGGCATCCCAGAAATTACAGGCATCCATCATCACGGTGCCGTCGTCGATGTATTCGTCAAAGCGCCAAACGATCCGACCCGCCGCCGTCCACGCGTCATTTGAATGATCCCCCCGGCCGGCGTGGTTTTGGCGGACGCGGAGATCATACACAGGCAACAGCGACACACACGCGCGCGCGCGCACGGACACTCTCATTACGAATGTATCAATGTCTAATGATGATTATCTTTCCCTTTTGGAGTTTCTCCGCTTACCGCGGTGGTAGTTGGTGGAGAGTTTTTTTTGTTATGTTGCTTCTTTGCGAGCACCACCGATGCTTACTTCCCCTGTTGGGTGGTAGATGGACCTCAAAGAGCATGAGGTCAGCGCGGTATCATGACGCCGTATCCATGGTTGGAGCTGTCTGGCGTCGCGGTCGTTTTTTTACGAGCACGTGCTATCTGTTGGGCTCACTTTAGAGGAAGGTTTAAATTCACCTTCTTTTTTCTCAAACATAGGAAGCACGACCGACGAAACGAAACCGGACGGTCAGCTTCTGCTAAAACCCGAGCTAATGATAGACAAAACACCTGCACCTACAGCTTCCAGCCACCTTTTGCCGCCCGTTGGTCGTGGTGGTTGTGGTGAACATTACTTTTTTCTTGAATCCTACCCTGTGTCGCCGCCATTTCACAGTGACGCATGCCACTTTGCCCTCATTTTTGGCCCATGGTCCGTCCTGCCCAGGAGGAGCAAACGACAAAACTTTCTCGGGCGATAGTAGTGCGGTCACCCGTTTTTGGAGCGCACGCAGGTACACGTTCCAAAGTAACCACTAATCACATCGTTTAATGATCTTTTTCGGGATTTGATGCTGGCGTAGATGGAGAACGAACAACAACAACAAAAAAACCGCACACACTGACACTCGCTTCCCTTAATTTCCCTACAGCCTACAGTTTAGACAGCGACAGGGAGTTTTTTGGAGAAACACCTCTCGAGTGCTTCTACACACACAGGGCACGATCGGGAAGCGTGACCATCCCTCCCTTTCCCTCCTCCCTCTGAACCGATCAGTCCGAAGAAATTGATGAAAATTACCATTTAGTGGCAAGTTGGTGTGAACCATAAATCAATTAGAAGCGATTAGCGCAAAACTCCCGAAACATTTTCCGCCCCTTCGGTGTCGGGGGGAAGGTGTCTTCCATTGTGGCACGAATCGGTGGTCACAAAATGTTGTTGTTACTGGTGGGAGGTTGTATACTACACACAAATCGCCTTTTCTAGCCGAAAAAAAAGCTACAGCAACTCGTGCTCTAGTGGCGTGAACCTAATTATTCAAATCCCAATCACTTCCACATAATGAAGGTGATTAATGATTGTCGCCCATGGAACGATCGCTTTTACATACTTACTGCTGCACAGGAGGGAGACCAGGTAGGGTAACTTTTTTTTGTTACTGTGGGTTTGGGTGTTTTTAAAGGGCAATCGTGAGGATAATTGTGCCCGGCACGGTTATGTTAATGTGTGTTGTTTTCGTCACAAAAATAAAGAAAACATGTGTTTTTTGTGTATCAACGATATGAGAAATGGATTTTGTTGAAAAGGATCAAGGGTGTGTTGGAGGTTAGAGCGACGATTATGGAGGAAAGCTTTATTGTTAAAATGAGAAAATACTTAACCATTTGGTACGAATCATGCAAGTTCCAGATGAGTTATTGTAGCTTACTCGTTGAATGTGTACAATTATTAGAATAAAGGTTTGGCCCTAGAAGCTTATCAAGTCCAAGAATAAATAAAACGTCCAAGCATAAAGCGTTGCTTCCAACGCACTTTATTTTGAGTGTGAGTCAATAATTGTTGCCATCAAAGTTCAAAATTGATAGGATTCATTAAAACATATGGAAATGACTGTTCCAGAATTGATAACCAACGTAAACAAGTTTCGAATCATCAAAACAATCGTAATAATGTGACTACTACCGTTATGCTTCAAATTACGGACAGCTTCAATTTCCGGACCTTGGCATGTTTTTATTGAATATCTTCACATATAGTCCCTGGTCATATCGCTTTTTACTTTTTTAATAATTACCAAGATGTACTAGAATAAATTAAAAATGTGCCTGACCCCTAGTAGGCCCTGATGCCGCAGTAAATAAATATTTTCTGTCGATCACCACCAGAACAGTTTTGCTAAAAACCGATGCCAGTGTTATTTCTTCAATAATTGCTATTAATCGTGTTTACGTGCAATGAAATTAACCACAATCCATTGTGGAAGTATTTATCAACATGAAAACAACAGTGTTTTATCATATTGTGCTCTGAATTTCATTAAATCACGTAATTAATCCGGATATTCGAAGCAAGATTTTTATCTTGGTTTAAATTCCAGACAACCGAAATGAATTGCAATTTTTTGCATAAAAATATGTTTTTACACAGCGATAATAACAAGAAAACAATGATATTTGAAAATGTATGTGACAAATGCATTGACGGCCTTGCGGGAAAGACCGTCAATTCGCGTAGCAGTTCTTCAGTTCTATTCATCTACGAGTACAAGAGAAAAACAACATCCAAACCCCGTTGTTTGTAAGACCGTTGTTCTGTCGATCTAGGAGGACTCTGACACCCAGAATCAAGGGTCCAGACATTAAAACAAGTTAAAAACTAAAAAGGTGTAGTGTGTGTGTACCTTTGAAGGTTATAAAAGGAATTTGGAGGCTGTCCGGAATTCGAATCAAATCGTCCGTAAACATGAGCTCAAAACTGTCCGGAACATGAATCAAAATATTGTAGCAGTTTTATGATGCTTAGCAATGTTTCGAGTAAAATGACTGGAAAGCTTTTTTTTCTCCAAAGTAGAAGGTTTACTCTAGTAAAGTAAGTAATACAGAGGTTTGAACGATTAAAATTGAATTAGTAGGAAAACATTTAATGCCAAAAAGCGTCCGTAATTCGAAGCAGTACGGTATTTAGGAAATTATTGATGAAACGACATAAGTGAACAAATTTTAGAGAACATACACTACAGAAATGAGATTTAAAATTCTAAAAAATGATATTAGAAATGCATTACCAACTTAGCAAATGTACAAAAGAGAGCAAATTACGTCTTGAAGACTGATTTGAGGACACCCTTTTATCAATTGTTAGTAAAGATTGTACATTAAAAACCAAATTCTAATAACGTTCAATAGATCAATTGCGCTTGTAGCTTTAAAACGAATAAAACCAGCATGTTTAGACACCAAAGGCCAATTTTTAAGTTATAATTGCAATGATATGAAGCATTCTATTGATAGATAACACGTGGTGAAATTTATGAAATCGATTTTAACAACATCCATCGGTTCATCATGCCACTCAATAGTCATGTAGAAAAATTCTTCCTATGTTGTTGTTTGAATTGTTTATAGAGGCTTTGGCTCCAACGGAGTTCCTTCGCATCTTAAATACTTCCTATACTACAATCACACAACCGAACCACAATCCACATCACCACTGTTCGCTTCAGCACCCACAACCACCCACCCACCCTTGCGATCCCGTAAATAACGACCTCTAATCCGTTCGACAACTCAGCGAATTCAATATCCCTCCCCGAGGGTTCCGCGAGCGAGGTTGTAGAGCTCCTAGCAGCAATAAAATTAAATCATCGCAAACCCCTGCGTGAAAGCAACACCCTTCGGTCCTGCTCCTACTGTGCTAGCTGCCTGGCCAATCGTTCACCCCCATCAAGCAGAGCCCGTTATCTGAGCTCGCCTATCGCTGCACTAAACGGTTGCAACGGGCAAGCAAGCCGAGACAGTAATTACCCGTGCGCGTCACGATTTGTTAACCGACCATCTCCAACCAACTGGAGCATACGCAGCAGACAACGCTTTGACAGATTCAAAGTGATGTGAAAACACTTCTCATATTGTCTTATCGGGGCCGTTTCATCTCCGGGTGCACAGAGTGGTGCAGGTCGTACGTACGCGATCTGTGCAAAGTCCCATACACTGTGCGCAGTCCCGGCCTGCTGCTGCTGCTGGTGGACACCCACCTGTCTATTTACAATCATAAATTTCGCGCACCTCCACCCAACGGTGCAAGCCGTAGCCACGGGAACTGTGAGCTTTTTTGTGTGTGTCTCTGTGTGTGTGCGAATATCACAACAAAACACAAAAGTGCCCAGCAGTTGCCCATTTGCCCCGAGGAATCCGCGAACCGATCGTAGATAGTTCTATTAAATTTATTATTTTTAATAATCGATACGCTCGTAAATGTTTTGTAATGTGTATGGCCTCTCCTGCCGTTTGCCGTTTCATTTCCCACCCCTGCCCAGGGCCCGATAGAGATCTTTTCACCTGGACCAGCCGCGTTTAGTCTTAAGACGTGTAGTACTGCAGAGAAGTACGACAGTCACACCTAGACAAAAAAAAACGATTCAATTCACAGACTAGCACTTCTACGACAACGACGACGACGTTCGATCGACGGGTGCTGCGCCTGGCTGCCCACCGGATCAGCTTACAGTCCCGTGTCATTTATGCGCCCCGCAACAGTGGAGCAGCACGTTATGGCTCGAGACGTACAGTCACCAGCTTTTCCCATGGTGCTTTTTGTTTACTTTTTCCCTGCAGACAAAAATTGTCGTTCTCACCACACAGCCCACAACACACCAGCAGCGGCAACTGCATCCCGTGCACCGGACGCGACCAGATTTTCTCACCTGCAGTTTGCGCACGACCAGGCACGCACTCTTGTCTAGCGGACAAGTTTGCGCACGGCTGGATTCGGTCGCGCATAAATTGACCTGAATTTGACAAATTCCTTGCATCCTTTACGCCCGCCAGCACACGCAAACCACGTGTCGTACTGGGAAATGATAAATTACATCCGTTGTTTTGTTGTTGTTGCTTTAATTCTGTTTCTTTTCCGATCGATTTTGCATGCTTTCCAATAACTTGATCCTGTAGGTGTGGCAAGAGGTCAAGGCTGGTGCCTCATTGGTTGCTCTAAAAACATCACATTACTGCACATCAAGATGACGGTTTCTTAGACCGTACTGGAATAACTCCTAATCAGGTGTACGTTTTTTTCTCTTGCTTTTCTTTTGTCAACATGATAAATTATCGCCTGATGTCTTAATCTTTGCCCATGGCGTAGTGGATTGAGCCGCCCCGAATACGAACTGGGCACCACCAAACACTCATAACAACGGCCGAGAGGTCAGCCAGAGCTCAAACGCACCTTTTTCCCAATCGTCACTCAAAATGGTATTCGAACTGGTAACAGCAACCATGCGACAACAGCGCAAAACTTGCACCCTACGACCCCACCGTCACTGTCATGTGTTTGCGATGATTAATGTTGTTTCGGGGCTGGTGGTTTTGCACGATCATATCTCGTGCAATGTGTGTCTGTGTGTGCCTCGCTCAACACACTGGGCCGGTGAGTTCACACTTTCTTCGCCTCACCTTTCACACCCTGTTGACGACAGCCAGGCTCTAACTGGCACCAGCGACCTTTGGGTGCTAACGAAACGCGGGAAAGAATAGCCACCACTGGAAGGCTTACTTTCCCATTTGCCTCGATCGCTGCACGATCCCCACGCCACGGTTTTTCCACGGCCAACATGTCACACGATCTCTTCTCGATCCCGATTCAGGCGCAAATTTTCACGCGCCCGCCAGGTTCTGGCGGCTGCCTTTGCCTTTGAAGCCACCGGAGACACCCGTGATCGTGAAGATATGACACACTGGGAAGGGGAATTTTGCATTGATCGTTGCTATCAAGCACTTCCTCAATTTGTATGCTCCAGAAAAGATGGGACAGAAGAACGACAGCAAACTCACACAGAACCACTTGTCGCTTTATGCTCGGCAGTTTAGCGCAGAGTGACGTGTGTTCCGGCGTGCAGACTCCTGGTCGCTCGCATATTCTCATGCAAGAAATAAAAGCCCCTTCCGCTTCCTTTTCGCACGCCGGGCTGCGGGTCATGATTTACCGCCCCGAGACGCGCTCTCCGATTTGCTGTACATGGCGGCCATGGCGCCGAACCCGTTTCCGAGCGCAAAGTACGCTCGTAGGCAAATCTTCTCCGCAGGCCCAAGCGCTCTGCGTGCGTGTGCAGGAATCGATCCGCGGAGAGTGACAGTGACTTCATTTCGTTCGGGAACTATAATTGGAAATAATGATGCCCGATCGATCGAGCGTAGAAGCGGTAGCGCGACCGGTCGTGTAATATGGAATCAGCTTCAGCAAAGGTCCGATCGGTCGATCGGCCGATCGAACAGGTAGCGCGCAACGCACAGGAATCGAGCAAATTAGAGATTCTCCCAGGGCTTTTCCAGGAGCGAACCTGGGCGACAGGAAATTGTCAATCAATTATTTCACCTAGAAGGGGGTAGGCCTGTCTGTGTCTGGATCTTCGGTCGCGGATGCCCACCACACTCCCCCGGCGCGATAATTAGTCTCCGTTTTTCCGCATCACTACCATCACCAGTGGGCACACAGTTTTGAAGCCGGCACGAAAGGAAACCGCACAGTTAAGCGATCGTTGATTACTGTTTTCGCATCGTTTCTGCAGTGCGGTTCTAAAAGCCATACGCACACGCAGGCGGGTATGTGGAACTGCAAATGGCACGTCACGTCCACACGTCCGCCGTTGCAAAAGGTAAAGTTTCCATAGTGTTCTCTATACGGCGGGCGACATAGACATCCCCCCGCGTCTGTTTGTTGCCAAAATAATTGGCAACAAATAGCTCGCTCAACGCATTGTTGTGCCGCTTCTGCCAGTCCAAAACTTATGGTCATAAATCGGGTAGGGGAAATTCTTTCTACGCCCTCTCGCACGCTGCACACATTGCTGTAGGTGCTCTCCTTTTTGGTGTTCCAATTTTTTTTTTGGCTGACATTTGAAGGTTCGTCGCTTGCGCGCAATCTTTCGTTTTCTAACGTCAAACGTGCGGCGGTAACGGGAATCGAGTGCAGTGGCTGAGCGCAGAACCGGGACAGATGGACCGGACGGCGGTCGACACACACACACACACACACGGTGCGGCGCATACAGCGAAGAGCCCAGCAGAGGCAGAAATAATTACATGGTGTCACATTTTTGCACCCGAGCGACCTGCTGCTGCTGCCTCTCTTGCGTCTGCCACCGGTTTCGGTTTAGTTGGTAGAGCTCAGGCTTTTGGGTCGCTTTATGCATGCTCTCCGCATCGCTCCGAACTTGTTCCGTGCAGCCAAAGGGAGAACCTTCCCGGTTTTTTTGTTGTTGTTTGGTTTCCTTCTTAGGCGTTTGCAGCCGGAAAGATTGTTGTGTTTGGTGTTTGATGCACCAAAAGCTTGCTCTTCTTGCCCCACGGAGCTAAACTCTTGTAGTTTGATGTAGTTTTTTTTGCTTTCTTATCGTTTGGCTTTTGAGAGAGAGTAGAAGTGGCAAAATGACAGCGGGTCGCTCTCGGCGGGATTCATGCGCACCGGGTGGAATTTCGCAACACACACACACGTGAGTGTGCCGCTAGTGGAATGTGGCGATGTAAACAAGTTTTTAATTAGCCATCGAAACACTCCATCTCGGGATTAGTGTGCCGGGCGGGCACTGGAAGCAGCGCACTGTGGTTGCAACATATAATTTAAGATAAGCACCACCACCAAAACACGCGGGCAGAGAGAGATGTGTAAGCTGCTCGTATGAGTTTGTAATAATAATCTGTTCTACTGCGCAAACCAATCTTCCCTTGTTGCCACATTCTTCCCCAAAAAACGCTGGAATCCCCGCTGGTGGGTGTGGAATTGTTGCAAACGGCCCATCATAACACACCATCGTCATCATCATCGTTGCTCGAAATAATGGCAAAATTGTCCCGTAATGGTCTCCGGCGTGCTCATCCATTACAATTCATACCCAACTGTGCGATGCGCGCTCTTCTACGAGCGTCTTCCAACTCGCTCCTTCCAAAAGATTTCTATCGCGCGGGCGCGATATCTTCATCCGTCATCCGAACGGAACGGAACGGGCACCTCTTAGTTGTGCGGTGGGAAATAAGAACTGAGCGACACGCTTGACCCGCACCCACCACCACCACCGTCTGGGACGATGCTTACGATAATGAATGACATTTTGAACTGGTTGCGTTTGGAAATTACGCATTTAGGTACGGTAGTGCGCGCTTCTGTTACGCTTAAATTTTCCCCCGGAATGTCCCGGAATCTCGGCCCTCACCGGTTGTCCAATTGTCGTCCGGGCTCGTTCCGGTGCGAGCTAGAAAGTTTCAAGCAGCGTCCAAATTATGGTTATTACTATTAGATTGAGATAATTCACGTAATAAGATTTAACCGGATCGAATCACATCGAATTGGATTCCCGTACGGTTTTGACGTTTGCTTGTGAACTACGTGCCACCGTGGTGTCCAACTGGTACTGAATGGCTTCGGCGTACCTCACCACACTTATGAATGAAATACGACCTAAAGGGAGGGGGGGCAGATTTTTGGATTTGGGACCTTTATGCGGAAATCAAAGATTAACCAATTATCACACACAGAGAGCAACAAACGGTGTGTGGAATGGAATGTGCTCGATGCCTTGCTGTCTGGTGCGGAAGCTCCCGTTTTTTGTTGTTGTTGTCCTTTTTCGATGTGTCTCTCTGTATCGCTCTCTTGCTTCCCTCATTACACTGCAGCTGGGGGTGGGCACCAAGTTTTTTTGTTGTCGTTGCCCCCGCGGAAAACGACATAAATCAGTGCGTGTTGAAACGAGCCACTGCGCTTTTGCGCCGCTCCCCCAATGCGAAAGTCCATTAGTCCTTATTTGGAAGAGGTCTATTTGAATGTTTTTTGCTGAGTTCTTTGCACGGGGGGGACTGGTGAGAAGAAAGCGAGCAAATGCAGAGCAGATAGGGTCGGTAGAGGTTTGACCGATGGTATCTTGTGTTTTGTGTAGAAGTGTCTGTTTGCTGCTGTACTCGTCGTGTTTCACCATTTGTTGCTGGTTGAGTTTTATCTCAAGGAACAAGACATTGTGTAAAGTTTGCTATTTTTATAGCAAACTGGTGGAAAGGTTAACAAAATCTAGAACATCTTCTTTAGCCATCATCATCATCAATCAATTATTTGTATGCAAAATTGTAAACTAAAGGAATCTAAAATCTTGCTTAAGCAAAATACAATTGGACTCAAATAACTTTTTTCCTTTTCAAATAACAATCAAGAAAGCTTTTAAAATGCTCTTAACGTTTAAGAACGCATAGCTTACATACCAACTACCACCATGAACCTTGAACAGAAGTGGGAAACTTATTTCAATTAGCAATAATTAAGTAATCTGATCGGCTGAATCGTTTGATATTTTACCCAAGGTTTGATATTTCCAGTTTCCTTACAATGAAATAGGTAGATTCTGACAGGCTTTATACATTTTAAAGTTAAAACATTTTTTTTTGTGAAAACTGTAAACTCTGCAAAGAAAGACAATTCAATTGAGCTCCAATCGTTCTGGAAAAATAAACCAGAATTTTGTATTATGCAAAAATAATGATTTTTTTTTCCTATTTTTACTCAAAGACAGAATTAATTCAACATAAATATGTTCAACATATTCTTTCCATTAGTTCGACCCACAGTGGAGCTCGAGCAATGTAGCGTACAATGTTGTGCGCTTGCTTGGATGCAACAGTTTTCGTCACCTTTCGAGTAGTTGTACACAGTATAACCTTTAGTGCAATATTGCATGCAAAAAAGTACAAGGAAATCAGCTCGAAAAGGGAATTTCATTTATTTCTTGATTAGTTGAGAACAAAAAGCATCAAACTTAGGTTTCTTGTATAAAAAACGCTCTTGTAAATCATTAAACGCATTTAAGACCCTTGAAAATGAAATAAAATTGAGCTTTTCCACAGTAGGACAATAGTTCAATCGTACTTTAATGGTCCTTCTTTCATCCGATCTTCAAGACGTTGATAAAGTCTGGTAACGTCAGTCATTCCTCTTAGCCGCTAATTCCTCGCAGCAGACGGACAAACACCCAAACGTCCGATAATCTTAATTAGACTCACGCCAGAAACGATACTTATCAATACGAACTTACTCACCACGCCACAGTCAGTAGTAATCGTTCTCGGATCCTGGGGTTTTCCGACTAGTCCGGTCCTTTTTTCTTCGAGCCGAGCTAAGGCGACATACACACACACACATACACCGACCAATCATAGCGACGGACTTTCGCCGAACAAAGTAAGATAAAAACTTTGCGTCCCGGATTATTTCGTCTACACTTTATAACGGCAAATCGCTTTCCGAATTTCCCCCGTCGCTGAGCACGCGAACGTTTGTCTGCCCGCCCTCAGGCTAGAGCCAACCTCTGAGTGTTTGAGTGGGCCATCTCAGCTAGAAAGATAAGTGCGACACCGAGCTGTCCGCTGGACCCGCGACCTGCGCCCCCAGGGCGGATGCGATTTCTTTGGACAGATTCCGACAGGAGGAAAGTTTTAAGGCAAATCCCTTTCTCACGATAGGAAATAATCACTATGTGTTGTCTCACCGGGGTGGCCTTGGCTCCCTTGGCTGGCTGTTTGCTTCGGTTTTGTAGTTGTGTCTTGTGTAGCACACAGCCGATTGAAAGGGGAGGAAGACGGGAAGGGAAGGAAAAGCAAACGAAAGCAACTAACAATGAAACAAAGCCCGCACCCCCAGCCCGAAACACACAATACACAATCCGTATCCGGCTTCGGGAAAGCTGGCTTATTGAAATTCGAAATTACATCGTCCCGGTTGCTTTTTTCCTTTCAAAGAACGATAGATTTCGGAAGATTCGATTCACAACAGTCCCGGGTGTGCGGGACTCTGTGTACGCCTGCACAAAGTTTCTGTGGACGTGAACTGATAAACTCTTGCCGCACTTCCAAATCTATCGCTTTGGTTTGTGTGTGCGGCTACACCAACGATGGTATCGATTTCCGTGGAAAAGCATTGCAATCTTCAATGTGTTCAAAGTGTTGTGCAGACAAAATGAAGGTAAGAAGTAGACAATGGAAGTGTCAAGGAATCCATTTCCTGTAACAAGGAAACATTCATTTCAGTAAAAAAAAGCCACACACAGCATAAAAAAATAGCACCATATCTTACCTAATGAATTATAGAACGAATAAGACACCTTCAACCTCGAAGGACACACCGTACGGAAAGACACTCTTCATAATTCAATCTTCATTACTGCCACAATTTATTTCCCCTGCTTCAGCACCGATTGCAACAGCCCCGCAGCAGCAGCAGCAGCACCCTTGCACCCCATTTGGCATGATTATGACAGGTTATTACAATTAAGCGAAAACGTTTGCACCACGTTTCCGGCCGCGTTCTGTAGCGCGCGCGCTCTTGTCTTTAGATTGGCGCCATCTTTGCTTGATTAATGCAGCAGCAGTGTAGTAGTAGCAAACCCAATGCAAAGCCAGGTTGGTAAAGAAAGGAGAAATAAAACAACAACAAAAAAAGGTAGCAGATACGTTGGGAAAATCTGCACCCCTCCCCCGGGACAGGGCCGAACGAACAAACGCCCGTCAGGAGCGCCACAGGTGCGCCATCATATCCCGGGCGCTGAGCGCCACGCGCGGATGCGGGAAAGTTTTCTATTTATTTATAAGCCCGTAAATGAATGCAGACACTTTCGCGGCCGCAGCAACTCCAGCCAGGTGTGGGCAGGTGTGAGTGAAAAATTGAAAATAAATCCTTTTGCTGTGTGCGGTAAAGCGAAAGGGCTGTAGTACGGCAACGACGAGCCATCATACTTTCCACAAGACCGGCGACCGGATGAGTGTTTGGGCTTGGTTGGGGAGAAAAATCGAAAGAAACAAACAAATCGAGCAATTTCCTCAATGTTTCTACCGACATCGACAAGTACGGATTTTTTTAGCGGATTTCTCTCCAACTTTTCCATCTTCCGTTACTCACCCCGCCTTGATTGGTGTGCATCGCGAAGGTTCTGTTTACCTTTGCGTAACGGTTTCAAATTGCTTCATATTGCTACGGCGCAACGGTGAGTGGAAATTTTGTCACGCTTTTCCACCGCCCGAGGGCCTTGAAAGCCTTGGCAGGAAGAAAATAATACACCAGCCGGCTCGGCAGGCACGTCGACCGGATACGCCACCGGGCCACCACGCCGCGTCTTGAACCTCGGGTGCCCTTTTGTTCTTTGCCAACTGATAAATGAAAAATCATCCTACGAAACCACCGTGCACCACCAGGAGCGCACACGGAGACTAAATTGATATTCCACACACGCCAAAACCCCGAGAGCGTGTACCCGAAAAAGCGTCCGAGAGTGGTCAGATCCGAAAAATCAGTATGCAAATTTTGCATTTCTGCCACATAATCGTTTCGCGCAAGGAGGATGTATCGGCGTTGCGGGAAGCAGTTTGAGTGGGGGAATGGAAGGGCGAGAAACGTGAGCATTCATTAGAGCCGGCCCATGAATAAGGGACATCATCAACTTTTCACCCCGGGATGAGATTTTACTTGTGTGAGGCACGGCCACTTTTTTTCTCGGAATGACCGGGGGAAAAGCATGCTCAAACTGCTTCGGAATTCCAATTCGATGTGTGAGTGGGATGGAATAATTTGGCAAACCGCTTTTGCCGCTCCGCTTCGAGCATCGCCCAGGAATTTGCTGGAGGTGATTTTGACGTGTAACAACGGTTAAATTATCTTCTAACTTGCCACTTGCTGGGAGCCGGGTGTTGGGTGTTACCAATATTTATCTCGAAAGTTAAAACACGCTCGTATTCGATTTCACGCAACGAGTGGTAAAGTTTTTGGCCCACACCTTTTTACTCGAACCCAATTGTCACCTCGATCGCTTACAGCCATCTCTTGCAGCGTAAGAGAACGGGGAACGGTGGAATTCGAAACGACTTGTGCAAATCTTGTTATCAATCCTCCAAAATCTGATGTAAAGAGGTTGGGGTTGTTACATCCAGTGGGTTTTACAAAGGGGGGGAGCGAAAACTTTACACCGTACAGGACGCGCGACGACGACGACGACGGAGACATCCAAAATCCCGTTGTCCATGCGCTCTGTCTCTTCCAAAAGGGATCTTTGTGATCTCCTGTGCTTTTCTGTACTGGATTGGGTTTTGGGTGATGGTCCACCACCACCAGCCGGCGCCAACAGTACGCGGACACGAGTGCTGGCACTAATTTAACTAATTTTCTTTGCAACTTTGATTACATTTGCTACCCCGAGCAGGGAGCTTCTGTTCTGTGAGTGTGTGTCTGTGTTTTTTTCTCCTTCTGTCTGACTTGTCTGCTGTGTTGGAATATTACTGTACAGTGGAATGAATAGCAGGAAGTAGCTACCGTTAATCTGGGCCAGTGTGTCCGGTGGGATTTAAGCGACTCGCCCGTTTAAAGCCGTGATTGTTGGTGTTACATTTTACGCACCGTTCTTTCGGTTGTGGGAAAAAACAACACTAAAGTTATGGTAATGACATTTCATGAATCTAATTTTCGGCAACAATGGGCAGGTTTTGTTGAGAAAAAGAAAATATTTGGGAAAAACAAGTAAATTTACGATTGAATGACTGGAAGAGAATTATTTCTTCAGTAAAAGTAAGAAGATTGAGAACTTCCATCACATTACAGTTTGAAGCTAATTAAAGAACGTTAATAAGATATGTTTACGCTTCATTGGAAAAAGTATGTCTCATTAGAATATGTCCAGAAACAATTCAGTTCAATTTGAATGCAGTATTCGATCCAGTAGCCGGAATAGGAATAGGAGCCGGTCTCGTAGTACAGTCGTCAACTAGTACAACTTAACAACATGCCCGTCATGGGTTCAAGCCCCAAATGGACCGTGCCGCCATACGTAGGACTGACTATCCTGCTATGGGTTGATCAATAAGTCACTGAAAGCCAAGCCCACAAGTGGTACAGGCAGGCCTTGACCGACAACGGTTGTTGAGCCAAAAGAAGAAGAAGCCGGAATAGGTTTAGTATCATTTCCAGAAAAGATATGGGTTCGTGATCGATGTATGAGTTCAGAATCAGTTCCGAGGCTAGTTTGAATTCAAGATCAGTATCAGGTTCGGTATGAGTTCGATGTTGGTTTCAGTGTATTGGAACTGTATCAATCCAAGAAACGGCATGGAAACTTTATCAATTTCTAGGACGTTATGGGTGCATGGGACTGGTATAGGTTCAGTATCAGTTCCAGGACCCGAATGGGTTTAGTATAGCATCATGATCAGTTCCAGGATCGGGATGGGTTGGATACCGTTTCCAGGACCGGCATGGATTCAGAATCCGTTCCAGGACTGGTTTGGATTCGGGATCACTTTCAGGACCGGTATGGGATAGTAACCGGTTCCGAGACCGGTATGGGTTCACAATGACTTCCAGGACCGATATAGGTTCAGAATTAGTTCCAGATCTGGTTTGGGTACAGAATCAGTTCCAGGACTGGTTTGGATAAAGAGGATCAGGAACTTGACTAGGAATTACATTGGAACCTGTACCAATCTATGAATATGGTCAAGTGGCTGGATAGTAAATTGGCTTAGTTTAAAGGTAAAAAAATACACCGCTACAATTCTGCTGCGTGACCCTGTTAACAGACGAAATTATCTAGCTCACTTAAAATCGTCAAAAAAAAACAGATAAAATAACAAATGATTGCGAAAAACGTACCCTAAATCACAGCCCGTCACGTAGTCCATGGTTGCCGAAACGAAAACCAATAAAAGACAAATTAAAGTGACATGAATAGTAATTAATTGCTGCTGTAAACTGCCAACCCCCACCCCCGGAAGTAGCGTATCGATAACGATTTGATAATGAGATTAGCAAACGTCAGTTCAATTCACAAACTCAATACAGCAAAAAGGGAGTTTTATCTATAAAAAAGGCAAGCCAACAGCAACAACAACAAACAAACATTCCCGATTTAATGACATGAAAACGCCCATTTACCCATCTCGTCCACTTTTATCCCCATAAGCCCCTCCATAAGCCAGCAAAACCACATCACTGAATCATTGGGTCCGCACTGGTCCGACTGATAGTGAACAATTACACTTCGTATGTACCCGTGTACAAAACAAAAAAGAAAGAAGCAGAAGAAAAAAAAACCGAAACGGAAGCAATTTGCTCGCCAAACCGTGTCAACCGATGTGCTCACATCGTACCATCGGCACACACAATTAGAGCTGTACGATATGTTTAATTAAATTCCTAAAATAATTTATGACTTTAATAATGAAATATCTACCGCTCGCGCGCATTTGCCCACTGCCCACGGGAGCGACACAGGATCGCGGTGACACGGCTACACGTGACCCCAAACAATACGCTGGTGCCTTCGGAGAGCTGGCAGTGGAAACGAAACGCAAAGGCTCGCCCCGCTGCTGCTGGCAAATTGTAATCCAAATCGCATCCACCCAGCATCCCGACGGTGATGCAATCAGAAAATGGTTTGGAAGCCAACTGGAAACTGGGGAAAATCACACAAAGGGGAAAGGGGGTGGGCTAGGCCGATTAGATTCCACCGGGTCCGGGATGAGGCTTCACAGCTCACTAAAATGTCGGCGTTTTTCACGGTAACCTACTTTTCCTCTCACTCTCTCTCTCTTTCTCTCTCTCTTGACACAAGGAATTCAAGTTGTTTTCAGCGCGCTAGCCAGATAAAGAGCAGGAATTATTTCATCCTATCGAGCGTGTATAAATCACGGGAAGGTCAAACGAAATGGGCCTGGAGAGTCTGCCCAGGCCCAGGAGAAGAATCTTTCTAGAAGAGCTGAATAGAAATGATAAAATTCTATCAGCGCATGCTGGAAATGCGGGGAAAATTCCCCTGAAGAAGCACTACAGGTGCGTAACGTGAATGTTTTTGAAGCGTCAATTGTTCTTCAAAGAAGTCTCAATCGACGGTGGATGATGGGAAGATTGCACAAACCAAAGTTCCGAGGAAATGGTAAATAATAGAGAACAGTTCTATGGAAAATAGATGAGCTGTTGTGCAATTTCCCATTTAGCATATACAAATAACATCGAGCAATAGTGAATGATGATTCATTTTTTCAGTTTATATTTTCGACCGTAGTACAATGTGTTACCGGAGAATCGGAATGCACGGTTGGTTTCCCCATGTTACATCACGCAGGACCACAGTGTAAAACAAGAAGCAGCAGCCAAAAAAGAAGAAAAAACCTTTCAAAAAATTCCACTGATTTCTGCGTCAACAATCAACATGATGGCTGGATGGATGGTTTGCATTTTTTTGTTTTGTGTGATATATGCATTGGAGCGAGGTTTCGATTTTTCACACAAAAGTTCACCCAAACCCACGCCCAGAACCCATCCGGCGGGGGGTGGGCAAAGGTAAAATAAATCATAATGCATTTTTATGCGAACAAATGATGATGCATTGACAATTTGTTGTTTGTTGACAACGGCAATGAAAATGGAAAAGGAATGCAAATTTTTTCTCTCCCTTCTCTCTCTCCTCTGCCCATAGCAATCCATTTTCCAATCGACAGCGACAGGTGCGAGGGGAGCGAAAAAAACAATAAGCAGTGCCGGGAATGAGGAGTCGCTGGTCGGTGGCATGAGGCACACGTATTCAATCAAGCCCGGGTTGCGACCGACAACTGCCACCGACAACACCTGAGGTTAATGCAGTGCCTTGTCGGATGCAGGCGCGTGCACGCAAAATTCCACCCATCTTCCCCCTATTCCCCCAACTACTTTTTGGCCACATCGTTGCTACTCTACAGCGAAAGTATCGAGGAAAAAAAAATGGAACCTCCAACGCACAGAAAAAGCCCGTGCGAATCTCATGGAATCCAATTTCCATCTCCATGGCTGATGGTTCGCCAGCCGTGGGCCGTGAAGCTTGCTGTTTTATTTGTTCACTCGTGCACCGAGAGGATGCCGGCACGGTGGACAGAAATCGACGAGAAATGTCATCAATCATTGACTGTTTATTTGTCTTGAGTCGCGCGGGCATGGCCTTACCCGCCGCGTGCCGAAGGTTCGCGTCGCCGATGTTGCACCGTTGTGTGAAGCGCGTTCCTCTCAGATTCATTAATTACACCGTTTCTCCGGGACCGGGAGGGTGACAAACACAGAAGGAAGGGGTGGTTCGAAAGGTAGCAAAAAATGGGCCCACAACTGCGAAAAGGTCAACCCCCGGTAGCAGCTACCGCGTGCGTGGTTGTGGCTGGGTAGAGTTGGTATCCATTAAAATCAATTAAAAAAGGATGCACTATTGAATCCAATCTCAATCTGTCAAGGGGTAAACAGTGTGCATTTGCGCTTGCTGCTTCTGACAGGGAGAGGGCACATTGCTTGAGACCTTTATCAAACGTAGAGCTTGGGTTTTTGTTTATTGTTTATAGAGGAAGGTAGACTTAACTTTTTGACCGATCGACAGAAGAGTCAAACTCATCCTTTATTTAGAGAGAAGGAGTTTGAAGCAATGAAGTATTTTCTTTGAATTCCGTTCTCAAAGTTATGCTTTAAAGATAGATATGCACAATTAGAACATTTAATTAGAGACCTTATTATTTAAAAACTTAATCTCAATCAGTTCTTTACTTACATACTAGTAATGATTAGTATTAAACCATCATGAAGAGTTTATTCAACTTGGTTTAGAATTAACTCTTTGCTGAGACTCGTAGCTCACGCATCTTGAATCAAGTCATATGTGAATTAAATCACTCTTTTGTGAATGTAGAATCGATAATTGACTTAACCCTCCAAGCAGTCTAGTTATTATCTTACAGTGAATTAAATAATTCGTGAAATGAACACTTTCGACCGATATCTCTCGCAAACTGTTTCAAAAGTTAAGTCTCGTGAATCCTCCCAAGAGTAACCTCTCTATGAGTTGTTTAACTCACTTCACAGCGAGTAGTAGCTCACAGTGAAGCACAAAGAGAAGCAAATGAGGTTTGTAGACTCAGTATAAAAAATTACCAACATAGAAGGGAACATTGGAGTACATTGTCCGTACTCGCTAGTGTAATTTCGATTTTCACTAACGCACATCTGGGGGCGGCTGGCCATACAATTTGGAGCAGCTTCAGAAAATACATGATATTTCCGTGTTTTTTTTTTCTTAAACTGGACTGAAAAAGCTTTGTAATTGATAGATAAATATGTTGTGCAAGTATTTCAGCCCATAAAAAACGGTAAAAAACTACTTAAAATTGAGATCCGGCAAGACCATTCCCTCGATGACCAAAAAAAGGCTTCCACCAGCCTCCGCCAGATGCACTAGTGAAAATCAAAATTACATTAGCGAGTACGGACAATGTTACTTACTTACTTACTTACTTACTTACTGCGAGCTTGATACCCTGTACGACAGTGAGGTCGCCGTACATCTCGTATAGCTCGTCATTATAGCGGCTCCTCCATTGTCCTTCCACACATACGGGGCCAAGGATCCTTCTGAGCATCTTCCTCTCGAACGCGGCTAAGAGGGTTTCATCAGATTTAGACAGTGTCCATGTCTCAGAGGCGTATGGTTGGCGTATCGGTATTCATACCGGTACTATATAGGTGCTATATAGTGCCAGCTTCGTTTTCCGGCTGTAGAATGTCCGGTTGGCAGCCATCAACCTTGCGCGCAACTCAACCACCATGCTATTGTCGTTGCTGACCTTAGATCCGAGATATGTGAATTCTGAGACGACTTCAAATGTACGTTCACCTATCTGTACGTCGTGCATATGTTAGTTTGGATTTGTTATTCGTTGGGGCGCTGATGTTGCCACCAGCAGTTTGGTTTTTGTCTCGTTTATCTGCAATCCGAGGTTCTCTGCCGCCTGCTCGATCCCTTTGTAGGCTTCTGCTACATAGGAGAGCCGCAGACCAATGATGTCTATATCATCAGCGTATGCCAGGATCTGGGTTGACTTATAGAAGATGGTTCCCGTAGTCTCCACCCTCGAGTCGCGGATGGCCCTCTCTAGCGCCAAGTTGAATAGGAGACAGGCAAGTCCGTCCCCTGACGCAGACCCTTGATGGTAGCAAAAGGTCCTGAGAGTTTTCCATCCACCCTCACATGGCAAGTGACGTTGGTCATAGTCATTCTAGCTAACCTTATCAGTTTGGCCGGGATTCCAAAAGAGCTCATAGCGTCATACAGTTTTACGGACAATGTACCCAGGCCTTAACTCTTCACTCTGGGTAGTCACTCAGTCAAAGAGAGTTAAATGCTTCAACACTCATGGACAGTTTATAAGACTTCACGCTAACTTAATTCTGGATCAATTCACCATTCATCAACCAGAACTAACGATCAGCTTAGAACTAAAATGCCTTCTACGTGTATGTGGACGACCCAAAACGAATCCAAGTGATATACCATCCAGTGCCATACGAAAACTTTAAATCATGCAGGCCGTTTGACAACTCTGCCTTTACTAGCCCACCTCCCACCACTATAACACATACACACAAACGCACAGGCACACATGGCTTTGAAGCTGACAGCTTGTTATAATGAAGCAGTAAGCAAAACAAAGACGAAATTGATTTTGACAACCGTTTTTCTACACATTTCCAAACCGGTCCCGCGCTACCGAGGAACATCAATCAAACTAGGAAGGCTTGTGGCGTCGGCGGCGAAAGAGAGTTGCGGTAGTGTGCCGCATTTTCCGGACATCGCCCGCCACACGCAACCAAGCGCATACCCGGACGCGAGCCGGACGAGCGCGCGGTGAACCTGTCAGCAAACTCGGACCCCGGAAGCGTTCGACGATTTGTCTGCCATGGCGCTTTTGAGGACGAGCAAAGGGTTGAGTTTGATGCAGTTAGAAATGAAAAAAGAAAAAAATATAGAGAAAAAACAGTACTGCACACAGTTGCATTCCATTACCCACACCCTTGGACGCCCTCGACGGAAAGGTGCAAGCGAACGTCCCATTTTATTGGACTTCCGTTTGCGGAAATTGCGTTCTGCAGCAACTGTTTTATGCTTCCTCTCCCTGCGCCACTGCGCTCCCCAGCAGCTAAACCACTTCTGTAAGATGGCTGTAGAGCTGGGGCCACCATGTGCAACCCTTCTGGTTGGCTCCCCCATCCAAGGCCTTCCCTTCAAAGCGGAGGGGAAATTAAATTTCTACCGTAAATAAGCATGAAATAACCTATCTTTCTATCCGTGATTTCGTAATTGAATATTCGTTGTGCAACTGCAACTGTCTTCGGGCTGTAGTGTAGTGTGAGTGTAGTGTCTTTGAACGGTGCGGCAGCAGTGATGTTCTCTCTGCTGTGCTCTGCAGCAAGTGATGGATGGATTCGGTTGTTGCATCGCACTGCCGCGTGCTGCGGAGGCCTTCCTTGCGTTCCTTTATGTCTCGAACACTTGGTGGTCTGCAATTTCTTCGTCATTCGATCGCCTACTCCGCACGTATTCTTAGGATCTGTCAGTCTGTTACGCGTTCGCTCTTCGCACGTTCTTGCCTGCCCCTACCCGATTGTTGAAGAATTGCAACGCTTGGCACTGTTCTATCTGGCTGTGTCTTTTTCTGCTACTGTTGTTTGTTGCAGTGCGTCAGCTTCTGTGAGTTGAGTTGCGTCCGAAACGCAAAATTCAATTTGCCAGCAGCTCGCACTGCAGGGCTTCTAATGTGAATGGGGGTAAATAGGGAAGAGACGGCGAAGGGTATTGCTTCTTCGTGCAAAAACGGAAATTGCAACACTCTAAAGGTGCCAAGTGCGGTCTGCCCACTGCCTGCAAATGTCATTCGATTTAGTACAGAAGAAATAAGATGGACTTGTGAAGATAAGGGCGTACTGAAAGCAGGTGACAATAGCGTGTATAGTGTCTATAAGTGCACAGTAGTAATATTGCAACAAAAGGCTGAGGAGTATCATAATGCACTGTGACAGACTTAAGGTAAGGTATGGCTGGATAATTCCCTTTCAACAGTTTCTCTTTATTTTGCAAAGAAAAAAGTCATTGAGCTGAAGCAGTAATGCCTCTTCCCATCAACTGTTGGTTCTGTTCGGAGCCTTGAGCGCCTAAAAGTATGCTAAAACTGTACATTGGAAGTTAAAAACGGGGTTATAGTTTAAGAATCGTTTGTCTTGTATGTAAACACCTGAACAAAATGAAATAAGAACACAAAATAAGGAACGAGATTCGTACAACTAACGATTCTTAAGGCCGTGGGACATTATCCGCACTCGCTAGTGTAATTTCGATTTTCACTGGCGCATCTGGCGGCGGCTGGTGGAAGCTTTTTTTGCTCATCGAGGGAATGGTTTTGCCGGATCTCAAATTTAAGTAGTTTTTTTTACCGTTTTTTGATGCGAAAATGGCTGAAATAGTTGCACAACATATTGCCCTATCATTTACAAAGCTTTTCTAATCCATTTTAAGTTAAAAAAACATGGAAAATCACATATTTTCTGAAGCAGCTTCAAGCTGTTAGGCAAAATGTTTCGGTCAGCCGCCGCCAGATGCCGTAGTGAAAATCGAAATTACACTAGCAAGTACGGACAATGTCTCCCGGCCTTTATAACGATCCAAGGAACACAATAACGCCTTTCTTTCCGATGCGTGTCAATTGCAGAACTGATTAAATTCCTTGTCTATAGCATTCACAGTCGAACAATCCAACAGATTGAAGTGATTCTTCCATTTCCCTCTGATGAGTGACAGGACTAGAAACGTTTCGATGCAACACGAAATGCACCTGCTGGCCCAAAACCCAATAATGCACTTTATTGAACCCTTTCCCATCTACAAAACCCAATCCATCCTAGAGCCTCAAATTTTCACAATCCCCAAACAACTGTCGTTGACCGGGCGAGCAGATAAGTTTCCCCGAAATAATACATTGCAAGTTCGCACAGTTTGCCCAATTCACTCAGCGCAACGAGAATGATTCTTAAGGATGCATCTTGCGAGTGGGAGATGATGCGGGAAGGTAGAAGTTCACTTTACAACTTGACCCCTTAAGCACCGTTTTCCGGAACAACAAAACTCTCATCATCTTCACACATTTTCATGCTGTAGCTGCCCCCCGGAAGCGTTTCCCTCCCTTCGCTCTCTCTAGCGGTTGCGCTTCCGGCACCAAACGAACAAGGTGCCAACAAACTGCAATAATGCATTAATTTGATTCCGCTCCTTCGCAGTACCCCCACAGCAAAACACACACACACACACACACTGGTCTCGCTTTTTCCTTGTTACAGCTGCACTCCGAGCTCAATTACACATACCTTCCAATTTCAGCACAAGGACGATGTGAGATGGCAGCCGAGGCGGCGGTTTGCCATCACACTTCCCTCCCACCCATATGCCACCCACTAAAAACAGCTCCCGCTTTCCAGGGCTAAGTGGGAAACACAAGATTGTGCAATAAACTTTACTTTACACCGTGGGCCAAAAGTTTCACTTGTGGTGCGCGGCTTTTGACGGCATTGGGCGGGAGAGCGTGCAATTGTGCATCTTGCACTTATGCTCGGCCATCCCCTGCTCGTCTGTCTTTTCTCCTTCACACACACACACACACACTACGCCTTCAAGATCTCGCAGCGAGTGAAAAAGTGCTGGAAGCAAAACGGCACACCAAGTGCGAACGGAAACGTACGGGTAGTAAGTGAATCCTTCTCCGCGGGTAAGTGATTCGCGCGCGCGCTTGTGTATGTGTGTGTTTGTGTAGTAAGGAAGAATTCATTCTTTCCCATTTAAGAGCAAGACACAAAGAGGCAAGCGAGTAAATGAACCATTTTTCCGGTGCCATGGCTTGTATGAAACATCGAACAGCATTGTGGAATAATTTCATCGTAAAATTACTACCACTAACCTCGCTTAACAGTTATCGCTGTTTTCGCAGCCCAAAATCCTTCATTATACGGTGTACAGCCGCAACTAGCACCAAACTAAAATGGAAGCTAAATAAAAAAAACGTAAAATCAACAAACTCCAGAGATAGTAACAAAACAGTGATAAAAACTTTCATCCATTCTTCCGCGCGCCACCGCATCCGGCCACCAGCTTTCGCCAGGGGTTTTTTCGGGGGGAGGTTGATGTGCTTATTAAAAATTCACAGATTAGTGCTAATTATTTTGCGGTGGTCAAAGAGAAGAAAAAGACGCAGGGTATGAGAAAGGCAGAGGCAAGCCAAATGTGCTTGCAAATGACCATAATTAGACACCCCGCTTCTGGTTGGTTATGTTTTTGGTTGGGATTTCCTTTTTTTTTTTAGATTTTTCCTCCAATTAAAGCCATGTCAGTCGTTAGTGTTGAACATGCAACGACCTCTTTCCCCTCTCTCTCTCTCTGCCACTGGGCGGGAAGTGTGTGTAATGCATTTTCAGCTAGCTTCCTCCGTTTCTTTTCTCTCGAGATCATCTGCTTTTGACTTTTAATGGCTTGCTTTCCCCCCCCCCCCATAATAATCGTTTTGATGCGAACTGCCTTAAGGATCTCAACGGGGCCGCCAGCAATGGGTGTACTCAAAACAAATCACCAGCCTCAGTCGATTGCGGAAAAAGGAATAAAGAGCGGACGGGGGGAGGGGGAGGGGGGTAAAAAAGACACACGTACAGACAGATTACGTTCCCGAGTGTGTGTGTGTGTGAGACCATCAGCCGTAACAGTGTATGATAATAATCCGCTTTTTTTCGCAGCGCAGGCCAGGTGTGGGTAAAAGGAAAAATGGGGGCAAAATTTTAAAACATTAATCCGCTTTGCACAACACTACAAAGAGCATGGGTGTGTGTGTGTCCGTGCGTGGTTCTGGGTGCGATTTTACCTACCCAAGGGCGGCCCATCGCTCGAAGCACTCAAAAAAAGCATTTCAACTCGTACCTCGTAGTAGAGCGGTGTGGTACGGGAAGCACACATATGCGTCGGGTGAAGATTTTCGTTCTGTGCTCCCTACCACCAGCTTTGTGTACATTCCAGTATGGAAAAGTGGTTTCATCGCTTGAGGCAAGTACGCTTCCCGGGATGGCAAGAATCCAACACAACCACAGCCAGTAGGACAGTATGAAAAACCTCCCACAGCTGGACGATAATTCCATCCCAGCCGTTTCGGGGTGTTGATGGCCGGCGTCTACCAGCCCTTCCAGTCTGGACTGTCCGGTGCTGCAAGGGATAGGATAATATTTGCCAGCGTATGAAAATATTTCGTCGCCCGGGACGCGTATTGACGAATGAGTGCGTGCCCGAGGAGGAGGACAATATGGTCGGTGGAATTCTCACTCGTACGATAGCAAAAAAAAAGGAAAAAAAAAACTCGCTATAAGTAGTCAAGTGCGGCGGTAAAAAACAGCACATAAAATGCTCATCATCGGATGATGGGCAAATGTGGTACCAACAAAAAAAAGGAAGCAGAAAACGAGAATTCCCGGATAAAGTACACGCACGCAGGAAAGGATTTAAGCTGAATTGCTGTGGAATTTTGCCCGTGAGGACTTTTTTTTTGTTGTGTGCTTGTTCCCTTCTCCAGTTCGAATTTACTTTCATTCCTATTGAAGCGGTGGTGAAATACCATGAAAATGGGCCTGCAGGAGCGGAAGACGCAACATGGGAAATTATGCCTTTTTAAATTTTACATCGTTGCTTTATGACATGGCTAAAATGCTTATGGCCGAATGCAGATGGATTGGGCCCTGGAAACCCCCAATATCGCATCGGTACGATTGTGAGTGGAATCTGGAACAAAATAACCAAAAAAAAAAAAACAGCATCCTTTCGCGTAGTTTAGTAAGTGTGTATGTGTATTATTTGCTCTGGATGGGGATTACACGGTTGCTACTGTCGCGCTACGGGTCTCGGGTGGATCGAGCGGATTACGTTTTAAGTAATTACCTTACACGCGGAATTTATGCACCGGCGGTGCAGCTTTATCCTCTTGCACTCGAGCACACGTGACGGATGTGGTTTGGTGGTTGTAGCATTTCGTCGCGTTGCGATATTGTGACGCTTTTCGGGAGCGAGTAAGCCTCGATCGACGGTTCAACTATAACGCTACAAGGGGAAACAATTACACGTCATCCGGCATGGTATTTATCCAAGCGATTAGGTTAAAGAATTTTGAACCGGAATGCTATTTTTGCAGACTTTTTGTACGAATTGTTTAAGATTTACAACGAAAAGTAAAACAGATAACAGATCAATCAAATCACATAGAATTTTGAAAAAATCAACACAATTTTCTGATTACGCCTGCACGTAGGCAATCGTAATGATAGGGACGCCTCAAAGTATGCAAAAAAACCCTAATGCTGCCTCTTAAGCTGTTGAAGCTCATTATTCGTGAAGTGAATGTTTCTATAAAATTCCAAAAAAGATCCAACTATCTAATTGACATGCTCCCTTTGTCGAAAAAGCTCTTAATTGCGTTTTAATACTCCTCATTGCTATCACAACACTCACACGCAAGTTGTCATGAGCAGCCCCTGTACATAATCCCACCGTAAAAGGAGCTTCTGCGTGGCCTTATCAAAATATTCCCCGTTTGGCTCACTTGCCTGTGAGACCTGCACGCCGGCACTGCACGCCGTCGCTGCACGGCACTCGGGATGTATAAATTTATGGTGCATGCTAATCAACTCTGCCTGCCCATGGCCAACTAAACCATTGGGCCAGTCGAAAAAGCCGACGCAGTTCGGTGCATTTCGATCGCCAGCCACAGATCGAGAGTGTCATTCCCACTAGCAGTGGCATCCCTCGGTACAACTACCGAGCACAGCACTTCCCGATAAAGTGGACAGCATCGCCGCAAACGACGCTTTGGATCTTTGGCACGGCACAATCACTGTTCCGGCACTGTTCCGGCACCCTGGTCGGGGGCGTTGGAGCATCATCATTAGACCGGTTTGCAAATGCCAGATGCAATTAACTTCATCGACCATCGGCGGGCTTGGCGGGGACCCAACCAAGACACAGGCGTCGGTGCTGGCGCGCCAAAGCAAACCTGCGTACGCAAAGCTACGGCCGACACGAGCCGTAGAATTAATTTATAATGTAATAATCATGACACTGGCCAGATTCGTTCGGCCGTTTCGGACGGTGCCGTGGCCGTTCCGGACGGTTTGTTGCTTTCAGTTGCAGTAGTAGAGGTTTTAGCACTAGCATTTGTGAGCCCGTTGCTTGTTGCACTCTCCAGCCGTGTGTCTGGGACTGGATTTCCATTTCAAACCCGTAAAGTGTCACACGGGCAAAGTGTTGAAAGTTGAACCGTCCCTCGGATGCGGGGTGTTGAAGATGAGCAGCATTTTGTGTGCCATCAGTAATCAAACGATCTTATCCTGCTTGCGATCCAATAATGTACGGTCGATTTATGTACCATATACAATGTGCGTTAGGCAGAGAGATGTAAAAATCGAAGCAAATGATTGCATAACTTTAGGCGCATGCCGAACGCGTTGAACCTTGCTCCCAAAACGCCTAACATTACGGAATTTTCGTAACAAGATTAGCTTCATAAAACCTTGCAAACAGTTCCAAGCGCTCTTGGCCTTATCACCACACACAATCGGGATCGGAAGCCCTGCAGGAATGTTTCACCCGGCCCAGCCAATTACGGTCCTTTTACACCAGCCAATGCGCTCACCCCAAAAACTAGCAATACCAGCCCGGCTAAACGCTTACCAACCTCTCCCACCCCGTTCCATCTGCACTGATTGGCCCCTTTGCCACTTCCGCTTTCACGGCGTTTGACGGGTGTACGGGAGACCATTTCGTTGTTTCAAACCGTCCCGCCGATGGAGACGCATGATGTTTCAATCAATCGGTAAATAAATCATCAAAGCAAAATACAACACGAGCCCATAGACACACACACAAACACGCACACACGTACATTCGGTACATTCATCCGTGGATGGCAGGCCCATTAATCTCAATTTGGATCCGATTTTTCTCCGTCACCGGTGCGCGCGCGTTACGTTCCGCATTTGCTCTGCAGCATCGGTGGTTGCCTTTTGGGGGGGGGGGGGGGGGCCGCTTGCCTTTGTTTTGCCCCACCCATCCCACACGGTGATGTCCACGGTTTAATCGATCCAGATGATGCGCTATTCCTGGGACGGGTCTGGTCCACACGGTGGCTGCAGACACACGCATCCGCATCTTGCACGAAGCGGAAAATAAGCCGCCGGAAAATGGCCTGGATTTTCGTTCGGTTCGTCCGTTCCTGGATTTTTTTTTGCTTTTTGCTTTTGGTCCATCTTGTTGCAAAAGGCGCAACCAGAGACTCGAAGAGGCCTTCGATTCGAATCAATCAATCAAACGGTAATGATCACCACCGCCGCCACCGACCAACGCCGACACTCGTGCAAGCCGAGGCGTTGCGTGTACGAGCGACCGTGCCTATCACGATATTGGTCGCATTACACTCCGTTACTGGCTCCGTACTGTGGCTGGCGGCTGCCACAGTGGGAAGCCGTTTTTCCTTCTGCCGCCGTTTGTTCCGAAGTTCATCACAAGAAACAGGGGCACACACACGCGCACGTACGGAGAGAAACACTCGGCATTGGGCTCTTGTGTTTGCGTTGTCGCTTCCACTCTTTCCTGATCACGTTGTTCAAACATCGTTTTCCGGTTTTGATCTCGTCGTGCGTTGTGTTTTTTTCCTTTTTGCTTGCTCCACTACCATCAATGCTGCTCAACCGAATCTGAAGGAAAAAGATTAATGCACTTTCGTTCTGCAGCACGATGGTTGGGATACGCAGTGCGTAAAACGGAGAAAAGCCGAGACACCCTGGCTGTAACGAACTGACCTGAACCGACCCCCTCCTCGCTCCCACACACGTTGGACTATAAACTTTAATCGAGAACTCAATCAAACGTCATAAAAAGGGAATTGGTTTTCTTCCGCTTCTTCTTTGCGGCTCGTTTGAAGGTTTCCCGAAACCCGGAGTCGTCACACCGGAACTGGCGAACAACACGCCGTCGTTCCCTTTGATGATCCGTCCGAGAAATGGGTTTTCGTCACCATTAAACGGGAAATCTTGTATCGAGGTCGAACGAAAGAAATCTCTCACACACACACCAACGTGATGTGTGTGAGTCTTAAATCCGGTTCCGGCCTGTTCGCACGAGCTTTATGTGGCTGTTTGTTCAGGCAAATTTGATTTCTTATCGGTTGAACCACATCCCCATTGGGCTCCGTTTGATACTCGGAGCATGGGCGGAGAATGGTTTTGTTGTGTGTTGTGCCCCCCAAAAAAGCGATTCACTTTAACCTAAGCTCTGGATGTCGAAGGAAACACTGTACACCCTCGAAGTGGGTGTGAAATGTATGCCCGGTGGTGAGGTGGTAAGATGCAGCGCCGTTACCCTCGGTTGACATTTTTACGACCAACTGTTTTCCATTCCGGCTTTGCTTGTTAATCATGTGGCCTGCGTTGGCCCCGAACGGCAATCAATAACCACATCACGATCCATCAAACTTATCAGCTAGCAGGAGCTCGCAACAAAACATGTAAATAGGATCGTAAACAAAAAAAAAATACAAGCCACTCACGAGCTTTTCCTTTGTCTTTGTGTGGGATAAAAATGAGGCGGAAAAATGTTCTACCCAAGAAAATGATTAAATTTGCTCACAGCGCAAGTAGCTTGCAAGCGATGCTGTCGTGCTGGCTGCCGTATGTATAAGCTGCTTAAGGTGAAATGCAGCACACGAGATTAAATCGCATGATCCAATAGTCAACAAGTCAACAAGCAGCGCCGGTCAGCCTCGGGCTGCAAATTAGCAAAATCATCTCCAACCCCCAGAACAACAAGCACAAGCGGCAAGAGCATCAGCAGCAGCAGCAGCCCTCATGTAAGTTGAAGACGTGCTGCATTATGATGCTGGTTTGGTCTGATAAACCTGCCGGCGCATAACGAGCTGCCTCCTTGTACTTGTGTACGCGATGCAACAAACGAGCAAAGCGGGAGAAAAAGAACGTCCCACCACGTCCCTCGTCCGCCGTATGCTGCATGTGTAAGCGTATAGCAGGGAAGATTCGGTGCAGTGTTCTAGCTGGCAGCGCGGGGCGCAACATGCGCACCCACGGCCCATCGCCTCAAGTGTCTTCAATCTACATCCGTCTGAAGGAACCTCCCGGCCCCACGGCCCATCCCGTCAGCGCCAGACACTTCGCTCCGTCCGTGTGCAACAATCATAATATCCGCTTCCGTTTGCGCCCTTCGGGCGGGACTCTCGAGCACAACCGTGTACCGGGGCTGCTTCACCAAAGAAGGAAAGCCACCGTGCAGCGGCTAAGTGGAATGCATCAGCAACAACGGCACTATTACCCAGTCAATATTGAGGTATTATAATTTTCCAATTTCCAAACCCAATGCATATTTTGTGCTCGGTTTGTGCAACGCGGTGGGCCGGAAATCGAATCGGAGTGAAGGCGGTAGCAAATCGTAGTAAGCCTGCCAAGTGCTTTGTCATCGTTGTTATGCCATATGAATGATGTATGACATTTTAATCTTTTGAACGAAACAGTCTCGTGGGAGAAATTCGTATTGTTTGTATCGCATGTTTTAAAAACAGAAAACAAATAAAAAGCGTTCTGGAATATGACAAATAAGTTTGTTGTTTCGCACAGCATCATTTCCTTTTACTTGAAGTGTACATGTACGCCTAAAAGGATGCTAAAATCAGAAGATGTGCTTTATACATTGAAATACGCCTAAAGGTATGCAATTTCTTTAACATAATGCTCTTTTAAGTCGAACTTTAACCATTTTAAACCATGTAGACCATTTTTGAACGAAATCATCTGAATTTCCATCAATTTTAGCTCCTTTTTCGTGCAAAAGCAGCTCTACAAGCATTTTCTTGCCTCAGAAGCACCGTACCGTACCCCGATCGAGCACAAAAACTAGTCAAGGATGGGTACACATTTTCGTAAACATGTTTGTTTATGTAGGTATGAGCTCGTTTTCCACAATTCCATTCCGACGGATGCACTCGTACGGATGCTTCTAGTGCATCGTTTCCCTCCCTAGATATTGCAAACACCCACAAATGCACGTTGGTTTGGGATGATGGTATGTGTTGTTTTTTTTTTCCTCTCGCATCTTGATAATGTTTTGCTACCAAGCTACCGATGCATTAAGCTTTCCTTAAGGAGCTGCAACAGAAACCAAGTCCTATGGATGGGATGGAGGGGGATGGCATTTTTATTGCCTTTGTTGCTTTTATCGAGAAAATCCCCGTCGTCACACCTGTGCAGGACAACGCGTAGCGCCCCTGTGAGGTGTGGTTGAGCATCCAAACTAACAAAACCCACAAACTGAGTTACACTGCAAATGGCCATCGATAGCTGTAAAGGAGGAGAGAGTGTGTGGGAACAATATTGGAAAACTATGCAAACTTCCTCACACTCTAGCTCCTTTAACGGATGGCAAACTACATCTTGCATCGTGTACGACATTTATGGGAAAAGTTAGCATACAGCGGGCGGAGACTCCACCACACCCGTCGATTGGTTAGCTCAACTGCTAGATTATGTCGTTTGGGTGATAGGATCCGAATCATCACCATCACCCAGTGACTGGTGACGACAAAACCTCCGATAAGACTTTCCGTATGGCAGTGTCTATAAAGCGGGAGGTAAAATACCCGGAAGACTCCACCATTAGGCAAGAATCAGGCACGGGGGAGAGAAATAGGGGCAAATGGTGGTTGATATTTTGCTCATTTGCTAACTTTTTCAAACAGCACTTTTACCTCGTGGTAATTGTGCGGCTAAAACTACTCGACAACCGCCCGTTCCCCCCACGTTTTCACCTTTCTCTTTGGGGTTTTTTTTTATCTTCCACGATTCGCTGGGATAGCATCAAGCAACAAGATGAGCCGGCACAACCTTCCGAAACCGAACAAACCGGATTATACGGATTTGATTCCAGTCATGCTCAACGAATTAGATTGTCGAACAAGGCGAGCAGGGGGGACGTGGACGTGGGCAAAAAGTTTCGCGCAGGACGGCATCCCCCGTTATCGACGACGTTTGCCCACTCGACTCGGGACCACCTCCTTTCGTGTATTGGATTGCACTAGTTTTCCTTTTCTTTCCCTCCTTTCGCTCTTATTCTTGTACTGTGTTTCGACCGTGTTAAGGTTCGGACATGCTCTAGACATGGGGCAAAAAATAAAACGTACGATAAAGTCCAAAACCCCGCTGACCCCGTGGCTCTTTCGAAGCTTGGAGTAATCGAAACTCATCAACTAATTACTTCCTGTTTATGTAGTTTGTTTGCGCTTATCGCGAGCACACTCTCTCTCTCTCTGTGGGTGTGTTTGTGCTTCATCCACTAAATCCCCTCAGCACCGCGTGTGATCGGGAGTCAGTTTCGCGCAGTTTTGTTTACCGACTTTGCAGGGAGCTTTTTTCCTTCTCTTCATTGCTGCATTTGAAGCCATCTGAATTGGAGCTCTGAATCTTAAACGAACGTGGAAAACCCAAACGATCGAATCATTTGGGTCCGAGGTAGGACTTTTTTGTTGCGCCTCTTTCAATGTTAGTTTTTCCTGTTGTTTAACGCTCTGTTCCTCATGTTTGGTACGCGATTTCAAGCGCAATGCATTAATACGCCGAGATAGGGTTTTTTTGTATGTTTATATCCTATTTTTCCCTCACAGAGCACGATCATCGATTGGATCTCGTCCCTTTTTGAACCACCAACTACCACCATTAACCTCGCCGCAGTGTAAGAAAGTTGCTCATTTGATTCCGTTCCGATGTTTATCTAAGCGAAGCGGCGAGTAGTTTGCTTGCTGTTTTACTGTTTGTTTCTTTTTCCTCCTGAGGTTCTTTCAGTACTAACGGGCCGGAGAAGGAAGCCAGCATCCTGCTTTGGTGGACGATGAATTCCACTGATGGATGGGGTTGTGGTGCTTTCGTGAACAACTTTTCCCTTCCAACGGAACTGATGGCCGCGCACTCGAAAGGAGTAACAGCATCGATAAGCTAATGAAGTAGCTGATCGAAGTGAAGAGTTGCTCAGGTCGAAACATGGGTACCCGCTTCACTGGATTTGCTGCTGTACTGGGTTTTTTTTACGGGAAAATGTACCAATAAGAAGAAGCGAACTAGTTCCTGTTTTTGGGCTATAAGTTTAAATGGACTCAACATTAAAGGGGAAAGATTTAAAGAGGCTGTTAGATTAGCTCGTAATTATATTAAAATGTTTGAGAAAAAACATGTTCTACAGCAATAAACTAACGTAATCTTGTACAATATATCATTTCCATTGCAAATTGCACTTCCACAACATGACACATTTCAAACGATAAGACACCTACCAACTATGCTGCTGTTGCGAGCATATTTCTCCCGGGGTTTTTTTTTCTATTCCTATCCCAACAACCTACATCAACCTGTACGAGGGTACGCTTTCATGTGAAATAGATTCAACAATTTTATTACATCCATGCTATTTCCCCCCTTTTCGGTCCGTTGCGTTGTGTGAGTCGTTTTGCTGTCCGTGTAGAGCATCCTGTTCTGACCTGGGTTTACACCTGGGTCGATCCTTGAGCTTGACAGCTGGCCTCCGAATGGTGTTGCCCTGCCCTTTACAGGTGCAACGTTCCTGCAAAATGCTCACCCTTGCGGGATCATCTTCTTATCGCCATTCCAAAAAGAAGGGGGAAATTGTCTCCCAACAAACGACGACGACGACGACGACGAAACGCGTCTATCATCGGGCACATCGGGGTGCAATTTGATTTTCATACTTTTGCACCCTGCTCAGCTGGAGCTATTTTGCTTTTGGTTTGAGGCATTCCTTTTTTGTTCACACTGTCTGTAAAATATCTTTCGGTATGAGTATGAGTGTCTTTTGCTTCCTGCTACTACCATTTTCTCCCTTTATTAGTTGTCTCGCCCGGCACTTCAAAGCGGATTACAATGACACAATACACACAACCAGGTAGGAGTGCATTTAATTTAGATGAGCATTGTGGACGGCTCACGTGGTACCGTGGTGGGCCCGGGTGAAATCATGTAGAGCGAGCGTTGTGCATCAAGATGATATGGATATTGCATATGGCTGCGTAATTGATTGAATCATCCGGATGTTCAAACCCTCAGTCCCCGGGAGAGGTACTGCTGCAGCATACCACTCGTCCGCTCGGTGTGCTATGCTGCAACGGTGCCCAGACATTCCTGCAGCACGGGGAAGCTTTGTTTGCAATTAAATTCCTTACCCGTTCGGTTGGAGCATTATTAGAAGGAACGCTCTGGGGGTGCTGGACCCTTCGTAGGTAGGAGTATGTTACAGTGTATTATTGTCTCTAACAAGGTGAGCTAGATGAAGAATGCTTTTCTTTGCTGTATATTACTGTTTGCAGCGTACGAAACACATTCCACAGCAAACATTCTTTCACTGTGTTTACCCTTAATAGGGCTTATTGTGATACTGTTGGATTTTGAGATAGGCAGAACACACCCGCGAGTTAGGCAAAGAATTAACAACGCCTATGCATAGGCAACACGCATTACATGTATTTTCACATTAGACAGAATTCCCATTTAGACCAGTTCAATCCCAAAGAATCCAGTTGGAATATAGCCAACTTAACAGGATTTAAACAGGAAAATGTATGTATCGCTAACGGAGCACGTCGGCTCCTGATAAGAACCCCCCAGAAATCACCAATAAATCGAGTTAGAATTCCAAAGTTAATACATAGTTCTTTCTCCAGTTTTTTTGTGAGCATTGCTCTTCTAGAGAAATTCGATTCTCTTTAAGAGTGGCAAGACCCCTTTGGCAATATTCGTTGTTAGGCGGAAGTTTGCATCGGGGTGCCAGCCTTTTTCAAGGCTTTTGCTCGGGAGTACTGCTCCCCTTTCTAAAAATACAGTCCACGAGACGGAGTAGGCCGTAGAAACCTACAGATACGTTGTGATCATCACTTAGAATTACTAGCAAGCCATCGTTTTAAGAAAGTACTTTCTGAAAGTTCAACAACTTAATAGTGGATGCAAAGTTTGTTAAGATAAATAAAGCTGAAATATATTCAATATTCAACAATGTTGCTATGGATCATTACATATTGCACAACAAAAATGCCTCAGGCAACGGTTTTGAAGATTATTGCTGCACTCAATTGATGTAAAATATAAAACAATAACTATTTTGCGGAAGTTTTCCATTGATTTAAGTACCCAAATTTCAATGAACTCCTATATCCAATATAACCATCATTTGGACTACAGTGTTAAGGTAGACTGACGTGACTCTGTCCTTAAAATACGCCTAAAGTTAGGCTAAATTATGCTTTGAAGCTTTAGTTACACAATTATGCAGCGCAAACCTTGCAATTCATAGCACACGCTTTTCGGAAACATTACAAACAACAAAGCTAAATTGATTTTTATTTCAACAAAAAGGTTTAATTTTTGCTTACGCCTAAAGGTATGCAAAATACGATGAAATTCCTGCGCCATTCAAATCAGCTGCTGTTACCAAATCCGCTGTCGAATACGGACTCAAATAATTGGACCTACGCTAAACCATCCCAACGCCTTCCATTGAAGAGCATTGAACACTTTCCCGAACCACTCCCCCGAACCGCTCTTACCCCTTAACTAAGCAATGCAATACACCACATACATTTCTGAATGAAAAACTGGCACTGTTTACGCAAGTAAACCCGAGAATCCTCTTATCGTTGCCCTTCCTTTGCACCACCTCCCCTCAATGGCAGTGGAAAACAATCCCCACAAATATCCTAAAGCACACACACACACAGTTGGAGCATTTTCCCACCACACTCGGTGGTGGAAAATGGCCGACGCTTTTCCTTCATTCAACGCGCCGCGGTTGCACCGTTATTACATCGCACCGAAATCGCGCAACCCAAGGACTGGTACCGCCTATCGGTGCGGAAATTTCGGTTTCGGTTCCGTACCGCGTTCGTGTTTAATTTTATATCGTTATAATTATCGAACGCGAGTATGTGTGCGATGCTCTGTATGGAGAAAGCGGGCCCGTTCTCGATGCTTCCGAAGAACTCGTACTCGCAGCCGTGGCGCAAAGGCTTTGTGCGTACGTGAAGCGTATTTTCTCTACCGCCGTGGAGCTGGGTGTGATGTGGTGTGGCCGTGTGTGTGTGTTCGGTTCAATGCATTTTGCCTGCGCCTAATGAGTTAAATCAAAAGCATCAACTCGGGCGGTCCTGAGGGTTGCAGATAGGCGCACATAGCGCGCATTCCAAAAAACCCCTGGCGAAGTAGGCGACGAACCGGGTCCATGGGGTACAGGTAACTGCGGTACAGGCGAATGCATCAAGGTGCCCGGCACGGTTAGGAATGCCTGCCCGTGCAACATCATCATCATCAACACGCTCTGGACTTCATCAGAGCAAACGGGCCACACTGGCCAGTAGGGCCACCGCACCATTAGCAAGGGCCAGTCTCCGTTTTGTGCTGGAATCGGCCAGTGGGATACTGGCCGATCCATCTGTTAATGAGGTCAAATAGATAAAGCCCCGACCGGGTGCTGGATTGGATTATTTATATACCGATTCATCTTTGCAGAAAGCACCAGTAGGATGAAAAGGGGGTCTTGTTTTGATGAGAATTTTAGACACTTTTTAGGAGAGTATTCAGACTTTCTAGATTTTTATAATCAATTTTATCGCTTTGTTATTTACATCAATTATTTACCACAATAAATCTCGCTTACGAAAGCATCATCACAGCAGTGCTCCCGAACTGTTATTGTTCTTCCCCCCTTACCGAACGCGTTGCAATTTCCAGCCAACCGGTCTCATTATAGTTATTAGCAGGCCGTTTTCGGGCCACCGAGCGTAAAGCGGACCCCTTTTTCGCGGGCTGAGCAAGAGGGACGATAAGGCCGACGCACTCACGTCACATTTACCCCGAACGATCGATGCTGGGTGCAGTTTATTATACACACACCTTTTGTCCCATCATCCCACAGCAACGCCCGGCACATCCGCATGTGTTTCTCTTCCCAACGTTCGGTCCCGTCCCCAGTGCAGTGCCGCATCCCGTGCCGGGTTAGTTATTTTGGTTTTGGTCCAGTGAGCTTCCCCAATGTGCGTTTGAGTGGAAAACGCTCCTTGCGAAAAGCGGGCCCGGAGATGCGTTCGCAGTGCGTGAACGACGTTCCCGGTCCCGGAACAACCCCTCTGTGCACACGATACACACATAATCTGTGTTGTTGTTAATTGATCTGCCCGTGTTATCCTTGCCCTACACAGGAAGCGGAACGTTTCGGGGTGCACGAAGCAGTGGTGTGAGATCTTTATTATACATTGCACGGCCGGAGCTTATCCTGCTGCTTGAGTAATTATCACTGTTGTTCATTTTGCTTCTTTTTAAATTAAAAAAATAAAATGTGAAAACAGACTACACGAGGGGAGTAGTTTTGCATGGCATTGAAGGTGTTCCCTCCAGGAAGAAATTCTTTATTCCTGCTGCATTAAGTCAATCGTGCGGAAAAGCACCTATAATGGTTGGTTGGCAATTTTTCCAGGCTGATGATGTTTGCATTGCTACTGTGGATCAGAAAAATTGCCCCAATCAAGCCGTTTGAACGCAAGTTTTACGTTGCAAACAGGCAATACCTTTGATGATTTGTAAAAACGATTGCCTACTTGGAGGCGCGTAGCAAAGCGAATAGGGCCGTAACTGTCATACTTTATCAAATTATATAAATACGCAACGGGAAGACACATAATGGATGCGTTTATTATTCTTTAACAGATTACAATTTTGTTTAGAACGAACGAAGATTATTGCGGGTTAGTTATGCTTTTTTTTAATAATAAACCGAACGCTTGCATGTAGGCAAACGAATGCCGTTTGCATCATTTTGCCACAGAGGAGTGGAGTAGGTTAAATGAAGTTATTAAAAATACAATATCAAATTGGAAACAAAGCTCTAATAAAACAAGAACAAGTCCATAATACGTTAAAGCCTACCTGTTTAAAATTCTTTAAAATAGTACCAAGTCGCAGTAAGGTACAGAAAGCGTGTATGTTGCATATATTTAGGCGCTTTTAACTTTCAATACGATGTTGAGAAGCCAGCATTTGCAACAACAGATAAATTTAAATTAATAAATACACACAACACAACACTTTTAACATCAACTAGAACGAGTGGATTAAAAAATAATCACATATCTTAAAGTTGACAGTTGTACGAGCTCCAACGGGTAATTAATTAGCTTTCTCAGGAAATGATTCACTGCTACCATAAAATACTCTCCTTCAGATGCTAACGAGACTTTTCGCAACATTCTGCTCTGTATTCACCATTCAACGACTTCTTTTAGTAGTAAAATTTCTCCTCCTGCACAACCGATCATTAGGCTTAATTAATGTCTTCCTTTCTAAGCCGTTCTGCTGTCGATTTTTACACCGAATCGAAGCTGCTGCTCCGCATTGTAAAATGTTTCCCCATCCCTTTCCTCTGTGCCTTAGATTAATTAGCTTCCGATTAGAACCCCTTTCGAAATAGAGGCGAAAATCGATCAAAATTCCATCGTCCCATGCTACCAGCTTCCGGCATCTTTTCCCAGTAAGCTCTTTAACCAGGTACCAGGAGCCGCCTTGCGGGAAGATAAATGTGCCCGGCCTTTGTTTTTGTAATCCAGATCAATCAGGCACCCCTTTGACGAGCTAATGTTCGGTACTGAACTTAAGTTCCCGCCGTTGCTGCCAGGTGTGACAACGATTGAGTTGGTTTGACATTAATTTATGGATCGATGATTAGTCGTAAAGTTAAGGCTGCTAACGACTACTTGGTGGGTTGAGCTAGTTGAAGCTGAGAATGATGGAAATGAATTGATTTGAGCATATTTTAAACAAAGCATTGAGCCACACTTTTATGAGAAGATTTTTCGATTCAGGCTTTATAAAATGAAATGAAATGAGGCAGAAGAACAAATTTCTATCATACTGCCTTAAAGCTATTTTTTAACGCAAAAATACATACAACTTTTGCAGTATAATAATATATTTTCATGTAAACTATCAATTGAAATTGCACACAGCAACAAACAGTATAGGCAAGGCTTGACGAAAATGTAACAAACACGTTCTAAAGATTGTAAAAAATCAACAGCAGTTCAATCGCACAGAAACACTTTTCGCCCAACATGTTCGTTGTCCCCGACCAGGCAAAAGTTTAATTTCATCAAAAGTCAGAAGTAATTTTGAGTTCACTTCACACAAACACATCCAAACCCTCCCATACAGGAAAGTACTGGTACAGTTCTGCACCGGCGTTTTCCGATCGATTGCGTTTCACTTTGTTCGTGTTGGCTTTCCACCCCGCCACGGGTACAGCACCTTAACACCCGTCACCCAGTTTGGCCAGTTTAAGATTTTCGCACGACAGTTTTTCATTTAACTTTTTCTCGCTCGAATTAACTTTTCCCACTTTGAGCTTGAAGTTCGGCGAGCAGAACACCGATATCGACGAGGGCGAGAGAGCGCGAAAGTCGTCACGAAACTCGCAGCTTCGCACGCCCTGCTCCGGCGCACATTAAACTGACTTTCCGATACCGAGCATGGTGTGAGACGGTCGATTCAAGGGTAGTGAGACCATCCTTAAACCAACACCTAGCACGCAAACACGCACATCGCCGTGCTGGAAGGAGCACTCTAGCACTCCACACTAATTCCCCGCACCGATAATAGTAACGAATCGTCTCGCATTTCCCACCATTTTTTCATTTTTGTTCCACTCTCCCTAAGTCAAAGTTGTGCAGCGTTACGATTTCGACCTTCGCTTTTGCACCGACAAGATTGCATCGTGCCAAGGTGCTATCGTTCAAAAATCGCATGTGAATATGGTATCAAGCATTACACGCTCTGCAGTTTATCACCGAACTTGCTTCCTGGAGGATTTATTTTTTTCTCTCTCATTGAGACGACTCGGAAGTACGAAAATACATCTCAAACTCCTTTCTGACTAACTGAGATCTGCCACTGAGTGCGCAGTAGTGTGCGCCGCACATACACCAAAACGAATAAGAGCCAGAAAGCGTTACCAAAAGACTTCGCACAAAGTCAAACTGACTGACTGACTCCTCTGCACATCACGCGGGAAACTGGCGTGCCTTGGGCGCATCTCTTTTAGCAGCATCCAATTCATTATCATCGTCTCCGGGTCTCGAGCGTCACCGTAGGACGGGGAAAACTTTCTCACACGAAGACATAAAGTTGATTTTAATCAAGTAAAATGGTGATATCTCACCTCCCACATGCACCGGCCGACACCCGTGTCTCCCCATTCCCGATGTGTGGGTGTTGGTGGTGAACTTTTGCACCATGCAGCAGCAGCACAAAAATATTGCACAAAAATTTATAATCATCAAGCATCACCGTCCGACGCTGCTTTACGGTTTGGTTTTATTCATTTTTTTTTTGCTTCTCTGCTTGAGTTGAATACTTTCTCCCCTTTCACGAGTTAACAGTGAGCAACAGGTACAGAAGGTTTGGTTGGGTTTTAGCGGATCTTTTAGACACATCCTTCAACCAAACACACATACACATACGTACGTACCGTCTCGCAATCAAGGGTTGACGGTAAACTTTTTACGACGATTTGAAATGAAAAAAAAGGCAGCAAGAAAGAAATATCACAGCAGTTGGCACAAATCATCAAACAGGTTCCTGATCTCGCTGATGCTTGAGACTTGCGACCGTGGGGAGTGGTAACTAACTAAACAGTCGCTCTGTCGCTGCTCCTCAAGCAAGGATGCAACTTTGCTACCTCCATTTTGTATTTCAAGGGCCATTAAGAGGTTGTGGAGAAACGGGAAAAATATATTTACAACCACTTTAGCGCCTTAGCTCGCCGTAGCTCGGAAGACGTCAGACAGTTGCACTCTTCGTCCCATGACAACGTTAATAAAGTTTGATTTGATATTACTTTCGTTGACGTTGCGCCGCATGTTGTGCTGTGGTGCTTTGCGTTTTAAAAATAAAACAGTTTTAGAGCTAAACTATTGCCTAAGTACAATACAATAAATATGGTCAATCAGCTTTTTTTTTATTTATAATTTAAATATGTTCAAGATTCGAATGGGTTTTACTAGATTATTATCGCATTGCTTAGATTGTTCCATGAACTATTAGTTTGTGAAGAAGGTTGCATACATTTAGGCTGCGCAAAGAAAGCATCCCTTCTTAAGATATGCAAATTGTGTTAAAGTACGTTAAGCAACGCCAGAAGTTATACTATTTTCGAATAATAATAAGCAAAGGTGTTAATAAAGCAATAAATTGCATACCTCAAGGCGTCCAGCCATATATACAACCGTAACTGAACTTCTTAATCTTCTTTAGCTCCAAAACTAATGATTGTAAGCTTGTTGAACAATCCGTAGCGAACCTTCCAAAACATTAAATGATGCTTACAATGCAAATCTCCCAACCCACAGCTAAATATTAATATCACAACAATAAACTTATTTTCACAAGACTTAACAACACTCCCACCACTGATACCTTCACCCTTAGACGTACACTTCACCCCGTACCAAACTTAGCAACTCACAAACTAAGACATCTTGACACGATGTCAATTCCCTTATTTCCAAGACCACGATCTCACTGCAAGTTTCATCACGTTTTACGCAAACTTCCACCCCGGCGTGGTTTTTGATAAGCTAAATTAAATATTACCACTCTCCCACGCCAACTCCCCACCAACCTTGCAGTGGAACCATTTCCGGAACCTCCGGGACGATGCCGAGCGCAATGAAAAAAGTAGAAAAAAGTGTCCGCGCGGAAGCGTTGCTCTGCGCGAGTGCAACTTTCAATAGTTCTTAATTTGTTTAATCAAGACGTAAACTCTCACCGCGCGGCCCTGGTACTGAGGTGCGGAAAGTGAAGAAAAAGGAAATTCTTCACCACTTTGGGGGCAAGAAGAAAAACAAACGCCCGAGAGTTGCTGGAATTTGTTTTGCTTGACTCGATGCAATACGGGCCGTACTGTGCGACATCAACTAGAACGGAGAGAGAGTTGAACAAAGCAAAATTAATGCTTGTTCCAAATGCACACGGCAAACGGTTCGCTGCGCGGTGCGGTGCTCGGGCGTATTACACTGCACTGCTCAGCATAATTGCCATCAATATTTGCCATGCTAACGATGCACTTAATTATCGCTGATTGATAGTGCCATAATCGTTCCTGCTGTCCAAACACCGGAGTGACCGGATCGTGGAACAAAATTTATGATTTGTTTGTGCGTGTCGGTGTCTAGTCGAGGTGGGTTCGAGCGATTGCAACCGAATAAGTGCGCTAGTTAATTGAATTCATGTGACATTAAAACCAACACCGCTCGGAAGTCATGGTGAAGGATTAAGAGATTAGTGAATTTCAATACGTTTGTAATGTTTTGAAATTTTCCCACACATCGATTAAAAAATCGCTTTAAAAAAAGCAACAGCTTTAATGTGGAAGGCGAAATGAACTCATTTGCTCCATCAACACGGACTTCCAAAAGCCAAATCAAATAAACACATTAAGCTCATCTTCAAATACCGATCCACCCTCGCTCGGTGTGTGTATAATGCGAGTCGAGCAGCAACAAAAACGGAGAACGGACACAAAAAATCGCCAACGCAAACTGGTTGGTCCTCGAGCATCGGGAATGATTCTGCAGCGGCCATGGTACTGCACCGACTGCAGCCCCAAAATGCAGCAGCAAACGAGCATCAATAATAGATCGAACTTGACTTCTGTCGACTTCAACACACACACACACATTCACAAGGACCAATTCCAGCATGGTCTGGTCGCTTGCAGCAACCGGTGCAGCATCCGAGATGGTCAAATTCCATTAGCGAATTACTATTGCGTCGTGGAAAAAGTGCCAATTTCCGTTTGGGTTTTCAGGGCTCATCTCCTGCCCCCTCTCGCTGTCGCTGATTGTGTGCGCATCTCCCTTTACCTGCTCTTGGGCGGGGGTTGCAACGACTGCAAACGGGCTGGCTCGATAGCTATAACCTCAAACTGACGTGCAACATCACAATGCACTCATTGCCCCGTTTGCACTTCGGTGCTTTGCGTAGCGGGGCGGCACGGCACAGGGAGGAACTGATCTGGCAACGTTCGATCTGCTGCTCTCTTTTTTTTTTTCGTTACGTTTCTCTTCCTTTTTGACTACACGGTGGAGTTAGCTTGACGTTCCGAAACCCGGTACCCGTCCTGGGAACGGAGCTGAAGAGAGCCACCGTTTGCTTAATTTGATCAATCCAATCTGTGTTCATTTTGCCGGGACCCGTCGTTTTTGGGAGGAATGGTGGTGCAGTTTGTGTGTTATCGAAAGGCAGGCTAATAGGAATTTATTTTTCAGCGGATCAACTGTAGATCAGCTCTTTATTTAATCAAGATCAAGGGTGAAAAAATGATGCACAATGGAGCTTCTGATTTGATTATCGATACACACGCCTTGCGGATTTGTGTAGGGAGCAGAATGGGTGAGAAAAAGAGCATTGACACTAGCTGCAAATGCACTTATTTGAATTAATATAACAGCCCCGATGAACGTATGCAGTCTTACATCACGAAGTAATCGACATTTTAAGGCCGGGCTACATTGATCGTACTCGCACGCGTAATTTTGATTTTCACCAGCGCATCTGGCGGCGGCTGACCGAAGCATTTTGCCAAACAATTTGGAGCCGCTCCAGAAAATACGTTAATTTTCCATGTTTTTTACTTAAATCGGAGGAGAAAAGTTTTGTAAAACGTAGATACACATGTCTTGCACGCATTGCATCCATTTTTGCAATGGAAAACGATGGAAAAACTACTAAATTTTGAGATCCGGCAGGTCCATTCCCTCGATGACCAAAAAAAGCTTTCACCAGCCGCCGCCAGATGCGCTAGTGAAAATCGAAATTACGCTTGCGAGTACGATCAATGTAGCCCGGCCTTTACACTATTTGCAGCTCCGAATTTTGATTGAGGTTTTAGAGCAAATACCCGAAGAAACAGCAATTATCACTTAAAAAGAAAGAATACAAATGAGAAATAGATGTGAAATCATATTGATTTCATCATGAACTACTTGAAGAGCAGATGATAATGATGAATGGTTAGAAATGTAAGTGTCCGGGCAGCGAAACGCTTGGTTTGGTTTGGTTTCTTCCTTATTGACGCAAGTAAAGTGAAAAACTGTTAACATTTGTCACCGAATTCTTGCTATGGAGAAAGGTTCTTTGGCTGTCGCTTCATAAACTATTAAAAAAAATCATCAAAATTACTCAAAAATAATAAAATACTATTTGCATACCTGCAGGCGTATACTTTTAACAATTTACTAAACGACTCTAAATGTATGCAATATGGTGTAAAGAAAACTCAGCACTATAATCGCAGCTTTAGTTTGCTGTACGATGATGTTCGTTACATTACACATTGAAATCTATTCCACAAAAATATATTTAGAATATTTACTTGACGTTTTGAGACAATTTTGTTTCATTTCAAATACATTAGAATTGCATTATTTCAAATTGAATAAAATATTTTATAAATATTAGCAATGATAAACGCCGTCTATTTTACATGCAACCTTGCACAGACTTGTTTAATTTCGGTATCATTCTAACATTGAAGCCCTTATTTAATGTTTCAACTCCACTATCATACGAGCTGGTTAATGCAGACCCTTTGTAGCAGTCCTCATTACGCACAACCGGCGCGGAAGGCATTCATTGCAAGCTAATGCGCCATAAACAGGGCCCCCACCACCAGCAGGCAACCTCCCCAAATGCACTAAAATGCATTAATGCAACAGGGACTAACCATAATGTGCATTGGAGGGGCCTTTGCCACTCTAACTCCTAACTCTCTTTCCCTCCTAGACGTTCACGGGGCTAATGTGTATTTCTGCGAGTGGAAGTAATTTCCACCGGAATGGTTTAAATTTAGGGGTTCAGCAGCACGGGAGCAGTGTAGTACAGAAATCTATTAAACAAATGACTTTACTGCACAGCTCGCCGTTCTCCGTTTCTTTCTTCTCCTTCACACTAACAGCACCAAACAAAAGTCCCTCCCGCAGTGGCAAAACAGCCAAAAGGTACCCCAATCTGCCGGGAGCGGTAGAAACTTTGCTAAACTGCAAAGTCAACAGTAAATCACTCCCTCACGAATTGAATTGAAGGTACTTTAGTTAATTACGCCGCTGCATCTGGAACGTAACGGCAACCTCCCGGAACACGAGTGCAGGCAGTCGTATGCATTTCGAATCAAAATTAGAAGGGAGGAGTGCTCGCCAAATGCCGGCTGCAGTTCGGAGAAGACCGCTATCCGATTGAGGAAGATTGAGCTAATTCGAGTGCTCGTTTGGTTGTATTATCTCGACGTAATCTTTCCCCCCAAAACGCGTCTTTGCTTCATCTCTGAAAGCAAAGCGACTGATAAATCTTTATTTACTCAGTCAATACTCATCCTGACGTTCTATCCTCCCCCCAAATAAATCGTATCGCAAACAACGAACTTTGTCGCCCCAAAACAGAACCATCTTTCTTCCCAGCTTTAAATAGCTTTGCTTGAAACTTTTGCCCCCGTTTTTTTAGGCACAAAAGCGGGCGCTCGATTCGATTTCATGCATAACCTCGTCCTACTGCCACCTTGCTGGCGCAAAACTGAGCTCATTTTTGCCCAGCTTCCTTGCGTTCTAGGCATGGTGGAAACAGCGAAGCAAGCAAGAGCATCCGTTAATTGCTACCAGCAGACACACACACACAGCGCGAAAATCGAAACCATTCGCCGCCGTCCCGCAGCAAATGATGTTGAACGCTTCAACACCAGGGAACGCTTCTCCCGGCATGGCATCTCACCTCTCCCCCGCACTGACTAATGCTGACCAGCTGCCGCGCGACCCGGCATTCTTATCACAGCCAGCGGACTCTCCTGGCAGGCCTCCTGGCCTGATAAATGTGACCGAAAAGTTCTTCAATCGGAAAATGATGCGAATAATTTGAATAATTTGATCACGATCCAGCTCAGCCTGCTTCCGCCCCGTTTCCCCGTAATTTGTCTTTCAACTTTTCCCTCGCCCACTGTATTGCCGTCCAAATTGTAGGGGTCGAGTATTTCCACTGTGGGTTGTGCTGTTTTTTTTTATTCTGTGTGATGAGTAAATAAATAAAAGAAATCAACACTTTTTCGTCCGAAAAATCGTCATTCGAAAGTTGGGAATAAAATGAATAACAGCAATTGCTATGGATTTAAAGGTAGGAAAGAACAAATAGGAAAATGGAAGTGACATAATGAAACGTTCAAAACCTCACGCTCAGCCAAGGTTTATAGTCAGTATAATAGCTTTATTGTTTTATCTTTATCGTACAGTGTAATAAAAAAGGCTGTTTATACATTTCATGAAGAAATTTTGAATTATAAAGTTCCAATTCATTTTTCGTGCCATTTGCTTGGATTACTACAATCACCGAACTGAAATATGCTTGATGCTTTAAAATCAACAGTAATATCGGTTTATAAATAAAAACAAAGAATTGTTATCCAATCAGGGAATATCCGAAAAATATTAAATTATTGAACTCTTTAAAACATTTAAATCACCAAAATAATGTTCAAACCATATTCTTGAAATGTTCCCAAATTATATTTTATTTTCATATTAATTTAATATTCTTGAAGATAAATTAATATTATAGTGTTATTCAAAAAAAGTTTAAACTGGCATTACTTGCCCTTCGATACCTTTTTTAAAGCACACAACACATGGTGGCAATGGTCAACACTTGAAATAAATTAAAAACAAGCCCAAAAATCCCCAAAACCTGTGGTCTGCCCCACAACTCTTACGCACGCAGGAATAAAATAATATTCTGCCCCCTCGGAAAATATAAAGCAAAAAAAAAAACTGCCGATGGTTCCCCACCGCTTTCTAATGGAACGCCACAAATCGTTTCAATTCCAATATCATTCTCAATTAAGCTAAATTATTATTGTCCCCGCCAACCTGCCAGGGTTCCACCTCAAACCTTTTGCGTTATATTTTTTGTTTTCGAATATTTGCACACTTTTCCTGAAGTTTGTTTCAAGAGGAAATCCCATGGTTCCACTCAATACCGCACCGTTGACTGCAAAATAGATACTCCAACGCTATTCGTTTTGCGAAACGGTACAACCATCCACCACCGCCCGTCCGTTCTGCACTGTGTTTTCCCTCGGCACCGCACTCCGCCGCACAACGTGAGGAAAAGCTCGACCCAGAGCAGAGCAATTCTCCTATTTTCCCCCTCTGTGCACACGCAAAACCATAAGTAGATTTATGGTTAGAATTTAATTGAAAAATTTGGAAATTTATTCCAAACCCAGAAGCCCCAAAAACAACTCAGCACACCCGAGCGGGTGGCCCACATTTTGCTGGTGCTCGTGGGATGTCCTCCACGCGGGTTCACTGGATGGACCCTCGTCTTACCACGTCCTTCTCGTCCCCGTGAACCACCGAAATGGACACGAGACGAGATTCAATAAACACTCCACCACAGACACACACACACATACACACCCGCTCACCCGGACACACTTCATTCGTGCCAAATACCGTCGTCTTTTCGGGCGCTCTCAGTCAGTGATTTGTGCAGCAAAGCTCCTGCCCTCCCGAAAATTGGTTTTCTTGCGCACTCGAACTCCGAACAACTTTCGCCACCCTCATGGGGAGGGTACCCTGCACGACCCAAAGGGAACTCCCCCAGTGCCGGAGATCGAAACCACTTCAACCGCGCGCCGGATGGAACTGTCACGTTGTCTCGGTATTTTGGGTTCTCCCGCCCGTGCTGGGCTGTGTATAATTGATAGTTTGACTTTTCCTCGTGCGGACCCACTATAAATCGTACTCGGGCACTTCTTTTCGGGGAGTGAGGGAGGAATCGGCCCGGCAGAGAGGTACTTGAGACTGTGTGACCGAGAAGCGGGTAGTATTGTTTATTTGTGCTTGGCTTCGGGGTACCGAAGATTAACATCCCAAGCGTATCTGAGCTTTATTTATTTTCAGAATAATCCATCAGTTGGTAGATTTATCGGAGCTTCTGTCCGAGTGCCACACAATTAACTTCAAACTCAGCTTAGTATAATGCTTGCAAGTGGAAGGTTAATTAGTTATTGGTAGCAGGATTAGGTTAGATAAGGCAATGAGTTAATAACTAAAGAACAAACTGAAGAACTACATAACTGAATAATTAAAGAACTACAAAAGTAAAGAACCAGGTGATTACAGAACTAATTTACTAAAATAAGAAATAATCAATGAATATGTAAACCAAGAGTAAAACCATAAGAACAGAAAAACTGAAAAACTATTAGCATGGAAAACTAATTAAAACTGGAGGCCTGAGCAATTCAAAGAATGATATTAACCAACTGCATAAATAGCGTAAGAATTAAAGAATTAAAGAATTAAAGAATTAAAGAATTAAAGAATTAAAGAATTAAAGAATTAAAGAATTAAAGAATTAAAGAATTAAAGAATTAAAGAATTAAAGAATTAAAGAATTAAAGAATTAAAGAATTAAAGAATTAAAGAATTAAAGAATTAAAGAATTAAAGAATTAAAGAATTAAAGAATTAAAGAATTAAAGAATTAAAGAATTAAAGAATTAAAGAATTAAAGAATTAAAGAATTAAAGAATTAAAGAATTAAAGAATTAAAGAATTAAAGAATTAAAGAATTAAAGAATTAAAGAATTAAAGAATTAAAGAATTAAAGAATTAAAGAATTAAAGAATTAAAGAATTGAAGAATTAAAGAATTAAAGAATTAAAGAATTAAAGAATTAAAGAATTAAAGAATTAAAGAATTACAGAATTAAAGAATTAAAGAATTACAGAATTACAGAATTAAAGAATTAACGAATTAACGAACTAACGAACTAACGAACTAACGAACTAACGAACTAACGAACTAACGAACTAATGAACTAACGAACTAACGAACTAACGAACTAACGAACTAACGAACTAACGAACTAACGAACTAACGAACTAACGAACTAACGAACTAACGAACTAACGAATTAACGAACTAACGAACTAACGAACTAACGAACTAACGAACTAACGAACTAACGAACTAACGAACTAACGAACTAACGAACTAATGAACTAAAGAACTAATGAACTAAAGAACAAAAGAACTGAGAAATAAAAACTAGTTAAATAGCTAAGGATACAATCAAATAACCAAAAAACATAAGAACTAACTAACAAAACATGTAAAAAAACTTAATAACGCAAGAACCAAAGATAGTGAAGAACTTCAGAAATAAATAACTAATCTAATACAAAGCTGAAGAATTAGAGAACAGAAAACAACAGAAGCAGTAGTGAAGTGAAGTGAAATGAAGTGAATAAGTTAACGAAATCAATCTAAAGATATTAACTGTAAAACTATGAAAATTAAGGACTAACTTACCGATAAACTAAGCATTTGAAAAAATAAGAAAAAATAATTAACATTTTAAAACACAATGTTAATTATTATAAAATGTTAAATTAAACAATGTTTTGGGATACAAAATCATACCAAAATCATTCAGGACTAAGACAGAAGCACGCTACGCACTAGAGTAAAGAGAAAGGTACTAAAAAAAATGAAGCTCGAAACAACCAATTACACAGCAAACCGGCGGCACTGCAACGCAGTTAATCTGAAGCCTGTCGCAGAACCGAAAATTAATCAAACCTCTGGCGTCTGTTTGCTTAATTCGATTCAAGCATCCGTCGAAACCACGTGTCCCCGCGTACAACTGAACCACTTCCCTTGAGCCACTCACAGGCGCAACCACGCACGATCGGCCCCATAACTAGAGCACACCGCTCTCCGGTCCAAAAACCCGTTAAACACCGTCGCCACAGCTGACCGAGCATACATCCGCTCCTTTTTGCGGATGCTGGATTCGGTTACGCGGGCGAATGGCTTCTCTTCTGTGACTGTGGCTGACCTTGGCTACGCACCGCAGCCGAACCGAAGAAGCAGCAGCTGCTGCTGCGCTCGCATCTTGGCACTACCGCCGTCTGTGGTGCGTCGCAGACGGACCAGACAGCACCAACAGCAGCAGCGACAGTACGCTGCGGTCTAATTATTTTGATCTGAGGGTTTTGATGACGCACGAGGGGGAAGGTTTTATTAGTGCGTTCCATCCCTCCGCACAGGTACTTTGCATGCGAGCTTCTGCTTCTCTCCCCCCTCGTACGTGCAATAGCTTCTGCCCGTGATTGACGGTTTGGCCCGCGTACCCGAGAGTGAATGCACACGCGCGCCGAAGGTTACCCCTCTCGTTAAATCTGGAGCCTCGGCGAGCAGCGACGTTTTATGCGCTCGCTTAAGGTTAAGTTCTGGAGCTCAAGGGAGAGATATTGAATGGATGGGTTTTGTCGGTGGCCGGTGACACAAGTGAAAGATAATTCCGTGAAGGTGTTAATTCGGGCAAAGTTATGCGATGTAATGGGTTTGTGCAATGGTCGCAAGCTCGTTTAAAGCTAGGCCCCGAGCTGGTGATGCTCGTAATGCATTCCCAGCACGAAACATTAACACCTTTACGAGCAAATCGGAAATGACATTAGGAAATGACATGGATTGAGTTTGCCGAACTAAATCCAATTTAACAAGCATCCATTCCACAAGATGACTATTCGACAATCAAATGTGGAATGCTACGTGCGTGTCCCACTGCCTGTCTAGTGACTCTAATTAAAACTTTCCTCCTGAACGTGGTTACACTGTCACCCATCATTGACAGCACCCGGGATCGAAATTCACCCACCGAAACAGACAAAACCGATGCGTAATCAGTAGCAGGATAAGCCTACATTCCTGCCCGTCGCAGCAGAAGTCAGCCGGTGTGTGATTTTCCACAAACGATGTAGCATTCTGGAACTAAAATTAGTTCTTGGGTCCAAAGTGGAGTTTCAGCCACCGTTGCATACAATGGCACTAAGCAGAAAAGCATTCCCATTGGACGTTTTTTGTTCGAAAGGCTTAAAAAGCTACTGGAAAAGGTTATAAGATACATTTTCTATGAATATTTGCATACATTTAGGGTTTTTTTTAATGAGATTTGCCTACTTTTAGGATTATTTCAATTAAACATATGCTTAAAAAGCATTTTTAAGCCTACTTCACACAAACAAACGCATAGAAACCAGCTTAAGAAGACCTAATTCTTGAGTTATTAAACCACCTTAACAAGCCTGCAACGAAGGTTTGTTCCTTCTGCTAGAACCGTCGAACATTCCCTGCTCAAATGTGAGTACGTGCTAGACAAGTTCATCGGAACGGAACGATATGCAGCACGAAATAGATTTGTTTCTTTGCCCCCCAACACCCCAAAAAACGGTCCCCTTCGCCGCAAAAACTTCTAGGGGAAAACGCATCCACGCACAATTTCCAATCCAACGACATTCGACGTCCGTTCTTCTCCTACGCCTGCTCTATTGAAGCGTTAAAATGCTGCCACCGAGACACACAAAACCGTTTTCCGACCACCCGGTCAGCCGAGGTGAAAAAAAAACAATGGATTTCAATCCTCATTGAAGGATTGTAACACCGCATCCTAATCGTACGGCACCGACATCCTCGAATCGCTCTTGCCGTCCTTGTGTACGTTGGTACACGGGAGCCTCGGCACACATACGTACGAAGGGATTTTACGGGCATTTGCGCCGGCCCGTAACCGAAAGACAGATGTCCAACTCATTTAGTGTCTGTCAATGGAACGGACGGACAGCCGGAGCGGGACAGGCACAGAACGAGGCACAGAACAACAGACCGACGTCGTTCCCATCTTGGCCGGTGTGTGCTGGTGGAGCAAAGCAGTTTCTAGCCCGGGAAGGTGTTTGCCGGAACGTGCCGGAATCGTGTCCCGCCAGTTGTGTCGTGCGCGAACAACGTACGCGCGATGCCAAATGGTGAGAGAACCCTCGTAGCGTAGGGTTCTGAAGTTTAGATCTTGGAACAAAGCGGTCTTGAAACATGTCGCACCCGATTGTTTGCATGGTTTGGTTTGGATGCTTTTGCACTGGGTTGGCAGTTTGGTGTAGTCGGGTGTTCGCCAGCCGGGAGAGCGAAGGGGGAATTGGAGCAATCAGCTCAATCGGTTGTGGGTGTGATTTTTCGTGCCAGGGAGTTTGGATTTGTGACAGAGCGTGTGGTTCTTCACTGTGATGCTTCGTTTGTATTGATGAAATTGAATGTTGAGAAAAGTTTTTAATGGATTGAATGGCTGTTTTTACGCCATTTGGGCATTTGTTTTGATATTTAGAGCTTTAGTTAAGGAGGTAGCTTTTTTACATTATTTTAAACCTCTTTCATGCAGAAGAAACCTTGAAATATTTAATTTTTAATAGCTTATCTTGTATCTAGTCCTTTATTTGAAAGAAAGTTGCACCCTTTAAAGCAGCGATGTCAAACTCATTTGACCCCTCGGGGCAAAATGCTACTGAAAATAGTAGCACGGGCCGCAGCCAAGTATTTTATGATATTATATGATCCAAAAACCAGATCTTTATCAGTTTCAACAGAGTCATAAGCCCACCTGTTTTTTTCTCTGAACACATTGATCTTGGTAGGATGCCTCATGGAAAGCTTGTGATCGTTTGTAACAGCCAATCAAAATTAATACGTGTTTGTGCTGACATCTGATTTCATCTGTTCTCTAAATGTTTTGCACAAGTAAGATGTTCTAAGCTGCATCGATACGTAAAGAGGACTTCGACCTTTCCTAAAACAATATGCCACAAGAATTAAAAGCTTGCGTTTTAAATTCCTGTTGGTTGAGTGATTTTGTTAATTTTTCCAAGTCGGTTTCGTATAGAAATTTCTTTTTTTGTCACAAAGTACTTTGATGTTCCAAAACCTCATTCCGTAAGATACTTCCGGACATTCCGGGTTCTATACATTAGTATGAGATTGAAGCTAAAATGCGAGTTGTTTCTTTACAAAAATATTCAATTCAACAAATAAATGTTGGCTCAAGCGGTCGTGGGCCACTCCGAAAGACCTCGCGGGTCACATTTGGCCCGCGGGCCACTAGTTTGACATCTCTGCTTTAAAGCATGGCACACAATCACAATCACAAATAAATGTAAGACCTTGCAAATAACCTTCCGTTAGTTATCCGGAGCTTTTGCCATTGTTGACAAAGACTACCGTGTAGGCATGGTTTTCGTTTCTTCAGGATGCTCAGTTCCTGGCTAAATCGTCAAAGCGCAATAAAAAGATAAAACATAATTTAAACACTACCTCCATCAAAGAAGAAAAGCGAGGTCAACAACTCAATAACCTCACAATGAGTGACAGAAAAAGGATTAAGATGTACTTATTTTTCTATTTTTTACATGAATAAACCCAATTACTCGCCAATTACAATTAGCCGGTCTCGTAGTATAGTCGTCAACTCGTACGAAGTAACAACATGCCCGTCATGGGTTCAATCCCCAAATAGACCGCGCCGCCATACGTAGGACTGACTATCCTGCTATGGGAGGAAATCAATCAGTCACTGAAAGCCAAGCCCACAAGTGGGTACAGGCAGGCCTTGACCGACATCGGTTGTTGAGCCAAAAGAAGAAGAAGAAACCCAATTACTAAGTGCAAAAAACAAGAGCCAGGCAGTTCAAATCTTAACGGTCAATTCGGGTGCAGCCGCGCCCTCTGTTGCCGGTGCACCGAAACAAATCTAAACGCTCGTTAGATCGCTTTAGCAGGGCCGGGCACCCAGTGTTGCCTACGTGTCTGTCGTTTTTTGAATCGAATTTACTGTACAACGGTCAGTAGACTAATTCCGAGTGCCAAAAACACACTCCACTCAAGCACACACCAAATCAAGAACAAACCCCTCACCATTAAACCACCCCATTTAAGTTTGATCTTTTATCACCCTAATTGGTGATTAGAGCAGCATGCTGCCCAAATAAAACCTCAACTATTGATTTCCGCTTCAAAGATCATTCTGCCTCCCAGTGTGGGGCCACCAACCAGCCTGCCCCCCGTCCAAAAGGGACTGGCCTTTCAATTAAATCCCCCAAGCCTTTCCCATTCGATTGTGTGTCCTTGCTCCGCGCATTCGGAAACCGTTCCGGAGCCGGATCATAAAAAGTCAACCCGCAGCAATACCCTCCCACCCGGGCGAGCTCATTCTAACTGTTACTGTTGTTGTTGTTGTTGTTTGTTGTGCCGTACCAGAACCGCGATCACCGCGCGCTGATTCTTCCCGTTCGCTTCAGGGTTGATCCACATATGACTGCGAGCGAAGGGTGGGTGGTGGGTGAGTGGTATATGATCTCATCTCAAACATTCGCTTTTTTTTAAGAGAAGAAGGCCACAAAATTGAACCACCTCCTCCAGCTTTTCGGCAGAATCTTGAGAAAGGCACACATCACCGAAAAGACACTGTTTTCGATTGTATTCTACGGCGAGAACGGGGAAAATTCGTTCAAACTACGCGCGACTAGCTACAGAGAAGGTCGCGCGTCGTGCGTGCGGGTGGGTGGCTAAAGGGGAACACTCCTCACGCCGCCTGGAAAAGGGGGAAGCGCTGCACGGGTCACACAAACAGCATCCAACACAGGCAGTGAGGGTGACCGGTATCCCATCTCCCTCGAAGCATGGGCACACGATAACTCTTAGTTTCTCTCTCTCGCTCTTTTGAGCGGGGTGTGAGATCGCGAGAAAAAAAACTCATCTCAAGACACCCCCCTTTTTCACCCGCAAAACACCGCCCCCCACCCCCACGATCCGATTGAATTAGAAGGGAAGAGAAGCTGAGATCTGATGATTGTTGTCTGCTGTGCGGGAGCATAACGTAGAGGCAAACGGGGCAAAATGAGCCTAAGGGGCAATATGGGCACCCTTTATTTAAGCATAATTTCACAGCAAGGATAACGTGTAGTCTTTGCAGTGTTCTATGAACACCATGTAAGTTTTATAACCCGTAATTTAGAATAATAATAATAATAATAATAATAATAATAACAATAAGAAGAAGAAAAAGAAGAAGAAGAAGAAGAAGAAGAAGAAGAAGAAGAAAGAAGAAAAGAAAAGCATGTATGTTTTACCACTTCGAAAATAAGTTTTAAGTAATGTCACATGGATGCGTGGAAATTGAACAAGGCATATTTTGAAAGCCAAATGAATGCGTACTTTTATTAATATAACAAATATTATGAAAATGCTTCACGTGGGGCAAAATGGGCAGTCATCCTTGGGGCAAAACGGGCAGTCATGCTTTTGGCACTTGGTGAGGCTATGGTGTTGTATTTGTTCACACAATAACGTTAACAGACACAGCTTCAAAAGATTCTATTTAGTAGATTGAAACGTGTATTTTTATTTTAATCATACATTTCTGCAAAAAATTGAAGGGCTTTCATGAACAGCAAAACACAAAATAGGAAAAGAATACATTTCACGAAACGTGCGCAAAAGCTTTGACCTTTACCTAAGCGCTATTGTTGTGTCCCACATTGCACCAGTCTTTTGACGATTCACGTTTTGTTTACATATGCCAATTTTGCCCCAGGGCTATGCCCATTTTGCCCCGCGTGTCAAAATAGCATCACGTGAAACATCATCTCTTATTTTACACCTTTTTTCATATGTGCACGTTATTTCAGGCTATAGGTCGCTTTAGACCTTGCATGAAATTGAACGTGAAATTTTGGTTTTTTTTTTTTGCTATATTTCATTGAATATGAAACATAATGTCGCTTAACGTACATCAAAACAAAGGATATTCAATTCCCCGACTATTTAAACTGAAAAACATTTAGGAATAATGAATTGAATGCATTTCCTTGTGATTCCCCGTTGACCATTATTTTTTCACCGAGAACAAAGCGGAGGAAATGCATTTAATTTATTTATTCAATATCCTTTCTTTTGGTGTCCGATAAGCCGTATTCTGATTAATATTTAATGAAATGTGTCAGAAAAACTTAAAATTTCACGATCAATTCCAATGGAGCTGTAACGCGAGCTTATGTTGGTATTTTTCATTTTTACTTTCATTTTCATAAATTTCCATGAATGAAAAACGTTGCAATTTTAATCATTAGATCAATTAGATCAATATGACATATAATGTGATAATAATTGTGTTTTGTGTAAAAAATCCAAGCAATAATCGTTAATCTGCTTAACATGCCCATTTAGCCCCGCTTTCCCCCTACCTCCGGCGCGTGTGTGTGAGCGGGACGGTGTACGTCTAGTTGGTAGCATACGAGCGCTGCGCTCGATCTTGCGAGCGGATGCGGGCTTGAATGAATCAGTATGTGTTGACGGTTGCACGCGATCAGCACGTTTGTGGTTCTGTGTCGCAGAGCTCGCATGGGTCGCAGCGGGGTCGCTGCGAGTAGTAGTAGTACCTTCGTTCTACTGTAGTGTAGTGTACTAGTGTGTCTTGTGTCCATCAAACCAGTGTTTCGATCGATTGATTCTATCCTTTTCCCCCCCTATCTTTCCCTCGCGTAACACGCTCTCTGTGTTTGCGCTGCGTTTGTGTGTGAATAGTGATTAGAAAGAAGGTGCGAATAAGATCCCAATTATAATGTTCTAGCACGGGTGGCCCCCCAAGCGGGGGAAGAGGGCCTTGAAGATCGTGCGAATCAGACAGAAACAAATGAAAAACGGTGTGACTTCTGGTGTTAATTATTTCTTAATCAAGAACCGTGCCGCACGAGCAAAAACCACCTCCGAAGGTGATGCATGTATCACCACCCTCTCTCCTCTCTTTCTCTCTCCTGGTGCTCCCTCCCTTCACAAACCGTTTGAGATCCGTTTGCTTAAACATCGAACAATGCTCGAAAGGCCACAACAACAGCACGGCGCGCTAGGCAAGCAGAAAAAAAAACCAAGCCGTCCAGACATCAACACACAATCGGCGGGGCCCCAACAACAACGACAACAAAAAGCGTTCTCTCTTTCTCACGTTTCTCGGTGCTTGACATTTACCCAGATCGGTTTGGTGCTATGCTGCTGCTGCTGTGTGTGTGTGCCCCTGTGCTTCTGACTTACTATTTCTCGATCGCCCTCCAAAGCACAACCTCTTCCCCGGCGGCCCCGGCACATTGATCACATTGAGTTTTGCAATTGAGCGAGGAGGAGGAGGGGGGGGGGGGTAGGCGTCCGCCCGCAAAAACCGAACGCTCCGAATATTGGGTCGTGCGCGGTGTGGTCACAAATTAGAGCGAACCACCCTTGCCACCCTCTCCCGCCCATGCACCAGGATCGATACAAAAAAACATCAAAGACGTAATATTCTGCCCAGCCCAAAACATAAGGAGGCCCTGCCCAAAAAGGCACCCGCTGCCTCTAGTGTGTGTGTGTGTGTGTGTGAGAGTGTGTGTGGATGCAGTGCAGGCTCCCTTCTTTTAATGTGGGTGTGTCGGTGGTGTGCATTAATCATACCGCACCGATGCTGCTCCGGTTGCTGCTAGCAACACCACCACCAAGTCTCAAGGGTCAAGCGGAGCGCAAATCGTCATCGAACAGTCGCGCGGCGTTCGTCGCTTCTCGCGTCATTGAAGTCTTTCGTAGTGAACGTATCTAGCGCGCGCACAGAGCGCTTGCGAGAGGGAGAGTGCGATCGAGCGAGCGAGTGAGCGACGGTTCAACGGCGTTGTGTCCCGCGGACGACGCTACTGCCACGGGTCTGCCTGAGTCAGAGGTCTCCCGCGGCACGGATTCGTTCTTCGACGTTCGCCCGCGGACGACGGGTGTTGTGTTTGTGCCCGCAGTGTGTTTGCAGCAGGAGAGCAAGAAGAAGCAGCAACAACAAAAAGTAAAAGTTGTTTGCGCACATGCAAAGTTAGATAATAGCAATCATCTTTCGTTACATCTTCCTGTAACATCTTCCAGCGACTAGCGGCGCGGGCGCGCACGTGTGTGTGTGTAGATGTGAGTGGTGCGTGTGTGTTTGTTTCTTGCGTGGGCCAGCCCAGCAGGAGAGCAGCGACTCTTATGCGATAATAAGTGGCCTTTCCCGTTTGGACTGCTTGTTTGCATGTCGGCCGCTCTTTCGCCGAGTGTGACTAGTTTTTTGCATGTGCAGAATCCCACTGGACAGTGTTATAGTGAAGTCTGGCAGATACGCTAACCGTATGCAAATAAACAAAAAAACAACCCTGCGTGCCACAACATAAACGATCCCCCGGACGCATGGATTCAAAATCTAAAGGCCGGGCTACATTGATCGTACTCGCAAGCGTAATTTTGATTTTCACTAGCGCATCTGGCGGCGACTGGTGGAAGCTTTTTTTGGTCATCGAGGGAATGGTCATGCCGGATCTCAAATTTAAGTTGTTTTTTCATCGTTTTTTATGCGAAAACGGCTGAAATACTTCCACAATATGTTTGTCTATCAATTGCATAGCTTTTCCAGTCCAGTTTAAGTAAAAAAAATGGAAAAATAACATATTTTCTGAAGCGGCCCAAATTGTTTGGAAAAATGCTTCGGTCAGCCGCCGCCAGGTGCGCCAGTGAAAATCAAAATTACACCAGAGAGTACGATCAATGTAGCCCGGCCTTAACGTTTGAAAACCTTTTGTGCGGCGCCTCGTTTCTCTCTTCTGTTTTTTTTTTTCTTGTTTGTGTGTGGCATCGTTTCTCAAAGTGTCATCTCGCGCATAAAAATTATAACTTTATCACCGTTTCTTTCCCTCTCGCCTTCTATCACAGGCCACGATGTTTCTCCGGCGGGTCGATTCGGTAGTGTTGCTGATATTTGGGTGTCTACTAATTATAGGTAAGCCTGCAGGAGCTGGGCGTTACATAACAACACCCCTTTTCTGTGCTGTGTGCTCTTGTGTTGGGACGCTGCTGTGTTTTTGTGTGTTGTGTTGGGGATTAACTTCACTTAAGGAAGTGTGCAAATGTCGCACGATGGTGCGAACCAAACACTCGTGTGTGTGTGTGTGTGTGTGTGTGTGTGTGCCTGTTGCCCATCTGCCCATTTTGCGCAGGGGCGCACACACTTTGGTTACTTCATCTTTCTTCCCCACCAGAAGGACGTTTCCAAGGCGGGCGCTCGTGCTGGTTTACGAATCCGTTACGATGCGGCGCTTCCAAATCCGCGTGATTTATGTTTTATGGGTCCTTCCCTGGCTCCCTCTCCCTCTCTCTCTCCCTCTACTGCAATTTGAAACAAAAGCGCGCCTTGGCCGGTCTTGGCCTTGCCCATCGGTTCGGCAATTTCCTTGACTTGGTGTTTGATTTACGCGCGCCGGGCGATGGCGGCGTTTTTTTTTTTTGCTCAATGCAGGGGTGAGAAATCAACAATCTTTAAAGACTTTGAATTGTTTGTAAATGTAATTGAACTTTTTTTCAATTTATTTTATGTATGAGACTAATTTTTACAACTTATGTAATATACCAATGAAACTAATTATAAGTAAATATTTAAATTGTGGAAACATTTTACACCGTTTTCGAGCCCAAATAAACAATGTTGTGCTGCTTTTGAGCATTCTTCAACTGTGAGTAAACATTAAACGGCCAAATGAAATACTGGTACCTATCTGAACTTCGTTCAATCGTAACTAATCGTTAATTCGTTTGCTGCATGGATGATTGCTTTTTGTGTGTTTGCCAATAATTTACCTCGATACCATCAATAATTTATCGTTGACTTTTCAATAAGTACAAAATCAATAATATTCAAGCTCCAAATAATCCAATTGCAACAACATAAACAGCAAAGAAACGAACCAAACGCAAACGTAATGCAAACGTACGTTAATGTTTGGGACAGCAAATGTTTAGTTGCGATTGAACAATGTTTAGAAATGGTGTAAGTAAAAATTTTAATTTTTGGATATATCACACATATTTTAGATTAGCTTACAGGCAATGCGTTTTGACGCATTTGAATATATAAAATAAAATATTTAGTGGCAGCTATGACACTTTATTTTAAGCTGTCTGTTCAATTTTGTTTCGTGATTTCGGGTTTCGGGAAAGCAGTCAAGCAACTCAAATAACATAAATTCAGGATATTTTTTGCAATTAATTGAGCTTTCATTAATTAAATTATGTAAATTTTATCAGTTTTCAGTTTACGATTATCACAATTAAAAGATTTGCTAACTTCCAAACAAATATTTGACAAAGTTCAAAATAAAATTTGTTTACAACCATAGAAGTCAACACCAAATAACATTTTATCAATTGCTCTCCCCTGGCAAAATCACATTGAAAGCTTGTTTGGTCCATCTCTTGCCAGTCTTTGTTTTCTGTTCGTCATTTTATATTTTTTATATCACCCCACGCTGCATGCGCGCTCTCAAATCGCTAATAGATGGGCTGATAGGCTCGTTTCAGAGGCTCCCAAATTTAGCCTCCCTTTGCCGCCTTTGCATACTTAATCGCTGGCCCGTAATGCTATGCAATTAAAATATTAATATACACACACCGAACGGTCTGATTTCAAGCCCCTAACCAACGGAGGGGCTAATTTTGAACGACTAACGCTTCTTTCCTTTGGAGGGATTGTTAGGGTGGATTTCAGAAACCCGACACCAAAAAGCGATTAATTAGACGGTTTCACTCTCAAATTAATTTATAATTATTGATCTTAAGAAGAAGAAAAAAGACCCCACAGCTACCCCTTTGGCCAATCGCAGCCGGCAAGCGTTTAGTACCATTAAATTGAATTTACGATCGTCGTGTTTTCTTCCCACCTGCAAGAGCCCCCCCTCCTACGCACAGCAAAGCAGAACCGAAAATAACTCTATTAATTTTATCTCTCCCGGTCCGGCCGTCTCGTTATCGTTCAGATGGGCACGAGGAAAAAAATCGCACCAAGCGTGGTCGGAACGTGCGGACATCGAACGCACCGCAGACGAACGCCGGGTCCGAGCCGAGCCAAGATCTCGATTCGAGCAGCAGCAGCAACAGCAATCAGCAGGATGTGCCCGTCATACCGCCCGGCTTTCTGAGCCCTTCCGTGCAGGAGTATCTCGAGCTGGGCAAATCCATTCCAGGTAAGTCGTGGCTCATTTAAATGCTAATTTGCCGCCGACAGTTGGTCGCTTCTCGCTTCGGAACCTTGAGTTGCGTTTGATTGATGTATCTTTTGGCAGCCGGTATAAACAAGCACCCAAAGCATCCCAAAAAGCACACACTATTGTGGCTGGTTCTGGTTTGTTTAAGGATGTCCGTTTTGTGGGTCGATTGTTTGCGCATGTTACTTTTTCAGCTGATAATTTTTCATTATTCTCACTGTTTCGCTCCAACAAAGTTCTATGGCGCCATTACTCGAAGGCCACCAGCTTTAAGTACCTTTTGTTTTTTTTTTGTTTTGCTCTTCCTGCAACAGGCCGGCCAGGAACTGACTACCCAATACTGGCCAGCATACCGTACACGAACTTCTACTGCGACGAGCAAGAATATCCGGGCTTCTTCGCCGATATGGACACGAGATGCCAAGGTAAGGCAGCGCTGCCAAAAGCCAATCGGCCACACTCAGCGCTCAGCACGCACTAATGTTCCCTCTTAAACACTCTTCACACGCTACCGAAACAAGGATGGCATTATTGCGACATCGATGGACGGCAGGCGACGTTTCTCTGCCCCAACGGCACGCAGTTTTCGCAAGCGGTGTTCGTGTGCGACTGGTGGTTTAACGTGCGCTGTGATCTTTCGCCCCGGCTGTACTCGATCAATGCCCGGCTGTACCAGCGGCCCAAGTTCAATCCGACGCAACCGCACCGAGTCATCACCCGCCAGCTGGTGGACGAGATTTTTAATGTGTAGAAAGAAGAGGTAGCGGTAGAGCGGGGACGAGGGAGAGCGGACTCGTTCCTCTTTCCGACGTGTTAAAATATCATCACTATTTATTTTTTAGTTGGCCCGTAGTGTTGTAAGAGACGAGCGCGTGCGCGCGCTCTAATGTGACTCCGTTGCGAAGTTGTTTCGTTTGAAGTGGTTTGATTTACCAGCTCATCAATTCCCACTAGCCAGCTAGACTACACACACACACGCAGACAATTATACACATACACACACATACACATACAAGATTCTATACTTTTGTTACCAAATCGGATAAACCACGCAATCCTTGCCGACAATGATGATCTTTTGTAAATGTTTTGCCTTAATTGACTCCATACCTTCCTACGTACCGAGAAGATGCTACCTTGCTAGAAGAAGCTAAGGCATTATCCGTAACACGGTTGTATTATTGTGTAAAGTAAATGTGTAAAGTGTAATAAAGTATGTAAATATAAATTTACCACCAACGCGATGACTGCTTTCAATTGCCTTTGAAGAGAGAAATGATTAAATGGAAGTTAAAAGTGCGAATGAGGTTCGTTTGCTGATGAGAACAATTATTTTTATACGCCAATTAGCGCCCCCGCTACGGGGCATGCTAAACAGTGTTATGGTAAGCGATTGGATTGATACAGCACAGAATGTAAGATCGAATCTCGTTTGGAATCGTGTCTACTTCCAGTTCTACTTAGCGAAGTGTTTTGATGTCACCCTATATGAGCAACTGAACCATTCGGCTAACCATTGTGTGCGAAAAAGTAGATAAGTTTATTCAACAACATTTACTACTCAACAAAAAAATAATTAGTCAATAGATATATTTATCAAAATACTACAAAATATATAAATATAATAAAATGAAAAACTAAATTAGAGAAAATAGATTATAGTAGACATGCTTAACCATACATTACATTACTTGTGCTTTCGTTTTTTACTTCTAACCCTTTTACTAATACTTTAATTTTTGCAAAGCACTTCAGTTAATTTTTTATGACATTTTTTAAATGACAAAGTGACAAAATATCACACTTTCCTCCTCAAATGAAATGTGTTGGATCTAAAAGACGCATTTAACTAAATTATTCCAAATAAATCATAAAACATTCCTTCAGGGAAGCCGTTAAACAGCAATTGGAGTCTTTACTGTAAGCTCTTGTTAATAATTCCACATGCTAAAATACGAACAATATTCAATCCAACTGAGTCTATACTGAAAGTAATTTGCATTAATTAATACTAGCGGATAATTATCGAGCATTTTGTGGAAGATTTCTATTTTAATTGCAACTTTTTCCCCATTTTAATAGGTAAACTAATTATTCAAAATGAAACTCTCAATATCTGTTCTACTAACACACACAAAATCTCGTCCAGGATAGGTCAACCGAACAAAAAATAGATCACTAGGTAAGTTTAGAAAGGTAAAACGAGACCATCGTCAGCCCTTTGACAAGAACAATACGATACAAATCGGATAAGGAAAGTCCAATTTAAATCATCATCACGGGGCTCAACCGTTAATTCCCCCTTTTGAACCCTTCCCAAAAGCTAATGACAGTTACACTCTGTCAAAACAAGTACCCCCCAATCTCTCCATTACTTATCAGCTTAGATTTGTCCCAAAAACACATACACACATAAACACAGAGAGTTTGGGGATTTTCCTCTTCCACTTTCTAACACCTCACACTTCGTTAAAAAGCCCACTTCCCGCTTCTGTTGCGCATTCCCATAACCTCATTCGCAGAACAAACAAAACGCCCGGACTTCCCGCGCGCACGTGTGTCCAAAGCAACCGACAAAAAAGGAGGTTAATTTCCGGACGCTTGAAGTTCTCTCTTGTGCCACATACGAGATATGTTCTGCGGCACATTAAGTCACCATTATTTTGCAACCGTATTGAAACGTTTAAAAAATGTAAGGCGACAAAGAAAGAAGAAAAAACCCTCCTGAGATCGGTTTGCAGAAAGCTTTCGCCACCAGACGGACGCTTTTTTAAACGGCGCACAAATCAAACGTGCAACCACAAAAAGCTTCCCGTTACTCTTTTTTGCTCTTGCCTTAAGAAACGTGCTGCCGCGCGGCCGGCGAAAAGATGCTCCGGAACGGTTTGCCAACGCTCCGGGGTTGCTTTCGGTGTGCCTTTGTTTGGTAGCAACCGAGCGAAAGCTTTGCCGGAGCGAGCTTTTTCTCGCGCGTCTGCGTTTGTGTGGGGGAAAAACTGCCCCAGCAAGCAGAAAGAGAAGGTTTCTGGGAGAGTGATCGCCACCGAGCGCAGCCACCAAACAAAACCCGAACATACGGCGGAGGAAACACGCTGTGGAAAACGCGGCCTCTCGGACGGGCGTTCGGACAGTACACGCCAGCGAGCGAGCGACCGAGCGCCACCAGGTTCAGTACGCCAGCGACCGTGCTCCCGTACAGTTTGGTGTGGTGGTGTCAGTGGTCAGGATCGGGTTTTTGCGGTAAACGATCGCCACCGTCCGGCGGGCGGTTTTGTGTGTTTGCATTTTATTGTTTTGCAGTTCCATTCGCGCGCGCGTGCGCACTCCCGCGCATCACCGATTCGTACAACAGCAGTTAAATCGTTCCTTGTAGTGCACGCGTTTGCACTCCGTAATTGCAAACCCGCGTTCATATCGACAGATAGACAGATAGTGTTTCAATTAACTAATAAAAAAAAGCCTACCGTGTGTCGTAACCAGGTTCGTCGCTCGTCCACTTCGTCCTGTTCTTTTGCACCGGGGCGCGTGTGTGTGCCAGTGTGCGCATGTTATGCGATCGCACTGTGCACATCCTTCCCACCCGCGTGGTGCATCAGCAGTGCTTTCGGTTCGGTTCGGTTGGTGAATTGCGGGCGACACCGATGCGGACCCCGTTCGTAACGGTAAGGTGCAGCTGATCTGCATCAGCTGTAGCGAATCGTGTGGAGTGTCTAGTGTCCGCGTGTGTGTGTGTGTGTGTGTCTGTGGATGTACCTGCACTGTTTGAGTGGTTTGAAAGTTGCATTTCCAGAGTGATTCAACTGATACGATAACGACACTTTCACTCTTCCTACACACATACAACCCGTGCATATATAACATGTGCCAGTGGAAAACGAATCGCTTTGGTGCAGGTAACTTGAAAAGTGAATAAAAACGAAAAGAGGAAGAAAAAGAAGAAGAAGCAAACACATTCACTTGCACAGCATCACTCCACGGCACACGTAACCCAGCCGTGTGTGCTCCAGTTCCGGTTCTAGTGCGGTAATGATACGCCGCGCCGTTCTAAGCAAAATGAACGCAAGACATCAACGATGGCTGAGGCAACGAACGCTGCTGCCACTGTTCATGGTCACAGGTAAGGGTTGTTTTCGCAGCGAGCAACGAGGAGGGGGTAATTTTTGCGGCTTTGCCATTCTGCGTGTGCGTGTGTCTGTGTGTGTGTGTGCGTATGAATCTGTGCACTCCGGTATGCGGAGCGCCCGGGCCCAAGAGTGTCATGTTGTTGCTGTGGCGTAATAAAATGCAGCTCGCACAGTTCCTGCTTCGCACAAGTTCGAGCTGCATTTGAATTTTTCGAAGGGCTACCAGAGCGCGCTGCGCCACTTGAAATGGACCTTTTCTTCTGGCTGGCCGTGCAGCTGCTGCTGCCGCTACTGCTGCCGCTCGTTTGTGTGCTGCAGGTGCGATCGTTCGGCAGGGTGGTGGGTGCGAGCGCGGTGGTGGTGGTGCACCCGGGTCCGTACTGAATTGAAAATAGTTTGTCATTACTGGAGTCGTGCGGGACTTGGTGGTTGGCGTTTGAGGTCTTTTCAGACAAAAAAAAAGAGCACAACCACTTCCTTCGCCTCGTTATAATCGAGCTGTTAGCTGGGCGATTATTGAAGGAAGGGACCCATTTACTACCCGCACAGTTTAAACTACATCCTTGTTTGTCGCCGGTGCTGAGTTTTGTTTGCTTTTCTTCCGAGCGGGGTTGCCGTAATAAGCTGTTGCAGTTTGCTGTTCGTAAACGATCGAATTGCCTGGCAAGTGCAAAGCCGATGGGACAACAAAAGGAAGGCCTAATTTGAAATGTAATGACCTCCCTATTTTTCATACCAGACCACAAAAGGGAATAGTTGCAACAAAAGTTAGAGATTTTTCAGTAAAATTGTACATGAAAATCTAGTATAATCTATTTGATTATTCAGAATAAAAATGCAATTGAATTAACAATCAACTAACTTACAATAATAAAAGTAGAGAACATGAATTGCACAATTTTATAGTGCTGTGTATAGTGTCTTACAGGAAACTCGCTAGCACATTCCACCCAAAGATTAAGCCATAAGAAACGAACCTGCTCAAGTCCTTCGATTTGTGAAAGTTTTGATTTGTACACGATCTATTGACATTCTGGATTAAAAAATCAAAAGATTTAATCTAATTATATAAAAAAATAAGTAACGAACCTTTTCCAGTCTTTTGATATTATAAAATGTTTGTTTTTTTTTTTAACATGATATCTTCTCATTTGTGATGTATACATCAAAAGACTCAATCCAATACTCGGCCATAAGCAACGAACCCCTTCAAATCATTTGATTTAAAAGTGATCTTAAAGATCTATTATCATCATGGATTAACAAATGTATTGATTTATTACAATACTAAGCAACGTACTCCTTCTTAGCTTTTGGCAAATTTAGCAGTGTTTGGTTTTGGTATGCTCTCTTCTCAGTATTCATGTACACATCAAATGATTTAATCTTATTTGATGCAACAAGTAACAAACCCCCTCAATTAGTTTGATTGTTTCACTCTTAACGTGTTGATTTTAACACAATCTCTTCTCATGATGAATTAACAAATCGAAAGATTTAATCCAATGCTGAGCAACAAACAACGAACTCCTTTCATGACTTAGGCATATTTGAAAGTTTTTGTTTTAACACGTTCTATTCGCAGTATTGATTTACACATCAAGTGTTGTAATCCAATTTTAAGCAACAAGCAACGAACCCCCTCAAGTCTTCCTTTTTTTTATTCAAAGAATGTGTTTTAACACGATCTTCTCTTAGTATGTAGATTAGCACATCATATAAAATTATTTCAATTTGAAGCAACAAGCAACGAACCCCCCGCTCATAAGTCATTCGATAAAACGAATCAGTCATTCCAACCCGCCGCAACCGTCTCACCCGCCTTCCAGATCTAGAACAAAGCAATCATGCCCTGACCCAATGCTTACGGTGAGCATAATGCAACCGACCATCGGCACACAACATGCACGACGCGCTGCCCCAGGAAAAGAAAGCCATAAATCAAGAGAATGTGGCGCTGAAGAAGGCGGAGAGCGGGCGGGCTCGCACACGCTCGATGCTGCGATGCCGTTTTGCTTCACTCGATCGCTTCACTTTTTTGTTGTTGTTTTTACGATCGCCTTCGAACGATTCGGTGTACCCCGTAAATGTCAGGCACCATCAGGTGATTTCGGGTGCCCGGTGTGGGTGCTGCGCTCTTATGCTGCTGCGGGTGAATGTGTAACGCAACGTTAATGCTAACGCAAACACCTCCGCATACTGCTGTGTGCGCCCCTCCTCCTCTCGTGCCGATCGGAAAACCCGGACACACGATCGTGCGGGCCCATACACCACACACATGCAGCATGCCAGGGCATAACGGGGGCTGCTGCTGAAGAAATAACACAGCCACTGTGAAACAAACAAACATAGTAGTGTACAGTAAGCGCACAGCAGCATAAGAAAAAGCCGATCTCATACACACACACACACTGTTTTGCATCGTGCTCTTGGCTGGCTGGCTGGCTGGCTGGCTGCTCTAGGCTCTAAGCTTCCCCAACCAGATAGGTTACCCGTCTGCAAACCCCCAGAGGCCTTTTACGCTCGGTCGGTGCACGGTACACTGATCCGCAATGAAACTGAAACAACAACGGCAGCAAAAAAAAATGCAAAAGAAAAAAACGGGGAAAAATTGGAGTGTGAAATAACGAGCCTTGCAATATTGGTGGTGCCCCAGCACCGTGGTGGCCCACCAAGAAATAACCGGAGGGTTTCGGTGAAGCACAATGTGAGGAAAACAGATAAACATCTCACGTCTGCCACGGCACTTTAATTCCAAAAGCCACACGGAATCGCGGAAAAGTTCGAAGTGCGTGCGCGTTCGACTCTCCACACACACACACATACACAGACACGGATTGGGTAGTAGTGCAAACAGTGCAAGAGGATGGGAAGCAGGCAAAAAGCGTGTGTAAACGCACGAAGCAAATAAGAAAAAAAAACATACACATCTCACATCATCTTCCCGCAGCACGGCGTGCAGCACTGTGTCACGTAAGAGAGCGTGTGTATGAGATGCTTTGGGGCACACTATTTGCCACCCTCCTCCTCCCGCCATTCGTGGGTGCATATACATTTTTTGGATGGATGGTGTGAGATAATGAGGAAATACACAAACGCACCAGAAAAGTTCGCCCAAACTGTGGAATTATCTGACTGATATGGGACAGGGAATTGAAGCTTAGAAGCGCGGAAGCAGGCACAATGCAATTTTGGGGGCTCTGGGGCAGTCGCTTCCTTCCGAGTGTGTGTGTGTGGTTAGAAAAGGCGGCTGCTTTTTGCGAATGGAAGGTAAAATGACAAATAAAAAACAGAGGGAGCGATGGAATAGGAGAAGGAAATGACGAACCGCCGGCAGGGTGTAGTAGCAGAGATAATGGATAATGGGGGGTAGTAGTCGCGCCGGCAGCTATAAATAGTGCCGCTCTTCTGGGTTGTAGTAATTGGCCGTAATTTAATTGGCGGAATGTCACTTTAAAAGTGAATTTAAAACGAGATGCGCTGCACTGTTTTGTTCCGTACGTTTATCTAGAGCAGAAGAAGCAGTAGGAGGCTAATTAGTAATGTTGCTTGTAGATGCATTATTTTGAGATCGTTTAATCGGATATGATCTTCACTTGTATGGCTCGATTGTTTCGTATCATTCCCGTAGCGATCGAGAAACAGGGTTTTCCAGGGGTTCTCATAGTTGTGGGACACTTTCTTGACTCTTTCCAATAGGAAATGTACTTCATATGCTGGAAATTGGACTCTATGGCATCCGTTTTGGACAAACTCATTCGAAATTCCTATTAGATCTGCCCAGCAAAGGGTGCTACATTACATTAAGTTCATTTCAAGTAAGAAAGAGTCAATAAAGTGTCCCACAGCTATGAGTACTCCTGGAAAACCCCTGTAATGCTTCACGTGTCAAATTTGAGACAACATTTAAATGAAAAAAAAACTGCTTTGATGCACAAATAAATCATGCTAATGTACGCGTATGCATTTTCCCCATTATTCAACTCTGCCAGGCCATGGAAAATGGAAGCAAGAAATTTGGGGTTTTTTTTTCTGGTGAAGGTGTTATTTGCATATTAGCCCCCGCCGTCTTACTGTTTTAAGCTGTCCATCATGCAAACAAAAAAGTCGTGTTAGATGACGGCGATTAGCTAATTTATGCACGAGGCGGTTGCAGATGTAACACGATCTGTGCACGCGACCCCTGTGCACTGCATAATCTAGCGTTGGCAGAATGGTTTCTGAATTTAATGGCGTGTATTGTACAATATGACACAGTGATGTGTTGTTTGCGCTGTTTTTTTTATGAATAAATTTAACGGCTTTTTGCTCCAAAATCAATAAAAAAAGCTGTTGGTTTGGATACCTTGAAGAAGAATTGAGAAGCGTCCATTCGCGATCTAAGCGATCTTCCCTCTTCATCTCCCCCTGTCATGTCATTTTTGCAAAACCTTTTCCTCTTTTGCCGCTTATTTATTCCTCCCCATACCACAAAAAAAAAACACAATATTTTGCTAAACCTTTCAATACTTCCATTATTCCCTCTCGTTCGCAAGCAAAAGTACGTCACGCGTGACCGCTGTATCTCGCGTAAACGATCAGTAGCCACCACCACCAGCGATAAACTTTTGCATATCAAGGCAGTAAAAAATTTGGCACGAGCAAAACGGGAAGTAAAGAAAGGTTTCTGCAGCCCAGCGCAGATTTGGTTCACGGGTCGCGGGACTCGACGTGAAAAGGCTTAATGAAATTTCTAGAAAGAAAACGTTGAAAGAAGAAAACTAAAACCCAACCCAACCGGAAAACTAAACCAACAAAAAACCACCCTAAAGTCAATAAAGATAAGATCGCAACAGCAGCGCCAAAAAAAAACAAGCCACTGGCCGATGCAAACTAGAAAATACGTCTTCCCGAGTCTCGATCGGAGGTGTTAGCGCCAAATTCAACAAAAAAAAACAAACACACACAGCACAGGAAGGATCATCCCCGTTGGGGATGGGTTTTATGTCGGATTTCCTTTCGGACATATACAAGAGGGGGGTTTCTCGCTTGTTGCCGGACAGCAAAATATGTTCTTCCCGCATTGGTGGCGCGTTTGTTAGTTTGTTGGGGTGGCGTGGTGGGTGATTTTTAGAAGACCAGCAATTATCCCGCTTTTTTCACGGTGGCACAATCAGTTGCATTCCTCGCCCCGTTAAGCCTAATCTCACTGTTGGGGTCAATTTTTGCATATATATTCCGCCCGTCGCTTTTTGGGGGATGGTTTTATATTTCACCCTTAATTCCACTCCCGAAAAAAAAACTGCTGCTGCATTCTTTAGGTCAAGATATAGGTTGTGTCTTAGCAATTATAAGATTTTATTCACCTTCCCGGCCAGCAAGCCACACGGTGTGACTTTCTCCGGAAGGCCATTCTCCCTTGCGGGTATAGACCGGCCTGGCGGGGCCTGGCCTGGCGAAAACCGGCCCGTTCTCCCGCAGCAGCAACAATGAAGGGCAGCAGCAGCAGGCAAACTGGGGAGGGAAAACGATTAAAGGGGCCGGTGCTGGCAAGAAAAGTTAGTTCCGCATTCGACCGAAAAACAGGTTTGATCGTTTTGTTGTTTCGTCGTCGAGCACGGTTCGTCCGGCTTCCATTCTCATTCCTCCTTTGGGTGGCGTTTTCCAATTCCCTTCGCCCGCCTCCCCTCCCTTTCCGTCTAGGGAAGAAAGGCAATATCAAAAGTGTAAAGAAAAGGCCCCCCCCACACATCACAGCCCCGACTTACTATCAAAATGGATTGTGTGTGTGTGTTTGCAAGATCAGAGTAGAAAGTAGAGCGACAATGTGTCAGCCTTCTGCTGGGGCCGGATTGATGACGTTTTTGAATGAAATGGTCGGTCGTTTAAGTTCATTTTTTGTGGTTGATGCCGATTGCAACCGTTTTGTAGCGACGATCGTCCGAGCGTTCATTTGTATTCCCCGGTGTCGCGCTGCTGCTGTAGTTGTTTGACCAAACGCTTCCCTCTCCTTTGCCCGCGTCTCGCTTAGGCAAACTCAATCATCTTTCGAATCGCAGGTTTGGTGTCAAATGTAAATCCATCAAAAAAGAGGGAAAGTTTTTTCGCGCACCCGACCCCCGAGCGCGATCGCGTGTCAATCCACCGTTTGATCGCTTTTTCTTCTCCCGCATTTGAGCGCTACAAATTATGCTCGCGCGATTGACATCCGAATTGACACACGCATTAGGAAAAGGAACAAACAACTTTCCTTCACCTGTCCCCCGTTTTTTGTACGCATTGAGAGAGTCCCCCCCTTTGGGATTGTGTGTTGTGTTCTTTCATTTTCCAAACCTCCGGCGCGATTGCAAGCATTTTGTTCTCCGGTTGGCGGTTGCGCATCGCATGCGAACTTGAGCTCACTTGCCTGCTGTACTTGCCGCCCCCCCTGATGACCCAGTTTGATTCCACCCATTCGCCATCCCGCGCCAAAAAAGCGGTGACCAATTGCGGTTTGATTGCAGCAGCAAGTGCGCTGCCCTTGCCTTGTTTGATATGGAGTGCCGCTCTGTGTTTTTTTGTTGCCTCCCTGTTGACCGACCGCAAGGTCAGTCTGAGAAATGGAAAGAGTGTAGAAAGAGAGAGAATGAGCGATGAAGAGTTTGAAAAACAGGGTGGAAGCTTTCCGATCAGCTGTGCGTGAGATGCGTGAGCTGGTCGCGAAGCCGCGGTTGCGCAGGTGAGAACCGGCGAAGGTTCGCCGTCTGCTCATTACACATTAATCAAGATGAAGTGTGTGTGTGAGTGTGTGTCTGTGATGAAAGGGTTGATTTATCGAACTGCTATTAGGGGCGGAGTTCGGGAAAAGGGGTGTTGAAAAATCCGATACATTCGACCGGGGTTGGTTGATGATTTTGATCGAAATACACATCATTTTAAGCTGACATTAATTAGGTTTCGTCGAACAGAGTGGTTAAATAGATCAGCAGCAGAATGGATGGACAGGAAAAAAAGAGAAAATCGTCAAAGTTAATATATTTCACACCAATCCAGATCCACTTCCTATCCATTCTCAAAATAAGTGAGATGTCAACCATTCCTTACTTTTTTAGCATTTTTTGTAGCAAAAGTTTTAAAAAATGTTTTTTAAAGCTTAAAAACACGTAAAAAGTTAAGAGTAGTCTTACAGAAACATCAAAATTTTGCTCTAAAATGGATAACAGAAACAGACGGAAACAAGTTTGAGTTCGATTAGAGACACGATAAAAGACTAAAGCTCGAAGACAGATTTCATTTTAACTTCCACACTAACTACTGAATGATTGATGACCGTTGTACCATTAATGCCCTTTTTTATGTTGAAAGCAATAGAAAGGGAAAAACTACTTTTCCACGACTTTTCAACAGATTAAAAAAAAAAACAACCCTTTTTTGGTACAGTTGGTCGCATAAATCAAAAGCCATTTATAGAAATCGAATCGACAGAAGCAGCAATTGGAAGTGCCTTAATGTGATGTATAAATTAAACACTTCGTGTTTCTTCAAATTAGATTCGATTGGTAAAAAAACAAGAAATCAAGATAGCCTTGTATTAAATTAGTTTCACCGGCTTTGTGGTCGATTTGGCACAGGAACTGTTTTTTACTTGTTTAATTATATTTTTTAATTAGCCATGACGTTTTCTACCAATAAAAATGACCGTAAAAATAATAAAATTTGCTGTTGATGGTCACTTAATCCTTCAGAATAAAGCAAACATCAACCGCTTACGTCATGAATAACCCATTTAGCGAACAAACTGTTTCTAGCATTTTGTTGCATTCTTTTCCAACATTCCTTCACCACACACACACACACACCAAAGAATACCATCCAATGAGCTAAGCGCTCAACCTTGAAATGACATGAAGAACTCCCCCCAGGTTTGTTCCATTTAGTTCATCACGTGCATTTCCGCACCACCATCATCGCCACCGTCAAAACTGCTTTACCGACAAAGGAAAGCTTTTCTTCAATTGAATGTGCATTCCTAACAAGTTAATTGGTTGCGATCGATTAAAAAGCCGCCCGCCGCAAACACTTCAATCTAATAATGATTTTATTATAATGCTCCAATCCCGCCACCATGGCGCAGCACGCGGTCGTGATCTTCAAGATCAGCGATCATGGATCTGGGCGAGTGAAGACAAAGGCACAGAACTCCCCCCAAGCCATTCTCCCCCATAAAGCGTGTGCCGCGTGTCGTGGGAATGGCACAACAGAGAGAAACACGGCGTTCTTGCAGTGGCAAAAAAAGCAAAAAAAAAAGATCTTTAAAACAGGGACCTAAACCAATCTCCGTGACGAATGCACGGCACGGATCGGGGGCGGTAAAACACACACTCCAGAACGCAAGGTCACCGGCGGCACGAAGTTTCCCTTTGTGTTTTTGTTGGGGGAAGGGGGAGGGGGGGGAGGTTCTCCAAAACCTGATGATCGCTTAAGCACAAACAGACACAGCGTACGCGAGCGGAACAAACCAGCGGTCTGAGAAAATCCTTCACCCTCATCCACCACCCCCAGCAGTTGGGGAAACTCATTGTTGGGTGGGGTAGCAGTAGTAGTCACCAACACCCACGCCACAACACACGCCCCGAGGACAATCATTTTCAAGCTGGTCCGGAAGGGAGTGCCTCAAACTGTAGAAAACTGCAGCAGCAGCGCCGGTTTGTATAGCTGATTGTCCCAAGGCAATGAGGCGACGAACCCGACGAGGGGGAGGGACGGAACGGTCAGCGGGCTAATAATCAAGTACAGTGGTGGACGGTCCCCGGTGGGTAGATTAATTTTTCTAGAGCACTAAACCACTTAACTGCAATTGCTGGCTCCTTTTATGGGGAGCTATTTGGGGGAAGGGGAGGAAGAAAAAAGGGGGCCCAAGTGAACAACGGGTCGTCGGATTAGATCGCAAACACGCGGGCAGACGCACGCCGGCCGCGACCGTCGCATTATAGTTTTGCCTGCAGTCTTCGTCTTCTCTTTTTCGGCTTCAATTTCTGACCCCAAAAAAGGTTGAAGAATTTGCAGATGAAACGAACGAGCGAACCGGGCCGTGCTATAAATTCCACAAAACCAACAGTCAGTCGGGGCTGCGGAATTCTGCCCGGTCCGAAAATTGGCCTACAATTTACGATGCGACGACCTGCTGCATCGTTCGCACGTTCGCACTTTGCCAACGCCAACGCCACCGCCGACGCCATGTGCGAATTTGAGCGCTTAAATGCGTGCCAATTGGCAGAACTGGCCGTCTTTGATTGCAACACACGGCATATGAGTGTGGCTCTTATATGAGGAGCAAAGCGAGTGGCGAGACGACAAAAACCTAAAAGGAAATCGATGATCTTTGATCGATCTTCGAGCCCAGAAATCGCGATTTCATAATTAGAGAAACATCTCTGTCCCTACCCTCAACCGCCTCACACACCTCGAGTAATTGATTTAGTTCGCTTCCCAACCCCGTCGTCGGGAATTAATAATCTTAAAGCCTCGCAGGCAAGCCCCCCCACCGGCCCCAAGGGTCACAAGAAAATTTCTAAAAAAAAGCTCACACAAGCGAGTGGAAAACCACACAGTGAGTAATCCATTACCAGCGGAGGCGCCACGGCTCCGACACGGCTCAGCTGCGGTTTGGGAGGGGGGAGGGGGAGGCGACGCGAGACGCACCGGCCGCAGAATGCGTGCGAGATCGTTGATTGAGTAACGGTTTTGTCGCCGTTTTTCTTCGATCGCCGCGGCCAATGTGTTTTTTCGCTCTTTTTTTATTCGCTTGAGAATCACTCATAAGCCTTGGAAGTGGAAGTTTGGGGCGGCATCTCACGGCCACCGCGGTGTGTCGAATGGCATGCGGGTGATCATCGTCCCCCCGCCGTCCCCTGCACTCCACCAGGCCGGTGCGTTTCTAAGCTCCGTCGCAAGTGTGCGCAAAAATTAATGTGTTGAAAACGAGCGTGACCAAATCGGCTTGGCCCACGGTCGGTCATGGTTGGACAATGTGGGGTGTACTTACCGTGACGCAGATGATGAAGGGTAGATGCAGGGAGCTCCATCCTCCAGTGTGTGTGTGTTTAGAAAACGGAACACAGCATAATTTCGAATTTGTCCACATATTTTCCACATTAAGCTTCGGCCGGTCAGCCGGCCCGCATTTCTATTTTTGCTTGCTTTTAATTTAATGACGGCCTCCCGGTGTGCGTGTGCGTGACCTGAAAAACAAAATCAATCTCAATCAAAACGCGTCTAATCTTCTTAATTATTTCGCAGCAATGTGCATCATCGGATTAGAGGGCACGATGATAAGACCCGGCCAGCCGTCAGCCGGACCATCAACTCACCTCACAGCCGACGGCGTTGGTCCTTTGTCCAACAGCAGCAGCAGCAGCAGCTCATCAGCGGCAACCGAAAGGCACCGGAGGCTGATCCCTTACATGCAGTACTACGTAACGTCCACCGCCGGACCACCGCCGCCGTCCGGGGACGGTGGGGCGTCCGATACCGGCGACTATCAGCCGTCGTTCAACCCGCTCTATAATTATAGGCCGATCGTGAGTATTGCCTTATGCGGTATGCAGATTGCTAGGATTAAGGCTTCCTCCCCCCTCTTCCTTTCACGTCCGTGAAAGGGAAAACGAGAGCACTATTTGGATAGAATAAACAATCCAATCTGGGGGCGGGGAAGGGTAGCTTTATGTAACCGGCCGCGAGCCAGCCGCTGGACAATGGCAATGGCGCCCCGCGAGCGGCACAATGGCACATGGCCTGCCCGGATCTGGCCGTATCGCGACCACGCGATCTTGCGTCCACAAGAATCTAGTCCAGATCATGGCCCGAGTCACGGTTTTGCAACAGCCGCCTTCCCTGTTTTGCTTGCGCAAAAGGGGCTTTGGTTTCGTACCATCGCCTGGCTCGTGGACATGTCCTGTGTGACGTGCAGCACTAAAAGCACAGGAAAAAAACGAGGCAAATGTCCGTTCAATACAAAGACACATTCGTTATTAGTTACATGATTCTGGCGTCCACTCACAAATGCTTCCTTTCACCTACCTTTTTTCTCCACTGTTGTGTAGAATGTTCCTGTCCGACAGGAGCCGGCCGCGGGGGCTGACATTCGAGCGGCCTACTACACCGCGAAGCACGCGAAACCACAGCAACAACCACAGCAACAGTCGTACCGGACGCAGGAGGAACCGTACGAGCTGCCCCGCTCGCCGGTCGTAGTGCACCGCAAACCGTACTACGGCACGGCGCCGGCCAAGTTGATTTCATCCACCGGGCTTAAGTCACTCCCGGCTTCGTCCTCTTCGTCCTCTTCCTCCTCCTCCAGCATTAATCCATTCACGTACGAGTACAATCACCGGCATCATCCGCAGGGCGTGAAGGTGGTGTCCGTTGGGGGTGGATCGGCTGGTGCGCCAACGTCGTACGCGGTGCTCAGTACGGGCGATCACACCGGCAGTGACCTATACGAGCGGCCCAAGTATGCGGTAATTCCACGGGAACGTGACCAGTACGAGCAGGTGGTAGTGCCGCAGCGCTTCGCCGTCCTGCCAGCGAAAGTGTACGGGCTGGAGGAGGGGGCCGATGACTTACCCGCCGGCGGTAAATACTTCCTACCGGCCGGACCCGGAGAACGCAGCAAACCTTCGGCACTGGTGAGTGTGTGTGTGTTGATTGTTGTGGTTGCTGGGTGAATGCAACAAAATGGTGTGTCATGGCTTGCTTTGTTTACCATTTCAGTACCAGTCAGTGCCGGTAGCGTATAAGAAGAAGATTATCAATCCTTTCCTTCCATCGAACACCATTCCGGGACCGTTCACACCGATGACTGGCGGAAGTAGTGGCAGCAGCAGTAGTAGTAGTGGTGGTGGTAGTGTGACAAACACATTCAGCACCCAGCATCAACAGGAAGGTACGCGCAGCGGTTCCCAAACGTCATACGTTAAAAGCGCTGTCACCGAGCAGCCGTCAGTGGCCGTCTACTCGTCGTACGATCATGGCGCTCCGGTGCAGGACCACCGTGGCCACGGAGAGCCCGTGGTTTCGTCCCCGTATGTGGTGGTGAAAACTGTGCCCAAATTTTACTACGAAAAGCCAAGAATTACGGGTCCAACGCCTGCACCATCGCCCTACCCGGTGTACTACAAGGAGAAGCCCAGCGAAGGACGTAAACAACACTCCAATCACAGTGGTAAGAACTAGTCTTTTTTGTTGCTTTTTTATAAATACTTTGAGCTAATTGGCCTCATTCGCCTCTTGGTGAAAATTAGTGGTGTGAGTTCGGAATCGGACCTACCAGATTCCGATTCCGGATCCGATTCCAGAGTCGATTTCAGTGTCGAGCCGATCGACTCGAGACTTCGGAGCCGATCCCGGAGTTGAATCCGGAGCCGATTCCGGAGTCTACTCTGGAATCCGGAATCAGAATCGGCTGCGGAATCGGAATCGACTAGGGAATCACAATATGCTCCCCGGAAACGTTATCAGAATTGACTTCAGAATTGGGATTAGCTCCGGAATGAGAATCAGTTCTTAATTTAAAATATGGAGTTTCAGAAGCGAAATCAGTCCAAGAATCTCCATGAGAATTGATCTTTTACAAGCAAATTTGGATTCTTTGTGACTATCAACCATCATCTATGACCCAAAAGCCTATTTTTATGAAGATGCCGAAATTGACTCCGATTTCAGAGCCAATTCCAGATTCCTTAGCCAATTTTGATTCCGGAACCGATTCTGATTCCGGAATAGATTCCGAAGCCAATTTCGATTCCGGAACCGATTATGATTCCGGGGCGATTTCGAAGCCGATTCCGATTCCGGAACTGATTCTGATACCGAAACCGTTTCAGATCAGTTCCAGAGCCGATTCCGAACAAATTCCGAATCCGAATCTGATTCCGGAATCGATTCCAGAAAACTTCGGAGCTAGCCGGAATCGATTCCGACGAAAACTTCATTTTTCCCATTGCTATCACTCTATCACTTTGTTTTTTTACTAACGAAATAATCCTTTTTTTAAGGTTACACAAGGCCACGGATACCTGGAGTGGTCCCGGTTAGGCTGGCGGTTGATCCCAACAATCACGTCACCGATGGACAGTCGGAGCAGCACCACTCACACCAATACTACAAAATCGGCCAGCAACTGTACAAGGTGCAGCAGGAGCATGGCGTGACTCCGACGAAACTTCAAACAGTTCCACCACCTCCTCGCCAACATCTTACCGAAACGATACTGACGCAGCACGCGACCCCACAAAAGCCCGCGGAAGTCGCTGGAAAGAGTCCACCCACTGGTCAGTACTACCTCACGCCAAACTACAAAGTGTACAAGGTGCCGGCCAAACATCATCATACCGTACCGGAACATCCGGCCTACCAGTATGCGCATCCCCAACCCGTCGCTGTCTACTCCAGTACCACTCCACGCCCGGTAAGCTATTCGAGCGTTTCACCCAGCACCACGCCAGCCCCGGTGCACGAAACGCCATCCTACCCGGTTTACCACCCATCGGTAAAGCCCCCCCGCCACAATCGCACCGAGTACGCCAACCGGCAACGCTTCTACCCACAATCGATGCGTCACCCAAGCCAGCACAAACCACGTCCGATCCCACTAGCTCCGGCACCGGTAGACCACGAACAAGCGCTCGGCTTCCCAGCAGCTCCGGCACCCGGTTCTTCCCTGGCGGATCTACTCAAAAACCTGCAGGACAACAATCTGCTGCCGAAAACGCTCACCCCGGACAACATTGACAACTCGATCCGCACGCTCGTGAAGATACTGAACAATTTGAAAGCGAACGGACATCCCCAGCGACCCCCCGTGGCAGAGCCGCCAGAGACTCCAAGAGAGCCGACGACGTACGAGCGAACGAACTACACAACGGTCGAGCCGGAATCGTACGTGGACACGGACAAGTACCGAGCGGGGCCACCGATGCTCATCAACAAGATTGTAACGCCCGGACCGAACACTGGCCGGCCGGGCATTGACTATCCCGCGCTGGCCGAGATCCCCGAGACCAGCTTCTCGTGCAAGGAGCAGCGGTACAAGGGCTTCTTCGGCGATCCCGAAACGAACTGTCAGGTGTGGCATTACTGCGACCTGAACGGTGGTAAAGCTTCCTTCCTGTGCCCGAACGGGACCATCTTCAGTCAGGTGAGTGAGACGGAAAGAGACTGAGAGAGAGCTTTGGTGGTTATGTTTGGTGGTCGTTTTTAGGTGGCATTGACCTGCGACTGGTGGTTCAACGTCAAATGCTCCACCACGGCGCAGCTGTACGTGCTGAACGAGCGGCTGTACAAGTACATCCTGCCCTTCACGCCCAAGTTCCCGGAAGATTACAGTGGACCACTCGTTGATAAGTATGTTTTTTTTCTGACTTATCTGTTAACAGTTTACTAATAATTTCCCTTTTCCCACAGATATCTTGCCCTCAAGTTCCAGGAGATGGAGGAAAAGATGAAGCAGCAACGAGCCAAGGGTGCCAAGCAAGGTTCTATTGAGATCCCGAACGCAGTCCCGGAGAACGATGAAGTTAACGGCAACACGCTAGAGGACAACGACGAACGATACAACCAAAATCAACCCTACCCGATCCGGTACGCCACCACGGAAGCAGTGCCGGAGCGTGCCACAGCAACTTCGGTCCGTCCATCGGATCCATCCCCCTCCTCCTCCTCCTCCTCCGTTCCGATCACACTCGAAGACATCGATGCGGAACTGCACCGTGGTAGTAACGGTGGTGGAATGGTCGAGTCATCCAGCCCCTCCTCCGGCAGCAGTACGATGGGACCTGTTTCCCCCATGATGGACGTATCGGAGGAAGAGCAGCAAGAAGACGAACGGCGATCACCGTCCGCCTACAGAACGTCCTCCGTTCCCACGACAACCACACTGATCATCGCGACCGAGGAACCACCGATCGATCCGTTCCGGTCGGAGGAGATGATGATGATGCTGCGCCCCGAAGGTCGGCAAGAGGACGATGATGAGGAGGAGGACGAGTACGCGAATGTGGTGGTCAAAGCGGAGCATCGGTCACCGTCACCACAGCACAGCAACAGCCTGCCGACGGCGGCCCCAATACTGAGCAAGATCCGGCGGATCGAGGTGAAAAACGACGGCACCAGTGGACATTTGATAAGAAATCCAAACTACGATCGGCGAAGGAAAAAGTAGAGTGTAAGTGATTTGTACGATCCAATACTCAGTACGGCGAAACTCAATAAACTTATTTGTACAATATTGTAGTAATTTGTAAATGTAGATGGAAACTTTGGTTTTTGGTATTTCCTTACCTTATTTGAGAACCTACCCGATTCCGATTCCGTGTTTGGAACCAATTCTGGAATAAAATTCTGATAAAGGAGCCAATTTCGGAGCCGATTCCGCAGTCGACTCCGAATTCGAAATCGATTCCGGAGTTGGAATCGGCTCCGCAATGAGAATTAGATCTGGATTCGGAATCGACCTGGGAATGGTAATTTGCCGATTGGAATCGGCTCGACAATTCGCTCCAGAATCGGCATCGGTTCCAGAATCGGAATTGGGGCCGGAATCGGAATCGACCTGGGAATGGTAATTTGCTCCGGAAACGGAATAACAATTGACTTCAGAATTTGATTTAGCTCCGGAATGAGAATCAGTTCTTCAAATGAAATAAGATGTTTTAGAAGCGAAATCAGACCGGGAATTTTCATGAGAATGGATAGTTTGGACAAGTAAATTTGGATTCTTTGCGACTATCGATACGTAGCATGATTGGACCCTAACGTCTATTCTTATGTATATGCCGAAACTGATTCCGATTTCGAAACCGATTCCGATTCTGGAACCGATTCCTATTCCGAACCTGATTCCGATTCCGGAGCCAATTATCGATCCGATTCCAATTCCAGAACCGATGGCGGACTTACGATCCAGAAAACTTCGGAGCTTGCCGGAATCGATTCCGACGAATACTTCATTTTTCCTATCACTAGCTCCTGTGATTCGTGTTATCGTGGTTCTCCCGGTTTCCCTCCAAAACGCCATGCCAGGTTAGCTTCATTTATCATTTTGTCGTGATAAATTAATGCCTCCTTCGCTCCGCTACCGGTCACCGATTGCCTGTGCCGAAGGAAGTATGGAATCGTTGGCCTGAGGGGGAATTAGTGTACCGGTACGGTAAGTCAAATACACACGCACTGTGTGCTACCGTTTGCTCGGTTCGGTAGAGCACCCGAAAAGACAACGGAATTCGAATTCCGTATCGGATGGGTAATAATCCTTGCACCAGCAATCGATTACGCATGATTTACAACGTCCTTTTGCACAAGGAGAACTTCTTCGTTTGTTTGTGTTTGTGTGTGTCTGTCTGGGCGGTTTAACCGAGCGTGTAAACCAAAGTAGGCCAGGTCAGAAGCAGGAGAAAAATCCAAACCCCCTTCGGGAAGGGGGGTAAGTGTGGATGTGGCAGTTGAAATATATATACATTTTGATCCGGTTTCGTTCGATTTGGGTAATTAATTTTCATGTTTCTCTTCTTTTAGGGCTACAGCATTGAATATGTTGCACCATATAAACTTAATGCTTACATAACTATAACGCCACAAACGTTCCCGATACACAATCACATCGATTTGCCTGCCTGCCTTGCCTGTCGCACGCTTCTCGCTTGCTCCACGGCTTGCTGCGATTCTTTACGCACGCTCGCACATCCAATCCACGGAGCGTGCTTGGGGGAGGGAAAGGCGCGTCGGTACATCTCTCCCTATCTGCGATATGAACATGGGCAAGCAATTCTCCAACCCCGGCGGGCGGGCCAATCGGCCAACAGCACAGATTGCAAACATTACATGCTTTGCTGCTGCTGCGCTGCTGCTGCTGTACTACACATGCTCTAAATCAAATTCCATCCAGGCGCGCTTTACATGTTTGAACTGTGGATTCGAGATACCAATCCAGGGGATGGTGGTATTGGTTTCCCAATACCCAAAAACCTCATTTCCCCCTTTCCCTGCCCTGGGGGTGGATCGAAATCATTCCATGTTGTTCCACCGATTTAACCACCACTCTCTTGCGCAAACATGCACGCAGCAACAACGGGCTGTTTGAGCACAAACGAACGCACCGACAACACGCCGCCAGTGATTGTGTGGTAGAATGTCTTAATCTAGTGCTTTTAAAATGATTTAAGTGGAAAAATGTGGGGCAAAACATTCCACATCTATCCTCAAACTTTTGTAGGAAGAAGAAGAAGAAGAAGAAAAAACGCTCTCCAGGTGCTGATAATTGTGCAGCGTCGTGATGCAGAGAAAGAAGCGTAATTCATAAATGAGGAACAAGTCGTTATAAATCAGGCAAGATTAAGTTACCTTTTAACTTCTGCTTTCAGTTTCTTGCTAGAAAAGGTTTCAGTTGCATTTGAAGATTGGCTTGTTGCACTTCTATCGGAGCATATTCTATGTTCTTTCTGTAGCACCAGCAGCGACGCCGGATGATGATAATGGTTTACACCACACTGCACAGGTTGGTGTGAAATGGTTGATAATTACATGCAGTCCTGTATTTCTACTTTCAGAGGTTTTTGTTTTTGCTTATTGTTATTGCTCGATGCATTAGCTTCTAGTGCCTAAGTTGTATTACCCTGTGCAGGATAGTCTTTTCTGTGTCCCCTACAGATGGGGAACATGCTGTTAAGCCGCCTGTTTAACAAGATATGCCCTGATCGTAACGCATAGCCTTCGAAAGGACAGCAGAATTTAACTAAAATTGCATTTTTTTTTACAAAATTAACAGCACAATCTCTACGTAAATCTACTTTCTCTCACTTTCCGTAGCTTAACTTGCCTGTACGTCATCGTTTAAAAATGCCAAAATGCACAGCTCCGGCTTAAAGTTCAGTATCGGATCATCGTCATCGTCGTCGGAACAGTCCGAGTCGTCCGAATCGCTAACCGGTATCGCTTCATCCTCCGACTCGTAGTACACGAGCGTTGCATTCGGGTGGGTTAGGCGCGTAAAGTCGTCAAACTTTTTTCGCCTCACACTCGACTTGATGCCGCTCAGATCGAGATCCTTCGTGCTGATGCATATCTTGCTGCTCGGCTGGTCCGATGCTCGGTCGGGGTGCGTTTGCTTGGGGCGATAAATTACAATACCCTGCGTTTTGTACTGACAGCGCCCATTTCTGGTCAACATCTGGTGGAAGTAGTCGGGCAGCGGATACTGGACGGTCTCGCTTGGAGAAGGTGTGGGGGTTTGACCATTTTCGGCGGATGGTTTGAGTGTGGGAACTTTCTTCGCGTTTGTGACAGGTGTTTGGTGGTGGTTGTTGGTCTGTTTGGCAGATGGAATTAGTGGTTTATCTAGTTCAGAATCATCGCTATCAAGCGTGGAGGACGTGGAGGACACAGATGAGCTTCGTTTGGTGAAATTTGACCTTTCTTTTGTAGCGGGCAGCTGTTTATCAGCAGCTTTTGGTGCTGTTTTGCTATTTTCCATCTGTTTGAAGGTGTTTTTCATGTGGTCCGATACGGTTTGTTTCCGGGCATAAGGCGTAGACGTGCGAATTGTGCTCTCCGTCGTTGATGCAGACGATTCGCTACCGGATGATTCCGAGGAGTCGAGGATAGTTCGTCCACGCTTTACCTTTTTCGTTGGCTTAAATTGAACTCGGTGCTGCTGTTTCTGCTGCTGATTGCCACTTTTGCTCCGATTCTTCACATCATCGATGACGCGCGTTTTGGGCACCGAATTCAACGCACTTTTCAAGATGCTGCCCACATTCGTCTTTTTAAGCGCGTCGATGTTGACACCCTTACTACTGCTGCCTCCTTTCGCAAGCTGCATTATCCTGTCCCTTGCCGATGCTTTCGACAGTTGCGTGGGCATTTTGAATGGCGTAATGTTCGGAATGCTTTCGACCAGACTGTTCAAATCCAACCTAGACACTGTGCCCGGCGACCCACTGGCACCTTCCGGCTCGATCGTCAGGTAGGAGGAAATGATCGTCTTCTCTACCTGGTGCACAATGACCCGCTTGCTGCGATTGCTGTCCGAGTACACGCAGCTAGAATGGTTTTCCATTTCATACTGTTGCTTTGCCGTCTCGTTCAGTATCGAGACGTTCTCCTTGTGGGTCACGTCCATCTGGGCGCTTCCATCGTACTCCGTGAAGCGTGTTTCCCGCTCCTGCGTTATCTGCTTGCCCGTGCCGGGCTGACACCCCTGCTGCAGCCACCGCTGTACGTGATCAACGCTGAGGGAAAAATTGCTATTAAAAATCTGCTCCATCCCGTTGCACTTCCACTCGGCGGTCCGTTGCTTCAGGGCAACCTGCAGCTGGTCCTTTAACGCAGCGTAACTGCTGCCCGACTGTTCATTCTCCTTGTCCGACGCATCATCATCATCGCTGCTTTCGCTCGCTTCTTCGACAGTTTGCTGCTGGTCGTCAGTTTCTTTATCCGTTTCCCCGTACAAGTCAACCGCATCGTCGAGCGTCAGACCGTTCTCATCGTTCTCGAATTGTTTGTTGTATTTCTAGCAAAACGAAAGTAAACTTCATTATGTTTCCCAGACACACACACACACACACACACATGCCGTTCGCTTTTCCGAGGAGCTTTATACGTACATCTAACAAGTTTTTCCACGTAATATAACGATTGGCGATGGTTTTATCGTCCGGGAACACACCCTCCGCCCTGCGAGCAAACAAAACACGGTCAACATTTGTCTTCTACCCCATTTCTCCCCGTTCGATCTCTTACTTTGGACTTTTCGATTTCCTGTTACTGGCCGGTTTAGGATTGTTAAGAGCCATTATAAAACCTAATCCGTAGCTTAAATACACACTAATTTTCAAAATATTAACAACAAAACAGCACACATACAATTTGGAATCCACGAACGCTTCGTCTGGTGATGGTTTGTAAACAACAATTTAAACCTTGTCAACCGTCATTTACCTCAAAACGTCAAAACGTGCTCCCCGAGATTGCCCGCTAGAGGGCGCGGTAGTGTTAATCTGCGCGCGTCATTCAAATCGTCGCGCTTGAATGTTTGTCATCCAATGCGGCAGAACCGTTATTATTTGAAGACAACGGATTTGTTACATACAATGTACCAATTGTTGAAAAAAATAAGCACAAATTCACTTAAAATTCATGAAATTATTAAATTTAACAAAAACTTGTTTTAAAAACACAATTGAGTAAAAGTAAAATATAAAAAAAAAACATCAATCAATACCCTATCCCTAGTAAAGTTGTCGAACGCCATAAGGAACGCCTGCTACTAGCTCTTTCTATCAATTATACCCAGCACTAATACGTATTTAAAAGCCCAAACCTCCATCGATACGTAATGTTTGATATCAGCCACTGAACAAATACAATTTTAAATGCATTAAATGCACTTGAGCGGCTTTATTAAATGCTCCAGGCTTGACAAAATTCCCCAGAAAAAACGGAACATCAAAGATTCAAAACAGGCCACGTGGTCATAAATGGAAACAGCTTAAACATGAAACAAATGCTTAAAATTAAATTAGAAAGACAAATATAACTCATTTCCCACCAGTACCGCAAGACCATCTTCCCCTTTTCCCTAGCTCAATTTCCCAGGACTTTCGCATACGTCCAATTACTCCGCTCCGCCATCGACCCCGTCCCCGTAATGAAACATTTATTGATTACCGCGCGGCCTTTGTTTAACTGCGTCCCATGTTAGGTGCACCCGTAGACAATGGCCGTTTTACTCATCCCCGGGTAGCACCGCGCACACAGGAGTTGATAAATCGATGCAGTCCCAATTCCGGGCCCGGTCATGCAACGCGTTTTGCGACCGACCAGCATACGAGCGAGTTCCAAAGGCCGGGAAAAGTATCGACAATAAAATATCGAAAGGCTTTGCTCCTCTCGCTCCAGGACACCGAGTCCATCCACCACAGACTACAGAGGACGACGACGACGACGACGACGATGAATGTCCTCGCTAATAGCCCGGTGGCGGGATCCATTTGGCGAGGATGGCAAAATGGACAGGACTGTCCGTGGTAGTAGCGTAACATTAATTGCGTTCGGTTGCATCTTTGCGCTGTCGTGCGTGTGTGTGTGTGTGTGTGCATGTCCATCCTATGTAACCCCCCTAATGATGGTCCGTCACGGCATTCGATCATCAGTGTGCCACCCCAACCGACCGACGGACATTGGCCGATACAGATGGGGAAAAAACGGGGCCACAAGTTATTGCCCGGCACAAGACTCCACCGTTGTGTACCGTACTTCGGTACAGTACACATTTTTTCTGTTTTAATTCCCCCTCATTACATCCCTCCTGCTCCACCGGAACTCGGTAGCTCGGAACACACTTTCCGTAACAGAATCTGTAACCGTCCGTACCCGTTGCTTAAGTATGAAATATTCATCAACCAGAAAATGTGAAATGTGCGGAGGAAAGAAGCTCACGGCTCGTTGCCGTCCTCTCGGCGACTTCGGTTCTCGGTCAATGGTAACGGTAGCGGTGGTGTGGCGGTACAAATGAAGCGTAATAGTTGCCTTCCATCAATGGTTGGACGGTGAAAAAAGGGCTGTTGTGTTGTTATGTGTGGTTCAATAATTCATTCGGCCATTTCGAGTACTTCACATCGATGCATCGATTTCGTACAGAAAATTGCATCGATCGGGGTTGACGTAGATCGGGTACACGATTGGTCGGTTGATGGTAACGCATCACAAATTACGAGTGGCTGTAAAACAACAAAATTTACACACAAAAAAAGGTAAATTACTGTTAAATAGTAAACATTATCACTAAACAAATAAAGTGAAATTACAACGCTGGTTATGGTTTGTGAATCTGCCGAATCAGTTACTTTATCGGAATAGACACTGCATTGGTTCCCGAATCGGAATAGGTTTATGATTTGTACCAGAACTTGAACAAGTTCAGATGAAGGTCCGAAACGGGAAAAAATATCGGAATATGTTAAGGCCGGGCTACATTGATCGTACTCGCAAGCGTAATTTTGATTTTCACTAGCGCATCTGGCGGCGGCTGGTGGAAGCTTTTTTTGGTCATTGAGGGAATGGACCTGCCGGATCTCAAAATTTAGTAGTTTTTCCATCGTTTTCCATTGCAAAAATGGATGCAATGCATGCAAGACATGTGTATCTACGTTTTACAAAACTTTTCTCCTCCGATTTAAGTAAAAAACATGGAAAATTAACGTATTTTCTGGAGCGGCTCCAAATTGTTTGGCAAAATGCTTCGGTCAGCCGCCGCCAGATGCGCTAGTGAAAATCAAAATTACGCGTGCGAGTACGATCAATGTAGCCCGGCCTTTACAGTGCTGGTATGGGACTGTGATCAGTTCCTGTACAAACGGATCGGTTCAAAGACTGGTAAAGGCTGAGAACCAGTTCCAGGACTGGCATGGATTAGGTATCAGTTCCCGAACCGACATAGATTCAGAACCAGTACCAGCACCGGTATGGACTCAGTATTAGTTCCTGAATCATTATGAGTTCTATATCAATTCCTGCTCTGATATGAGTTCAGTGTCAGTTCCAGATCCAGTATATGTTGGTGATCGGAACCGGTACCAGTATGGGATCAGTATCAGTTTCAGGACAGTTATAGGTTCAGAACCAGTCATTGGTTCTGCCATTGGTTCATTGGTTCAGTATCATTTCCTGAACCGATATCTGTATTCCTGGACCGATATGGGTTCAATGCCACTTGTAGGCCCGGTATGGGTTTGTAATCGGTTCCTGGACCGGTATGGACCCAATATCAGTTCCTAGATCGATATGGGTTCAGTATCAGTTCTAGAACCGGATTGGGTTCAGCATTAATTCCAGGACCGGTTCAGTATTAGTTCCTGTACCGGAATGGACTCGTTTCAACTTCTGTTCCAGAACCAGTAAGGATTGATGACAAACTCCAGGACCGGTATGGATTCAGTGTTAGTTACTGTAACGGTATGGACTCAGTATCAGTTACAGAACCATTATGAGTTAAGTATCAGTTCTAGGATCGGTATTGGTTCACTATCAGTTTCAGGATCGGTATGGGTTAGCTATAAATTACAGGACCAGTATCGGTTCCTGCACAGTTTCTGTTTCTGAACTAACACTGGAACATGAACATTACTGAACATTACTGGAATGAACTAAGTTCTTGGACCGACATTAGTTTAGTACAGTGGAGCGCCGTTTATCCGGGTACCTTTTATCCGGCTGTCCTGTTGTCCGTGCGGTTGAGAAATGACAGTTCAATACAATGGTGACATTGCGTAATGAGGAGGATATTTGAAAAAGCGGTTACAAGAGCACATTGTCGTAACAAAAGACACGATAATTCAAGCAAATTTCGAATATTCTTATGGAAAAAAACATGAAGGTAATAAAAACTGGGTTATTTTTATCAAAACTTTTTTCGGTTTCGGACACTCCTGAGGCAGGCCAAGACCGCAAAGCGGTTGTAGCGCCGGATAAGTAAGTAAGTAAGATAATTTTCCAAAAAATTATCAGGATTTGGTGATAAAATATATCATATGACTCATTTTCCGTGTTATTCGCATATCCGAGCGAGGTCAAGTCCCGAGAAGCCCGGATAAACGGCGCTCCACTGTATAAGTTTCAGAGCCGGTATAAGCTCCGTATCAGTTCTTGGAGTGATATGGTTCCAGAATCAATTCCTATAGCAGTATGAGTTCATGATCCGTTCCAGGACCGATATGAAGTATCATTTCCAGGCCGAATATGGCTTCAGTAGTATTAGTTTCATCTAATATGGGATCGTGCTCAGCTCCAGAACCGGTATCATGGGTTCATGATCAGTTTTAGAGGCAATATGAATTCAATATGCGTTCCTGGACCGATACGGGTTTAGCATCAGTCCATCATGCAAGTGCGTCCTTACCACCCAGTATTAATTTCAGGATCGGTATAGGTTCAATATGAATTCCAGGACCGGCATGGGTTCGATGTCGGGTGTCAGTTCCATTTAAGATTTGTCCTTATTTCTGAAACGGGTTTTTAATTCTTTTTTTATTTGCATCAACACCAATGTCGGAGTCAATGAGCTATGCCATTTTGCCCTTGAAGTTGTGCTGAGTAGCCCTGTAACCGAGCAACATTAACTAAAGCCCGACTCTTTAAACATAAAAGGCATCATTTTATTTTATTCCTCAATAATCACTTCAAAGTTACAGCAAGAAGTGTCACAAGATGGAAAAGCTGTGCTGCCGGATATACCCTGGCCGTCATTATCCCACACGACAGGCGCTAAAACAAAGCATCAAGTGGCGCCGTGTAACATCATTTGAAGTTCGTTTGGAAGATGTTCCACATCGATGAGATTTTGGTGGGAAAATGGATTGGAAAATTACTTCCACTTAAAACGGAAGACGACTCAGACTCAGATCGAATCCACAAAACCGTACAAACAATTTCATCTTATTCTGTCCCTTTTGTAGCTTTCCTGCGAAATTTCCCCTTAGCAAAAAGCTTCCCTGCTTCCTTGGAAAACCACTTTGCAAGCTCTGTTTGTAATGCCTGGTAATATTCATTAAAAACGCTCCGGAGCTAGTGTGCCCATCGCTGTGGAAAAACAGCGCCCATGAATGATTAAACAGCGGAACATGACAAAACGGGCAAACTAATTTCACCGGGCGGCAGCGGCCGATTCCCTTTCATTGCCAGTTGGTGGTTCGTTCCACGCTGTCGCTTTTTCGATTTCGCTTTTAATCCAATCAAAATAAACATTTCAACCGTGTACCGGAGAAATTGGGGAGGACCAGTGGCCGGTACGAAGCGCACGACACGACACGATTTTCCTTCCTCTATGCAAACGATGCAAAGAGACAAAGCAATTAGGCATCGGGGCTCGTTTTGGTGCTTGTAAACAAATTCCAGCAATAATGCCACAACGGCCATTTGGAACGGTCTCCTGTCTCCTGGCCTGTCTCAGCCCCCATTCTCGGATACACATAGATCGGGTGCAAAGGACGGAGTAATTAAAAGTTCACCACCTTTTGCGGACAGGCAGAACACACGGCAGCGCGTCAACGTCGGAACGTATAAAGCACTCATAATAATGGCCACGCGCCACGGACAGAGAGGGAGAGAGAGCAATTACGCGCGCAGAGGGGGGATGGGGACGGTGAACAGTGTCCTTGTTGTCAAGCGGCAAGCTCACGCCTCACCGAGTTCGCCGTCGTCTTCGGCGCGCCAAACGAAGAAGGATCGCCATCAACACCATCATCATCATCGTCACCCGACAGTCCAATAGTGTGGTAGTCGTCGTCGTCGTCGTCGTCCTCATCATTGGGGATCCTTTCTCTCTCTCTCTCTCACACTCTCGGTGCAGCAAAATACGAAGAAGCAATAACAGTCCATTGGTGAACTAATTTAGTGATTATGCAAATGAATACTTCTCCTCAAAAGGCCGGCGGTCTGCTTCTTCTTGGGAGGACCAGCAGGTCTTCTCGGGGACAGCAGGTCTTCTTGGTCCAACAGCAGCAGCAGTAGGAGCTAGTGTCAGGGCTAATTGAAGAATAATAGATAGTTTCAATATCCGATCTGGGAGCGGACACAGGCGGACACAGGCAGACACAGGCACGCGCGCTGGGCAAACTCTGTGGCATCATTTATCACACCGGAGTAGGTGATAGGGCCGGTGCCGGAAGGCGCACACACACACACACACCAAAGAGTAGACAGACGCTAGTTTGGACTAGAGATGAGTTCTCCGGATCGTTCTCACAGTTCCGCTAAGGTTTTGGCAAGATTGATTCGGATTCCTGACTTCAATGGAATTGCTAGCTCCGCTGGAATCGTCGGAATCGTCCGGAATCGTCTGGAATCGTCTGGAATCGTGCGGAATCGTCGGAATCGTTCGGAATCGTCTGGAATCGTTCAGAATCGTCGGCAACGTCTTGAGTCATCGGAATCGTCCGGAGTCATCGGAATCGTCCGGAATCGTCTGGAATCGTGCGGAATCATCGGAATCGTCCGGAATCGTCTGGAATCGTTCAGAATCGTCGGCATCGTCTGGAGTCATCGGAATCGTCCGGAGTCATCAGAATCGTCCGGAATCGTCTGGAATCGTGCGGAATCTTCGGAATCGTCCGGAATCGACTGGAGTCGTTCAGAATCGTCGGCATCGTCTGGAATCTTGTGGAATCGTCGGAATCGTCCGGAGTCATCGGAATCGTCCGGAATCGTCTGGAATCGTGCGGAATCGTCGGAATCGTCCGGAATCATCTAGAATCATACAGAATCATCGGCGTCGTCTGGAATCATCAGAATCGACCGGAGTCATCGGAATCGTCCGGAATCGTCTGGAATCGTGCGGAATCGACTGGAATCGTCCGGAATCGTCTGGAATCGTGCGGAATCGACTGGAATCGTTCAGAATCGTCGGCATCGTCTGGAGTCATCGGAATCGTCCGGAGTCATCGGAATCGTCCGGAATCGTCTGGAATCGTGCGGAATCGTCTAGAATCGTTCAGAATCGTCGGCATCGTCTGGAGTCATCGGAATCGTCCGGAGTCATCGGAATCGTCCGGAAACGTAGTGGATCGATACTAGTGAATGTGCGTACGACTTTAATAACACGATCGTTAAAGAATCGATTTCGGAATGTACCAAGCCCACATACCTACTATGAATACAACCATAAGTCACAGTTGGCTTAAACGATCAGTAGGTGTCAAGTGAACTGCGCCTTAGCTTAGAACAACAAAACAACGGAACAATACGAAGAAAAATGGTCCTTTTTCATAACCGAAACTATTCTGGAGTGATCGGAGTTCACTGTCTCCCTACCGATCGCATCGAAACACTAGAATACTGTAAAACGGGCAGTGTTAAAGGCCTTTTATTGCCAGTATACTATGCTCCAAACATTTTAGGGACAATTCCGGACAATTCCAGCCGATTCCCACACTTCTGAACGATTCCAGACGATTCCGAACTGTACCGGACGATTCCGGACGTGTTTGAACTTACCTTTTGGAGCTGGTTTCCAATAATTGATGCCGCTTTTCAGTGAATTTGGCCCAACTCTAGTTTGGACGCGTAGGCGAGGAAGAAATGTTCATGTCTTGTCTTTCGATTCTTCAATTATGGTGCAGCCCTGGCAGCGTTCTCGACCGCGTGATGTACAATGATTTTCTTTCGACACTTTCTCGTTCTGATTTCTTCACTTTTTTTCGGACATTTGTTTCACAAGCTTCACAAACAAAAAAATGCAACACACATTTCACAGTCAGTTGTTTTCAGTTTTGTGATTTTTCACGAGTTTCTTCCTCCATCTCTCTCGCTCTCTGCCGAAGAAACGAAACGGTTTTATTCTTATCAAATTTCAAAGTAAAATCAAATAATAGTAGTAAACCATACAAAGAAAGTTTTTTGAAGTGTTGGTGTGTAGAAGAAGCAAGGAGCAAAGAATCATCTTTATCGAGGTGGGAGAATGATAAAGAAAATTAGAAGGTTTTGAGGGGAGGGAGGCGGGGTACTATTTCCCAGTGTTTTCCCCCCGTTGGCACATGATGATGAGCAAACTGATGTACTAAGGATAAGAAGGTGAAGGCAATTGAGGCCCAAAGGATTTGGGCTTTCGAAAAGTTCACAATAGCTGCCAAAGGACACAAAAGGGAGCGTTTGGGGCCATAAATAGCCCAAAAAAACGCAACATAAAACTTCAGGAACGTTAACCTGGTTTCCTGAATTTTGCTCGGTGATAGTCGCCTTGTTGCCGCAGCATTGATGAGATGAGACATTGTTCGCTTTTGTTATGTTGTGTCTTTGCTTTTTTCAGGATTATTGAACTGTTTTTTTTATCTCTTTCTTCCCTTATTTTAAGGAACAACCAAATAAAGAAAGCATTATTTGTGTGGGGACAACTGATTTGTGATAACAAATCAACTAATGGCGCTGCTGCTGCTGACTTTACTGCTGACCAGCGAGAGGTAAGGTAAGGAAATCTTAATGCCAAGAGGGGAAACACAACGGGAATACACCCGACCCGACCGAGAGCTGCCATAGAGGGGACACAACATTAACGGAGGAAACAAAAGCCGGAATAGGGACCCTTCTTCGCTTCTTTTCTTTACTCCTCTTTCTTCTCGTGTACAGTTTTTCTTCTTCTCCGCCCTCTTTTCTCGCCTCTGTTGTATATAATATATATATTCATATATAAGTACCTAGTGTATATAATATATATATAGTTAAGTTTTTCTTCTTTTCTCTCTGTTTTTTTTTATCTCTCTTTTTAAACCGAATTTCGCGCACCTACGGCTGGGCTCTCTCTACTTGTTTTCTTTTCTTTTTTTTTTACTAATAGACTTTTTCACATCTTTTCTGTTTGTTGTGTATGTGGTTGTGTGTGTGTTTTCTTTTTACTACTACACTTCTTCCTTATTTACTATTTCATCAAATCATTGTTTCAGTGTTTTTTGTTTGTTTCTGTTTTATTTCGAACACATTTCTTCTCTTGTTAGGTTTCGATTTTTTTGTTTGTTTTTGGTTGCTCTCCTCCCTTTCGTTTTTTCATTTTACATTTTTCCTATAAACTGGCACATTTAGTATTTTCCACACACCGCTCTTTCACCGCTTTTGTTTGTTTTGTGTTTTTTTTTATTTATTATTCTTCTTCTTCTTCTTCTTCTTCTTATCGGTGTAAGTGTACAGTTTTTCTGAAGCTTTCCACAGCAGGAGGGAAACACGCTTTTGAAAGTTATCCGTTATCTATACATCATCACGATCAATCTGATTGTGTGTGAAAGTTCGGACCAAATCACACACACAAACACCGTGACTCTTCTTACACAAACCAAAAGAGGGTAGCCACTAACACATTTTTAAATCTTTGCTTTTTTTTACAATAGTACTTTTAACATTCACCATCCAGTGTGCTTGCTTTCTTTCCCCTTTTCTTTGTTGAACAAGGGTGCGTGTGTTTTACTTGTTTTTTTTTTAATCCTTTTGCGTTATTTTGCAACTCTCTTTCTTTGCTCTATTATCTACTGTTGCACTGTCTGCACGTTCACACTAATGATTTCTTCTTTTTTGTTTGTTTGTGTAATTGTCTATCCTTAAACATCCCATCCTGTTGTGATACACACCACACACACACAAACATTCACACACACACACAGACGCGAGCTACACAATATAGTCCGTAGATACATTACAAAGCACCAAATACCAGTGCCACACACACAACGATGAACGACGAGTTTCGTTCCGCTGTTTGCCGCTGCCGTTTCTGTTTGTTTGTTTGCTTCTTTGCCGGAGCACTACTACTAACTACCTAACTAAACTAAAACACTACTACAAACACTACACACAGGCTCTCTTCTGCGCGCGCTGCTCGCACTGCTTCGTATAATAGATATAGAAAATAAGAAATGAAACGTTGAGTACGAAGAAAATCAAGCAACGACAAAACAAAAAGAAAAGATAAAGTCAAAACAAAAAAACAGCACAACAAAGAAAAGAGCAAACAAACGAACAAGTGAAAACAAAACGCTCAGTAGAGAATTAAAGAAAGCATAAGTAACTGACAAAGAGCGAAGAAAATTATTACTATTTAATTATGCTTTTGGCCCTTAACTAAGAAGCGGAAAAGGGAAACCAACCCCACTTATCGAACGAAAATGGTTATTAATTATACAAACAAGATTTGGTTTTTTTGCCGTGTTTTCTTTGTGTTTTTGCTGTTGGTGGTGGTGGTGGCTGGTGCTGGTGGTGCACATTCCACTGCGCACTCTACCTTTCGCGTATAATTTTTTTTGCAACTTTATACACTGTACATTATACAAATGACGTTTGCGCATTGAAGATGGCAATGTACGGTTGTAGTTTGTGACAAAATGGCGACGATGAAACAGAAATTAAACACTCTACACATCACCTCTACCTCTCATCCTCTTCTATCTGGGGCCTTAGTGCGTTTTTGCTCTTTTGATGGAGGCGCCCCGTACTTCTGTGCTGGTGTGGCCCTTTGATACGCGAATTAATTTATCCTACAATTTCTAAACATTTACAAAAAACAGACGTTCGTCGTACGCGGAAAGTAATGTGTTTGTTAACCTTTTCCCCCCTCCGATCACATCACAAGACTGCTTTCGTTTTATTTTGCTAATAATTGTTGAAAAAGAGGATTTTTTGTAGGGACGACCACGTGTCTTGCAAGCCGTGAACCAATAAAACCGGTTTTCGCACACAAAAAGGATAGCACGATCACTACACTTATCAAAACCGGACGGACGCGGCATTTGGCTGTTCTTAAAAAGGCGTAATTTAAAGAGCATTCTCTGAAAAAATCGAAATGAAAGAGCATTTCGTGACAAAAACGGACATGACCCAATCAACAAAGAAGGAAAGAACGATCGATCTATACCCGAAAACAAGCGACACTAATTTGTGTCCGCGTATTTAGGGCAACTAGAAGCACAAATGGGATCAAATTTTCGCCAGTATTTCACAAGGACATGCTCCCATGTGGCCTGGGGCTGGGGCGGTTAATTGAATGTGATGCCAAAACTTAACACCTAATCAACCGCAACTTGCCCCGGAAGCTTGCGGGCCGCTTCGTGCAGATGGAAGGTTAGTATTCGCATACACTCATCATCACCTTGCTACACCTTATCCTTATCCACACTGCACACTGCAAGAGTGTTGGCTTACACGTACACCGCGGGCCGTGAGCGCACCTTGTCGGATTTACATAATTAAATAATTAATCATAATCAATGGGGTTTAAATTAGAAGTAACTATCGGACGGTGCACACGGCACGACCCACCCCCATCGCATTCGCTCACATTCACACCTCAATGCCAACATTATTACACCTATTGATGACACACAATATTGGCGGTTGTCGTCGGAGGTACTGGGCATATGTGCACCGTGTGTAACTGACCTCCATCTTCTCTTCTACCTGCCGCTTCTCATTGGCGCATTGTTTTCCACGGTACACACGTGTCTCATTGTCAACCAGATCTGACCTCAACACGCTTGTTAAATTTCCTCTGAAACCGCTTGCCTTCTTGCCTTGGCACCTGTTCAAGATGGATGCAGTGACCAAGCGCAACCAAGGATACTGCTTCCTCTCTCTCTCTCTCTCTCGCACAGAGGGAAGTAAAACCACGATATTAACACTGGGCACCGGTCAAACATATACACACACAAACACACTGAGTGCCTCCAAACAAAACAAAACCACACCAACCGGGTAGCCGGGTGTGTGTGTGTGTTGCCATTACTCATATTGCGCTAATTCCACGCTAATGAAAATTGATCCGCCAACCGGATGTGTGTGTGTGTGCGATCCCTTTCTCTCAATCTGCCACCCACACACACACACACACACCGTCAAACCACACCGGTGGTGGCTTGACACCCAACGCGAACTAATTGCAGAGAGAGAGAGAGAGTATTTCGCCACCGGATGTATTTCGTTCCGGATTTGCCCCGCAAACGGCCGCAAACCTCACACCTGTCCTCCGCCGTCCTTTTGTAGCTCACTAGGGCTACGATGGCAGGGAATGGGGGGGGGGGAGAGGAAAGCCAATGAATATGGATATCCTTCTGGCAAATGATTATAGATCAGAGATCAAATGACGTGCCACATAAACTAGTTGTGTGCACACGGGAGCCGCCATACAAATTCAAACGCTTCCACCCACCACCCACTTGGTAGGGGGTCAGGTCAGGTGTGTGGTTGTGTGTGTGCTTCTTTCACCGGAACCAATGCCACAAACCAACGCCCGCGCCACCGTGGTCGGCAGCGCGAAAGGGAGTTTTGAAATATGAGCTAAAACCGTAGGCTGCCGCCGCCGCTAGCTGATTAATACCAATGTGGCAGCAGCGTCCAGGTGGTCGACCATGGGCCGGGATGTCATTTGTGGTTATCTGACCCTCCCATTCCCCGTTCGTCCTTTCCTCACACAAATCGAACCGAAGCGAACTTCCCTATCAATTTATCTAATTACGCCTGTAATTTGAAATTATAATCATTATCAAGCATGTGTGTCCACCAACAGAGAGCGCGCGCGCGTGCCAAGGGTTTTTCGCATTGGTGCAGCAGCCCCGATACACACACACACCGCCCGTCCGGCTGTGATCGATCTTGCAGGCTTGCAATGTACACAGCTGTTGCTGTTGCCCCACGCGGCCACAAAAAAAAACGGAACTGCTGAATGAATAAATGACATTTAATTCGATTGTACATAAACAGTTATACATGTAATACGCCAAAACACAATTGACGTGAGCACAGAGAATGTACCCAGCCCAGTGCGCGTCCCTTTCCTGTTTTTCTCCCTATACACGCGCGGTTTGATTTGGTTTTTCCATGGTTGTACCCTCGGAACGGGTGCACCTTGTTCTTGTGTGTGCGTGCCCCGCTTCCGGCACACTACCATTGACATTGACGACAAGCAAGGTGCGAGATAAGTACGGGGTTTTACACATCGACACAAACGCGCTGATACTTCTTGATACATCAAACACAGCTAACTTCCCGGTGAATGAAACACGATTTTCCTCTCTCTATCTCGCTCTTCAATTGCCTATCATTACCTAGCTCGCTCTTTCCAGGTGCTTGATACCGATCTGAACATTTTCGAAGGAAAACAGAAAAGGTTTCTACAAACCAAACATACTTAAGAGCTATGAGCGTTTGCTTTAAGTTCGCTGAGCTGTTTTTTTGTTTCTTCTTCTACATTTTAAACGGGAGATGACATACACACACACACACCTGGGTTGCGTACGCAAGTTTCCTGAACTAACTGCTGCACTGTGTAACAAATGCGCGTATTTCATTTCTTTTTTTGAACTGATCAAAGCCAATTGCTGTATAACTTATACATTGTAGAAATAAAGCAAAAAAAAAAAACGAAAATTAAGATTAACAAATCAAAAAGGAACATAAAAAGATAATGGGAGCAATATTCAAACCCAAAGTACAATTACATATTGTAGGGGGAAAATCTACCTTTTCCTCAATTTCATCAACGAACTTAAAACGATACTTTTGTTTTTGTGTATCCTGCTAAGTGCACAAATTCACTAAATTTATATGCAATTAAACAAACTAACTAACAAAAAAAAAGAAGGAATCAAACGAATAAGAAGGTTGTTTAATTACGATTACGGTGTATAAAGTACTGTTTTCAAGGTGGTACTGTCGCTTCACTTCGAAAAAGTATAGCAGCGAGAATCTCTTTTCAGGCGTCTTGCAACAGTTAACAAAGAAACATGCATTGAATTATGTTTAAACAAAGTTAAAACAGTTAAACCAAATAAACAGAAAAAAACCCTCATTCATTTCGGGGTATGCGCTACAGTAGTGTACCCACCACTCTTCTGCATCATGTGGGATGTGTTTACATGCAATATTTAACGTGAAGTTGATTCTTACGAAGCAAGTTTTTCTTTAGTGGGATGCAACATAAAACAGATAAACACAAAAAAGAAAACACCCCCATTTTTAAATAGTAATATTTGAGTCCCCACCCTTTTTTGTACGATTGCTCCATTGCTATTGCTGCTGTTCTTAATGTCCGCCTCCAAAAAAATGACAACAAAAAGAGCAGCACTGACTGATAAAACTTTGCAAGAACAGCAGCAATAATGTTAGTTATGTTGGCAAAGAAAGAAAAAAAGGGAAGGGAGCGCCACAGACTTTATACACCTAGCAGTCAAAAAATTGTGAGCGAAGTAGTGCGAAGAACACTTCACGCTGCTTGCAGATCAAAATAATGAAAAAAGGATGATGAATTAAAAAAAACTACAAAGGAAAAAGCTAAGCAAATAACAATCATTGTGCTAAGGATGAAAATTCCTCTACTCTAGTGAGAGGGATGATAATAACGAGAAAACGTCCAATCCATGGGCTCGTGAGTTCAGAAACAGAATAATTAATAATAGCATAAGAGATAAAAACGAAAAGTATTCCATAACGCAGTGAAACGAAAATCAAACCATGTAAAAGTAATTGAATCGGGATGGGCTTGAGTAGTAGTAGTAGTAGTATAAGAGAAAGTTGAAAAATAATGGCCATTTGACGTGAAAATCAGTTCAAAACCTCACACTAAACCGCCGCTAATAAGATCGCAAGCGCTTGGCTGTCAGCATTTGTACCGCGCACAGACTTGTTTGTGAAACTAACCTTTGCTTTAGCTACCGCAAAATGTACGATCGATCGTACTTGATCGTGCGTGTCTGTGTGTGTGTGTGATAATGTGTGTAAAACTTATAGCGTTAAACCTAATCAAAGCTAGAGCGAATGATCCTCAGCGCGAAACTAATATGCTAACTTGTTCTGACTTGTTAACGTTGCCCGCCGTTTTCCGCTTACAGAACCGTACCGGCGCGTCGTACAGCCCGGTTTGCTGTACAGATACAGGGGCGGTCCCCACACACATACACACACCGATTTGTCTCTCGTACTGGGCTGGTGAAGGACTGTGGTGGGTGGCGTATTTTTTCCTGCAGCGAACGGGCAAAGAATGCACCCATCGTGTGACACTTTCACGACTTACTTGTGACCCCGGACGACAAGTGATCCCGCCGGTTGCTGCTGTTGTTGCTAGTGGTGGTGGTGGTGGTGGTGCTGGTAGTAAATTTGAGGTTGTTTGTGGTGACAAAGCGGCTACTACTACTGCTGCTGCTGGTGCCGGCACCGGCAGGTGACAGCGTCCGGATGGACGCCGGAGCTGCTGCTCCCCCTCCATGCCGATTGATTGTTGCGCTTGCGATGATCGTGGCGGTAGCGGTGGCGACGGCAGCCGCGCAGTACCTCAGCAGCTGCGCGTTCACTGTCGCCGCCAGCTGCCCCAACTCCTAGTAGGGTTTGGAGGCGTCCTTGGAGCGCTTGAGCTGCACCTTCAGCCGCTTGGTGCCGATCTGGAACCCGTGCATCGCCTGGATCGCGGCCTGGGCCGACGACACGTTGTCGAACGACACGAAGCCGAAGCACTTGGACAGGTTCGTCTGCTTGTCGATGAACACCTTCGCCGAGACGACGTTGCCGAACGGCAGGAAGGTCGAGGCGAGATCGGTGTCGGTGAACTCCTGCGGCAGGTGGTAGATGAACAGATTGCAACCTTCCGGTCCTGTTCGGTGGGCGTTGATGGATGGGTGAAAAGTAGAGCAAAACATACGAATTAATAAACAACTCAGTTAGTTGAAGGTACACAAATACACTAAATTTAGGATTGTAGTAGGAAGATAGGGAGGAATTGAAACGAAAAATATCTAAAAAAAACCAAACAAACTCAGCCTTAAGCAATTTCTAATGTGCAAAAAGGGGGAAAGCATTTAGAAAGCGATTTGGGCACTCTGAGAACTCTGCGGTTCGCTTAACTCGAAATTGAGAAGGGGCAGGAGAGAAGCGCATGGTGTTAGTGTAAGCGTTTAGTGTTGATACGTACCTTCAATCTGCTTCCCGGCGGCGGCAGCCACCGCTTGCGCTAGCGTCGGCGTGGTTAAAGGCGTCGGGGTGAATGCGGCTGCAGTGGCTGCTGCTGCACCAAACTGCGGTAAGGCGGCGTACGAAGTCAGGCCCGTGGCTGTATCAGCACCGGTTGTCCCTATACCGGTCACAGTAGTAGCAACAACAAAGCCAGGGGAAATAAAACCAAAAATCGGGCAGATAGAAGGAAAAATAGAGAGAGAGAGAAAGAGAAAAAGTGGAACACAACTTCTATTAGTGAAATGAGAAGCGCTTTTTTTCCTCCATCGTCCGCAAAGGGAGGTTGGGTATGGTAGGGTGCTTATTAGGTAGTTAAAAAAACGGGGGGGACATTTTAGATGATATTATTATTTGCCAAATGGGGTGTGTCAAGCCAAAACAACCGAAACCGAATAATCAATGCACAAACCTATATGGTTATATATAATGGTTTAGTATTTAAAACACACTACAAAACGGATCGTTCCGTCAACTTGGCTAAAGAAACGTAGGAGTAGGAATTGAATAGTGTAAAAGTAATTTAATAAAAAAGATTAATTTATACACAAGATAAGGAGATCGTAGATAAAGCCATGCAGCGGAGCTTGAAAACATGATATTTAATTAAAATAGTTGCAAACATTAACAACAACTTATAGCGTATTATTACAACATGTTTTTTTATACATACAATTTAAGGTAAATGAGTAATGGTTTACTTTATAGATGTTTTTTGAAATTTTATATTACAAAAAAAAAATAAAATAAAATACCATTTACATCCTGTTTGACGCATCGTACACCCACCCACCAGCAGTGTTAAATGAAGTGCTATAAATAACGATTTTTCTGTCACGCCACCCATGTGAAATTGCCCAGAAGCTACCTTTCCCTCCCCCTTTTGGCAGACCTCACTTATTACTGCCAACTGGTCGGCAGGTCCGTCGGCCTCGCCTGCCGCCTGGAGGAGGATGGAGCAAAATGGGGTCTAATTAAATTTTTATGAATTTCATGTGAGTTTTTCCACTCATTTGGTAGGTCCAACCGACCAACCGGTGGTAGCTTAAAAGGATGTTTCCGAACCGAACGGACGGTACAAGCACATGCAGGTAGAGCGGGGCAAAGCGATGGGGAGCTAGCCCCCAGTATGTGCACGGTCGATCGAATCCATCTGTGTCGGACGGACTGGGGACCCGGACGAGTTCACCATCATCATCATCATAGAGCGAGAAGAGGCGTGTGTTAGTAGTTTCAGCAAAGTTATGACGGATACATTACTCGATTCTGAATCGCAATGATGTGTCGCGGTGCCACAGCGGGACGATAATAATGAACACGATCGTTGTGCGACTATTATGGGTGTGTCTGTGTGTGTGTGTGTGTGTTGGTCTGTCTAGCTATGCCACGAGTCGTCGTCCATCTGTACATCCGTCCGGGCAGGATGGCTCGCTCGGCCCGTCGTGCAAACCGTATCATTTTGTGTCCAGAAATGACTAACACACACACACACTCGTTCGTTTGTGAGCAAAGTGGGTAATTATCATCATTTTAAATTTTCAACGATTTTTAAAAGGGTTTTTCGCGCGCGCGCGCCAGGGAGAGACGGGTGCGGTGATGGAAGCATGATGGTACAAATTAAATTTTCACACACATGGTCGGGTATGATGTTAATGGTTGCAAAACCGCAGATCACATTTACGCGCGTTGTAGAGAGAACGGACACACACACGTGTGACGCCGCCCGGGACCAGGAAATGTGGGTTTTTTAGTTTTCCGGTTCGCGCGTGCACACACACACACGCTGTGTATTATTGTAAAAGGCAAAGTTAAAGCTAAACTATTACCACGAGCGAAGTAACTAGGTATTGGAGAGTTTCTGAACAGCTGGTCAATGTGTGTGTGTATGTCCAGAAAGAGTTATTAACAATGTAGTGTAACACAACGCGTAACATTCAGAAAAAAACATGCACTTTAGAAAACTAATAAAATAAAATATAAAACGACCACACAAGAATTATCTTAAAACAATACACGCAAACACACACATAAAAAAACCAAAAAGCTTTAAACAAAGAAGTAATGTTTGTATGGTGTTATTACAAACGCTGTCGTTTTAAAGCGCCATATACAATTACAGAAAAAAGAATAAAAATAACAAATTACCACAAACAACCAGTAAAAAATAGGGAAAAAACTGTTTAAATTGTCAAAATGATTATGCACATTATATAAACAGAGAGAGAGAGAGAAAAAAGAGAGCAAAAAGAGATAGAGCGAGCGAGCAAACGATGGGGAGCTTGGGAGGGAATAATCAACACACCTCATGCCAACCAAAACCGAACCAAAAGACACACTAGAGAGCATTCCAAAACAAAATAAAACAAAAAAAAATACGGGGAAAGGAGGGAGCTTCTTAAGATGGGAAGAGAAGGAGCTGCTGCAGCGGGGCTCACCTGACGTTGCTGTTTTCCCTAACAGACCGGCTGGTGGTGATGGGTGTTGTTGTTGTTGGTGGTGGTGGTGAGAAACGTTCGATTTTGAATTGACGTACAAAGGAGTTTTTGAGGTAACAAAGCACAATGTTGTAATAACATGTCAAATATGTGGTTTGTGGATGTGCCGACGAGGAGAAGCCAGATTCATGTTGCAGAAGGGGACGGAACACGGGAGACACGGACACCAGTGAAAAGAAAGACAAAGAGAATCGTTGTTGTAGGTATAAGAAATCACACAAAAGACAGAAAATATCGATTTGTTGATGTGTTGAACTGCTCAAAATGGTAGAAAAATCACTTTAACTGTATCTAAAATGTCCCTTTCGCTGGAAATGAAACGGTCACAGCGCCACCTTTCGCCCGGAGCCGCGCGGGAGCGCTATCATTCATCGGGAATTGCAGGAATCGACGCTAATTTAATTTAATATAAGCACGCTTTTGCCGCGCACCGCAAGAGTGCAACGATACACACACACACACATCTAGCTCGAGTCGCGTTTTTGGAATGGGGCGAAATAGGGCACAACCATTGGCCCCCCTCCCGCACCATCGGCCATCGATCGAAGGGCGGGTCGCGTTCACAGTTGGCGAATCCATTCCGGTGTGAGCCATAAAACAGTTTATTGCCTCGACAAGGAGCACACTTTTTATGGTACGCAGGATGATTGCTATCCTCCATTACGGCGCGCAACAAGCGCTGGTGGTCCTGGTGGCACATGCACACACACAACATCACAGACAGTGCAGAAGGGAGGAGGAGGCTAACCTTCCCGGGCGAGTGTGGCCAACAACGCACAGGTGAAGAAGCCATAAAACAGATAAAAGTAAAATCGTTCATCTTTATAACTTTTACGACTGTTTTAATGGGACATTGTTGTTGTTGCTGTTGTTGGCTGTTATGATTTTGGTTCGACGGGTTCGGGTCGGTGTTGCGGTGTTTTCCTGTGCCATGGCCACATCGAAGCATCATCGAGCGGGCGCGCGCGGTTCGATATTAATTTTACTTTTTTTACGGGATTTCCATTTTTTTGCTGTTGCTCTTTTAGCCCCAACATGGACGCCTGGGTGTAAGGGAAACAAAAATGGCCAACCACTCTAAACAACAACAAAAAACTGTACACCGATGTGCACTTGAAGGTAAAGTTTCCATTCCATTTCTTGCAGCCCTGTGTTGATAAGTTCAAGACGCGCACAAGGATTTACTTTCTAAGGGCTAAGGGCTTCCATTTTTCTTTTCGCATAAGTGGGTGCGCTACTTGAGTGTCTCAAGTGGGACACAGAGTGCTTTACGCGTAGGATGGACATTTCAGCAACGAGAGATGGGTGGGGCGAAATTTTATTGCAATTGTGCGCTTACTCCGGTGAACACATTTAGATGTACTAAAACTTTTCCAAAAGCCTCTCACGCAAAGCCTGCGCAAGATGTCTTAGACGAAATCGTTGAAGCAAAAACAACATCTTGTTGGTTTGAGTTATCGCAAATCTAGAAAATAATATCCTTGTCCCCCACTGAATGTCCTTCAACTTCTATTTAGAACACACACACAACCTGTGAAACGTCAACGAGTCAAGCGCTCTCCCGGCGCTCGGAGGCTTGACAAATTAGCGTACGACAGAGCATACTTACACAAGGAGGTCGCTGCATTGCTGATGGCCGTGGCCGGCGTCTGGGCAGCGGCGGCGGCGGCCGTTTGCAGCGACGGTTGCGTGATACCGGCTAGCGTCACCAGATTCTGCAACGAGATCGGCGCGAGAAGGCTTGCGGCGGCGGCGGAGGTCGTATCAGTCTGAGCACTAAGTCCTGCCGAGGATACACCGAGAATGACAAGAAAAGAGAGAGAGAGAGAGAGAGAGAGAGAGAGTGAGAGAGTGAGACCAAAACACCATCAAAAGCTAATCGTTCAATTCGGACGAAAGGAGCGATGGACACGCTTGCACATTGCGTGTGTGCGGCTAAATCCCACCCAACCCCACCCTTTTTCCTGATAAAAACCCATTCATCTTCGTCACGTAGCTGTGTGGCGGGTCTGTGTGTGTGTGTGTGCGGAGCAAAGATTTTGAGACACACACACGGTGATGGTGGTGATGGTGGTTCACATTCAGCGCGTGACGCAACATCGTCGTCGGTGTGACTACCCATTTGCGGTTATAGTTGGAACCGGCCGGTAGTTCCTGCCGTCTTCTAGCGGGCTTGAAAGGATTTGATGCCAACCAACACCACCACCCCCGAACCTCGACCAAAACAGGCCCAAAGTCCAGCAAACGGCGTGCGTGACGTGCGTTAAATTCGTTTATTTATGATCCATTGAACAATGCCAACACAACACGCTCATTTAAGAGGGTTGTGGAAGAAATCGCCGCAAAGTGGCGGAGTCGCAAAATTATAAAAAAGCTGACAGAAAGACAGAGAGAGAGAGAGAGAGAGAGAGAGAGAGAGAACGCATCGTGTAATGGGGTTGGCACCGTTTTGTAATCGTTTTCCTCTCCCCCAGTTTTTTAAACCGTTTCTTATTATTCTGAGTAGAAGTAGGGGAAACACACAGACCCTAACTACCACATACATCAATCAGGGGGGGATGCGAGCTGTGCCAGCCATCAGCACCGGTTCCAAACCAGCACGTGGATATTAAATCATTTCTAATTCCCATTTAGTGTGCCAACGGGTTTTTGATGTCCAGCCGCAACCCTGGCCGGTCGGTGACGGCGCTTTTAGTGTTACGTTAGCTGGCTGTGGTGTGGTGATCCTTTCAGCAATTGCCACGTTTAAATGAAGGTGACCAGAGTGACGCGTACCGGGAGGAGGGAATGCCCACCGGATGTCGGTACGGAACCGTCGTCATTTTGCGCCTTTTCGACACTATCGTTGCACGCACGCACCCGCGTTACGGACTAGAGTGTAGAGAGCAAAGTTAGCGTGAGTACCGGAGAGCACATATTGCGCTGGTTTCTAGCTTTCGTGCGGAGGTTTTGTCGTCGGCACCGGACACAACAATGGCAATTTTGGCAGTCGGTACACTGGCAATGAGCTGTGTGTGCGTGTGTGTTTCTGTCCCCAAATTTTCACGTGCTGGAGCGATAAAATCTGACCCATAATGAACGTAAAACCCCGTACGAACAGAGTCCACACCAACCTGGACCTGGACCGTTTGCCGTCGGACGGGGATATTGAAGTCGTTCTTTTCGAGTTACGGGGAGCATAGGGAATCAAGAGAAGCAGGTAATTATGTAACAGAACATCTGTAGCGCGCGTAGAGTGTAAGGTACGGTGTGCCCCGACGGTAACCTTAAATCGATTAGGCAATCTGATTTGTTTGATTAACTGGATTGTGCTGGCGCTACCAGGTCCGACCCCTACCCTAATCTCATTATGGCGTGGTCTTTCCTGTTACTTCGCTCTAAACTGATGCCACTGCTTGCGCTCTACGCCGAGCAACGGGGACGGGGTAAAAGACTTGATTGATTATTTAAATGTGTTTCCTCCCTTCTACAGAGACTTGGAGGATTCCACAGACACCCGTTTCTAGCACATCTAAAACATCTTTCTAGCTCCCCGTTTGCAAACTGTTGCTGTTAGGTGGCTTCGTGACTTGCAGCTTCAATGCGGTGACGTGCGCGGGCCCCGTACCTTGCAAAAGATGCTGCTGCTGGGCGACGGCCTGCAGCTGCTGCAGCAGCGAGAGCGGCGGGGAGATCGCATCGGCCGCCAGGAACGGGGTCTGCTGCTGCGGTGGGTTCGGATGGGCGGACGCGGTCAGCGGCGTTACCGATTGCGTGATCGGCTGATTGATACCGGTCATGCCCCACAGGTTCGTCTGCATCTGTTGCATCCGTTTGGCATCCTTTTCCTTCTGCGTGTCGGCAAACTTTACCACCAGCGGTGCCGAGCAGCCCTCCATCGTCTTGCTCTGGTGTAGTTGCTGGAAGAGGAAGAAGGAGAGCAAACATTAGGATTAGTGAAAATGCTGATAAAAAGGACGTCGGTTTGGGTTTCGAAATGGATGAGAAGCATTAAGAAGGAGGTGTCGTTTTTTTTCTTGGGGGATATCGTACGATTGAATGGCTAAACATGGAATGAATAGTCAAATAAGGTAAATGAATCAGCGCGTAACTGCAGCGATTTATCAGTGGTTGGAGGTTAAATGCTGTTCATTAATCGTAATGGGTCGAAATAAGTTGTTTATAATCCTTTAAAAATCATCTTCGGCACTGGTGAGTTACGGGAATTGAACTCACGACGACCGTAATCAGAAGTCTTCCATATAACAACTACACTATGCGGCTGGATCATTCCCTCACCGCATAAAACTATACAGTATCGTCCACGAAATGAAGCAATTTAAACAACAACAATCCTGTTGTTTTGTTTTATTTTCTGCTACTGATCCTTACCACCAACATTCCGCGGGCCCTTCCCACGCGCAAAAGAACACGTGATAACACGTTTGTGGCGCATATTATAATCATCGACATTAAACCAACCGTCGTCAGAGACGCCAGAGCGCGTCAATATCTCTCGCCCGTACCGTACACAGCCGAACGAACGTCGTCGTTTCGCTAAATGCGAGTGTTAATTTCTAGCCGAATTATACTTAATGGCCGTGTCACGCTTCCACCGTTGTGCGGTAAAGTCGATCCCTGGTGCAACATTTAGCCAAGCGCGGTAGCTGACGACGAGCAGCAACGGCGTTCCCGTCGTGTGCTGTTGTTATCCTTAACCTGAGCAGGCCTCGTTCGCCGTAATATCGTCGTTGTCGTGTCTTTTGCAGGCAGACAAGAGAGAGAGATAAACAGGGGACAGTTGGGGGTCGTTTTCTCGCCGGTGCAAGCAAGTGGTGCGGAAAGGTGAGAAAACCACGCCATTCTTTGTTGTAAATGAATCGCGTGTGGGTAGCGTTTGTGTCTCTTTGTAAGTGTGTGTTTGTGTGATACCGTGCTTAAAAATCATAAAATTTACATAGAACGTTTCCGCCGTTCCGGCTGTTTTTGGATGATCCCAAGTGTGTCGTCATACTTGGGGTTGTGGTGTGTCATGTTGCGCCGCTCACACTCCCTCTATTTCTCTCTTTTTGGCACACTTTCCACCACACATTGACAAGCGAACCATTCTCGATACCAAAAACTCGCACCGATATCTTCACAAAAGCGTAAGGCGAACACGAACCGTGAATCTTTCGATTTCCAGCAGAGCGAACACCAAAGCAGGAGTCTTTTGGCGCAACACACAAGGGCTCATTAAGGGGCAGCGTTTCTTGACAAGTGTCCCCGGCGTCCTGCGAGAGAAGCAAAGCGTTTTTGAAGCGTGGGGAAGGGAAATGTAGCAATAATGCTTGCCACTGCTAATGACGCCCCATTGACGAAAGTACGCCTCCTACCTTCGCCCCGCAGAAATGGGTGTGGGTAGGTGCGTGGGTGGTGGGGTACATGCTCTCGTTACAATCATGAAGCGAACATTTAACGGGCACATAATTATAAGCTTATGAAAAATAAAAATTACATTTATTCCCACTACAACACAACACAACCATTGAACGTTGTGTTGGGGGGGGAAAAGGCGGCTTCTGCGGGCAGCCCTACTCTCCTTCTCAGCAATTCAGCGGGGGGGTTCAAATACGGCTCGCGTTGTCAATTCGAAAGCAATAAGAAATAATCGTTACCGCTTTGGCCGGGGGCGCACACAAACGATGCCAACGCACGACACGGGGACGCGGCTTGCCTATATTCATTTTATTTCCATGTTTTTTTTCCTTCGATGAAACAAACCGAATTGATGGTGTTGTAACATAAATAAATATCATAACGACCGTGCGCTTCTTTCCGTTTGCCAAGCAAGAAATGGGAAGCGATAGCTCAATGAATGGCAAAGAAAAAGTTGCCTGTTATGCTTGTGGCGCTTTTCTTTCTGCAGCAATACACACAAAACTATCTCCCCGGGAAGGACGGCCCGTTAACGCGCACGCCAAGAAGCAGGCGTCAGCACTGGAAACAAAAAAAAAGGAAAGAACGGGAAACCAACCGTACCCAATTTTTATCATAAACACACTACCAGCACCACAAACGCGATTGCGAACTGAAGTATACGACTGGCTCTGTTTTAACACTGCAAGAAGAGAAGGAAAAGCGCCCGCCTTTCTTCCAGTTTCTAGCGCTCTTTTGACGCTTTCCGTGCTGTTTAACATGGCGTGTTTTTTGGCGAATGTGAAAAGATGACGACTTTTTCGTTGTTGCTGAGAGGGTTGATGTTGTTGATGGCGATAATGGTTGGGTTTCGCCCTGAGAGAGATACAAACACACACACGCACACGGGATGTCAAACATAACAAGAAGGGATGTGGCACAAGAACAAGCAAACGACAACAGTAACACAAACAAAAGAAAGTAAAAAAGAAAGTAAAAAATGTTCCCATTCCAAAACAACCATCACAATCACATAAACGATGATTATTGTTATTGATGTTTTGCATGGCGTTATGCTGCGGTGGCAATGTTGCTGCACTAATGGGGCATCCGCTCATCCCTCCTCCATTTGTTCTTACAACAGCGAGAAAATACAGGCTAAAAAGGAAGGCAAGTGGATGGAAATGGTTTTAGCTTACGGGGGGAGGGGCTGTGTTTTTGGCATCGAAACACAAGCGGATGGAACAAAACTCACACAGGAAGAGGGATCAAAAGCAACGAACTCGTCAGGATCACGGACACAAACGACAAACTTTTTCCATCCCCACCCATTTTGCGATGAGGACACAGTCACCGCTCGGACACACAGCACCCTGTGAGTGTGTTCTGCTGTGTTCTGACCCATCATTAAATTTTACTGCACCGAATGATGAGTCGCAGACAATGTGGCGACCACCATCGAGCGTCTCTGACCTTTCGTTAATCGTGATGGGAGGGGAGAATAAGTGTAAAATGTTTTTTTCCTCCGCCAATCAACGTTTTTGTATTATTTTATTTTCATTTTTTGAGGATTCAACAACAAAACCCCGCCACAAACAGATTCAATTCAGTTCAGTTCAATTGCATTCAAAATCGGGAGGGATGATTTATACCGCTTTAAAATATGCATCATTATCGCGCCGAACATCACAAAATCCTCATCGACACTTTGGAGTACCCCAAAAGAGAAAAAAAGTATAGATTATTCCTAAATAAATATCGCGAATGAACGGCAGGCAAAACAAAAACAAAACCTTCCAAAACATAATCGTTTGAAGTTTGTTGAGTACTACACACGCCAAAAATCAACTATGAATTTAATCACCCCGAAAGTCATCACATCGTCGCCGTCCTTCCCGGTAGGATGTGGGTAAAGCGTAAAACGGACGATTGAAGCTGGCATCATTAAATGGAAAAACCACTCGATTTAAGCCCAAATTGAATCTCAATTTTTTTTGTGGTGCAGAGTTGTTACAACTTGCCCCAAACAAACCAAAACTTCATACCGTAGGGCACCACCACCGCCACAAAACATATAGCAGCAGCAGCAGCATTTTTAATTCATCGACGAGAAATCTCACACTCACAGCATCACTCCCTCTCCACTCAGGTTGGTATTAAGCCACATGCAAAGGCTAGTTGGCTTCCATTTTAACCCTTTTTTTGGCGGGGATTGAGAAAGATAAACGAGACAAAACCACTTGTGCGAGAGGGTTTGCGAATCTCTTTCACCCTCTAGCTGAGATCCCTTTTCTCGTAGATACTACGTTACTACGTCAAACAGGATTTTTTTCTCCCCCCAAAAGCATGGCGTGATTTGCATAATGTTGCCCTCCCCTCATTCCCCATGTGGGTAGATTGAGTGGGGAGTTTTGCACGGGCAGGAGTTTGAGGGAAATCTTTCTAAACATAAAAACCACGCTTAGTATGCAGCAGCAACAACGCAACAATCGGTACCGAAATACATCAATTATGCACCATCGTTTGTTGGAAATTCGTTTGCCAACTTTTCCCCCTGTCCCTAACGCGCACACACCAAAACGCAACAGCTTAAAACGAAAGGGCACCGCGCTCGCACACGGTTAAAGTAAACTTCAAACTTCGTTTGTGGTGTGTTTGGGAGGGGGACGACCTTATGGTAAAATAATTGAAAATCCACGCTGTAATAACTCATCCCGACCGCTGGCTAACAGATTAATATAATAAAAATCGTTAATTCCACATCATCAATCATAATGCGATCGTTTTGTGCCGCCACCAACGGCACCCGGACCCTGGACGATCGCGCTGAAGGATAACGAATCATTAAAAACGTTTTGCATTCTACACCCAGAGCGCCCTCCACCTCGTCAGTCACCAAATGGTGCGATGGCACATCAAAAAGGTGCATCCAACCTTTTGTTTTCGGTTGGACGAATGGCTTTCCTTTTTCCCAGAAAAAAAACGAAGCTTTTCCCTGGGAATTCAAATGAAATGAAATCGATATATTATTGGCTCGGGTGGGACATGGTTTGATGGCTTCTGTTTTATCTCACTTTTTTTGTTGCTGCGTGTGTGCCACCAACAAACGAACGCACGTGGGGGATATATACGCACAAATCCAAATCTCAATCAATCGATTCAGTGGACAGGAAAAACGGGGATGGCTCATTTTGCCTGGCAAATGTACACATTTTCGATTTAATTAAACAGAACCAATTAATTCGATTTCACTAAGGCATCATATCTCATGCGTGTGTGTGTGTGTTTGTGCGCCCCATTAGCGTTTCGGGGGCATTTTTGCGTATTACGGTTGATGGTTTAATGATGGCCATTTATTCTTTTTTTTTCTATTGAACGCGTACAAAGCGTTTCGTTTCTATTTCGTGTAATGCTCGATCCAATCATCGCACGCTAATTACACACTGGTTTAAAGAGAGAAAATGTATCACATTACAACGCATTTGAAGTGTATTTTCAAATACACTTCAAATACACTTAAATTAAAACTGTGTTTATGCTCAAAAGCACTAGCAAATGTGGTGGTGTTATGTTAGTGATTGTAGTTAAATCGTTCATCGAGCTTAAACTCTCAAAAGAGTTCTCGATTTGACATGAAATTTACTTTGCATTTAGTGAGTTACGAGTCAGTGTGCAGATTCAAATGCCTCTTTGCGACTTAACTCTCATAACAATGATTTAACTCACAAAAGAGTTCACTCAATACAAATGAGCTAACAATCTGTGCGGAGCGTAAAGTAACTCATTCTCAAGCTCACGCTCACGGGAGAGCTTTGTATCACTGAAACAAATGAGTCAACTCGCTGTAAGAGAGCTAATAGTAGTTATGGAAAGTAGCATGGAAAGTGAATAGTAGTAATCGAGCATGAGCTCTCGAAAGAGTTTTTAAACTCACAAAAGAGCTAACCCGATGCAAATGAGCTACTAGAAGGTACGGAGCTTTAAATTACTCATCTATATTTAGTTCTCGAAATAGTTATACACCCCTAGAATGTATGTATTCCACTATCAGCTAGTTAACGAGGAGTATTAAATCACTCATCGAGATGTGAGCACTCCGAAGAGCTGTTTTTCTCACAAATGAGTTCACTCACTGTGTGTCAGTTGCTGCAAAGAGTTTAAATAGCAAAATATGTAAATCAACTCTTTGTGGTCATAAAACTAAACCATTCGACAGCAAATATTTAACTCATTACTAAGTGAAAATTATACACGTGAGGTATTTTTTCGGTTTGTTAATTTTGATGCTCTTCCCCAAACCCTCTTTCAACCCTCGCGTGTCGCTACTGAAATTAATTTCGTTGATATATGGTTGCGACTGTAGCGTAACATTCCTTGAACAAACAGACACTTCTTCCTCCACCACCGGCGTTACCCACCGGCAGAATGGGACTTTAACTGACCAACTGACTTGTGCAAAAGCCCTGCCGGCTAAAACCCATCAGCCACACATTCACTCACAACCACCACCACCAGAGGCACAGGCCAGGCCCGCGCGCGCACCACATTCATTAAATTGATATAGAAATAAATAATGGATTGAGCGGTGGGATGATGCGTGCTGCTGCTGCTATCGGGCAGGATAAATTTACCATCGCTCTTACGGGCGATAGTGGTTATAATGGTGGTGGAATGGGAGGGCAAGAACACCACATGCTAGATATGCCTGCTTTCAACTGCTTTTGCCCACGCTGCTACCGAATGATCCGCACACCTCCCTCACAGTCCACAGCCCGCGAATTCGTGCTGAGGGTGGTGAAAGCGATAAATAAATAACCCATTTTTTATCTCACAACCCCTTCTTCTCTCCATATTGCATTGCCCCCCTCTCGCATGGTCTGAAAGCAGCATCAGAGAGCTTATCACCCTTTCTTCGAAGTCATAAATCAAATAGGAGGGTTTGTGGTTCGGCGTTTCACCCGCACCCGCCTCTGTGCCCGTCTCATCATCGACAGAGAGGGAGAGAGAAGGAGAGACGGTGCATAGTAGTTGGTAAAAACGTTATGGAAAGATACACAAACACTACATAGGACGGAGTACAGCTCTGCTGGGTAGTGTTTGATATCGAAAAAAAAAACAAACAATCTCCACAGTGTATGAAGTGTTTCATGGTTGCAAATATATATATAAAAAAATGATTTATTTATCGATCCGACCACCCAGGGTCACCCGACCTGGATCGAAGGTTTGCTGCAACACACACACGTTTACACTGTGAAGCCACAATTTCCAAACCACAAATTGCTGCAGTGCTTATGGTTTTGGCTTGCGTGTGAGCGCGTCTGTTTCACCTTTAAGGGGGGGACGACAGCTACAAAATACATTACAGTTGAACTAGAAAAGGATTATTTGAAGCTTACTGTAATGGAGGCGACGGATGAGGAGACGCGGGTTTGGCATTTCTAGCAGGGAAGGAAAAGTCGGAGTCAGCTTCTAATTGTTCTCGTGTTCTCATTAATCATCGCTACAGGAGACCTCCTGCGACCTGTGTGGGACGGGGCTCTTTCACAGGATTTCCCAGAATGGCTACACAAGCACCCATACAGACACCGAATACACTCACCTTAATTGCACCGATCGCGGCCTGTTTGGTTGCGAATGTTACGAAAGCACAGCCTTTACTCTGCCCGGACGGGTCGCGCAGCACCGTACACTCCTCGATCGTACCGTGGCCCGAGAACAGCTGTCGAACATCGTTCTCGTTGTACTTTTTGCTAAGCATGCCGACGAACAGCTTGCGCTCTGGAAGGTGGAAAAGAAAGCGAAAAAAGAGGAAAAGAACGGATTAGTCACTTGTCGGACCGATGGAGACGCATGGTACCTGGTGGAATAAACACGATTATTAGAAGGAAAGTATTTTTAATATTTTTTGCAATGTTCTATGGCGTGTTCTTCTGCATAGTATTACAACGACCCGCGCTTCAAAGCACTGTTTAACAATAAATCATCCCGCTCATTCATCTTGATGTCAGATTTTTCTTAATAACGCACGAAAAAAGGACCATCACCCTCCTCTTATACCGTTTGTCCTCCTTCTGTCAGTCTTTTCGACCCAAACGAGGGAAGGATGTTTTACATCATCAAGGGTGAACGATTTCCATTGACTTGGCTGGTTGGCTGCCTTGTTCACGTCCTTCTACCATCCCGTTAGTGTCACTCCGTGTTGTGTTTATCGTCACCAGATCGTTCCTATTTGCTCTGATCCGATCATCTTTGCCGAGTCATTGATTGACAATCAACACGACCGACCGAGCAACATAAGAATCACTAATGAAATCCGCTTATAATTTTATATTGCTTTTCAAACAAGGACACATAAAGAGACGCTGCAAAACGTGTTGTTGTGCGAGGGGAATTAAATTACTATTTAAGATGTGTAAATAAAATAGGCTTTTTTTATGAATAAGAATAAATTACTCCCTCAACCATTCCCATGTGATCCCCTGTTTCCTCATTGTTAGACTTGCTTCTACTTTAAATTGGGCATTTTAAAGAGGGCACGAATACTGCGCATTAACATACACCTCTCCTCTTCTCAATTGGACGGCAGATGCCCTGCCAATTGGCCAGCTTGTATTAAAACCTTTTTAACGCCATCCAGCAGCAGCAGCCTGTTCCATATTGTTCACATAAAACTTCACATAATGGCTAAATTATGCTGCCCAATCTGTTGATTGGACGCGACCCTCGGTGGTCTCTAATCTACTTAAACTCCATTTTTTTAAGCACTGTTTCTTCCGGCACCAAATCCGGCATATCCGGCCCCGCTGACGTGCATCGTATTTTCTCCAGATGAATTGTTTGTCCATTAGAATACCTAACACGTACTGTAGGGAGCAACCACCTTCTTGGAGCGATGCAGTTTGCCCGTTAAAGCACATTTTTGAGCTCCCGCGCACAAGCTGAAGCGGGCAGGAAAAATTTCTATTTTTATTCAAACCTAATAAAAGACGTTTGCTACGTAGAATGGGGATGATGGGGGGGCGAGACAAAAAATGAGCCCGTTATGCAAATGGACACTGCAAATACTTTCCAGCGGGCATTATACCAAAAGGAGCTACAGAAGAAACACCCTCGTGGAGTTGGACGCGAAGATTGCAGTGTCGGCTTCTCGGCCTTCACGGTTGCGCGCAGCAGTTCGCGCCGAGGAATTCGCAAGTGAAAAGCGGAAAAACGGCATTCCTGGCGTTAGCATAATGGTCGGCAGAAAATATGAGGCCAATTCCTATGCGGAATGTGCTAGTAGTAGCAAGCACATCTTCACACCTTTTTGCTCGGCAAGAGATTATGTCACCTCGGAACTAAATCGTGACCCGTGTATCACAACTTCATCTGGGCGTATCGCTTATGCTTCTGTCGCAGAAAGTGGTAAGAATTTGGGGAAGTGAATAAGCCACGGATTGTATTGTGAACAGGAGGAATAAATGTCAACAGTAGAAGGAAGTTTAATCGGAGGACAGAAGTGTTAAGCAGTTCTAGCTTTGTTTTTACATTGACGTTAATTGCTTGTAAACCTGTGACATTGATAATTCAGCAAAACAAGCTAAAATACATTGGCATTTTTAATATATTTATAGAAGGAAATCAATCAATAAAGTAAATAAAGCAAAAACAAGTAAATAAGAACATTAGAAATAATAATCAAATCATTAAATTTAAGAACCTTCAAATTGAAGGAGTCAATATGATCAGACAGTTAAAAAATATTGAAGCAAACAACTAAAATTACTTGTTCAATTAAATCAGAATGAAGCTTAATATCAAATTCCACTATCTGTACATCATTTTGCGGTTGCACGCCGTACATCAGTACAAGCAGAACTAAAACAAGGATGTTTTTCCCGTCTTATTTCCATGTACCAAATGCGTTCCAAACAAAAGCTGCAGCGAAAGAAGAGCATGTGGTGGTTGTGCTGTGCTTTGCAGTTAGTTTACTTGCGATGGGAACTTTACCCCAAACTTTAGGGACGAAACTTTGAGCGCATTGTATGCATTTCAGCGATCATCCAGGCAGGCAGGCATCTTCGACATGCGGAAGTTTAGAGCGTGTGGTTTAGTTTGGGCCAAGTTTGCTCATTCGGGCGAAGGTTGTTTACCAGTTCCGTGGTCGAACCGCATCGCAGTTAATGTGCGTTTCGACTGTTGAAAAGAAAATGCATCTAAGAGAGAGTTCCTCTACCCCAGCACTACACCGAACAGAGCAAGTAAGGGTACTAGGAGTAGCATAAAGAGGCAGAGGTGGAGAGAGAGATAGTTATTAATCCAACGTTCTGCTACGGAAAGCAAGTAAGAGTTTTTTTCCTCCAATTGCCGGCAACTAACAACACAATCATACAGCACAAACTCCATCCAAACCAAAAAGGGATTTTTAGATTTCCATTTTGTGGTTCGTGAGGCTAAAATCCACGCTGGAGGGCCGCTCATCCCTTCACCCCTGTGGATGGAAGGGCATGCAACTGCCACACCGAACAAAACATGAAAATCGTTCCATTAGTCTTCGAAGCGTTGAAGTAATCGGTGAAGGATACAGAGAGCATTTGCGGCTTTTGGATTTTTACCTTCACCAGAATTGGTGTTCCTTTCCTTCCCGTCGTAGCGAAGGATAAATGAATCCTTTCGACAAAAAAAACTCACACAAATCGGCTCTGCTTCTAGGTCTGTGTGTACTGGCGCTAGTGCGCCCCGGACTGAATGATGCGAACTAATATGGTTTTATCTTTTGTTGTTCCACAATTCTGAACGAACAAAATGGGGCGCATTTGACGGGCTTTTCTCCTATTCGGACTGACTTGAAAAGCAGACTCATTACATTACATGATAATCTATATGGCTCCTGTACCGCACCGAGTTCCTCCAGGAGCTCCTCCAGGAGAAACTCCAGGAAACTGATTGCTGGAACAAGCACGGCGGTACGTGTTTAACACATCCGGATAATTTGAGTGCTTGGCAAAATAGGCTTGGCGGCTTGCACAATCCGGAGCCGAGTTCCGAGCGTCGTTCTGCAATTTTCCGACATGCAGTGGTGGTTTATTGTTTCTTCAGAGTGCTGGGGAAGAAAATCCGACAAGATGATGGAAAATTGCTGGATCTCACTTCGCACCGTAATGCAGATCTCGAGACAGTGACGGAGGTGGTGCTGCAGGAGAAGCGTTAGCGGCAGCCAGTTATGATTTGAATCGGCTTTTCTCCATCGGGCGTGTGTATGATGTCTGTGCGTGTGTGTGTGTGTGTGTGTGTGTGCAGCATCGGTAAAACTACTGGAGCTTGATCTTCTACCGGAAATTGATAGGCACACACAATGCGACGCCGTACCATGTCTTTCTATCATAATTTCCCCCTTTGACAGTACAGCGACGAAGAGGCTTAGTGTGTTTTACGCTGTAACAAGCAAATGCCCCCGCTGCTTCTTGTTCTTCCCTTTCAGTAACGGTTAAGTCGGTTAGTATCGCCACTAATTGGCAATTAGCGAGGACTGCGCCTCCGTGGTATAGCTGCCGTTTTTGAAATGCACGATACATATGGCCGAGGATGTGTACTTTGTTCCGATTTGCCCATCCGAAAGGTAGTTTGACTGGAAAACCGACAGCCAATAGAGTATTATTATGATTTCAAAACTCGCCCGCCGCTTTTGCGGTCCGAGGCCACATCTGTGCATCCCAGGCGTTCGGATGGAAATATTATGTATAAATTCAACTCCCAAGTCTTCTCCACTCCCACTAGTTTTCCAGCCCGTTGCCACAATTCAAACCATGTCAATACATCTCCTTTCTTTAGCATCTTTATCGCGAAAAAGGGAATAGGAAATAGAGAGGTTCGTCGCCTGGTGTCAATGGGTTGAAGGAGTGGAAGGTGGAAGAATCAGAGGACGACAATCCTTACTAAAATTGTCGATGAATGTTGAGCTCCTCACTAAAAGGCCTCGCTTACTAAATATACTTATTCCCCAGCACCGGGACAAGCCTTTTCAAAACCGCGTGAAGCCGGTTAGCAGCAGCAGCAGTGACGGTGAATTCTATCCTATTCAACGACAAATAAACCTGATATCACGCTCCCGCGGCTGGGTATTACTGCGTTCGAATAATTGCTACACACGGAGCAGAGATATTGAATTTTCCAGAGCTTGTCAGTGAAAAGTGGGGGAAACAGACATTACTCCTCCCTCACTAAGCTTTGCGCTTTTGTGTTTATTGAAATCACAAATCCTCTTACACACGGGGCAGGGTGATTGATGGTACAAAAGCGTGAGGGAAAAGCCGTTTTTCTATTTCAAAATTTTATAATTATCTGGACCCGTGTCTAGTTGTCCAGAGCGACAATGTTGCTATGATGTTGACGATATTTTGGAAACTTTTTGTGCTCGGAAAAGCGGTTATTTTTGTAGTCGACAAACGGCAACATTCAGAAACCATGCAATATAGCATACAACAGATAAAGTTACATAGGGTTTTGGAAATTAAAAACAGAATGCTGTCCATTCACATGCCAACCACAAAGAAACAAAGAACCCACGCCCGTCATTGTATTTGGACACCTGTGTTATGCAAACCTTTTGCTGCTGATAACAATACACGTGCACAACACATCATCGAACGAGAGGATTTGTTTGCCCCTCCTACCACATCCTAATATTGTGGAAAAGCGCACAAAAAAACCGAAATAATTTGCACTCTCACAACCATTCTCTGTTGTTGTGCTAGTAGTGTGTGGCTGGACATTAAAAAAAAACCCCAATCTGCTGCACACCAGCTGCAAATGAAGTTCGCAAAACATACGCTTTGCACCGCAAACAACAAACCGCTCCTCAGCGAAGGAGAAATCACGTTGCGGGCTGATAATCCGTGTGCAGGAGGATACAACCACAGGACCATGTTCTCTCCCCTTCAGAATGATGTTATCCGATACTTTAGATTCGAGATTCGATGGTTTGATGGTTTGCCAGGGAAGGATGTAGTGGAAGGCCTGACCGTATGTAAGCGACGAGCTCCCATTACATCTGAAGCTAACGTTGAACATTTCCCAGCCCAAAAACAATGAACTTCCACTACAACACCCCCAGCAGCTCCATATTCCTTTCCTCGATTTATGGCGAACGGGATTTTTAAACTTCTCGCCCCATAATCTAACGCCTCAATGGAGCAAGCAATTAGAATTATGATTTCAGCCGGGATGATGTTGATGGTGGCTGTCTGTTTGTGGTGCAATTTCCCTCCCAGTTCGGATTTTCCCGGATCGCTCCGATAACTTCCAACCCAGCGTGCACTGCGCGCGTTTGTTATCGCTGGAAAATCCTCTCGTTCTGCAGTTGCAAGAGCAACTTTCCGACGGAAAGCGGGTGTGGGGGGCTGCATCCGATCCTATCAGACAACCAAATAACACCCAAAACACCATCATCGGCACAGCAGTAGCAGCAGCAGCGGCAGCAATGATACATATCTCCGAAATGCAAACAATAATCGTACGAAATGAGCAAAAATCTCATCCCGAGTGCTGCGGAGCACTTCTGGTGCAAATTGGTAATCATCGAGCGCATCGAGCGTTCTAGCACTCTTCATGGGTCGCCCTTTCCCACCAAAAAAAAACCAACCATATCACACTTGTGATGGGTAAAGTTGGCATAAATCCGGAGTCGACTCCGATCCGACTCCGATAAATTCGGAATCGATTCCGGAAGGTAGTTCCGCCCTGCATTATCCGAAGTCGTTTGGAATCGCCCGGTATCACCCGGAGTCGTCCGGAGTCGTTCGGAGTCGTTCGGAGTCGGAGTCATCCGGAGCCATTCGGAGTCGTGCGGAGTCGTTCGGAGCCATTCGGAGTCGTCTGGAGTCGTTCGGAGGCGTCCGGAGTCGTTCGGAGTCGACCGGAGTCGTTCGGAGTCGGAATCGTCCGGAGTCGTCCGGAGTCGTCCGGAGTCGTTCGGAGTCGTCCGGAGTCGTTCGGAGTCGTTGGGAATCGGAGTCATCCGTAGTCGTTCGGAGTCGTTTGGAGTCATTCGGAGTCGATCGGAGTCGATCGGAGTCGGAGTCATCCGGAATCGCCTGGAGTCGTCCGGAGTCGTTCGGAATCGGAGTCGTTCGGAATCGTTCGGAGTCGTTCGGAGTCGTCCGGAGTCGTCCGGAGTCGTTCGGAGTTGTCCAGAGTCGTTCGGAGTCGGAGTCGTCCGGAGTCGTTTGGAGTCGTCCGAAGTCGTTCGGAGTCGGAGTCGTCCGGAGTCGTCCGGAGTCGTTCGGAGTCGGAGTCGTCTGGAGTCGTCCGGATTTGTCCGGAGTCGTCCGGAGTTGTTCGGAGTCGTTCGGAGTCGATCGGAGTCGTTCGGAGTCGTTCGGAGTCGATCGGAGTCGTCCGGAGTCGCAGTAGTACGGAGTCGTTCGGAGTCGTTCGAAATCTTTCGTGGTCTTCGGAGTCCACCGGAGTCTTCTGGATTCTGGATTCATCCGAAATCGGCTACAGAAGGAGTCATCCGGAGTCGTCTGTTGTCGGCCGAGGTTGACCTTCGAAACAAAGGCCTGTATAAGAAGTTGCACACGCAAAGTGAAATACAAAAAACTCAACGAAAGGAAATGTCTGATCACAAGCACAAAGGATCCTGTTGACTCCGACCAACTCCAATTCCGGTCGACTCCGAACGACTCCGCTCGACTCCGGAAAGCTCCGGACGACTCCGGGCGGATCTAGTAGTTCCATTTTGCCGGAGTCGGAATGGGACTAACAATAGTTGGAGTCGGTTCGGAGTCGTGGGAGGGTTCCAGAGAGTACATCACTATATCACACATATGTTAGGGAGGCACAGCAGCAGCAGCATAAAAGCTTGCCCCGAATCGGTTGGTGGAAAAATTATCACGGCCTCCTCACAAACCACAGTGTTGTATCCGTTGGATGACCTGGGCCTGCACTGCTTATGCGATAATGATTCGCAAATAAATGTTTCACACTCCATTCCGCTCCCGCTCTCTACGCGCAAAACACGCCTTTTCCGCGGATGCATTGGTTATGCAACGGAACGGAAGCACAAAAATTGCACCCTTCAGGGCAAAATGGGAGCTTCCGCGGGCTCGCACACCGCTCTTACGGCGTATCAATTACGGCGCAGCATTGAAATTGCACCCGTCATCGCAATGCCAATGCGCGTGTTGTCTTCCAGTGCGCGCCTCTGTTATCTCCATCCCTAAAACATATTGGACGCCGGTGTGGTACGGCCCCACAGCAGCTTGCACCCCAAAACACACACAAACCAGCAGCAATCAAATACGAATGGCGCGCACAACATTGTGTACCACCAGCCGGCACACAACACACACACACATACACACTTCAACGTTTCGCGTGCTTTGTCATCGCGAATATCGCGGCGCTGGCGGCATCGCCACAAAATGGCAGATAGAATGCTCCAACCATCCATAATTATAACGATAGTGATTTGTCAAAATCCTACAATCTCATATCCGCGCGCCTCCTTCCTTTGCCTGCTTCCCTCTGTGTACGTGTGCGTTGCATATGATGACGTGGAAACGATACCCAATCTTCGTTATATCGGGCGGCGGGTGTGATGTGTGTGGCGTGCTTTAGTATTTGCTATCGTATTTAGCCACAACTCAGCTCAGAGCAGCTGTTCGGAGGAGGCTAGGCTAGGAGCTGTGATGGTGAAAGGGAAAGCATGGCCAGGGATGGAAGGAGTCGAGGGAATCGAGTTGCTCCAAACGCGCGAGAACAATAGCATAATAAATGTGCAAACAACCACCAGCGATGGCAGGAACAACACAGGAGCGGAGCTCGTCAAACACCGAAAAGAGCACCACTGCCTCCTCACATACCATTGCTAGTGGTGGATATGGATGCGGATGATAAGGGAAGGTGGGAAGTAAACATATTTTCCTTCCCGTAGTGGTGGTGCCCTAGCAGCAAATGGTGGCGGGTTCCGCGTCGCACCGGTTGAACGAAAACGGTCGCTCTGACTGACAACTTCAACTCTCCAATTCGAAACCCAGACTGGTATATCACATCCCATATGAGCATGTGTCTGTCTGTGTGTGTGTTTGTGTTTGTTTTCCACGTGGTGAGATGCGCTTTTCCCCAGTACGCTTTATCTTATTTTTCAAGCAGCAGCAGTAGTAGTGGCTGCAAAAGTGTGCTCGATCCCATGCGTTGCCCCATCCTTGCGGGAAAGCTTGCTCCCCATTGCCTCCTATATTCGCCACGCTATTTGATAGTTGATTTTTCCCACTCTTAAATCAACAATAACGCGAACAAACAACCAACCAAACAATCGCGGAAAGTGATACGTGCCCCATTTATCGGCACAGGCTGTGTGCTTGTTGTGCTGGGGGTTTGTGTCCTGGTGGCACTTGATGATGCCTCAAAACGAGCTATAGTGTGTGCGGAACACGCTGCAGGAGATGTTGTTGTGCCTTTTTTTTATCGGGACACAATTCTCACAAGAAGGGAACATCGAGCAGTAGTCGTGAGCGTCGTGTAACAACACATCATCATCATCATCGGTGGCGCTTCGGGGTAAAAACAGGAGGCCAAATATTTACATTCCAGTTAGCGAATGCGAGAAGAATTGGTTGTAATTACACGAATTAGAGCCCCGCTTTTCGGCACTGTCCAACAGCTTCTCGGAACGTAGTACACACACAGGACAGGGCAGGGAAAACGTGCAACAGTGTCATCTTGCCTGTTTTCCTGACACATACACAGCCCAGCAACAAGATGGATGAAGCCGGCGCTTCGTGGACCATTCTTGCCGCTTCCTTTTCCCCCCATTAGAAACAGATTCATGATGGAAGTGTGATGGTGATACGACCACCACCACACTATCAATCAATTTGATAGCGGAAGGAAATGCTTTCGGGCTAGAGAACAACAACAAGTCGACACTGTGGTTTCAGCCGAAGCTGGTTCCGGCTGCTCTGTATATGACGATGACGCGACGACACGCGCGCTAATGAGATGTGAAAATGATGCGGCTGTCGCTGCTGCTGCTGGTGGTTCTGGGTAGTAGTGTGATAAGGATTTTTTTTAATTAACTATCCCCGGATACCGAGAAAACTGGCTAGAGCGCATTGTCATTCATGACGGTTGTGACTTCGGGGGGAAATTAACTAATTAAGAGTAACTCTGTTTCCTTCCGAAGCATAGGCATTTCTGTTGGTGAAGTTTGCTTGCTGCAGAAGACAGGATTTAATTAGATCCTTTTTTCCTGCAAGCATGATGTGGCATTCGATACATGCCAAAGGAATCATTTGTAATTGAAAACTGTTCTGCATGTCATGTGCAATGATCTATTATTGAAGGTAGTGCGTAATTACAATCAACACGAGAAATAACACAATTTCCTTTTTTTGATGCTTAAACGCATGTTTTCCAACAGTCATCCCATTGTATGACACTTGTAGCATACATCAGGTATGTCACCACAAACATACCACTGCAGCTTCAATGACGTATGTAATTCTATATAAAATTTGAAATACAGTTGATGCCGCTAAATTTTGACTCTAATTCACCTATTTTGGTCTCGAAGGCACCAAGTTTTGGCAGTGTGTCACGATTTTTACCTCGAAATCTTCAATTGTTGACAGTGCGAATCAATTTTTGCCTCCAAGACATCAATTTTTGACTGTGAGTCAATCGCTTTATTAACAAAATTTTAAGTAATTTCTGAAACTGTGTGTTTTGAAATGATTGAAATTAAGTTAAGCAGTGAAACATATTATTGATAGAATTTAAAATAAAACAGTTGTTTTGCCAATTTTGGAAGTTTTAATGGAGTGAAAAAAATTGGCACGTATTTTCAGCTGTAAACAAAAGCTTTTGAATTTCTAAATTTCATAATTTTTTCTCAAGAAACAATCAATTTACACAGTTTTTGTATTTTTTTATGAGATGTAATATGAGATGAGATGTAAGAGATTTTATGAGATGTTAAAAAATCTGCTTAAATACCTTGTAAAACTGTCACGATTCCTACAGGAGTCAAAAATTGATGACTTACAGACAAAAATAGGTGCGTTAGAGTCAAAAGTTGACGCGCACTGCCAAAAATTGATGCCTTAGAGCCATAATTAAGTGGCAACGACTGTAAATTAAAACAAAAAACAAGCGACGAAACTCAGTTTTGTCTACACTCGGTTATTGCAGGTCGTTATATGGTTTGATGGAGATTATCAGTTCAAAAGTCTGAATATTTAGAAAATATTTTATTTTTGAAATATAAATAGACCAATACTTCCTCAATCTATATTTCAATATTCAAATGACAATGAGCTAACTCACACAATAATGTACTACTTTCAACTATACACTCAGTGACACCCAAAGTTTTACATTTCCTCACTAGAAAAGTGTACGAAATTTATGAAGCTCCAAAGAATGAACATCTTCTGCACGAATAAATTCCATTCCCTCCTCCAAAAAAAGGGAATCCGATGCTGCAGCAGCAGTAGTAGCTGTCCGGTATGTGTGTGTCTGTGTGTTCATTTTTGTCTCACGTACTTTTTGGCCATCCGGCTGACTTCCACTTCCTGAAAGGGGCCCACTCCGTCTTCCGTTGGGATAAAAGGTGCGGTGAAAGAAAAGAATTATTTCTATTCGCCCCCTGCATCACTGGGTGGGGTCGTAACCCCTGAGAGGAAGACGGCGTGCGGTGCGCTGCAGCTATATATGTGAACTAATGCGTGAATTATATTCATACGACGTCTTCCCCACGTTCACCAGTGCTATCTCTACGCGCTACTCCCTTTTGTCCCGATGCAAAAGAGTGTTCTCCATCGTTGTTCATGAAGTGGCGTTTCTTTTCTTCACCCTTTCTCACGATCTCTACACTCATCCGGCACGACGGTAAGATTGGGCACATCGACATGTTTCACTATTCCCTTCGTACCGGGGGAAAAACTTTCCGAGAAGTCAGTTACTGAGCGGGGGGTTGGCTACATTTCAATACGCAAGAAAGGATGCTCGGTTTTGGGGGGAAGAATTATTGAGCAACGAGGGACGTGTTTTTGTACGCCAACTTCCTCCATAGTTCTGGGGCTTCGAAAATGGAGAATGGAGGTTGAGTTAATCTATCTCCTCCTAGCTCAGTGAACAAAATGCAGCCGCATCGATGGTGTAAAGATTTATACCGATGACCGTCGCACACTCTTTTCGTCGCATTTCGGGTTTATTGATGTGGATGCAGCGGTGGGTGGCAAAAAATATGCAAATAATGCATCGGGCATGTTAGGGGAAGGTAACGCCCCAAAAAACTTAAATTAAAAAATGGCCTAGCATGTTTTATGACGACAAAAACCTGGACGGAACGTACGCAATCGATGTTTTGATCGGTTGCATTTAGTACGTTGACAGGGTGGCAAGGCATCACACAGTCATGGTTCAGCATAAATCAGCCATAAATTCCAATCTTTTGCTTCGGAAATCCGGTTTAGGATGCCTGGTGCAACAATGACGAATGTGTTGATGATGCAGAACAGGTTTAGGCAAAAGAAACTCACAAAAAACTACAATAAAATACAATGGAAATGAAAAGAAAATGGAACCAAATGTCCTTATCTTTACCATTTTACTTAGGCACACAAATATTGTCCTCAGATTTAATGTTCTTGTGTGGCAAGTTGCACTACCAAACTGAATTTTATCAAGCGAAATGGTTTAAATATTCACTCTTTTTTCTTCCACTTTCCAAAACCCGTTGGCCCTGCAGCCACAAACGGGAAACGTCCAGACGGAGAGAGAGATTTTCGTCTGCCGCCGCTCTAATGGTGGCTGCAGTTAAAATGTAATTAAAACCATATGCGACTTGACTCTTAATTTTTCCCATTTTCCCCCTCCTTTACGCTGTGCTCTGACATGAGCGCCACGGACGCCAGTGTGCATGTGTGTGAGTGCAGTTGTAAATGCTGATCATTGCCATCAAATTTTACGACTCGACTCGGTTCCCACCACCGCATGATCCGCGAAATCCACCGGTGCCCTGCTGTACACTAACACCGAGCATAATACTTCCGCGTGGCCATAAAGCGCGAAACGAGCGAAGGCACGACAACGACGAGACACTTTAGCCTTGCCTTTTGCTCTTGCCCAGGCTCCCCTCCCTATAGGAAGGACGTGTGCACAGTCAAATACAACAGTTGGTCAGCAACAAGCCTGGCTGCTGCTGCTGCTGCAAATTGCACACAATTGCACACTCATTGCACACTGTCCACTCTCCTCCCGGGGGGGAAGGAGTGTTGGCTAATCGTTTGTCATCGTCGAAACGGCCAGAGCTAATGCCAATGCCTAGGCGTCAGACGAGTGCCAACACGTGGCGCTTAACATAGACACTGAAACCACACAACGGTGACGTGACAGCCAGAAGAGACACAAAAGCAATTTAAGTTGCATTTAGTGTGGCTGCGAAACGCACGCGACTGCGTGTCAGAAATTTTGGAATTCGAACAACGGGTTTGAATATTGCCCTTTACGTTCAATACATATAAAACGAATTTTTGCGTATCTTTTAGGTTTATAGTCACGCTTTTAATTAATGAAATTTTAATGCCCTTCGAAAATTGCACCAGACGTGTGTGAATTACGCTAGTTTTTGATTGAACATTCATGTTTTAGTAGTTGTGCCTTCCTCTCACGCACCGAAACGCAATTTAAGCGGCGCCCGTGTGTCAAAAGGCTCTGCACCGCGGTGATTAGCGCCAAAAACGCGCAAATTGGTTCAACAGCTTTCCGTTGCAGGGAATTTTGAACGAAAGGAGGAGGAGCGCGTCATTAAAATCCCGACAAAACCTGCTCCCGATATCAATAGCAATCACCACCGAAAAATTGATGAAATAATTCAATACCAATCAACACGCGGTGCGCGGCAAGCAAAACTGGTGCTGCTTTTACACGCAAACACACACCTGATCGTATGTGGTGGTGTGTGCAAATAATACATTCGATGCATTTTGCCCATTAATGATTAAAAAGCTAAGCTCCCAAGCTGCTCGTTTTGGGAAAACGTTTAAATCATGAATTAATATATGTCAATTAATTAAATCGTAGGGATAGTTATTTTTTAGGGCAATTTAAATTAAAATCAGAAATGAGTTTTGCCACAGCGTTTTTTGTGGTTTTTGTGAGCAAATTGAAAAAGCGGGGTTTTCATTAAAAAAAAAAACACAAAAACCACAAAAGTCATAAAAATAACAACCGCATAACACACAAACACAACACACGATGAACTCGAAATCATGTCAGGCATTTTGTAATTAAAGATAAATAAAAACAAACGCACACATACGAACACATTTCGGTGCGCAGGGTTCGTTGCTTGCGCCGCTTTTTGAGCCAGCCAGCGCGGCCTCTGTCTCCGTGTTTGGTGCATTTTTAGTCCCGGTTTTTACATTATCATTATCCTTGTGCGCTCTCTGGGAGGGCTGGGGTGGAGGATGGATTTGCATAAGCACCACTGCTGCTGCCACACAGCGTACCACTTATTCATTCATTACCACAAACCTTGGCCACATTCCCGTCCTTTGCTCCCCTATATCCTGCACAAAGTCCTTCGCAAGAGTCTCTGTGGCTGTTTGGATCTGTGTGCGTGTGTGAGCGAGAGCAAAGGCCACACCACAAAAGGGTAAAATCATAATTGTACTTAGCGTGCGGGCAAAGAAGGAAGGCAGTTCGGTTGCACACTCGGGTTGATGTGCACGATGCACCGACCAAACGGAAGCATATTGTGCTGTGCTCCCCCCCCCCCCCCCCCCTTATCCACACGGGACCGTGCATAAAGATGTCCAGGGGACAAACCCAGAGCCCCACAGCAAACCATTGCAAGGCGGAATGGAGGAAAAGTCATTGTGACGACGACAACGGGAAGGAGCGCATTATTCTATGCTCCCAGGATGGAATTAATATTCTTTATGCGCTCTCCATTCCCCCGCCGGTGTAGGTTCGAAGCGCTCGCGAACCAAACGCACACACATAAACTGTGGTGAAGCACACCAAGGGGAGGTGTGTTGGTGTGTCCTCGGCGGCAGCGAAATCACGTAGCTGTACTTAAAGTTTTCCGGCTTCTGTGCCGGTTGTTTCGCCGGATTTTATGCGATTGGTTGAATGCATCTCTGGTGCGGACCCGCTTTTTGCCTCACCCTGAAAACCTCTTTCTCTGGCTCCACTATCCACAGAGAGTGGAACCAAAAGGAAAAAGAAAAAAACAAAACGCAGAGAGAAAGAGCGCAACCAACATGTTGTCGGTGGTGGGTTTATGAAATATTATTTTTAATGTCAGTGCACATTTTAATTTTCCACAAAACATGCGCCTGTCTTTTACATGCACCACCACTACCACCACCACCCAGTAGTGCAGCCCAGTGGTTGATGTTAGTTTTTGTCCAAACAGTTTGAGTTGGATTTTCTGTGTGTTGAGGATGGTTTGGGATTGTCGTCTAATTTCGCGTTCCGGTTACTGGTTTTGTGTCGTTGAGTAGTCCCCTCCACTATGGCACAGGAAGACTATTTGCGGCAACCGCATGCATATGATGGACTGGGGAAGGATATGTTACCCACAAACGGGACTCAAAAAAAGGGGAAGTAACAGTGCCAGGAAGTGGAACTAGCAAATGTTACCCCCCATACCCGTATGTAAAACAGCTTTAAAATAGATTCAAAGTTGGGAAAAATGGGTAATAAGGTGCATAACTGCAGGGAATTTAAAATTCCAGTCATACAGGGCTAAGAATTTTACAGCTTTTTGTATACTATTTGACTCTTTTAAGCCATCCACAACGATGAAATTAATTTGATGACTTGGATTGAGATTGAGTTAACTCTAGCAAAGCATTTCAGCCCAGTTCGGTGCCCTTTCGACGCAATCCAAATTAAATGCATCGCCAAAACATTCCTCCATCATTATTCCTGAATCAACTTGCCCGAATGGACAGTTTTCGACAGAGAACAAAAGACCAATCCAAACCAGCATCCAGAACAGCGTTGCAACAATCCCTTATCCGTACAATAAGGTGCAGCTGTGCAGGAGGCAACCCATCCAATCCACGGCTGAATAAATGCTTGGCATTGAAAAACCCCGATTTAGTGGAGCTTCACAACTGCACAAACCTGCAGGAAACCAGCAATGTGGGTGGGGGGAATTAAGAAGTGAAAGCAAAGCGAAAAGCTGCCTCCCATTGGCGACCGATAACAATCGGAGAAGATGGAAAGCAGTAGAAAGAAGAAAAAAAACTATTTTCCTGTAAAATTTGCTGCCTCAATAAACACACCACCGACCATTATTATTGTTCGGCATTCTACGGCCTGGTTTTGGTTACTCTCCTCCGGGGGAGGGTTGTACCAGTTGGCTAAGGAATGCGGTAACATACTTCACGACAGAAAGTAGAAGCAACAAAAAAGAGGCCTACATTCGGGCTACCCCGGGTGAAGTTCTTTAGCAAGTGATGTGGAAAGCACGACGAACCGCACACGGCACGGCACGGAGCGAAAGGATAGGAATAACCCGACCGAAGCAAACCGTAATTCTGTTGATGGATCAGCAGTTCCTTTGTCAGCTAACAATTTCCTGCACTTCCATTGTTCGCAATCACAACTTTGACCTTCTTCTTCTGTCATACGGTGTGTCGTTGAAGTGGGCAGCGAAACTACAAACTGTTTTCGTAGGTCTTAAAAAAAAAGACAACAAATAAATGAAAATTGAAATAATAGGAATAAATACGCATTATGTGACAATATGAAACGATTTTGTACAACAATGAGAAAAGGAAAAACTAATTATTACGATGAAATACTCAGAAACATAAATCATTTTACAAAAAATAAAAAAGATGAAATGCAAATATACAACAAATTGAAGTTCCTGATTTCAGCAGGCAATTTTTGCTACCGATGCTGTGGTAACGAGTTCTCGGAAAGAAAGTAATTAAAGTGTATGTCAAACCGGTATACAACAGACAGAAAAAGAGTCAATTTATGTACAACATTGTGTATGTAGCAACAAACGCTGGTCCGTATGGTTTAAAAAAAAAATCCAAAAACAGACAAGAAAGCGTAAACCGAACGCTTCATAGCTCGTTGCAAGCCGAAGCCGATAGCATGGAACCAATGCACTAACATCAACTCTACGTTTTTAATGAGATTCTACCTTTTTTCGTGGAACTATAACACACTCCCAAAGGGAATGGGCATCCTTTCTCAAGGCACTGGAAAAATCATCGATAGGCAATCATCAACAACATTATTCATCAGCACAGCATCGCGATCGTTTGACGTTACAAGTTATCAACTCGTATACATTATATTGCATTATCTCAACAGGCATACCACCGTGTGGGCGTCAGCAAATACAACGCTACACCTCTTGAAGACTCCCCTGAATTGGACAAGCTTCCTCTAATAGATACAAAAGGGAACACACAGAGAAACTGTGGCATAAGTTATTCCTCTGCACTGCGCGTCTTATCTGGAACGACCAATCGCTGTGTTTGGTGTGTAGGAAGCACCTGCCTGGGCACACCTGCTCTAACGAGCACTCCCACACTGCTCATCACAAAATGGTCTCCTATTTCAACTGCAACAGTACCCGCACACATAAGTCTGTTAAGTATTTTCTAAGGTGGAAAAGAAAAAGACACCTTCACAATTGACGCTGCTGCTGCTTCTGTAGAGGCAAATAATAATGCTTCATATTGCGATGCAAAAACAAGAAACACCCATCATAGCGCACGTTCGGTACGCTACCACGTGATAAAACATCTTCTTCACATTACATACCACACGCAGAGGGGGAGGGGGGGGGGGGTAGGGGAGAAAAAATGAAACGGCATGAAATGAATGTTCGGTGTCAGCAGATGAAACACACCATTCTAATCTACTCTCTATGTGTGGCTGTGTCCTTTTATGCTTTCAGCATGGCTTTTGGTTGCAGTGCAGCATTATAATAAGTGGAAAAATGGGGAATACGGGGAAAGATTTTCTATTATTTGCACGTTGGAGAAGAGGGCACAAGAGGAATGTGTTTTGCAAGATACAGAGGGGGAAAATTCGCTTCTATTATTAGAAATATGAGTGACAGGTGTCAATGATCTCTTCAATTTATTACCGTCTCGCTGGTTTCTTTTTAATGATTTCGAGCTAAAAATGGCGTGGAATTTGAAATAAAATGTCAAATAAGGTGAATGAAATCTAGGGAGCAGTTTTCTTATTTGCATTTCCAGTTTTCCAAATCAGATACAGTGGTTGCCGCACAATAGTGCATCCGAGTCGCCTAATTTGATTTTAAATGTAGACAGTGTGTTTCAAATTTTGCCTTTAGCGAACATAGTTTTGTCTAGTCGTCAAAATATTAAATAACAATTGTAATTAATATTAAGTGGTCAAAATATTACAATGTTTGTGGCGATTTTGGAAGCTCCCAGAGACTTTAATAAGATGAGAAATAATTTCCAGTTGAATTGAAACTTGGTTAAAACTAATTCTGATTTTCTTTAAAAAAAAAAACATTTGAATTATGTGTTTAATTTACCGATAAGAACTTAAAAGAGTTTAAAAATTAGCTAATGCCTTGGAAAATATATAATATCTTTATAAAATTTATAAGTGGAAAAATGTATAATTTAAAGACAAAAAGGGTAATCCAAACAGTCAAAAGTTTAGATTTTACAGGCAGCAATTGTTGCAAAACTGTCAACGGGGCCCTTTACGATTGTAGTCCGTTCTTTATATGAAGTTTGACAGTTGGAGACTGAAATCATGTAAACACTCCATACAAAACCACACACAAAACTAGCCTGCAATTTTCAGTCTAGATTATTCTAGCCTCAAAGCTAGAATTAAATTCGAGTACATGCTCGAAAAATGGCCAAACAAGTTGGTGTTTACATTTATCCCAAGGTGCATTAAAGAGATCTGGTGGTGGAATCCAGAATCAAAGTGTATCAAGTGGTCTCATAGCATGTTTTTTATAACCAATTTTGAATATCACTTTTTGACAGGAGCCTTCTGGAACAAGCTTTCTGGAGGCTTGACGAATACTCAAAATACTCTTAAAATCTTCATTCAGAAACAGAAGCGATAAAAATCTGTCTTCTAAATTCATACACCTTGGGATAATCCCACCTGTATATTATACCCATTTAGATAGCTGCTCAAAAACTGCTATACAATGCAAACAGCTGACAGGCTGAAATCTCTACGAACTACGAACTTACGAAGCGTACGAACTTAAAACGGAAAGGGCTCCACCATTAGAATCTTAGAAGCACAACATTTTGTGGCAACAACTGTAGCCGCCTAAAAAGCGAAATACTTTCTTGCACGTTATTGCCAACACGTCTGCGGACAAAAGTGTGAGGCATTTCTGTGCGGAAGGAGCGTTCCCAAAAATCGAAACAATTTTATTCCCTGCTTTCCCTTCCGTACTTGGTGGACACTGTCTCACGTTGCCCACTCCTTCTGTACTTTCCGGGCTGGATCAGCAAGAAACGCACACACGCAGGGAGTATGAGGGATGTGGCAAGTTTTGACATTCCCCTACCGTAAAATTTACTGCATACGTGATAAGAATGTGGAAAATTTTCAACACCACCACTGCTACACACCGGCAGGGGCACAACAGCGCCCTGTGTCGCCATCTTCAAAATGGGATGTACACTGTGGATGGCGGGGGTTTTCAGCAAACGTTTTTATGATTGCCTTTTGGTACTCACATAGGAAAAGACCGTGTTTTATTTCCTACGCCGAGGTGCACACACCTCAGCCGGTGTTCCGAGCTTCACATTTGAATGCATCGTAATTTTTCGGCTCTTTTAAATTGCACACCAGAAACAGGGATCAGCCAAATTTTTGACACACACATACCCCGCAGCAGAGCATTGTGTGTGCCGAGAAAGGAGTAGTGTCGAAAAGATTTGCCCCGAAAGGATGGGCGATACGGCAAATGGGAAGATTTATTTTGATTTAAAGTCGTCACCACAAGCGTGTAAAGCGTTGCACATTATGCACAAGGTCTCTCATCCTCTTCGGTCATCATCTTCAATCGAAGCATCCACACGAGACTGCACCTCTCTCTCTCTGTCATGTCTCGGGCGCGGGGCGTGCGAATGAATTGTTTCAATTTCAATGCGACAAATTGATCACGTACCGCCAGTCAAACGTCTTGTCATGATTTACACCTTTTGCGCCGTGGACGGCGTGTTGAAAGACTTGCAGTCCCGCACTTCCCGCAATCGTGCAGTCAGTCGCGTTTGCCACAGCCGCAAAAGGAGTAACGGCCTGGGCAACACAATTCGACATTAATGGGCGGCCGGCAGAGGTCGACAGAAAGAACGTTTGACGAATGGTGCGCAGTGTTGATTATTTGCAAATCAGTGACTTAAAATCGCTGACGCTGACGCGTTTGTTGTAGTGTGTCGTGAAGAAACAGAATTAAAAAAAAACTATCCTTCAAAAATTTAATATAAAAAAGCCTCCTTCCATCCCGCTTCAAGCAAGGTGACAAAAAAATCATCAAATTTCAAATTTTGTCCGCCGTTGGTCCGCCCGCGTGGCGGGCACGTATTATATTGCACTGCGCACGTCCAGCGACGACCCACCCCATTGTGAATGCAAACATGCTCCCGGGTCAAGACAGTAGTAAACGCACCGGGCACCTAAAAAAGGCCTGGGATTTGCATATTTCATATTTTTTAATTTTGGTTCTGACACATTTTAATGCCTTTTCAGCAGTGGCTCCCTGCTCCTGCGCGCGTGTCCTGTGCCTCCAACGGGGTTTGGCTTGCACCGGGGGAGCGGGCGGGCTTAGCTTGCGGCCTGCAATGCAATGTAACATACCCGGGGCACGAGGGTCTGGCGCATTAAGCGACAAGAAACGAACCTCTATCTCTCGCACCGGCTCTGACTTTTATGATCCATGCATACTGCGCTGTATCGTTCGCGCAAGTGACAGAAGAGGAGAAAAAAAGGTCAAAACTACAAAATAACAACAAGAGCAGAAGCAAAGAACAACAAAAAAAAAAACTGCTAGCACAAATTGTCAACGATGTAAAGTTTTACGTTGCGCGGCAGCCGCGGAACAAAGAGCGCGAGGATTTGTTCTTTTTTCTAATGTTTGAGGTTTTTATCGCACGCCTCTCTTTCGTCTTCTCGCGCTCTGTCCCTCTTCGCAATTCTATCAACCGGAGCTTTATGGCCATTTTATTGCAGTGTTTATGAGGGTTGAGAGGGCGCTTGATGCGGTGCTGATGAGACGACGGAAGCATCAGTAGTGTCCCAGCTGCTGGTGCTGCTGCTGCAACAAATCTCCCATGCCCATACCGACAAACGTCGAGAGCGCCACGCCGCCAGCCGTTTGTCGCGCCAGCGAAATGTGCCCGGGAAAATGAGTGTTAAAAGGATCAGCAAACTTTCCAAGCGCTGTCATAAAACGGAACAGGCAGGCTGGCTGGTTGGCTGGCGCTCGCATAAAACAGCGCCGCTGGACGGCGGCGGGTCGGTTTTGTTGGTCGCCCGCGTGGCAATTAAAAATTTAAAACTAATGCAATTCAAAACATTCATTTTATGGTCCAGGCTCTCACTCTCTTTCCCGGATTTGTCACGAACTAAAAGAAGAAAAAAGATGAAAATAGGCGACGAAACCCGAACACGGGAGGGCTGTAATTTGATATTAGAGAGCTTATCTCACCATAAATACGTTTAACTGACTGTATGTTTCGGTGTTGAAAAGGGACGAAAACGTTCCAACGAGCAGGTTTATTTGCTTTTACGCATTTCCCGGATTCGCTTACCTGGAAGAAAGATAAATAAAATATTTGGATTAGACTTTGGAATGCACAGTGTACGAAATATTGAATTTATCACAAGCGAGACCGTCTCAACTGCTGCCGACTTTCGACAGCTAAAGCGCTCACAGGTTCATCCGTTGGAACAACATTTCGATTTGCCGCGCTACAAAACACACATACACACAGCGAGAGAGACCTACGCAAAAGGTAGTGCAGAGCAATCATAATAAAGTCATAAGCCATAACCGACAACGACAATGTTCCGCAAAGGTACCACCACACACCACACGTACCACGCGCAAAGCAGTCTTTAGATTTAGTCATTATTCAAAGCTGGCGCGCGGTTTCTGCTGCTCGTGCTTGCCGTCGCCTGGCCCTCTTTGATAACTGTGACGAGTGTGTCCGTGTCGTACGAGATGGGTGGTTTTGCATTCACAACACAAACAATAGTCCGCCAGGCGTACCCCGGCGGGACCATTCCCAGTCCTGGGTATGTCCTGTTTGTGATGTGGTGGGCCGGAACCGGATTGTTTTGCGATTCGTATGGCAACGCGGCGACGAACGCACTTTCTACCTTGCCGAGTTGAACATTCATTCATTACAACACCCGAGCGACGTGTGTATGTTAATGTACTTTGATGTTGGCTCTGTAACAATGATATATGCGCATAATGGTACTGTCTATGTGAATAGTTGTTGTTAGTAAGGCGACTATGATGAGCTGGATGATAGAGATATCGACAGCCAGATAGCAGTTGTCAATTCTTCGCCCGGGCGACCATAACACCGAGACAAGCTCATCATAATGAAAGTGAGAAAGCTGACAGGGGGAAAGGACCGTGTGTGTGTGTGTGAGTGCTTTATATACCGTGGAAGACCACATTCCGGATTAGGCCGCCGTGAAATGATGGAACACGGGAAGGACACACAAAACTCACTAGAGCTGCTGCTTGCCAGACCGTAAAACCGACATTCAAATGAGCAATCATACACAGTCCCCACAAACACAAACTTCCAAAGAATAATAAAGCCGGCTAAAGAAAAGGCACTCCCACCAGCACACGTTACACGGTAGCGGGTAGATTACCGGCGATGGAAATGAAGATGTCGTAATTGAAAGGAGACGTGTTGGGTAATGGAAAAAAGGTGACAGAGAGTAAGATTGAGGTGGTTACTGGTTGTGAGGAAGAAGTGGCCTTAAGGTCACAGATCACAGAGCAAGAGGGATTGTAAGCACCGAGATAGACAACTGGGAATCGTAAGAAGGCTCTAAGAATGCAAATTATATAAGACATCTTGAAGAAGTTCTTTAGAAACTTTCACACATTAATGAGTTGGAGAAGAACAATTGTTATTGAAATTGAAATCATATCCTGTATATCATATGGAACATATCAATCTGATGTCAAAATTATAAATGAATTTAAGTTAAGTTGTGTTTTGGAAAACTTCTGACATCTGTGTTGATGTATTCCATAAATTGTTGCACCCTATTTATTGATGTCCCGGCCTTTAGCTAGATCAGCAAACTCCAATATTTCTTCATCGGCTAAATTTTGTTGAAGATTACTCCCTACAGCAGCGGATAACAAACTGTTTTATATTATGATCGTATATTTATGGATTATTCAGCATTAAAATATTCCAAGGACCGTTTAAGCATACTAAATAAATCAAAAAATGAGAAACAGGTCTGCTGAGCTCAGAGACCGAGATCTCGAACGCTCCAACAACTCAGCAACAGCCCAACAATGATTGCGTTGCAATAGTACTATGCTTCGCCTGTTCCCACCAACAATCACCATCTCCAATCGAGCGAAAACTCGCCCGACTGTCAACCTTCGCAGCAATGATGATGGTGGTTGTGGTCCCCAATTGACAGTGACCCCCCCTTTGGTGGCAAACCCGATGCAGCCACAGCAAAAGCAATTGAATATGACGACGACGACGACTCTAGGCAACTAGGCATTTTGCTGACTTTTTGCTCATGACATGCCCCTATACCAACGAAATGATTCCCATGCATTATTCTTCCCTCCCCAATCATCGCGATGATTATGGCAAACGTGAGCGCTGCAAGTTTTTTGCACTGTAAGAGAGCAGCTTTACACTCTACGTTCGTGCGATTCCGTTACTGCCACAAACTGCAAATGCAAACACACACACACTCAGTGCGTTCGTTTGCGTTTCTTGCGGCCGAGGCAAATAATGGAAGGCGTAATGGAAGTCTGCAGCACCGGTTGGGAATGTGTCTGGTAAAATTGCAATTTTGCTGAGTGTGCACCGGTTGCGGTTGCAAGTGAGCAGAGTGCGTCAGTGTAAGTGTCCACATCGTGCGCGGATCGCATATGCCGACATAATCATGTGCTTCGCGTAGATCTAGCCGGTAGTTTTAAAGGGGGGCATTCAGACAAACGGCAATGTTTTCGATTAGTAAGATAATTTTGCAACTCGCTTATAACATGTCGCACAAAGTAGAATTCACGAAAAGAGTGAACCTTCTGAATATCTCCAATAATCCCAACGAAACATTCACTTGCTTCAAACACCACTGTTTCTGGATTGTCGCATGCATCTGTGAGTTTTGCGTAACAAACTTCGACAATAAATGCGTTCTGCCAGCCGACGCAGGCGTGTCAAATAAATTTGCGACAAAGCCGTGCGATGACAGCCAACTTACACGTTTGGCAAGAAGTAGTGAATTTGCAAGCCTTGGGAGGTAGATTGTCTAATTAGAAACGAACAGTTTCAGCGTGGTAGGGATGTTCTGAATGTGCTCTATTTATGTGCTTTCAAGGATTATCTAACAGGTGCTTAATTCTCGTTAATCTTTGCTTCCAACAGTGGGGGTGCATCTCTCTGGAGGCCTGTTGCGGACGTTGGTCCCCCAAAAAACCTTTTTCCTTTCGCATTTGCTTCAAAACCACCACGGGGATTTTGATGCTTTCAATCAACGGTTGTGGGGGAAGATTAATCCCTATGACCTCCGCGCTGCAAATACTTAACACGAGCAGTACTTGGTAGGCTCAATTCGTTTCCACCATAAATTAATTGCCTGCTGACTTTTATCTTCATCTTGGGACCTTCCCCGGGTGTGGTTTTCCACCGCAACAACACAGGCTTGGAAAATCAACCCACAAAAAAAAAGACATCGAGGACTATCACCGCATTGTAGCACCGAAAAGTGTATGTGTTTTGACTGCCCGTAGCACACGCTACATCACCTCAACCGAGGAGCGCTTTGGTGGTGGACGAACTCCCCGAAGCCGTTTTTGAGGGATCATTACTTTAGGAGCAACGAAAAACATTATCAGCACCTCGTGAGAGTGTGCTACTCGCTTCTGTTACTCAAACTACTAGAGCAAGCAGAACAGTAAGATAAAATGATGGCCAATCCTAAGGTTGAGATAGATGCAAGGTGCGTGACTTCTGCCTTCTTGCGGGATTGTATGTCGTTTTTTTCCTTCCTCCTCAAAAGCATTCCATGAATCATTCCCGTCCAGCGAAGAAGACGACCAACATACTGCTGCCAGCGCCAGATAGCAAACGCAAAAAGGTTAAGAAATCAACCACCAACAAATGACCATCATCCGACGGCACCATCACCAATGAGCTTCAGCAAAACGGTAAGACAAACGTGTATCAACTGACTGCAACAAATATCGGGCTGCGAAAGTGAACTGCCGATTGGGGGGGAGAGGGGTGGTGCAAGAGGTTCTTGTTTTTGCCATCGGTTCTTTATGGTTAACCCCGAGATCAGCAAAATAAATCCATCCATCCCTCCCATACACTATCGGAATAGTTTGCGGTCTTCCTTGAAGGGTAAGATGTGGACACTCGAAGGGGAGTTGAATCCTCTAGCCGGAAGATGAAGGAAAAAAGGGGAAAAAGAACAAAGTGGAAATACCATTTCTCTCTGTGTATGTGGTGTGCACCACGTAGTTCTCCAAGGAGCGTGTTCCCAACCGACACGCTTCCCCGAGACACCTGGGCACAGTGTGTGTCAAGATGATATAAAATAAAAACATCCCCAGACAGATCTGTACGTATCAGTCGTATTTCCCGGTCGGGAGAAGCCCTTGGAATACCGGCAGGATGTGGCAGAGAGGAACCTGACGGAACCGATCTGCTTTTTTGACAGACGGAAATTTATTATTTCACACATACAGGGTCCAGATGGGGGAGGGCCGGTTTGATGTTGGGAGATGTATGTGGTTAGTGCCTAGACAGAACACAAAAAACGAATTATTCACATTCGATTTCAAGGATGTTAACAGTTGCCCGGAAGTACCGTCAGGTCCGCTTCTACTAAATAACGACAGCGGAGATGTCCGGAAAGAATACAAAGCAGTGGGAGAAAAAAGGAAAAGAGCACACACTTATTAAATGTGCTCGAGAACAATGTGATAAGAGGTATGGTACTACTGGAACCATAGAAAAGATAGCTCTACAAGGATACGGAAGATAAAGAATCCATCCAGTGCAACCGATATTCAAACACGCAGCACACATACATTCTCGCTTCTTAGTTAGAAAAAGTCCTCCACTCTCTCCTGGGCACTCTCAAGTTTCTGTATTGATTTCTCCACAACAACCGCAACTCCTGGCAACATCAACAGAGCACAGCATCCAACAGCAGACACACACTGAGCATCAGAAAAGGATCATGAAGCGCTCGGTAAAGCACAACAAAACACACACACACACACCGAGCACATGCAATGGAGTCAACCACAGGCTAAACCTCCGAGAGGTCGGGACGGTTTGTTGTTTGGTGTAAGGAAAGTGCACTACCGGTGGCCGGAGCAAAGAGCAGCAGACACAGAAGCGGTGCGCATATGATACCCGAAACCACCACCACCACTTTTGCATGAACTTTCACCGTCCCTGCCCCCATCCCGATCTTTTATACAAAAAAGGGGAGGTTTTCCTAAACGTTCCAAGCTCATTCACGCTTTATTTGTTTTGCAAAACCCGTTCTCTCCCCACACGCATACACACACGACTTTGGGGTTTGGGGTTGTATTGCATGTCCAACGGTTCAGGAGGTTGCGATGACGATGGAACAGAACATTGCAAATGGTTGCAATGAAGAGCAGTGAGGAGGAGGTTTTGGTTGGTCTTGGCGGGCACATCCCTTACAAATGCACTCACCGATCGGTCCGGATCAACCATCCAGAAAGTAATGCATGACTCCACCACCGCCAGCATGTGATGGTGGAAGGAGGATTTCTTGGAACTTAACAGCAATAATGGGAAAGACAAGGACTAGAAAGGCGAAAAAAGTTCAACGACCGTTAGATAAACAAGTAGTCAAGAATGCAGGAAGGCATGCTTATTCATCGTAGGTACAGAATAGTTTACTTTTTAGGAACTATTGGACCTAAAGTATGTTGGAAAAGTTATGCTTTTCCTAAGTTTTCTCCTTCATCATTAAATATAAGCTGCTTTGTACCTTTTCCAGGAATACTGAGACCGTGGTATGCATTCTGAATGCTTGTAAATCTATCCCAACATGAAATGATGCCTGATTATTGATGCTCCTCTAGGGAAGAACAGTAATCCGTCCCACAAAATCCCTTTTCTTGGGAGCAAAAATTGTACATTCAACAATAAGAAACGTCACTAAATCTCAACCCTCACTTGACTGTTTGCTGCTCCTCTTGCCCGAGACTACTACTACGGAGTGAAGATAATGAATTTATAATCCCAATACCAGACCAGAGGCTTAAAGCATGCCTTTGGCTCTGCAAATCATTAAATAGGAACCTCGACGGCGGTATCACAGCAAACGGTCACTTGGGGCTGGCTACTAGTCGGACACAGCGGAGCGCCTACATGTCGTTAAGGTCTTGGTATTTTCTTTCAATTATCCGTACACCATCATCCTTGACCAGTGCTGGCGACTCTCCTGGAACCATCCAGCCGTCTCTCAATGGAAGCTCTGGGAGGAATTGAAAGCGTGATCGTGAGACCGACCGATGGCAATGATAATGGTACAACAAGAGGCAAGAAGCCACCCAACGAAAGGCCAACGAATGAGAGAGCCATCAGCCGTTTCCGGTTCCGAAATGGTGAAGATCACAGCGGGCCAAGGACGAAAGCGGATGACGGAAATTGTAACCATTGCTGCAATGTTTCTGTCTGTCTTCTGTGTTTGTGGGTGAGAGTTGGAGTTGACTAGGCTCCGGAAGAGGGAAGCCGGTACCACGATGATGCGTAGTACGCCAACGACATCCCGAGCATTTCCATTCCCACAAGGCCCAGCTGTACTGCACTATTCATAGTTCTATCAACTATCTTCAAACCGATTCGGTCGCTTCTAGTCTTGGCTCGAGAGCACACTACCCAATTTCTTGGCTAGACGACGACGACGACGACGACGAGGGCAAACGTATGATGCGCTCTACGACGTCTTGCTTCCGTTATCGTCGTTCGACATGTTTCATCAGCCCCGTAGGCAATGGAGGGCTGCCAGCGTGCAGCCCGAGACAGTGTCTCTACGGTCATGTACATTTGCATCTAATCAGACAGATTGAAATCATAACCGAGGAGAGCAAGGGGGAAAGGATGAGGACACGGTGTGCGGCAGGAGAAGCCACCGGGGCACACAGAAAAGCACTCCAAACACCGATGAAACGATTACCACACATCCGGTTCGGCTTGCCCGGGGAATGTTGCATATGCAGCATAGATCAAGCAAAACGGGAAGCAAGACAACAGCAAAAAACACACTGCTTGCATCAGAGCAAAAGTTCTACCAAACGAAAGCATATATATATATATGTATTTGGTACAGAAAAGATGTGGTCGGTGAAGAAGGTGGTTAACTACCCGGGGGTTCATGTTTATTTGGAACTGCATAATAGAAGTATTTTCCAGCCGGGTCAAAAAGCCTCTGACCTTCGTTTCCGTTTTTGGTATGTCTTTTGGGCTGTGGTGAAGTTCTCATCACGTACTGGTAGGCTCGTATTTAGTACGATTTGTATATTATTTTTCGCTATGATGTGTCTACACAAGATTCTTGATAAGTCCCATCAGACAGTATGAATGCACACACACAGTATCAAAACACACTTTTGAGAGTCAGTATACATTTAGGCGCAAAGAAGATGCCTTTTTTGATATCAAAGAAAGGATAATGCTTGTAACAAAGGCTTAACACCAGAGTTTTGTCTAACGAATTGCATACATTTAGGCGTTTTTGGGCGTATAATGCATACTTTAAGGGTTTAGGTTAAAAATTTGCAGCCAAACGTGGAATTTGCGGACAGGGTAACAACGTATTTTTGAGTCCTTAATAAAACAACCGAAAACAATCCTGGAAAATGGCAATGACAATGGAAAAACCCCTGGATACGTCATGAACAAAGGGACTTAATTCAACCATTTCAGCCATGATGACGTATTCGTTTAATTATATTTAGAAAGCACCCTTCATGAAACATAAATGAGCGGTCGAGTTATGTCGTGCTATTCTTTAATGAATGAACGGTTTACAGAAATAAATGTTACGGTCATGTAGGATTTTCTCTATTCATACTTACATCCCATCTTTTTAAAAAAAGGGGAATATACTACTACATGCTATAGAATACGACCAACGGGTTTGCAGAGGATGCATATAATGGGATCTAATTTCAAAGCACATACACTATTTATACCGAGCTAATTCATATAGTTTTTTTTGCCGCACAGCTATCCCCCTGGGGCGTAAAGGTTGAATGAAACATGTTTCTCATTCATTTACAAACTGCTGGCGTCACTGTGGTAATGTGGACGTGCTGATACTGGGGTTCGTCCACTCGTCACGTTAACCACCCCATCTAGCCCGGACAAAAAACCCGTGCGTCCTCTCTTACACTCTCTCTCTCTCTCTCTCCTTTTCCCGGAAGATGAAAAATCATTAGAATTTGCTAATTGAATTAAAGTTCCCAGAGTTTGATGCATTAATTTTCGTCCAACTACTACTTTTGCACCCCGAACTGTCACAGTGGAAAGTTGCTCCAGTGTACATTTTTGGAGCTACAGTTCCATTGCATTCCACAGTTGCAGCAGCGACGAGACATTCATTTCGTGCGGTCGCGTTATTCAATTTGCTACTACAGCTACTACACAATTTAGCTCGTTCATTCATCCGCAGCTGAAGTGTGACCTCCATACATCCTCTTCTTCCAGCGCGCAGACCACAAACACACATACGTTTCGGCTGAATTTGTATCGGTGTATAGTATGTGTGTGTGTGTGTTTGTGTGTCCTAAAGTGCTGCGAAATGTTCCAACCTTCTCTTCCCAATAAAAACGAAAACGTGTGTCCATCAAAAGTGTTCTCGTTCGCTGAGCTTTATCAACGCCGAGGACGGCCGCATTTTCCCGCATCCGCACAAGAATATGGATGAATTTGTGTGCCACAGTGCGGCCGGTAGTTCGCAGAAGGAGGATTACGGGGGGAGGGAGGGAGGTATCAAATGTGGGACACAAGGATCAGCCCTCGGTGACCAGCTCTAATCCATTTTCCCAGCGGCGAGAGATTAATTCGGAAAACGTTTATCACTGCACGCGACGAAAACGGTCAGCACTATAGCACGAGGTGGACGGAGGTGGACGACGATGTGCAGCAACCGTAATCCCCCCCTCCCTTTTCCTCTCGAAAGGAATTTATACCACCTCGTCGTTCCCCAGCTCGGGCGGAAATTATGTGATTCTGGCAAACGCGACAGAATGATGGTGGTTTGCGCTGCGCTGTAGTTTACAAAAAAAAAAAAGAAGCTCGTTCCAACTAATGCACCGAGAGCGAAAGAGAGATGAGCCCTTTGCACTGCACACTGGACCACCGTACCCCACTGCAGCCAGCGGGGCAGCAATCCACCGAACCGGGTGAAAGGATTTCCGCCGGCGTCATTATTATTCATCCCTCATAAAGACCGCGCGCACCGGGGCCATTTACCTACAGACACAGTTTCGAAGCACACACACACACACACACATATACGCAGTTACGCAAACACTGGCCCCCGTCGTCCGATAACCGGAGGCCCAAGCGACTGCTGATTGGGGCAGGCGTTTAGAAATATTAGTTTAGGCGCTCACGAGGACGAGAAGCTCGCTGTGCACGTGTGTTTCCAACCCATTGGGCTTCGTTTGGGGATAGAAAAAACCACCCCACGGTAACACACCGCTGACAAAAAGCATCAGAGATTGCGGTAGAATGCAATAAGGGAGGAGGGAAAGGAAACAAAACGTGTGGGGAGTAAAACTTCCGGGACATTGGGAAAATACATATTTTAAGAGAGGATTATGCATTTCCATTCTGTCGTGATTTGGTGGGGGCGGGTAGCGGTCGTTCCAGTGACACACTTTGCTAGCTTGGCCGTCCTCCAATCATATTGTACAAAGGACACACACACACGGACACACAGACACAGAGACACACATGCACCAATCACTCCTGCGTGCGTTGAAAGTCAGAAGCTCAACGCTATTACAGATTGGTGTGCCGTAAAATGGATAAAATGGATTTACCTCTCTCCCTCGCAAAAACGCAATCACAAACATTACGCAGCAACAAAAGCTGTCCAATTTCCACGCACACACACACACAAAAGCCTGGCGAGTAATTTCATCTCCCGAAACTAATCGATTAGAAATTTGTGTCCAATGCCTTTTCTGCAATTCGATCACATCCCGCCGGTTGGGTACAATATTCATGCAAATGCTACGCGCATCCTTTCCCTGAAACACGCCCGAAATCCCGAAAAACCTCCACAAATGTCCGCACAAATTGGCTGTGCGAAACAAATCAAAGAACAGCGCACTTTCCCATTGTACAACGGCGAACTGTTTGGATTCATTTTCAAAACGGCCATCATGGCCTTTTCCTGTCCGCACACGCTAAATGGCGGTAAGTACGACCAAACCAAATAATTAGCCACTTTGCTCCATTTAAACCTTCCGGCCCCTGCCCATTCCCTGCCTTCCAATTATCCAACAACTACCGCGGACTACGGTAACAACCGGACAAAAGAGGTCCGGTGCGCTGCTGCTGCTGCTGGCCTAGGCTGCGTGTCCTAGATTTTCACTTTGCAACTGCATGTAAAATATTGTAAGCAAATGCTAACGAGTCGGTTTGCAACGTTTCGGCAAAACGGGAGGGGGTTTTTGTATAATGCACGGCGGCCCAGTCCGTCCCTACCCTGCTGTGTGTGTGTGTGAGGTGGAGTTGGAGTTGCAAAGCACTGTGCACACTCTGACCGAATGGGGGGCACTAATCTGTTTGCTCTGTAAACTATATAATTCCCGAACCCGGCGGGGAAGCGTCCACAAACACACGGTAAAGGCTGTGTATCGACAACTACATGGGGGATGCGCGGGGTTTTTAAGCGGGTTAGGAGCATATTTTGCATTCAATTTAAATTTATAAGCCACATCTCCTAACCATACATTGTAGCGTGGCGCTCTGGAGAGAACCGCTTCAACTAATTTTGCTAGTTCCTAAGAAAGCTGCATCGAATATTAATACTATCCTAACGTCACTCAAACAAGCACACTCGAGTGCAAACACACACACTCGAAACTCGCTCGCATAAGTGCAACATTCGTTTGTCACATGTGTCACACCTTTGTGTCCGCAGGGAGAGAGAGCATCATGTGCATATCACCTTCATTCATCTCGTCAGCCCGGTGACACTTGAAGAAAACATCAATTGACAACAGCACCGTTCACAGCAGCAGCATAACGCATGTGAAGTGGACTGTGTTCACTGTCCAACCGCTTGCCGCTAACAAGCCACCACTTCATAATCAATAGCCGCCTCCCTACGCCCGTTTGGCTTTTGTGTGGCGTACTATGTCAAACGCATAAAACGCATATTGCCTCATGCTGATGATGCTGCTGCTGCTGCTGCTGCTGTTGAAAGACAGAATGACAGAAGGGGACAAAGAAAAAAAAAGCGCTCCAGCTGCAATCGATAGCACATTTTGTCGTAGCGCTTGTTCCGCACCATTGCATCCACTTGAGAGATTTCTCCTGCCCGCGCGGCCCTTCCCAATAGGACATTTCATGCGTCACAATGCAATCAAAATCACATTTACATAATGCTCATTTTTCGGGTGTTTCGGGATGAGCAAATCATAAAATGTCGCCCATCAAACATTCCTGCCAGTGCCATTCCGGGCTGGTGGAAGTGTCGATGGTTAGCAGGAACAGCACAGCAGTGTGGTGGTGGTTCAGTACTTCCACCATTTCCGCGTCACATCACAGAGAGACATGTTCGTCTTCCACTAGGCGTGTGCAATTGCTGCTGCACACAAACGCATCGTGTGATGGTGGTGTGGTGCCCCCATATAAATTCGTTGTTTCGTTCGTTGTGCATACACCACCCCCACATAGGGGTGTGTGTGTGTGGAATGGCGAGGCAGTTCGGGGAGCGAAACCGTTGCAATTTTATTACCGCATCACCGCAAGGCAGCAGCGGCAGCAGCTTGCCTCGCTGTCGGCAATTGGAGTCGATTTAAAGTGCACTAATCGCTTCCCCCCCCCCCCCGACGCTCTCTCGCGCGCGCTCCTGAAGGCTGGCTCTGGGAGCTAGGGACGGGATGATGTGTTCGGCAATCTCGCGAGCTAAAACGAGCTTCGTCATAGATTAGTATATATTCTACGGCAACAGTCCCCCCCACGCATACTCACGCTCACACAAGCAAGCACTTGGGGTACACACACTAACTGTGCCTCTCTGCCGACGCCCCGACCGCTGTCTCTCTGTATCTCTCTGGCCAAGGGCCAAAAACGTTACGCTGGACACACAAACGGGAGGAGGCAGAGAAAAAAAAAACAGTGTTTGCCACAGCGCTGGGGGTAATTTGCTGGTTCAGTCTGACCTCCTCCATCAACCCTCTGGTTGCAAGGCAAAACGGGTCTCTCTCGCTTGTGCCGTTGTAACACATTCCAACATTCGTTTGTGTGCGCTTTTTTTTTTTGCTGCTGCTTTGTTCTATCAGGTTCTTTCTGACTCGTATTTCAGTCAACCTTCGACTGCGGGCAACATAAATCCAGCGGATGCATCGCGTTCACCACGAAAGGGGTTTTCTGTGCTTGTGTTCGGTTTTGTCATCGCTAATAGTAGGTTTCAAGAATTTTTCTATTGCATTGCAGCAGCACCAGCAGCAGCACCAGCAGTGTCCGGACAGTGTGAGTGACCCAATGCAGATATCATTTGCTTTGTTTTGCCTTCTTTTTTTTAGCAATAGGTGGAATGCAATAACAATGAAGGGCGTAATGATGAAACACACAAATCACTGTTTGTCTTTCCTCACGAGACTGCCTTAGAGTGTGTGTGTGAAGAACAGCACACACTGGGAGAACAAAAAAAACGCATCTGCTCGTTACAAACGCTCGTTAGATGGTACCAACAGCATATTTTTAACACATTGCTTTGCCTTCAATCACCACCACCGGCATCATTGCCGAACTGCTGACATTTGTTGCGGGAAACCGGAACGCTTAGACGTCGACACATCGTAGCCCTTTTTCCTGGAAGCTATCGATACGGCCTCGTCTGCAACGAAGCTCGTTCGTTCGTTTCTCGCACTTACCTACAAAGACACGGAGAGAGAGAGAGAGAGGGAAAACAAACATTTATTAATCAGGTGTGAAAACGATATATGCCATGGGTCATTTGGTTGGCGAGGCGAGATAGGTTTGAGTGACGGCGCTGGTTCGTGCGATGGTCAGGATGTTTACTTTTCTAAAGAATAGAGATGGTGGTAGGGCAAAGTTACACACATAACCAAGTGTCTGTGAAGGGAGGGAGATCGGACAAAATTTAATACTGCCGTCCGAGCTAGCGACGGAACATGGCTGGTCTTTCCTCTTCTACATCGTTACAAGCTATCTCGAGAAATGTGTAATCTTCATATGGACAGCAGCAGCTACATTGTCTCCATCACACAGTGAGTCGCCTTGGGATGTTTGTCGGTTTCAAGGGACTTATCTTGAGATCTTGAGAATCTAACGAGCACACGGCACAAGGAGGGTGTGGGTTTGGTATAGTGTGAGCGTGTCAAGCAAACCTATGACACTGACAACTGTAAGTAAAAAACCAAACTATACGCTGTATTCAATATTGCGTTTAGTGTTTTCGTCAACGATCATACCGAAAAGTTTGCTTTATTGTTCCCCAAAAAAGTGAGCCTCAAGCTCCGGGGTTTGTGGTGAGCAATGATTTCATTGCACGCATCCCTTTTTACCTCCCAACCCCATTGCCATTTTCGGAAGTAAGTGTGACTTTTAATGACATTTGCTTGCAAACACTCCCTCTCTTCCTGGATGGATTAACACACTTTCGATCGCAAAGCACGTGCTTTGAATCGCTGCATACAAAGCGCGATGCCTTTCCGGGACCGTCCCGCATTCCGTAACGTCCCAACCATTGCCATTTTTATGAAAAACAAAAGCTGCCAATGTCAATCGTATGTCAAATGGCTGTTCGGCAAAGGGAGCGACTGCTCCATGTGAGCGGAAAGCTAATTTTAGCGCTGTTGCATGGGAATAAAGTGACATTTTTTTTAATTAAATCACAATCCATTAGGCAGAGTCTGCAACTGTGTCATAAATGTAAATATGAAATATTGGCAGACAGCAAAACTTTACCAAACTTAGACTGATGATGCAGCCAGACACACATAAACACACACACAGCACAATCAATAATTTCAAGTGTCAAAGCAAAGTTTTCTGATTCCCTTTCCGATTGCCGACGAGGACCGCGGCCGACCGAGCATCAGCTGCAGGAAGGCGGCGGCGACATGAAATTAAAAACTTCCAGCGATGATTTATTTATCGTTCGTCGTCGTGCGAACACAAACTTCAATCGAAAAACTTTACGTTCGCGTTTCGAGAGAAACGAGCAAAGTTTGCTTATGCGACTGCTTATTGATGTATCGGAATGCGCTGAGCGTGAGCAATGATACGTAAGCGAACATAATTTCCCTTACGATGGTAGAACAGACACCAACACAAACACACACGTTACAATTAACGAGCGACACAAGCTCTAGAGCAAACGGAGATTTCCCCGCCTGGTTTTGCTGCTGACAACCATCCCCAATCATGAGCGCTACCATCATAACGAGTGGGACTGTGGTTTGCTTGAGTACAAAATAATCAACGCAATTATTATTCTACACAAGCTACACATGGGTGACACGGCTGTTCGATCCCTTCCATCGTCACTGTGTGGCGCGCGGGTGGAAGATTCTCCGCTAACTAACAGCTAATAAACATGTCACGCAAATCTCGTTAGGATTACGACATCAAAAGTTGCAGAGAACGAGTAGAAATATAGAGAGAGAGAGGCGCCAACCATGCGATGGCAGACACCAACAAAAAAAAAAAACAGTACTCGTCACGTGGATAGATACAGTGAGTGTGAACTGCAGCTGCACGTAGCTCGTGGGATGCATTGTGTGCAGCTTCTCCACAGCAGCCACACACCCTTCTGTCACGGAGTTTGCGTTTTGTTAATCACCAACATGAAGCTCTCTGAAAAACAATCCCGAATTGTGATAGTTCTAATGAAGACAGCAGTTGTCACATTATGCGGTCAGTGCGCGTTGCCCGTCCCCTCCACAATCAAGCTAAACAGAAATCAGTTTTAAGGGGACGCCCCAGAGGGATATAACAACATAAATGTTAGTCCACTGGTACTCGGGTTCTAATTTTTAGCACGTGCCTCACATCGGTGGCACGCACGAGCAACCTTCCGTGCTGGTAAAGGTGTTGTTGTCAACACGGAGTCAACAGGTTTTTATTTTTCTGGGGATCTGTCAGTGTTTCCCGTTTTGATCCCAAGATCGTTTGTGACTTCTCGGAGCTGTTAACTAACACGTTTGTTCAAAGACGCGCGCTGCACATTCTAAGAGGGAAGCAGATTGCCGTTCAAAGGGTTTAATTTAATTAAATACACACACAAACGTGCAGCCTTGAATGCTCCGGAAAGTGTTCGTGCTTCGTGGCGAAAGATAAGTCTTAAAGACACTTCATCATCGTGATGCGTTACTCTTAAAAGCTTTAAAGATACTTTCAAGATTAATTCATTTAATTGTATCAAAATGTTTTAGTATGTAAAATTGAAGCTTGAAATGCCACATTTTTCAACACATTTGACTAAAAGTTTAATCGAATTAAAATATAAAACGTTCAGCATGACATCATACTTTGCGCCTGAAGTTATGCAATTGTACAAAGCACGATACAAAATCTATTTATTAAGAGTTTCTGAGTGCTCTGGCACACGAAAACTCTGCCCCAAGCACACGTAAAGCAGATTTTTAATCAAGAGTTGCCCTCCAATGCCAACGGGAACCCACGGGTTAAGCCATCTAGCATATTCCACCATGAAAGGAAAGCGCACAGCACTGCACACGTAACGCTCGTGAATCATTCATTTAATTTTCGACCAAAGTAAGAAGCACCATCAACACAATACACACTGTTCGGAAGCCATTCCAAACAGCAGCAGCAGCATTCCCGGGAGACAGCCCAAACATTCAAGCACTGCTGCAGAGTGCAAGTCCACCACCGCTTGCACAAGCACAAGGCGACGAAAACAACAACTGCTGATGATATTATCCTCCCAAAAAATGAAACCGAAAAACTCATCGAAAATCCCCGAAGAAAACGGTAGCGACAGTTGGGAATGTTGGAGACGGGAGGAAAGTGTAGAAGGACGCACAGGATGCAGATAAATCGTACCCCATTGATTTTCCACTTTCCATGGGAAAGTGCACCGAACGAACAATGCACGGAAGAGATGCAGTGTGGTGTGTGTGTGTGTGTGTGTCTCGTTACTCGGATGTGCACCCCAAAAAATCCCTCCCCGGAACAGTGGTGTGTGTCTGTTTCGAACTTTTTGCTCGAAACAGTCATGCCAAAACTTTTAACATAACTTGACCATATTCAAAGCGTCAAGGTAGCGAAATGAATTTATGCTGCCCCGAGTTTCGGTTTGCGGCAGAGCTTCGTGTTTGCGTGTGTGTGTCCCTCCCTGTGATTCGAGGAACGTTGCTGAAGATTCTACGCTAGAGCAGCCTCCTCTCCTCCCAGGCACTTTCTCCCATGCACCGAAGAAACGGAGGAGATTGAGAGAGAAAACTCCCCTTGGGTTTCCGGTACTACCGCTAGCATTTGCACCGAACCGGAAAGTCATCGAAACATTTTGCACCGAATGGCACACACACACGAACGGTGTAGTGTTGGTGAACGTTTTTCGGCCACTGCCACTTTTATTGGCGCATAAATTCATTCTCGCTTTGCTCTAATGGGGAGTTTTTTTTGTTCTCCATTCAGCACAGTTTCCTGATATAGCTTTGCTTCATTGCTACCGGGTTCTCCGGGTCGGAAGAGTTTGATCGGTTAAACACAAGAAAGCAGAAGTTCTTTTGGAACCGAAACCAGCAGAACAAGCTCCTTTCTTCTCCAGAAACACCGAACTGATACGGCGAAAGGTTTGGGACTTACTACGCTCGATTCGATATTACCCACAGAAAAGTCTCACCACACATAAAACGCCACCAACGCCGCCGTCCGGGTTTAACACGAACGTATCAAAAAGGTATGCACACCTCGCTCTGGCACACTTGAGTGTTGCTCCTTGTTGGCTGCGGAATCGAAACATGTTGAAGGGAAGAAAGAGCGTGTATACGATTTGCCTCTGCATGTCGTAAAATAAATTTCCTTTCGCTCCAATCATTCCGACGCGAGACCCAGGGAAAGCCAAAGACCAGAATAACTAATCGCAATATACGACGACACACTCACAGGTTTACTTCCCATCTTGGCAGTACAGCAGCAGCAACAGCAGCCCAGAGTGTGGTGTGAACTGGCGGAAATCTTGAACGGACAAACAAATGGTATGCGGGGTGAAAAATTGAACCGGAAGAAAATGTTGCAACATTGGCCTTTCTCATTGGCGACGAGTTCGATTTGGCTTGGCTTGGATTTGGCATGGCATGTTGTTCCATATCGGCACTGCATTTACACTTCGGGAGGGTTCGGGATAAGGAATAATGAATGGGCGCCAGCGATCGCTGGATGCTCTTGCAGATGGTAAATTTTGCTCTTTTGTTTCGGTTGTTTAGATTTAAGAAATATGTGAACAAAACTATTTGAGGGTGCGACAGATGCCAATGTTTGAGTTGACGAAATAAATTATTGTAACATAAAATTTTTACTGTAATTTTGTTTAATATAGAGAAGAAAATTTGAAGAAATTAGCGATTATTTTCATGTTGTAAAACAACAAACTTTGAAAAACTCATCGCACTAAACGTTAATAGATCAAACCAGACGTTTAAAAGGATATTAAAGATGAGCGGTTTGCATACCTTCAGGCGCTTTTACGCAACCTTTTCATTCCATCCCGAAATAAATGACCTTTGGCTGATCGTTTTATTGCAATTGCGAAGTTTTCATAGATATTATGCAACATAAAAAAGGACCATTGCGCCTAAAAGTATCCTCCTTTCGCATGAAAATCTCGTTTGCACGAAAATCGCGTAAAAATAAACTCGCGCACCAGCCATGCAAGACACAAAAAAAGCATACCTTAGTTAAAACTCGCGGCAAACCAGTGTACACAGCCATCCTGATCAGCGCGCCATAAAAGTTAAACAACCGAACTAATGAAAGGTTTAAGGGATCGAAACTTGAAAGTGTCACCCCGGGAGTGGTCTGCCTTTGCGCAGTGGAAGCCGAGATTGTTCTCCTTTTTAAGAGCGAAACTTATATTGGAATGCCTTTCGCCGAAGTTAATTTTAAGCTTCTTTTTTACTTTTTTTTATTTTCCTTCACACACACAGAAGCTTCATCGTCTTGCGGGTGTTTCAAGTTCATAAAATGGAGCAGCAACTTTATTTCTTTCTGCCGAACGACACAATGACTTATCTTGCGTGCGCGGCGGCATAAGCGGGCAAAAACGAAAGCAAATCCCTGTAAAGTTTGGCTACCGAACGGGATATCTTCGCCCGACACACGCCTTATTCGCTACTGCGCTGCAGTTTCGGCAAGCAAAATTTCATAAAACATCAACTGATCCACTTTAGATCGGTTGAGTGGATGGTGTTGGTAGTTTTATATCTTTTACCTTTCCCCAACACTCCAGCAGTACAGAGAGTTGTAGCAGCAGCAGCAGCCGCAGAAGGCGTGCGTATTGAAAAGACATTATTTTGCCAACTTGAGGATACAGGAAAATGGGGACAGAAAAACTTTTCTCATTTGTTTAGGCACCTTGCACATATACACACTCGACAGCTGCCAAGTGGCACTTGGCAATAGCAGGAGCGGTAGCAGAGTTGCAACGGCACCCCAAAAAGCCGCCCGGCAATGCATCCTTGCCCGGACGGAGACCAAGAGTTTCGATTTTATTGGTTTGGCACACGCCGGGGCAAGATAAGGCAAACTGGAAGGCCCAAGTCCTCCAAACTCACACATCTTGTGTCTCAAGGGCCTCGGGACGTCTTGGTTGAAAGGCGGATGGGGGGTTTTTAGTTTGCAATTTAGGTCCCAGCAAAATAAACTTAAATCTTCCGAATGGGCGCGTTCTAGGCACAGCGGAGGAGACAGAACAACCCAGAAATGGGAGATCTTCAACTGAAACGAACTCATAATATCAGATGACGATGACTGTCCTCTTCCCTATCTCTTGGGAGCAACCAGGAGGGGATTGCAACGACGCAACGTAAACACAAACACAAACGAACGTGCAGGCAGCAGCAACCGGGCTTAAGACTATCGATTTCTTGAGCAAATCTTGAGCATCAGTAGCAGTTTATTCAGCGCTTCAATAAACCAAGCGGCGGCGGCAGAAAACAACGCAAACTGCCCTCTCGGAGGAGGTTAGCAGCAGCAGCAAGGCAAGGAAAGCACAAATAAATGAACACAGGCGGCGTCGTATATCGAAGCGAACCATCAAATGAGACACCGTCAACAGACAGAACACGGATGCTACTGCTACTGGTTCAAAAATTGCACCACCACTGGTGCAAGCTGGGACGTTAAATCAATGTTGTGTTACAACCATCCCATTCCGTCCGGCATTACCCCCGGTCGATGAGAAAATAAATCTAAGACACACTCTCCAAAGCGACGAATGTGTCGGCATGTGTGTTGGGCGGAGGCATCTTCTCCAAAAACAGCAAGAAAAAACAAACGCTCGCCTCGTGGAAGGAAGAAATGCTTACTTCAATCGGATGACCTACTATCTTAGTTCCCTAGTTGCGGGGTTCAATCCACTCCAATGAATGGGCTAAATTGTACAATACCATAAGCGAAACATAAACCCCGAGGCAAAGAGGCACAGAACCATACGGAACGGTGGAAGTCAGCAGAGAACAGAACGGAAGATGAAGAGTTTTTGTATGTGTGTTCCTTTCTTCAGAAATCTTCTTGCCAGCTCGGGACGGGGATCATCCACGAAAGAGCGAAGGAGCGAGAGCGTAAGAAAATAATCGAGATGAAAGCATATAAAACCATATGAGCAGCGGCGGCGGTCGCTAGATTTTAGATACATACACACACACACACACAGAGCGTTCTTCTTCCGTTCGCGTTCACGCTGTCCACAAGCACGGGCAAAAAGATGACCGACGTCTTTGGTTTATTGAGGCTGTGTTTACGCTCGGTTGTAAAAAAAAGGAAGGTTGAACCAGTTGCGGACACGCTGGCAGCAAAGAAGATGATGGCGTCCCGCTCCCTGATGCGCTCTTGACGCCGTGTGCATATAACATAATAAAGTTATTATAGTGCTGGATAACATGGGTTGCTTCCGCTGGCTCTTCCCTTTTGCCGAACGGAGCAACGGGATGAATAGAAACGGGTGAAGCATACGACGAAAAAAAAGAGCGATGTCCAGATGGAGAGCGTGCGCAAACTTCTGGTGAAAGATTTCATCACAACAAGCTACAGACACACAACAAAAAAAAACTAACACCGAAACTTTGGAAGTTGTACATCACAACTTTGCTTCAAAGTTATCCGCTTCCCTTCCAGTTACAGGCGAAAAGGCAAAACTGTTTTAAACGAGATTAATAATAAGTTTTGCACAGATAGAGAGAGAGAGAGAGTGAGAGATGGGGACGAGAAAACAGAAGAAGCAAGCAAAAACCGACAAACTAAATTGAGTTGTGGATAGTTTGAAGATTTATCACCTTTGCCGGTGATTGAGTTACAAACCTTCGAAAGAGCTGTTACACATCCGCAGCACATCGTAAACATTGACAACACATTTTACAATTCTATTGTAATGTACAACCCCAAAAAAACATATCCTCCCACTTTCAACTGCCCTGGAGGGCTCTGGAGGAAGCACCGAGGGCAAAGAAATTAACCAACAATGACCGTCAATTGAGCAATGTAAGGAAGGAAGAAACAACGCCGGCAGCCAATGCTCTCCTCCGTTCTGGCTTATCCGTAGGTACACATCGTCATCGAGAAGAAGAAGAAGCTCGGTGTTTTGCTTATGCACATAAACACTTCCATTACGACGACGACGTGGACAGCTAACAATCGCTTTCTTTACCGTGGTGCTCGTTTTTCTTGCTTCCCTCTGCTATTGAAGGGATGGAGAATATGCAGGCAGCAAAACACAGGAATAAAAGTCACGTCCCGCACTGAGAGATAGTAAGGGGCGAGGAGTATGTGTGGCGAGAGTATCAGCAGCAGCAGAAAATGACGATCACCATAAGACGGAAGTAGAAGCTAAACAAAACACATGCAGCGGAAAGACACACTGCAGCTAAAGGTTCGCTTTGGTCCCGTGTGGGGAATTGCGCTCTTCCTAAGATAAGAGAGGTCCCGCACTAATGCATACAAACAGACACAGAGAGCAGGCAAGCCAACTGCGGGGAGGTTGAACGTAATGTGCAGTGACGAAGACTTCATGCACACTTCCTGCCACTTCCCCGTCTGTGGCAGCAGAAGATGGTAAATTAATTGATATTCATATTACATAAACTATGCTTCTACTGCCCACAAGCAGTCGGTCCGGCACGTCCGCAGCATACCCGAGAGGTTCCCGTGGGATGGTTAGTTGGGATGTCCTGCCGTAGCAAAGTGTCTAGGAACGACCATTCTCTGCAGCGCACTAATTTCACCGATTGGAGAAGAACGAACTCCTCGTTTTGTCTTTTTTGCGCCATGGACCTGTGTGTCATGTAGATTCCGAACGGATGAGGAAAATGTCCCCCCGTTTGTGGAAAGTGTCGCAAAGTTTGTCTTCTTCCCGAAACAAGAGAGGGTGGATTTTTTGTTTTTCGTAAAGGTTTTCCCAAGAAGAAGAAGAAAAAAAGTACAAAGACGGAAAGTCATTTTCATTAAACTCCACTCAACGCGAAGTACCAGAGCAGCAACGAATCCGGAGGACGACAGGGATAAGGATCCTCACCTCTCGTAACTGTGTGCCCGTGCTACTGCTGCTGCTGCTGCTGGACGGTGTCTTTAGAAAGACATTTTTCTTTCCCTTAGCTTCTTCGAGAGCTAAACTCTGCAGTACTTAGGAGTGTCTCTGCCTCGGCAAATTCTCATTAAAGACGGCACACTACGGCCAGAGTGAGTGTTTCTTGGAAAGTTCTCCTTTCTGCTCCCACCACTACTGGTGCGGCAATAGTCGTAATGAAGCACCGCAACAGTACCACCACCACTTCTTGCAGTGTCTTTGCTCCATCCCAGCTAAAGATAACTCCTTGGAGACAAGTGCTGCCACTGTTCCGGAGAAAGAGCCCTCTTACGATTCCTCCCCCAGCATTCTTCAACCTTCTGCGCATTCGTACATGTAAATGTTACGTCCTACCCGCCCGCCCGCTGCACAGCCAGTGCCCGTGAAGTGCATAATAATTAGTGCCCAGCCAGCGCAGCGGCAGCAAATGCAATCAATAATCGCCCTTACCGATAAGCGGCAACAAATCGAGCCGAAAGGACGACGCCGAGTGCTTTCGGTGTCCTCTGTTGTACTTCGTTTTCATCCAGAGCTAACGGCAGGGGACAAGGACCGACACCCCGAGCATCGACTGTCGGTGCGAGAAGAAAAGGCGAAGAAAGTGCAGCCTAGTGTAACTTGGCCCGTTGCCCGACGGGAGGGTTCGATGAGTACGTCATTAAATTAATGAGCGCTAATGAAATAAATGTCAGATCAAATTGAAATTTTTACGACCTCTTCCGATTCACGCCGAGACCGACGGTTACATGGCCGGATAGAGGAGAAATGTCTCTCGTTAGAGATTTTCGGGGACACAATGGGGCGTAAGGACATTAGGGGTTCGCATTTTAAGGCTGGGTTAGGTATGCAAGGGAGAGTAAATTAATGTGCATTTTAGTGCAGCAATTGGCAAATTGCAGTTCAAATCCGGTGCAACCAAAAAAGGAAATGTACTTCAGAAGAGTGAGACTGCGCTAAGCACTCGTTTGTGTTTGGTTCGTGTTGAACGGTAGTGTGTGCCTTGTGTGATTAATATTGAAGTTTTAACGCTACGGTATGAGAGTGGTCCAATGGTGCTGTGACATGCGCTGCGTCTTTCTACAACACCTGTCGTGGGTTCAAATCTTGTAAGTTGATGAGCGAGTTATTTCTCGATTTTAGTTGAGTTCTCGTTTGTATGAACATGTAATTTGTTAAAAGCGATGCGTTTAATCTTAACAACCTTGTTTGTTCTGGATAGGAATAAGCACACACCATCCAACAAACTAATACTAACCTGGCACTTGGTATGGTGTCGGCGTCGGTGCCGGCAACCAGTAGGCTGCACTGATCGACGGGTACGATTTGGCGGATTCCTCATTTCGCAGCGGACAGATGGGGCCAACTCCGGCCCCTCCGCCGCCCACTCCTCCTCCACATGGACTGCTGGGTGATTTTGTACGACTTTTCATGATTTCAACCAATTGTTTCACACACACACACAAACACACGCGACGCGTAGTTACATTTTTTTTTAATTCAATTTCAACAGATATAACCGATGAGAACACCCACCGAAAAGAACAAAATGATTTCGGAATTGGCATTTGGGGATTTACAGCACAGTGCGAAACGGGCAATTGTACACACACACATTGATTTATCACGTTTTGTTCGTCGCAAGCAGATGTTCCCGATAGATTTCATCGGCACACATAGGAACCAAAGGAGCGCATCGTGGTGGTTTAGAATTTTACCATTGATTACATTTTCCCAGAAACACACACACACATACACGCACATACAGAGCACCGTTTATGTTGCATCAGAGAGAATAGAGTTTTGAGAGTTGTTGGTGTGCATATCATTTTTCATTCAATTAATAGCCGATAAAAAAAGCATTAGAAAAACAGGCCAGAACGCTCCCACGTGAATACACAGACAACGCTCGTATTACAAAAACCATATTTGATTTATTTTCCACCAGTTGAATTTCAAATGTACCATTCGAGAGTCGACGGGGTGCGGGTGAAAATACAGCACATTGTAATACAAAACTAAATCAGCGAGCGTGGTGGCACAAGGGATTTTTTGTTGTGTTGATCGAAGCACAAACGCCATGATTGATTTGATGATGGCGCACTGGTGCACGTTGCGGTAATGTTAGCTACCAGCAGTAAGCGGAAAATAATTATGTTACACATATCGTTTCATTACTGCCATTACCGCTCATTCTTCTCTGCATTCAGCCCTCGCGCCTGTCTGGCGTGGACAGAAGGTAGAGATAGTAATTATCGGCGTAACCAGACCCCAGAATGGGTTCACAAAAAATCTGTTTAGGTGGTTTGTTAACTAGTTTGCGGAACCAAAAGCGCACAAAACGCAGCTTCCCCTGCTCTACTGTATGCTTGTGCACTAGCATCAAGCATCAACGCACCGAACTCTGGGGGTGCCTATTTGTTTGTTTATTTGTTTATTGGAGTACGATTTTTGCTCACTTTTCCCTTTCGTAGGCAATGTGGTTGCGATTTTTTTTTTGCGTATGTGTGCAAAACATTAAATCACACGGTGTGTTGTGATTGGACACAGAATGAACACTCATACAAAAAAATCGTCCTGAATGAGTAATGCTGGGAACACAGCAGGGGGGAGATGAAGCAATTCCAAGCTACGTACACGTACACAAATATATACACACACACACACGTAATTATTGGCAAATTATGCTACGGCAAATGAAGTAAAACACGTCCTCCTCTCATCCACTCTACAATTCGCTGTACCGCAGGGGGTAGTGTGTATCATATCAGTGATGAGAATGATTTATTTCAATTTTTTTGTTTTTTTTTTCAATCGACAGCCATCACATACATCTTTATTTCAGATGTTTTCACGCAGGTTGCTTATTATGTTCATTTTTCCACCAGCTTTTTTGGTGTGTTACTCTTTTTATAAAATGCGGAGGAAGCATCACATCCAGCTCTCTACGCCACTGCGTGTGATGAAACAGTTTAATGTGAACAGCAACAATAAACAAAAAAGATGCACACGGCCGTGTGTTCTCACCACAGCAACAGGAAGATCAAAGTTTCCACCAAAATTTCACCAACAAACCGCACGAACCCGAACCCGGCCGGCAGACCGAGCGCGAGCGTTATGCACGGGTAGGGATGGGTGGCGACGAGCAGAAAGAACACCAACATTGATTTATGTGTCATTATAATCATACGCACGGTTGATAATTTTTGTTAATTAACAACATACTGCAACACATACCCCACATTCCTCCCCGCAATGGTGTTACACGCACATACGTTTCTTCCGCTTCGAGCACCCTGCCCTTCGTTTCCCTTCAATAGGGAAAAATTAAAACATGGAAAAAACACACATGATACACAATTATCGCACTGTCTATGTGTGAATGTGGTTCGCTTCGGGGCGAATTATTGATATTTTTCCAGCATTTTATTTCACCCCAAGGTGAGTGTGCGTTTCGCTTTTCGACACATTTTTCCCGCCCAACCTCAATTGGTGGGGTAAAACGCAACCGCCGCTCTTTTTACACAACCCCATTTCCACCCAGACAGTACAATTGATATCGGTTGCACTTGTTTTTTTTTTTCTTCGCTTCTGTGCGTGTATGTGTCGTTTCCTGGCTGCTCTCGATCTATCGGGAAACTATTTCAGAGCAGTGTTTTTGATTGGATGCACAATCCATTTTGGGTGTTTTGCATATATCTCTCGGGCGACGATCAAAACGAGACTATTGATACATAATTTGTTTTTTTTTTGTTTGTTTTCGCAGCGCTGTAATCATTCTATCATTAACGCCAAACCTCATATCACAAAACATTCACGAACACACGATCACACATTCAGAATAATGATGGCTCGGTAGAGACGACGGTGCAGAGATAGAGAGAATAGCACAAGAAAGATTGATGGAGGTGGTGGTGGTGGTGGTGACGATTGCTACACAGAAAGGCTGGGCGCGGCGGCGCTGCAGAGGATGAAAATTACACTCAATTAACACACGACAAAGATAAATCATAGATAAAGAATATATAACGACAGCCGGCGGCACGGGCACGCTTAATGGTGAAAAACAAATGCCGAAAGGATAATGGAGAGAGAGAGAGCGAGGGCGAGAGCGAGGGAGAGAAAGAAGGGATGTCTGATTTTTAGATAACACACACACACATACACTGCACAGAATGGAATCATCCTCGATTGAGCTGGGTTTGTTATCTATTATACACACACACAAACACATACAGTTTTAGTTTCACCCTCGCCTCGAATGGGTTGATTTATGTAACAACACAGAGACACACACTTTAATGGCTACGTCCAGTGATCGTTAATCATTCACAGAAGCACATAAAAAACACCGTTTTACAGATTGATGTTTGCACATTCTTTTTTTGGTTGATTCGCTTATCTACTCTTTTTGTTTGTTTCTTTTTCAACGAGCGAAGGATTATTGTTTCATTTTTTCGTTCTTAATTAGTGGTTAAATTGGTTTTTAATAATTTATCATTTTGTTATGTTTCATTTGCATAATTAAAAGTAAATTTTACACAAATGAAAATTTAATTAAAAATTATATAATACAAACAGAACGAGAAAATGACACCAATTGAGTTTGTAACGTAACCCTTTGCTCAAAGTACACATAAAAACACACAAATAAACACAAACACCAAATAAAATAAAAAAAAACACAAATACACAAACACACGATTATTAATATTCCAAATTGTCGTTTGATTTCGTTCTGTCTCTCGGCCGCTGTTTCTTCGTTCGTTCAAGCGCCGGCGGCGGCTCAAGTGAATGGCTTAAGAAGCGCAAAGTCAAATTACAAAATCAAAGCACTTTGTGCTCGTTTTGGGGGGGGGCGCGCAAACGGTGCTGTACCGGTAGCAACGTCCCGATGCAAACTTCGAACCGGCAAATCGTGGAATGAACCGCGAGCACTGCTTCACACCCGACCGAAGGCGCGCACCTCGAACAGTGCCGCGCACGCCACACACCGGCGGTGAGCAGGAGAAGAAGCAGGTGATGGTGGGTACAACAGCATCTGCAGCACAGCAATAAGCACACGCACACCTTTTAGGGGCTCCTTTTCCCGATCATCAGCGCGCGCGATCGATCGTTTCGCTGCGCGATCTTTTTCTTCGCTAATCATCACCATCATTGTCATCTTCGCCGTAGTCTTCTCGTCGTCGTAGGTTGGATTTGCCTGCCAACGTCACCGCCTCTTCGGACCGGAGCCTTCGGTGTGTTGGTGAGGCGGAGGTAAAATGTCACCACATACCACGAGGCCGCACGAAAGGCATAAAAATAGAGCCCCACATCGGGGCAAAAAATCGACAACGTACAAAAGGAACACAAATCAAATAGTTCCCAAAAGCTAATGGTGCAATTAATGTTAGGCTGACGATACTCAAACACACTTAGAAACAGTTGAGAATGGTAAAGAACACCCGGAGCAAGACACGGGGACACGGTGGTGGTGAGGACAGGGAAGATTCTTCTGTCGATTGCAAACCGGGACGCGACCGATCCGAGCATCAATATCCGCCTTAAGTATTCGATCTGCGACGACAATTCGATGGCATTAGACAGTGTTACACGAGCTCGGTTAGCACAGGACACACACACATTTACACACAAGCACACAGACACACACACAGGGAATTGTTGTGTTAGACACACGGTGAACAAATCGAGCTGGTGGAAAACCACAGATTCCATTACGATCAGGACGCTAATTATAAAACTCAACAAAAACAGCACACACACAAAAAAAACAACCCCACAAAGCGACAAGTAATCGGTACATAAGCACAGCCTCCGAGCGCCCAGAATCTGGTCACCAATCTCATCCTACCACCGCACCTCAACACGATCGAGCTGTTGTTGTTGTGTGGCTGCCGCTAGTCAAAGTATCACACGAAAAGAAGGTGCTAATTTTAGGATGTGGCTCGCATTGGCGATAACCAGAGCAGTGCAGAGTCTACTTTTTTTGTGTGCTACAGAAAATCAATACTACGTGACGGATGCTGCTGCGAACAAGATAACTGGATGTCTGTGTGGAATGTTTGCAGGCGGGAAGAAGTGGAGTTTGATTAGCACTGCGACCGTAACACCACACACCTTACCAGGCGAAAAGAAGGGGTGCCAAACACTTAACGATCGATACGCAGGCCTAGTTTGCGTTAAAAAGAATACTTTACCCTTACCAATTGACCCGCTCGGGCGCTGATGGATAGTGAAAATGGAATAGTATAACATTGAAGGGGTAGTTGTTACGCAATATTCCGTAAAGAATCTGTTATATTACTTGATATTCATCCCATAAACGATGTTGTAATGCATGTTGAAGTGTTTTGCAATTTTCTGTTTCGTTTGACGTCGTTGGTTATTTTTAAGTATCTTTTTTAAAAGCCAAGTCAGTCTACGTCAAGTTTTAGGATGTCTTGATTATATCATTCAAATAACACCGGATATCCATGCCCATGAAACATGGGTTGAGATAATCTTATAATAGCTAAACGCTTCAATTCCTTGCGAGAACTTATTTCCCACAAGAATGTATCCAAATTAGTATTAAATAAACTTGACAAAAATCCGACGTCAACTCCAATCAAACTCCAATCCAACTCCAATAATTTCAGAATCGACTCCGAAAAGTAGATCCACCCAACATTTTCCGGAGACGCCATGAGGTAGTCGTCCAGAGTCCTTCGGAGTTGTCCAGAGTCATCCAGAGTCGTCCAGAGTCCTCCAGAGTCCTCCAGAGTCGTCCAGAGTCCTCCAAAGTCATCCAGAGTCCTCCAGAGTCGTCCAGAGTCATCCAGAGTCGTCTCGAGTCGTCCAGAGTCGTCCAGAGTCGCCCGGAGTTGGAGTTGCCTGGAATCGCCCGAAGTCGTCCAGAGTCATCCGGAGTCATCCAGAGTCGGAGTCGTCCGGAGTCGGAGTCGTCTGGAGTCCAGAGTCGGCCTTCGAAACAAAGGTCTTTAAACGAAATGTACGCGCAAAGTGAAAGACAAAAAAACGTTACGAAATGAAATGCCTGATCACAAGCACATTGCTCCGGACTGCTCCAGTTGACTCGGACCGATTCCAATTCCGATCGATTTCGGGCAACTCCGAACGACTCCGGACGTCTCCCGGTGACTCCGAACGACTCCGAACGGCTCCGATACAGACAACTACGACTCCGATTCTTCGCGAAACTAATGGTTCCCATTTTGCCGGAGCCGGAATCGGACTAACAATAGTCGGAGTCGGATAGGAGCAGTGGGTGTGTGCTCCAGAGAGCACATCACTAATCCAGATGCATCCAACTTATGATACGAACTCAGAATTAGAAGCTGACAATACAATCACGAAATATCCCGTAGCAGTTAATGATGATAATGCCACACCAACGACCACATTTTTCCAGCCATTAAATACATCAAACCAAGGACCGCACGTGTGTCCTCCTTTGCTCTCCCTTGCAACCAGCAGTAATTAAAAGCTCACGCTGCTTATCAATTAGCCAGAGAGCAAAGTATCAATCCCGCTACAATCTGTCACTAATTAGAGATCGAAATCATAATAAAATGACCCTCGCCTTTGCTTCCTGATTCCCCTCGCTTCCAAAACTTGAAACACACGCTCGATGAATGTAAATTAAATTATTTTTAGTCATTTCACAAACGGGAACGCTGCTGCTCCAATCGACACCACAACAGCACGACAGTCAACTGCTAATTATCAATACTAGTCAAACAAACCAGCCTCAGAGCCTCGCAAAAACCAGTCAGCTGAAATAAATCCGTCCAGTCATAATTTATTTTCCACGCATCAATGAGTTCATCGAGGGGTTGTTGCACGTTGTTTGATCCGCTGTCCTCCACTGTTCAAGAGAAGAGCCCAATTTACGCAAACAAAATAAGCACAAAACAGCTTTTCCGAGAGTGTTTTTCTCAGATCCCAAACCAATCGAGGAGTAGTGTAATACGATGCATGCCAACCATCAGTGCGAAAGTATCAAAGCACCATCCAAAAAACCCATCAAACACTGCAAGTGAGTGACGGATGACAATTTGATAGGGGAGAAAGAAAAAAAAAGACCCCCAGGCGACAAAAAATGCATCCACAGCAACGCAAAAAAGGGAAAAAAGCTGTTCCATCACAGTCACCTACCCCTTTTTCCCGACCCATTACACGCCCGGGAGTGCAAAGCGCAATAAACTCGTTTCCCTATTAAGCGCAGTCAATTTCACTTCTTCACATGTTCAAACATATTTCAAACATCGAGCTGCTCGAAAGTGCGAGAGAGTTCAATGATACACCACGCGATCCATTGTACGCTGACAACTACTCTTGGCATTCCTTGGTGCAAAAGGATGCGCGCGGTGCGCAGTTTCCCATTCGCTCATCAGAATTTTATTTGCACAAGATCGTGACGATACACTCAACCCGCCAATCGAACGCGAAAACGCGCGTCAGATAAATTGAGTCAGCACATCTCCCTCCCCATCACTGGCTGAAGATGGCCACGGGCAGGGGGGTGTAATGGTGGGGGAGCATTCCGTTGCCGCTGCTGGCTGCATACCCAGACATGGTGGGGCGGGAAAATTTGTTGCATTTTCCCCCATCCGTGCACGGTGGCGCAGCAGTTCTTGTGACAACAGTGGACGGCACAACCGTTGAGATCGGTGTTGGGCGAAAAAACGCGACACATTCTACGCGGTGGAAGAAGAAAAGGAAATGACGCATGTGTGTGTGTGTGTGTGTGTGTGTGTGTGTGTGTGTGTGTGTGTGTGTGTGTGTGTGTGTGTGTGTGTGTGTGTGTGCATGTGTGAACTGCACTGACAGTAAAAGTGCGGGTTTTGATTGTGCTGCAGCCGGTTGAAGAAAGGTTTTGTCAGCGTAAAACGTTGCACCAGCGCAAACAAAAAACTTGTTTTTACACTTTTATCAGTCGTTGCTGGGAAGAGATTCCTATTAGATTTTGCATTTTTATAGTTGAACCCTTTTTCCAACATGTTTTTTTCCCTCGGTCAATGGGAATACAATTTTGCATGCAAATGCAAGTGCACTTTTCCCATAAGAAACGAACAAGTCTACTAATAGTGTGTAAGAATCCAATGAATGCGTTCGACATGTGTGTGCTTTTAAAATTCATACACACTAAAATGAGCACACCGAACGGATCCTTCTCCTTTGTGACATCTTCTAATTCATTTGCTGAGTCGGGACGGGGAAAACAAGGAAATAAAACTCAACCAACAGATGACATACAGACACGGCTTCTTCTCTCCTCATCGACCCTCTTTTCTTGCCACACACACACATTAGCCATATTGATTCTACTGTCACACACTGAACCCGAGGATGGGTTACCGATCCCATCCACTTTCATTCCCGTCGATTGCTGGCGGGCCAGTCTGGCTCACTCTCTGACTGGCTGGTTGGTTAAAACATCTTCAAAAAGATGATGCTCCAACCAGACACACGCACACACAGACCAGGCCACAAGCTCCCCGATATGCTGCTGCCTGAGCTTGTCCTTCCCTCGGGGGCTCTGACTGGCTGGCTGCAGCCGAGGGAAGCAAAAATAAATAAATCAGCAATCAATAGTGCTAGAGAGCCCGGAGGAGCGAAGCATTGCATTGCCCTCTCCATTTCTTCGCATTCGTTTGACGCCGATGCATAGCGGTGGGTTATGTGCGGGTTTTCATCCACTTTCTCCCTAAGCAAAAGGGGAGAGGAACCGAACATACACAGCATAAACGCATCGCACACACGCAGCCTCTCGTTCGTTCCTGATCGTTTCGAATTGATGACCTACGCAATTTGACTTCCACTTGGCAATGATGCCAGTGAGTGTGTGTGTATGGGTGTTTACGTGCGATGGATGCTTAGAGAGCAGTTGACTTTCGGGAGGCAAATCGATGAAAACGTCATGCTGCACACGCACCATCTCTCGCTGGGGCACGTAGAGAAGAAGCTTCAAGAGTGGGATCAAAAGACGACAAATATATTGATTTTTTGGTGAGTACATATCTTAAAAAAAAAAGTTAGTTATTCAACATACATAAATAAATCGAAAATTTGAACGGAGCATCATACAAATGCTTCATAAATTATTCATTATGCAATTATTTGAATACGTCTTAAAATAAACACATGAAGTAAACATGAATTTTATCTTGTAAAGCGCATGTTTTTTCCTCATCCACACATAAACTTTAACCGATAACGCGGTTCCCGCTCACTTCATCTTCCTTCTTTCGCCCGTATCTTAGCGATCCGTCATGTAAAGCTAGCGCAACCGACGCTGACGACATGAATGCAGTTTGCCGCGCTTACATCACGCGTTCCGTCGTCCGTCGTCGTGGTCTTCGCGTGGTGGTGCTTTCGATCTCGAATATGAACGAGTAAAGCAACGTTGGTAGAGTGAACCGGTTTGCTCGCCTTTCGCTCCGACCAGCTCCGATGATGAATGGAATAGTAAAATCATCTACGTCAAAAGCATAGCCACCCGGTGGAAGTGTGTATGCTGGAGCCTGCAGAGAGTGAGAGGGCATGCAGCGCCACACATGCTTTGTAGCCGAATGTAAAGCTACAGTGATAGAGTAAAGGTACAACCGTGCATAAAAATACAATTGATAGCCTCGTGGTGTGCTTTGCTCCCCCAGTACGACGCCATCACACACTGTAGTAGATGAAACCTGCCCCAGAGCCCGATCGGAAGCTTCCGAAAGCATTCGTTCAAGGTGACACCGCCGTGTGCTGTGTGAAAACTCGAGTATGCACACACAGCAACAAGCACGACAGCACACACAGACACACACACATACAAGGTTGCATTTTGAAGCGTTGCAGTGCATTCACCGTGCAACAAAATGCAGTGGATGCAACACGAACGCGATGTCGCACGACATGGGAGTGTTGTGATGCTGGTGTAAATATGTAGTTTTTCTTGAATACTGTAGAATGATGCATGATATTTACATTCTCCAATCAAATTTTATTCAAAAGTAACAAAGTTTTAATGTCTTTAAAGTAATTTTATAAAACAAAATAATTCATTATTTCAAAATGTTTTACGGTCTCAAAAGTTGGAGAATTGAATATTCTGGAACCACGATTGAAAAAAAATGAAAAAAAAAACAAACAAAATTTGCATTCGATTTCACCCAATGTCTAAATTGATCTTTAGTCTTAACGCATGTTAATCAGGCATTATGAAAATTTAATGAAAATATATTGTGAAGATGAGGATCAAATGAAATCTGCTATGACAAGAGCCGAGTTCTCTCCTCAAACCCGATCCCGAGCTCTTAAAATAACTCATATCGTCGTCAGCTGGTTGACAGGTGGTTTTACTCGGATTAGGTAGCCGCCGCCGTGCCTCCCCCAATAGCAGTATCCCACCCACAACGGGGTATGTCAGATGAAAACGAATGTTGCTAATTTGGTAAAATGCTTTTCATTCCCAACACAAATCACTGCTACCGCTCCAATATCAAAACGAAACATGTGAAGAATGAAAAACCACACCCTTGTGCGTGTGTGCGTGTGTGACTGTTTGCCACAGTTTAACCATTTCAAAACGGTTTCATGAATGGAGATGCTCTCTGCAAACATTATGAGGGAGGTTTTGTGAGTCCGATGACGATCCCTCAAGACGAGGAGGAGGAGTTAGTTAATTTCCTGTCAGGCGTTTTTTTTAGTTGAGTGATTTAGCGCTATTTGTTTGATGGGTGCAGCATCAGCACTGAAAAGAATACACAAACGCACAGCAGACCAACGGGCGACAGGAGGAGTTGATGTAATCCCAGTCGTTTATACCGCTTCGGTGGCTAATGATTTACGTTTGTTGTACACTTGCCCGTACCATTCCGCGCCACCTGTCGCTTCACGCACTGAACAAGAGCGTACAATTGACGATTAATTAACCACACACAAACACACACACACACACACACACACACACACACACCCTCCTATCGACACATATACAAGACCAGAAGGGAGGCACACCAGCGCAGGCACCCGCTGGAACAACTTTGGCATCTCCACTTCAACTTCAAGTGTCTTCCACCAGTGTGTTGGTACATACCTGTACATCTTGCAAACATTACACTTCGCTTCTTCTTCTTCCTCTTCTTCTTCTTCTTCTTCTTTTTTAAGTTTCAAAACTCCCACTTCAAACCTACGGCGCACCGGAGAGACTTATTGCCCTCTTCCGAATCCGTAAAGATCGGCTGCACCGTCTGGGATGATTTTGGTTTCCTCTTCACCCTCCCCCACCCCCCGCGACCCTCTCCATACAGGTTGTTTTGCAAACAAATGGTTCGCTCACAAACAGAACAAATACACACATTATTATTACCTCAGTGAGGCTACGCCACAAAGTCGTAAGTAGTTGCGCGTGGCAACACGAAGGGGCCAACATTGGGGGTTTCGTTAAAAAGATGCGTCTTCTACCGCGACCCTTAAAACATAATGTGGGCCCCCCGACAATCCAAGAATGTTTCGCATTCCGGTGCGCGAGATGGATCATGCTGGCAGCAGTATGTGCAACATTCCATTATCAAGCCATCAATTTCAACAAGTCTGTTTGCCAAATTGCATATCCCTCTCACGTCGCGTCTCATCTCGCCGGAAGAATACAATTGGACCTAAAATGGGGGGTTTTATGTTGAGGAATGTTTGTCAAAATTTTCATAAAACACACCAACATGTGCACAAAGCAAAGCAATAAAAAAGAGGGAAATATTTAGGCCTGGTTTTTTATGTCAGAAAACCTCAACACTATATTTTTCACATGTTGCACCAGAGAACCGTGATGAAGATATGGTTCCACACAACTAAAACAAAAATAAATTTAAAAAAAAAACCCCTCAAGTGACACACAAAAATGCAAATTAGTACTTCACCACACCAATTTGCACCATGATGGGTTTCCTTTTTTTTCGTTTGTACCAAAAAAGCGGTATTTTTTGTTACTAAAATTCAAACGCACAGACAGGACACGAAAGTGACGAGAGTTCTCGGTTGGGCGTTGGGTGGGAATTTATCATTTTCGTTTCTTTTTTGTTGCTTTCTGTTGCACTTGTTCTGCTAACCGCTGCATAAAATTTCAACGCATTTAAGGAGCACTGGGGCGGGTGGTGTAAAAAAAGGCCGGTAGGCAAAAATGTGTACACACACCAGGTTTGGTTTTGGGGCCTCTTTTACCATGGAATTTCACATGTTTGTTACCCTCGAAGCGACCGCAATTTTATGTTTTTTTTTTTTTGTTGCCTTACCGATAATGTTTTATCTGCATTTGACACTATCCTTTAATGTGGGCAGCAGACGGAACAGCAAAAAAAAAAAAAAAAAAAACAGACAGTAAAACTACGATCACACATTTTGCTGGTTGACTGACAAGAACCACTTAGCGGGAGCACACAACACCATGATTCAGCCACACCTCGGAAGGGGGTTTATATGCGCTGGTGAATTCGCCGCTTTTTTGCGGTGTGTTTCGTCGTCCCCAAGGGACCTCCCCCAAAAAGTGCACTTTTCCACCCCGCACTGCAAGTGGGTTGATAAATATGAGTGTGTGTGTGTGTGTGTGGAGGGCGCGAAAACAATACGGTCAATTGAAAAGCACAAAAGAACACTTTTTCAACACTTTTCTTATGCGGTCAGCAACAAACACAACAGCCCCCCCCCCCCCGGTGGTTTGGTTCCAATGGCGAGGAAGTTGAAAGAGTTTAATGAACTCGACACAAACCCATCGTAACAGTAAAGTCATTAAAACCAAAAAAAAAAAACACAAAAATGGATGCAATATTGCATTACTTTTGTTTCGTTTTGCTATTGTTTGCTTTATTGCACTAACGAGGCCCGCGCTTCGACACTTACTGAATAGTGAAGGCAGCTGGCGATAAATCAAATGCTTGAGTAGTAAAGATTGAGTCATAAAATACAGCCCTCGGTCACACAGGCACAGTAAATAATTAATAACCAACCGATGTCACAAAAAGTAACCAAATTCGTCCACTTTAAGCTCGAAAACGTACGCTTAAAAACGCTTTAAACGCTAATCAAGACGCTTGGAAATTAATTAAATTATCGATTTTTGTGCTTCTCTTGCAAAATTGTTCCGCCTGTGACGATACAATTCAATCTCAATCCAATAAAGCATACCAAAAACAAGGATTGTTTATAATTGAATGAAAAACATTGCCCACCAAAAGCAGCAAAATCAACCAAAGCAGAAAGAGAAAAAAAACACAAACTTCAAACAAAAATTTGCATCAAACACAAACTGTGTTAAAGCTATGCCTTGAGTTTGTGTCCTAATTTTCTCTCCTTAGTTGGTAAAAACAGGAAACAAAAAAATGGCGGAAGAAACGAGGCTTTGGTAATTAAGGCTAACGAGAAGTGTATGTGTGAGTGTCGAGACTCGCAAAAAACGAGCATTAAATCTTGCGCACGAGCCTATCAACCGTGGCTTAATTATGTTCACGTTTGATGCTACACAGCATAGAACTTCAACGTACAACATATAGCAACCGCGCTTGAGCATATTAAAGTGCGAAAGTTTTACAGAAGCTCAGCAAAAAAGACACCCTGTGCCTGTCTTTACGATCAACTTAATAACAATCATGAAGTGATCCACAAGAGAAGTGATGCACAACATCTTCCAGAAAACGATACACCGACGGCAATGGGAAGAGACAGAAGAAGAATCGCAGGGGGGGGGCGTGGCAAAAAGGTGTTGACGAGTGCACTTTGCGAACGTGCAAACACACATACTGGCTGCGCTGTTTGTCGTCGACTGACACACATTTAGTTAGTTGTTCGGTTCCGTTTAAAGCCTAAGAGCGCATGGCGCGCGCTTCTTTCCACAAATAACCATGTACACCCCGATGGCGTTGAAAGACTTCTTCCATAGTAGTGGTGGGAGCTTTGAATCGGACCTACTCGATTCCGATTCCGTGATCGTAATCAAGTCCGGAGTTGGTTCCGGAGCCGATTCCGGAGTTAAATCGAAAGCTGATTCCGGAGTTGGTTCCGGAACCGATTCCGGAGTTGAAACCAGAGCTGATTCCGGAATCGGATTCGGAATCGATTCCAGGATCGGAATCGGCTCCGGCATCAGAATCGTCTTCGGAATCGACCTGGGAATCACAATTTGCTCCGGTAACGGAATCAGGCTTGACTCCAGAAATGGAGTTAGCTCCGAATGAGAATTAGTTTTTGAATTGAATGAGAATTCGTTTTGAATGTCGGAGCCGATTTTGATTCCGGAGCTAATTCTGATTCCGTAGCTAAATCCGATTCCGGAGCCGAATCCGACTCCGAGGCAATTTCGATTCCTTAGTCTATTTCGTTTCCGGAGCTAATTCTGATTCCGGAACCAATTCCGGATCCGATTCCGGAACCAATTCTGGAACCAATTCCAGAGCCGATTCCGGAATCGATTCCGGAAACTGATTCCCGACCTACTATCAGGAATCGATTCCAGACAACTTTGGAGCTAGCCGGAATCGATTCCGACGAAATCTTAATTTTTCCCATCACTATTCCATAGCTCTCGGCTTGTGAAGTGAGGTGTTCTCATATTTCAAAGCGCCTTTCATTTGCCGTTAGTCTTCTCGTTCCCCATTATCCATTGTTTTCTAATTTCAGAGAGTGAGAGGGAACAGGTCTTGTCCGAGAATGCAATTATCGTACGCACTTCGAGACTCGTCCTCACCATCTCCCTCTCTCTCTCCTTCGATTTCAGCAGAAAATAAACAATGCTGTGGCAGAAGGAATGTGAGTAGGATGTGACGTTGATTGTCGATGACTAGCGCATTCGGGAAAATTATGCTCTTGCTCCTCAGGTTGTGAATATGAAAACGCCACGGCAGAGAGAGAGCACAACCAGCAACACAACTCCTCCGAGAGAAATTTGAACCATAACCCCCAACACCCCAAAGGATAACCATAGAAATGCGCACCAACAAGGTTATTAAAGCGCCCGGCTAATTACCGAACATCAAACGGAGTGACTCCCCAACTTCTTACTGAAAAACACCCCAAAATTGTGATAACTTTTAGAGCGTCGGTGTACGCACACCACCCATAAGATCACACCAAAAGCCACATCTCATAAACCGAATTGTATGGAGTGTGGGTGTTGTTGCTCCGGGTGATGTGTGGAGACGTTCCTCGCCAGCGTTATTAATTTTCGCCAACAGAAAAGACAGAAGCCGGAAGCGTATTCGCTTCTATGCCTGCTTCCGGAAAGTTGGTTAGGTCTTCTCCCCCTCGGGGAGGGCGCAAAGGTTATTCGACCCCCGTTTTCGGTAGGGACATTTCATGGCGGGATTTCTTCGTCGTGTGCCGTCGCCACTGTTGATGATATTACACATTTGGTGACCGACCTTAACCGACAGACAGCATAAATATGCTGGTCGCTTGGATACACACACACACACACAATAACACCGTCCAACCTGTCGTGGTGGAGAGGTTTGGCCTTTCGCCTTCACCCAAATCATTCTAGCACCTGGCACACGCACGCAGATGACGACACCAGCACGCGCGTCACGCCGCGCGGGAAAACTTGTGTTTGATTGTTTGCACACTTAAGAGCAAAATACACGCCCAAACCACACGAGGGGTTCCGCTCTTAACGCTTGCTTCACAGTTCACACACACACACACACACACACCGACACTATCATAAACATCTAATTACGAAATATGATGCCTGCCCGTACGAAGGTCTTGTGTTTCTGTTGATGAATCGTCAAGTTTGAAGCGAAATTTCGCTAGAACAGACCAGCGCTCGAAACGATCAAAAACTAGGTGGCCGTACTTCGTTAAGCACTAGTTCCTTAACATCCCGCCGGCCATAAAGCGTAATTAACTCTATCGCCGTGTGGAGAGCACGCAAACGGGGAGAACGGTGTTCAGTCACTTCTTTATCTCGTCATAATAACAATAACAGTCTCTTCTCCTAGTAGACGGCGGCGACTGTAAAACTGTCTCCACACTTGTCTGGGTGTATCATCCACAGAAGGTGTAGAGAGAGATTAAGGGAAAAGTGTTTACAGAGCAGGTGGAAGAGTCAAAAACAAAACAAACCCTCCGTCACACATCAACAAGCGAAAGTGACTAACACGGCCCAAGAGCCACAAAACCTCCTCACATTGTCAAAGTGAGTGAGAGATAAAAATTAGCCCAACATACATTGAGGCTAGTAATGAACCTGTCTGTGGGGAGAGAGGCAGTAAAAGAGGATGTAAAAAGGACAACAAACAAAAGTGCAGAAGTGGAGCAGCACTGCATGCATGCCAGAGCTGGTTTTACTTCGCATACAGGGGGGACCATAACAGTCGCTCTTTCTCTAGACTCTAGACTTTGAATGAAAACAAATCCACAGTTTACCAAAAAGTATTGTATTTCTAATTAACATTTCCCAAAACATCTGAGCTGAACCACCCTGTTCTTGGTTCTGTCTTTTGTTTGTTGCCTACATCCCCCGCTCTCCATACATGAACGTCATCAGCAAACCTTTATCCGACACCAGTATCCTGGTCACGGCACCAAGCGTTTGTACCACAGACACCCGCCGTAAGAGACGACCAGCAAGCTGGTGGTCTGCTTATCTGCTTCATTCCCTTAAGCACAAAATAGCACCACAGATACCACGGTGTTGCACACGGTACACGAGCATGCACCTTCCTCGGTGAAATTTGCCTCCACTTATCCAGCCCAAAAGCTTAAAAACAGCTCGTGGCAATGTGCCACCGCCGTGCAGCTCTCTCCGTACAGCTTGCAACCTGTAGAGCCGTCGTGTGCATCTGGCTCGCGGGGTACAGTGGCTCAGTTTAATGGTCTTCTGAGGATATGTATGTGCATGTGTGTGTGTGTTGGCTTTGTGTGGGACAGGTGTTACAAACGCTTCCAGCCCGCACACACAAACTCTCATTTAACTGTCGACCGTTGGGAAGCGAAGCCGCGGGATGAGCCGCTAAAATCCAACTCCAAGAGTCACTTACTTACGACCGGCTGCCGACTTTTGTCAGCCAAGTGCAAGTTGGCCACCCGCCTCTTTGGACGGATGGTGCGAGACCACACAGGAGAGACGTTTGGCGTTGAAAAACAGTTAAAAAACAACACACCGTCATGCTGATGAGTGTATCAGTTTTTCTATCGTGTGTCAATCAAATGTCGCTGTTGTTGAAAAGCGAAGATCGTTTAAAAAAAGCAGTGGTCGACAAGCAACAATAATATGTTGATAATATTTAAACAATATGTTGATAATATTTAAAATCAATCTATCAATAAAAGGGATCGTCCATGCGTTACGTAACGCTCACAGGTGGATCGAGCATGCATCTTCTGGAATGACATGTGTTCCACATAGAGGGGATGGAAGATTCTAAAACGTGTCATAAATGTACATGAAAGCCGTTACGTAATTTATGGATCTTCTTCTTCTTCTTTGGCTCAACAACTGATGTCGGTCAAAGCCTGCCTGTACCCACTTGTGGGCTTGGCTTTCAGTGACTAATTGATTCCCCCCCATAGCAGGATAGTCAGTCCTACGTATGGCGGCACGGTCTATTTGGGGATTGAACCCATGACGGGCATGTTGTTAAGTCGTACGAGTTGACGATTTATGGATACGCTCAGTAATTTATGGATAATTACTGATTATTTCAAAATTATACCAAAATTTGAAGAAAAAAACAATAAAAACACAATTCAATTAGGAGTTTATACTGCTCGGCTAGTGCCGACCACTGATTGAGAGCAATTAGCAACTGAACGCGCCGCTATCTTCGATCTTCGTTCGTGCACAGTAAGTTGCATAAAGCACTCCCTCTTCCCGCATCATTTTTCGTTACTATGCAACGATATAGCCCTAGCACAGCTTAGTCATATTAAGCTGCCAACTGGCTAGCGTGTAACTTAAAGAGATATAGAAAACCATATTGCCCTCTGGCAAACAGAAACAGCCCCTACGGGGCTCGCGAGTTCCGCTGGGGACCTGCACGAGCGGATGAGTTCAGAGCTTGCTCTCTCTGGGAGCTCTGCTGCAGGCTCATATTATTGTCACAGTAAATTAGAAAGAAGGAAAAAAGTGAAAACTCCCCCACTTCTTCTACGCGGTCCACGGTTGTCTTCCCTTTTTTTGCTTCAATTAAGACGGCCAGGTAATGAAAGAGGCACCAGGCACCAGGCACCAGGCATTTACATACACAAGCGCAGCGCGCCATATTTTGCGGTTTTGCACACCGGAGACGTTTGCTCAGGGTTTGCCACCAGCGTTAAACTCTTTATCAACATTGCACACTACACAGACACACAGACACGTGCATACAAAAAACATAGAGATATTCCGTGTGCGTTGGAGACACAGTACTGCGTCTGCCGCACCAACTCCAAAGTTGTCGCAATGAGCGCAATAGACCCAACAACAACAACCAGTGCCATGAAATTGATGGTCGGTAGGCCGGTACCAGTTATGCGTGCGGCATACACAAACAAACCACCACCGTTGAGTCGTTGTCGTAAGTAATAGCACTGCCAACCCCAGCCCCGTGTGTCTGCAACTTTGCCTCCTCCTCGCTGGAACTAAAGCTAAGTACGCAAGGAACGGAAAGACGACGCAGTAAGTATCTTCCATACCGAATGGCGAAAGTTTTGCGGCGGCGGAGTCTTTCTCTCTCTCTCTCACTATCATTCAAATTGCGGTTACGCAAAAAGGCCACTAAAATAGTTGCTTTATGTTGCATTGCGGACGACCTCAGGCGGACGATTAAATGCCTGCTTAAATCATCGTTTTTACCGTCCATCTCAAGAAGAGGAACTGATTTAGTGAGGAACAACAGTTGCAGTGTGTCTTCTTCTATTGAGTCGCCTAAAAATTTGTTTTAAACTCAACATTTCTTATCGGAAAACCATGTTTTACCTTGTTCAAAATTTACATGTAACGCACCATTCTTCTTACCAGCCCTTACTTACTATACCCCACACAGCCCTTCCGCTCCATCGTCACAGTTGGATGGGCCCCAGTCAGTGAGGAAATTAATAAGGGCTGCCGTGCCGCTATAGAAATTGCCCGCGAAGAAGCGGAAATGTGACATAACACACGACCCGGCGAGGCCCCCGGCCAGCATAAAATAGGTAACCGTGTGCTCCCCGTTCTCTCTCTCTCTCTCTCGCACAGTCTCCACAGCGAACCGATTGTTCCCACCACAACGACCGACCACAACAATAGCATAAAAACGAAAGACGGTAGAGCGGGAGGGGGGAAAAAGACACCAACCTACCGAACAACAATCCGAACGCATTGCTAACCCGCTAACAGTGTATTATGCACGGTAATAACACAGAAAAAAAACGCCATACTGGTGAATCCCAATAGAGGCGAGGGAGTTTTGTGCGGGTTGAGTTGGTCGCGGTTTACCACCCATTATCTCTCCCTCAACCGGGGGGCTTTTGTAACGCTTCTTCTAAGGCAGGTGAATTTACCTTTCCCGGTGGAGTAAACCGGTAGCGCTAGAAGAAAAAAAATGCATCATTCCGCATTTGTGAGGCAAAAAGCAAAAGTTAGACACACACACACAGCACAACAGTGTGGAGAAGCTCTCTGGATGCAACCGATTGCGACGATCGCGACAGTCGAAGCATTGTGTAGCACACTGGGCAGCAAAACAATAGCAAGAGGTTTAGAAGGTACGAACCAACCACAAAAAAGAAAGCATAAAAGAGACAGAGCAAAACGCTCCGATTTGAATGTTGTTTTGATTTTTTATGCTCCATGAATTGGCACACGATAACGCTTTTTTTTGTTGGTTCATTTTCCCGCTTTTCTTGCATAACCATCACCCCCAGCCCAGCGATTTGCGTCGCCTTAGCATGTCATAAAATCTCAAACCACCGACTGATAGATATGCTGCTGCCAAATCATAACGTTCACTGTTGATTCGCTGGCGCACATACACGCACACACAAGTACACATGTTACAATTATGCAGCATCACCCACACACTCTCACATTTTCCGCTCACCGGGTGCACAACCGATGCAGACATTGACGGATGCATGTTACTAGGGCATGGCGATGATGATGGGGCATGGCGTGTATACCACACCCTTCGCGCTTGATGCGTTTTGCGACTCATCCATTACGGATTCGACGAAGTGCATGAGTGCATCAAAAAAAAAAAAAAAAAAAAAACCCTCCCAACACGTCCCCCGCATGAGAGGGAACGATCTCAGTATTTGCATACGATCGGAACGGCATATTTCAAGCATATTCATATCGCTTGCCAGCCGTTCGCACCGTTCTTGTAAGTTGTGGTGTGGATTGAAATGTTATTAAAGTAGGAATATATTATTTCGATCATAACAAAGTTCTAAAAAATAAATAAATTTGTTAAAATACAAACAAAATGAATCGCAAAAGCCGACGAATTCAACCATTATGGCTTTAGGTCACTTTTTCTTCCCAAAATAAACCGAATTATTGGGCAAATCTTAACCATGGTCCTAATAAGCCAATTCTGCAGCGCGTATTGCATACATTCAGGCGTAATTTTAATGTTTTTGATACAGGGTTTTCCAGAGGTTTTTATAGTTGTGGGACACTTCCTAGACTCTTTCCTATTGGAAGTGAACTTCATACGTTGGATCTATGGCACCCTTTTTAGACAGGCTCGTTGGAAATTCCTATTGCATCTGTCCAACAAGGGTGCTGGAGAGTACAATTCCCATTACAATAAGTTCATTTCATGTAAGAAAGAGTCTATAAAGTTTCCCACAACTATGAGAACTCCTGGAAAGCACTGTTAAGCATCAGGAAAGGCATTACAATACCATTTTCATAACTTTGGAAACATTGTGTTCAGCTCGAACACAACAAGGTATCAAGAGAGGTTTGCTTACAACTGAAGACACTCCTTTCTTCAAACAGGTTAATGCCGCATCCACTTCAATCGTGATCTTTGTTAACATACTCTACTCCCAAGGTGTGTCCACTCACTTTCCGGTGCCCTCTCTCTCTCTCTCTAAACTTATCACACATCTATTGACGTTATCCTTCCTTGAACGCTCAATAGCACGTACTGACAGTCCCTCGCTATTTGCTTACTTGCCGTTGAAAAAGATTCCACCACTACCTTTGGACCCAAAGCTAGACAGACGCTTCACTATCAAACCCACACGCACATATATCAAACACTAGCACAGCAAGCGCTACTCAGTGGTAAGCGCACCGTGTGCAGCGATTAAAGCCCGCGACTACATCTAATGGGCTGGGAAAATAAAGCTGGCACGGAAAATTTGCATACACAATTGAGGACAACGCGACAACGACGGAGCGAGCTGATAGACAGAAGATGCTTGTGTCGGTGATAGCTGAGAAGCACAAGAACGCAACAACTAGCATCGCGTACACAAAGCCGATCCACTTGAAACCGACCAATAGAACCTGAGTACACTTACTCAGTATTCCGTTTCTAGGTTTATAGTGAGCGTGCAATTTTTGTTTTGTTGCCTTGCCGCGTTAATAGGTTAATATACACATGACCCACTTCTCGCAACGCAGCAGTAATGAACGGTAATGCATAATTTCAAACAGAAGCTGCCGGGCGGTCCGAAGAAGACATAGCCCAGTGCCGTCTTTTACTTGACGACTTGCTGTGTGTGTGTGTAGCACAGAGAAGTGTGTTTTACGAACCTTAAACAAATCTCATAAAAGTGTTTCCTCTCAATTAATTTACGGTCGCCGGTTGAGCCGCCGGCCGACGGTGAGTTACAGATTTTAAACGCCCGAGGGGTTCATCATCGGCGAAAGAGTTAATTCAGTGGCAGCAGTTTGGTTTTTCTGCTTTGCGCGGCAAATGAGCAAAAAAAAAAAAACATAAACAAACGCCACATAAATCAATGCACAGAAACACATAAAACATGATTGGCTCAAACGCACGTTTGAAGGTAGATGATTGAAAATGGTCTTAAACATGAAAAACCATTTTCTATTTTTAATTAAGTTTCTATCGGCGCTACTTTTTTTGCTTTGCTTTCCCTTCTAACAAATTTCCCCGAAAATCCTAATAAAATAAAACATTAGAACCAGACCCCTCCCCGCCCTGGCTCTTGATCATCCAGCGAAAAGCTTTCCATCATGCGTAACCTGCACTCGCGGGGAAATTCGGGAAGGTCAAGCCGGAACAAAATTAAGCGAATGTAAACAAAAAAAACGCGGTCTAGGAATTAACGTGCCAGCAGCAGCAGCGGCGTGCTGTGCTCTTCTTAAAACAAAAACGCCGGAAAGTAAAAATAATATTTACCGCACCATGCGACACGGAGAGAACGTCCTCTACTCGAGATGGGCACCACCACCACACCACGCCAGGCGCTATTTACTTTCCATTCATTTCCACAAAATTGAACATCATAGCAAAACAGTCATCGTCAGAGAGGACAGCGACCACTGGGCGGCCGGCTGCTCCACTACCAACGAAGCGCGAAAATCGACCATACGTCTCACTCCCGCGTCCTTCGCTGTAGCGCGTCCTACTAAAAAGCGATCTCAGATTTCGTTGTGATTATTGTATTTTGGTTTGGTTTTATTCGCAGACAGTCGTCTTAATGGTGGCGGAAGAGGCGGAATCGGAAACGTAAAGTGTGTATGGATGAGTTTTCCGACACCCTCCCTTCTCCCTTCTGGCTGTTCTGCCTCCCTTCGATCGTAACTTATGCCACTGGTGTCTCCTTGCTCTCGCGAGCGATGGTATTATTTTTAGGATCCCAATTTCTTCATCCCCAAAGCACACACAGCAACTCCTCCCAAGGGCGGTGCACAAACATGAGAAGTTTGTTTTTGAATTTTTATTCCAATAAATGGACTCCATCGCTCGTCCCGAAAAAGAAAAAAAAAGAAAAAAAAGGAAAATTGCCCGAGTCGTACGAGACCCAAAATGCCAACATTAAATACGATTTATTCTCCCTCATAATGCGGCTGGCAGCTCGCTCTTGTGGCCTGTGGAAGCGCGTCCGAGCAGCGTACGCCCACTGGTGGGCCCACCAACCCACCCAAACCGCCAGAGCCTGGTGGAATCGATTGCGAAAAGAAAATATGGAAAATGCGCTGCGGGTGGGCGGTTCGAGAACCCTTCCGTGACCTCACCACACACCCGTCTGTCTGCTGCTGATTTGCTGTTTTAAGCGCTTTTTCCGGACGCACGTCTGGTACGCGGTGGTTTTCCACCATCCGTAGACACACACACACACAAGCAGACAGCCCATCCCAGACTACCACCCGCTTGTGGAGTTGACCCGTTGGAAATTTGAGTGGAAAGTGATCTTAACCCGCCACCACACTACTGCAGCACGAAAACGGAAGGGCAGCTTCTGTCTTGCTGCTGGAGGAGACATCACACCAGCAAGAAAACGAAAAAAAGAACACACAGAATGAGCCGTACAATGTCGTCACGAGCAGAAATAGCAGTGGCAATAGCGCGCGCACACAGCAGCAGCATCAGCAGCAGCAGCACCCAAACCCACAACCCATAATCGATCCAATGGGCCGTGAAATTGTCTGCGTTTCGTTTCGGGAGGGTTTTTGTTGGGGTCCCGCGGCCAACTGAACTGATACTGCTGTTGCCAGCCAAGAAGCGTTTTTCTTGCCGTCACAAGACCTTTTTTTATAATTGACCTCATTTTGAAATCTTCTGGAAAAATGTGTGAAGAAAGATTTTCATTCCAGAAGCGAAGACATTTCGCATTTTGGAATTGAAAGTTCAAGCTTTGCAAGTGAATAAGTTGTACAGAGTGTGTTTAGAAACCAATTTCCAATGTATTGAAATACAGCAGAGAGTACCTGAAACTCTACCTAGTACCTACGTACTAGTACCTCTTTCAAGTCGGCCTCTGCTTGTCTTGGATATCCAAAAAGGCCTAGAGATGTCTTCAACTTCACGCAAAACGTCCGTCCAACGCTTCATGCAGCTGAAAACGTGACACTTTGCATATTGACGAACCACTGATGCTAATCAGTGTTGCTGTTCCATTTGCAGTCAAGCACAAAACACGTCCATTTACCGCCTATTTACTCGGACCTCACTGGTGCTACACATCGTCTCTTGCCATGTGGGGGGGGGGGGGGGGGGGGGGGGCAGTGAGAGCATGCATGCAGGCACTCTACACTTGTTCACCGGATAGCCGCCCCAGAAGGTTGGACACAAAACACTAAAACTCGTGACCGATCTGTTAAACACAGCTCCAATTACCACCTCGCGAACTATTGGAGCTCGTGGAGGTGTAAGAGGACATCGGAGCGGGTTGGAACTCGATGCGCATCAGCAACACTAAAGACCCGGGCGCTAATCAAGTCGACCCAGCACACGGTGTGGACATCCTCCTCTCTCAGGGAACATCAGATTTGGAGATTGGAAGCGTAAAGCCAACATCAATCCTCTGGAACTCTGCCACGGGCATACTCCAGAAGTATCCGAAGACACCGAATGACGCAGAACAAACTCTGCACAAACACACACGCATTCAGCAAACACAGTCGCTGTGTACGACGGTCAGGGCGGCGCGTTGCTGTGTTCCAGGAGTAATTTCAAATTCAAATGACATTGTCGCGCAAGCGATCGCTTCGGCTTTCGACATTCCCTTGCAGAGGTGCGTGAGGCACACCACCGCAGCAGTGTCGATAGCACTCCCCCTTCTTCTGTTTCAACGTCCGGTCTGTGGCTGTTGACGACGACGACGTGCAGCAAGTACGTAATAAGGGTGACTTTTCTATGGCAGAGTTCCAGCAAGGGAACTACAAGAAATTTTGTGAATGTATGGATCACGACGAGCTCACACAGGACCTTCAAGAATGCTTAATGTACACACGCAGACACACAAGATCACATGATCATCCCGCACACATCCCCACAAGGTTGGGGATCTCACACTCACTCGACACAGGACGAAGATGACAACGATGATGATGACAATGGTGATTGAGATGGCGAGGTCTCGGTGTAAGAAATGGCCGCCGGTACCACTGACGTTGGAGTTGCTGGAACTGGTGCTACGGACGCAGTGGTACCGAGCAGTCGGTGCTGTTGTGCAATGCCGGCCGCAATCGAAGTTGCTACATCCGGCAGGTTGTTACTGCCAACTCCACCGCCCCCACCACCACCACCACCACCTCCGTAGAAGTGCAGCAGGGGCGGTGATGTCAACTCGTCGTAATGCACCACCGTTGCCGCCGCCGTTGCCGTTGCCGTTTGATTCATCAGAACTCTGTCGTCGTTTCCGTTTCAGATCACTTATACAGCTGCAGCCCACCACCAACACAGTCGATGACAACGACTTCCAGAACTAGGCTACTGGAACATGCGCTCCCTCACACACACCCACTGGAACGTGCGATCGATCACTTAACAAAATGCACTAACGTTCTCGGCACCGAACAATTGCAATTGGAATTAGATTTTCGCGCACAAACACACGCATACACGTTTTGTGTGCATGCAGCTGCTCGATCGATCGATCGCGACTTGAACAAAATAGTGCGCGCACACGCCAGGAATGCACACACTAGCGGCGTGAGAGCGGCCTGCTACGCCACTATCGTGCTCACTAACCCTCTTTCACGAGTTGTATCTCTCTCTCTCTCGCTCTTCCACTCCCTTGCTGCCTCTCTCTCTCTCTCTCTCTCTTTCTCTCTCTCTCTCTCTCTCTTTCTCTCTCTCTCTCTCTCTCTCTATCACGACAGCTAGACAAAAACACGCACGAAAACTCCGGTGTGCGCTCACGACCGACGCAACACAACCGCTTCCCGTGCGGCAAAACGCGACTGTGTTTGGTGTGTACGCGCGGCGGCCCTCGAACACGAACAGTGCACACGCGGCCGTTGCTGAAACAAAACTCGCGACGCAGCCAAGGCAAAGGCTAATGTATATTGCATGGCTGGGGCAGAGCATACAATGGCGCGGGAAACGTGGGCAGGCCGCAGGTTTGGCCCCTGGCGCAGGTCCGCGCCATTTGTTGTCTATTTGAACCCACCGGGCGGGAAGAAGCAGAGAGGGCTGCATGAGTGGCAAACGCTTTATAATATCTCTCGCGTAACTCTTTTGCTCTCTCTCTCTCTCTCTCTCTCTCTCTCTCTCTCTCTCTCTCTCTCTCTCTCTCTCTCTCTCTCTCTCTGTTCAGTTTGAGAGCGTCAGGAACTCAGCACGGTTGTGCATCGAAAAGCGACAACAACAAAAAAACAAGGTGTGTGTGTGGAGGGAAGACTCGGTGGAATTTAATCGTGTGCCTAAGGTCTGCGCAAAGGTCTGCAAAGGTGTGTCACGCCAGCTCCAACCAACACAGCAGAGCACACCTCCGCTCTGGACGATGAGCGAGCTCCGCGTTTAAAATTCTCACTCCGTTTGACGGCCCGAGCCCAACCGGCGCGATCCGCGATCAGTATCGTAGTTTCCAGAAATCTGTAAATCCCTGGCGCAGGCACACATTCGCTCCGGCAGTTCTCCGCCAGTCGGTAAATCCATCAGCTGGTCCGTTACAAGCGATCCCAAGATCCCCATTCAAATGCAAAGCATCAATACTTATTCGGGCCTTTTTCTTCACACATACCTACGGACTGGGAGTTCTATGCACGATCCCGCATCCCATACACAGCGCTCCGTGCAAGGGAGCAAGGGCTCTGGAGAAGCAAAGCGAAGAGACGAAAAGAAACATAAATCACGCTCAAGACCCATCATCACGTCGCACAGTGAGATCTCTTCAGAGCAATGGGTGGACCTTCGGTGATTTAGGTTTCACTTTTCTCGGTTGCTTATGGATCGTTTGCCTACTTTTATGATTTGGATGATCTACAGATGACGATTTGGACATATACATGGCACCACTGTACCAAAACATTGTGGACGATACGTGTAGCATAATATTTGATGTTATTTATCATTCGAATTATTGTATGAATTATGCTATGGACGAAAATCCGTAAAAGAAGGAAAAAATCTTATAAAGTAGTTTTTTGCCGATCATAAATGTTTGTTTTGGTATAGTTGAATTTCAAGCAAATAAACCCTTAAATATTTCATATTCAATAAGAACTTCTCAAATTATTCCAATTGTCATATTACTCCAACTAATGGATCGAAACAAATGAAATTTCGAATTGTTACTAAGTAATTATCTTAAATTCAGTTCATCATCTTGCGTTTTAAATATTGGGGAATAAATATATAAGTTATATGTCCACCCAAATACTATCTTGCGTCGAGTAGCGCTAGGGATTAAAAGAAATACATACAAGGCAGATCAGACAAAACGATTTCATTATTCCCGCGATGCGCTACTGCACATCTTTTCCAGCCTGGAGCAAAACCAGCTCAGAGCTTGAAAGCGTGGGCATGTGGGAACCACAAGATCAGCTGTAAACAAAGATCACTCACCGCCGGGTGGCACTCAAACAACCGTGTAGCGTACGGTGAGTGCAGCATGGAATTAGATTTTCTCTCACGATCGCGTGTGCGTTTGCGAAGATCCAACCACGATCTCTAGTGGGATGGAATTCCCACTTGTTGGTTGGTGCTCCCCACCACATGGACGGGGGATTTTTATTGGAGAGATCGCGTGTACAGTCACGGAGATCGTGTCAAGTGCAGTAAGATGGACAAACACATCTACTGTGTATGCAACACTCAAACAAGTTGTTGTACGAATGACAAATGTGCGTAAATTATATGAGGGAATTACATTACGAAATTGAATTACGAAAGAAACGCTTCGAATCTTTCGTGTAGTATAAGTGCAGGATTCATTAAAATGACGAGCATATTAACACTCTTTCACGGTTCATTTCAAACATGCCAACAATTTCCTGTCACCATTTCTTCTGCCCCTTTCTCTCCCGAATCCTCTCCTGGTCATTCTCTCGACAGCTTGGAATGTGCAATAAAAGTAAAACAAGCCAGATCAAACATCAGCACCGAAAAATGCTCTCCCTCTATATGACTAATAGGCTTGCCGCCGCCGCCGCAACAGCAGCAGCAGACGACGAATGTATCCGAACGAACAAACGGCATCATTCTTCGTCGCTCCGTTCGGTTTGAGATTCACGCACGCAACAAGTCGGCGCTGCCTCTACCCGAGATTGCTTACAGCTGACGTAACGCATACGTGTGCGCAGACATTAGAGCTCGAGAAAGACCGCGACCGCGGACAGTCAAGCAGGGAGGACACGCATGGTTCCCCGATGTCATCGTACATGCATGTCGTGTGCTCCGTGCAGTTAAAAGGAACCCATTTAGAAAAGGGGGGCAAAACGAAGAGTCCGAGAAAGTCCGAACAACCAACCACCACTGCCGGGGTTTTGATTGATGCCACCACTCTCTCTCTCTCTCTCTCTCTCTCTCTCTCTCTCTCTCTCTCTCTCTCTCTCATACTGTTTCATGTCGGAGGATGTGGCGCTTGTCAAAAACGTCCGTTCCTATGCGACGAATACATTACGTCGGGTCGTGTTAAGATGCGCTTCTTCCCTGCTGACGTCCGGCACACGACGACAGTTTGAAACTGCTGCTGAATGTATCACTCAGTTTTGAGCCTCAAATTGTATCGTTGTAAGACGAACAACTGGGAGGCGACGGTTGCTAAATCATTCCCAGCTGGAGCTGCTGCAAACAAGCTACTGAACAGTTCACTGACTATAGATGAGCAGGCAAATTAGAATCTCCACAAAACGCCCGTTTGTGCTTCGGCGGCGTTTGTGCTTCGGCGGCTACTGCATGATTAAAAACTATTTTGGACTCACTTATGGAGAAAACAAACCTAACTGCTGACTCTACTCTCCCAAAACCGGAAGATGAAAGGAAACTGACATAAAGGATTCACCTCCTCGGTACACATTGGGAGATGTTCTCGGGGCGGTGGCTTGGTAACAGTTTCTATTTTCGCACATCAAAAGGCTGTACGATTCAAAATCATCCTTCTGCTATATGCACACACATATAAACACAGTTGAAGACATGAATAAGGTACGCTCTCTGCCTACCTCTGCACCTGTCCGTACAGTCCTTTTTGGTAGGACTCACTGAGTCAGGCTTTAGATTTTTCATTTCCGCAAATCAATGCCGGTTCCATATTGCTTTCCCAAAACTAGGGGCATCGCTTTGTAGACAGATGCACACACTACACATCCAGTGTGATTTCCTTCCCACTGATGGCTGGGTAGGAGGCAGCACACTTTCTCTCTGTCTCACCGGAGAGACCCTTTCTTCGACTCAAAAAAGCGATGGTTTGGTTTGCCATCAACTTCCGAACGGTTGCACATGCGAAAAGCATATGCTATAGAGCAAGCACAACATGGCTTACACCCCAGAAAGAATGGCTTCCTCCTGCACCACTTTTAACGTGATGGAATACGTCAATCGTTCACAAAGCAAGAAGCACTCCAGGGTGGCGCGTGTGTCTTTTGCACAACGCATATGCTGACTTCCAAGCACAGTAATATGCGCACAGAAATTGCACACGCTGCAGGACGTCTTCGCCGAAGGCAATACGATATATCACGCTCAAATGTAGCTCCAGCCCAGGTCGTAGGTAGTTTACTGTGCCGTACAGAGGGTGGCCTCTAGTAACGGACAAAAGCATGCATTCTTTTGGTAGTGTGCACCAACCCAAAACGGTCTTCGAAAACTAGCGAAAACATGATGACAAATCGAAATGAAATGGGTTCACTATCAAGAATAGGAGTTGTGTGTTGACGTGTGCAATTATGGTTTGTGTAAAGGAAACAGAGGAATCGCGCTGTAACGGTTCTTCAAAATTCAACCAGAAATGAGAAGTGTGCATACAAGCACCACAAAGGTGCATTCATTATGCAGTTCTTCTGAAAGGATGCTGGAAGGAAGCAGAACACACATTTTAAATAAAAGCTCCACTTCCAATCACAAACAAGTACAAAGGAGATTGTATATCCAAACAAGCTCCTATTCCTGAAGGCTTAACTCTTCCACACAAAACACCTCTGTGGAAGTTCCTCCCGGAGATGCCCAAAAACTGAAAACTCACATGCCTTGATCTCTCAAATCTCCCGCCGAGATGCTGACAAAATCTCGACTCGGCTGCTACTGATAGCTCATTTAATAAGCTTCCAGGCGCACAGAAAAACGCCACACGACAAAACGGCCATCCGGCTTCCATTCATAATGAAAAGCCAACCAATTTACCCAAACGCTGTGTGTTGTCTCTGCCCGCGTTTCGCGACCGTCGCTGCCTCGGAAACGAAGAAACCCTGTGTAGAGTTTGTATGTTTCGTTGATTAAATTTCCTACCCCGTTTCCACACTCTCGTGGACATCGCCGGGGTTCGTTCCTGTGGTTTCGTTGCTGCCACACTGACGCCGCACAGAGGACACGCCGGCGCATGGTGCTTCTTTAACCCGGAAGCAGCAACTTGACCACTTGCTATAAACCACCGGTCCCTCGGACCTGGACGTCTGGCCGATCTTTTCACTCGCTCAACACCCGCTCCCACCAACACGCTGCAAAAAAAAACGCGACCCCGCCACCGGATCTCTGCTGACCCCGAAGAGGCGCAAAAGAAACCATAATTAATGAGTAAACGCTAGTTGCTACAACTATTACCAGAGTGCAATGGTGTACCACTCGCACCAACACAAGTTGCTGCACCGCGTGGGAGTGGGAGAAGCGTAGTGAAAGAGCAACAAGGCACAAATTAAAGAAATATCATGACAAACTATACGCTCCCGGGCAATGTGATACCCGCTGGAAAACAGGGAACAGCCGGAACGTACCGTACCTTGCGCTGCCTTTGCTTGTACGGTACCCACTAGTTTGAGGTAGAATCTGTAACAATCAGCAGAGTACGTAGCAACACAGTAGCAGAAGCAGCAGTAATAGTGGAGACAGCGACAGTTAAGTCTGTCCCATGCCCCGTCTGTCATGGCACACACTTCATTTTGACTCGTGCTGACGACAGCTCTGGACCACTCGGGTCGGACCCGAAGGGCAAAGCAGAGGAGTGCGCTCGTCACACTGCCTTCGGTCGTCCGTTTTCATGCTTAAGTGGACGGACGCGGTCGAGCGCTCGTGGGAAGATGATTAAATTTCACTTTCAGTTTCTAATTAACAGCGTAAAAGCAATGGTCCCCCCTCCTGTCCGTCCGTCCGTTTTGTTCCATCTAATGCTTCTTCTAATTTCCAACACCATTGCACAGAGACGTGGTATAAGGGAGCGCACAGAGTATCTACAAAAAGAAAACATTTTGTTAGAACATAGTCAGCCAAATTCATTGGAACACACACACTCACGCTCATTTTCTAAAATATTTAACCTCGAGCCGTTTTGGGCAGCGGATAATTAAGTGGCTGCCAAACACGGACACAGCTGTTCCGCCACCGATGCGACAGTTGCCGGCGGCCGATCATGATCCTAATCCGCGTGTGTTTGCGCGAGCGCGCGCTCGCTTGCGTTATACATTCTAGAGATGGAGAAACGTTGCTTCCGCCTACACACACACGAGCGTACTGTGCTACCGGGTAAGCAACAAGCGGGACGGACAATCTTTTCACGACCAGTAAGCGCACATCCCGTTCTTCAAGAGAAGAGTCAAAATTAAACGAAAAAGAGAGAGGGAAAAACACCCCGCAAACCAATTGCTAGTTCCCGCCAGCACACTGATTAATAGCCAAAGTGACCACCGACAGCCCCCCGGAGAACACAGGCATGGCATCGTTATAACGCGCGTGGCAAAGGAGAGAGAACCAGGAGCGGGAAACCGAAAGAAGCTCATCCAATTTCACCAAACCCCAACCAATAGCACACGCAGGGCGGGATGGATAGGAAGCGCGAGGGACGAAAAATCGCCCATTAAAAAATGGTGACAACATCCATAATCGCACTCCGACACCAATATAAACGCGCGCCCCCGGGGTGGCTGGTTTTGTGGGGTCGGCAGACGCATTCAGCATAAATTAACAGGTCAACCGCAAAACATGGTTGTTCTCGCACGATCATCACACCGGCCGGACAGCCCGAAGACTGCCGGCGGGGATCGGGAGATCGGAAGGGGTGACACAAAAACCCAACCACGGGGCGCGGTGTGTGACGTTCCGAAGCTCAACAGGAAGAGGAAGCGGCACATGTCCGCACATCCGCCATCTGGCGCGTAAGCGTTGGCGACGACCACGGGGTAAAAAAGAGTGACATAAAACATAAACCTCCGACTACTGGAACCGTGCGCGGAATGTGTCGATGTGTGTCGTCTGTCGTCTAACCGCCATAGCGGTGGTGGTGGTTGGTAACAGATGGGTAAAGAAGCCGTCAAAGAATGGAAAGGAAGACACCATCGCCATTCGCACTAGCAACCGGAAACGGGTATCATTGTGCTGTTATTGAACCAAGAGAGCAATAGAGAGAGACCACTGTGCGCAGTGGTCGTTGCATCGCGCTCTACGGTCACGTGTAGCGACGAACAAGTGTCTGCCGCGTGTTTCCCTCCGTTCAATGCATTTGGCGTTTAGTGCGTTCGGGTGGTCCGAAGATGCAACATCCTTTCGATTTAATGCTAAAAATAAAGAAAGAAAGAACAAACGCTCCCAAAATAAGACCATTTGTCGTTGTGTTTGAAATGAATCGGTTCCTTGAACTCGCCGGGGGTTCGCAGAATGAAACATTTCCCATTTCACTCTAACCGGTGCATTCGAATTTATATGTCAATGCCCTGCGGTAAACTCGGTGCGCGGTAAGAATGCTGCACCCGCAAACAAACAAAAATAATTAAAAAAAAGAGTGACAAATTTACATCCACCCCGACCCAAACACACCCCACACCCAACACACACACACGGGGAGGACACGCATGCCACGGTGATTTCCTTCCGAAAACGCACAAGACGCGCGGTTTCTATTTTAAACCCACGACGGCGGCGACGACAACGAATGGAAATGTTTTCCTTCAACCTCCCCCGAATCTGACACCGAAATCCGAAATCCCAATCGCCCCACAATATCGGGATTTTGCACAGTGTGTGTGTGTTTGTGGTGTGTGTGTGTGCCGCAGTGCGGTCGCCGTCTAGCTGCAAAGAGTGGCATCAGATGCAAATGACAATTTTACACCCAATAAATCTCGCATTGCTTACTCCTTCATGGCCACCAACAAACCCACTGCAACCGCCGGTGTCGTAGCTGCTGAGAGATGCCGTTTAAGAAGATTCGATTCTCCCCGCTGCTTCTCCAACATGGATAGGAGTTCGCAACCGTCCAATTGTCGCCACCGTTCGCCATCGTTCGAGATCGTTGGTTTCAATTAAACCGGCCGCAGCAGAAGCAGTTGCGCCAAACCACCTCTCCCGTGGTGGTTGACATTTACGTTGCTCCGATATTCAATCGATTCTTTTGGCTTCTTTTTTTGGTACGGCTGAAGGTACGATAAAGTTTTCGGGGAGGTTTTAATTAGTTAAGGATCAACCGGCTAGGCGTGGTTTGCATTATGCTGACATTCGGCAGGATGGCCCTTGAACAAGTAGAGATTACTTCAATGCTTTCCGATGCGTTAAGACGGATCTTCTTATACAGTCGAAATGGAAGTTATTAAATTATCTTGGAATTCTTGTTGGTTTAATTTTGGTTTTCTAAAGTACATTAAAGCGGAATGACTGACAATTGACATCATTTGATCCCCTACAGTTGTCCAGGGCGATGCCCAAACTTGGCCTACCCTTAGACAACATCAACTAGCAGTACCCAAACGGCACTGCGCTTGCAATTCATCTCGCTCGGCGTGTTATCCTTTCCGATGTGTCATAAAACGTGCCATCCATCTGCGCGTCCCTGAATGACCCTGCAATTGACATTAAATCTGGAAAGCTACTACCACCCTCCAGGGAGCGGCGTTATAAAACTGCCGAAAACTAGTTATTACCAGACAGACTGCGCTCAGCTACAATTCATAGGACAATGCGCGCTCCCGGATAGTGCAAGCTCCCCATAAACTAATACCGCCTAGCCATACACACGATAACACGGTGGCACTAAACATTGAAACGTATCGAAAAGCACAGCGGCACAAGAAATGGCAAAAAAGAAGTTCGGAGCTGTAGTTTAGTGCTGTTTCTAAAATGCTGGTAAAAAAGTCTCCCAGCGTAGGCTCGACGAGGCGGACACAGGGACGCAGCCCTTTTGTTGCTTTATGCTCTGCCGCTTTATGTACTCGGACATCGTTTGTTACAACGGAACCGTTGGCGCTTTTGGCGCTTTCGCTCGCTCGCTCGCTCCGTTCGCGTATTGCAGGTTGGAGTGCAAAATAAAGCATTTCTTAGGACTCGGACAATCACCCGGTCCGGTCCTAACCGGCAGCACAGTGTGTTTGAACTGGGCGCAACTAACGGCTCCCGGATACCCGGGGGTTAAGGAGTATGTGAAAAATTGTTTATATGCACTACACGTCCATAAAATTGGTTCAGCGTGCACCGAAGCGGCCGTCTGCTGTAGGAACGTACCCGAAAACAAAAACAAAAAATCGAAAGAATCTGTTTAGCTCCCGGTCCCGGGAATGGGTCGTGAAGAGGAGGAAAATCTAAAACAATTCCTCCAAGCAGGCGGAACATAAAAAAGGCTGCACAATCGTTGCTGTCATCCGTGTTCTCGCTCTCCTTGCACTACTACCGCAGCAGCAGCAGCGGCGGCGACTGAAAGAATTGCACTAAAAAGTGACTTTTAAAAAATGTGTTTGGTAACGGCAGGGGACCAACAATCAGGAGCTGGTGAAGCTGCCGTAAAAACAAGCGAGAGTTTGCTTTTGAAGTAGTTGTCCTACGCTTGGGTACATACAACACAGGCTGTCCCGGTGCAGAATATTATGAATATTAACCGGGAAAAGTGCCGCAGTGAGCTTGATTCCTGGCTGTGTTGTACTACTTTTAAGCTATGGCTTTTGGACATCAGCAGCTAGTCCCAGACATTTGATCGGTGTATTTTGCAACGTTGATTGAGTTTTTCCCAGCAACAGGATAGAGGACCAATCCCTACAATATGATACAACGCTGTTCAATCCCGACCATTGATTTGTTTACTTACGCACAACACTAGCGCACGTCGCCCAGATGGTTCAATGTAATGTTCTACCCAGCTCGTCACTTACCTAAAAGAATACAAGTAAAAAAGCAAACGATTAATATTGTAAAACTTGCACCACAAAGCGGACAGTTTGCACCTTGCTCTTGGCACAGCATCCGATCACCGAACCACCGGCACCGTTTGCACATGGAACTGATGAAGTACGAATAGCCCGACTCCTGCAGGCCGAGCGAAGCGATCGGCTGCTTCATGCACTCCTTGCACTTTTCCTTGCGAAACATGAACACATTGTCCAGCGTTTGAAATGCGTGCATGATGATTTTGCCTCGGTAAAATCACGCTACAAGAACAAATTTCCCACCATCAACCAGTCAAACATGAGCGGCTGTTGTGACTTAACGAAGAAATGTTTAACCCTAAAAAGGGGGGGCATTCTTCTTAACGAAGCTGTCACACCGCCGCGACGGACTCTACTGTTGTTTACTTCAAAACCTCGAAACGTCAAAAACCGTCACAACTACTCTCAAACGACGTCGCCAGCGAAGGAAATTCGCACCGATTTGGAAGCGATAGCGAGCTTACAAAAACTGGTTTTTGGCCTGCAAATGGAGTATTTTAACGTCCCTCCAATATTCTGTAGCGTATACTCTTGTGATTACATACTGAATATGGAATTAGGTTAGTTAAAAAAAAAGCTCAAAACACTTATTCCATTTCTTCTAGAAATTCGTTTTACATCTTTTTCCCTTTTACTTTCAGCCGAAAATCCCCCAAAATACACTGGCTAAGCTCGTGGTGAACCGGGTGGACCTAACATACGAAAATCCCATTATTGAATTACCCACCGTACTACCCCTGTTCCGCTGGTAAGTGAAATTAGCGAAATGCCAATCGTGCAACTAACAGCGTCGGCCATTTCCTACCAATAAACATGTGTTCTTTATTTACTCGGAGTTTTTTTTTTTGTTCCAAGGGCATGAACCTTCCTTCTCCCGGTGGCAAATATGCGCCGAACCTAAACCCAACCGCCACACAGTCAGCAGCAACATCATGGAAAAGCAAAATCCTTCTCGCGTCGAACCTTCTGTATCCTTTTAACTGGTGCTGATTCTCCCTTCCCGCTTCTCCCTCAGCCAGTGCAAATTGTTGCGGTTGTTTGAAGAAAAGAAAAGCGCCGCGGCGTTGGGGACGAGAAAGAACCGAAAAAAAGGAATCCACACAGACACAAATGGAGACTCCAGTGAATAAAATGCAACATTCAAAAACCAATCTACAGAATGTGCCCGGAGGATGCCCGGGCAACCTCGTGCGAACCTCTGTCGTCCCCTCAATCCCGGCGGTGGCTTTCCCCGGGATTTGCCGTGCCTCGGAGTTCGGCTCTGTTTCTCGGGTCAGCATCATCAAGCCCTTAATTATTAAAATTAAATTTAATGAAAGGAATCATTTCTATTTGAATATTTCCAGCATTGGAGCTGGAGAGCCGTTTTGGTACGGGATCCTTGGAACCTCTTTACCCAGCGCGTTTTGCTATTCATTCGCATTTTGGATGGATTTGAATTGCAAAGAAGAAACAATAACCGAATCTGAGGATTTTGCAGCGAGAGTTGTGAGTATTTTAAAAAAGGAGAGCTCTTTAAAAGGACAGAGGTAGAGGGAAAAAACACTAAAATGCACTGAGTTATTACAGCTCTTCCCCAAGTCTTCAGAACAAAAGATATTATACGTTTTAGAGGGGGGAAAATGGTCGGTAGACATCAAATTAATTGATCCGACGGTAGACACTGTCCCGGACATAATGGACAAGGCCATTTCAAAATCGAAAAGACGTGCTAGCTCAGCTTGAAATGATAATCAGGCTGCTGGAACCGCATTGACGCTTGTTATCGGTTACTTCATTTCCGTTTGGCGGATGGCGGTCACGGTTCTCATCAATCTTGGGCTTTTAGAATCGAGAGCAAGTAAAAAAAAAGTAAAAGGTTCTGGACTCCTAGATACTGGCGGTATTAATGTACAGAAAAGTGACACCAATAATTGAATTCTTCAAATTTCCGGACCGACGCGCTTCAATTTCCCAAACTTCTTGTGCATGGGTTTCCCCATGCTTTGGGGACCTTGCGGGATGGGACGGATAGATCGGTGTCTCGGTACAAGAGAAGATCCCCCTTTTTGCCTGCTCTAGACTAGAGTGAACCGAGAGAAAAAGGCAATTTTTCATCTTTTTTTGTGTGTGTGCTGGCTGCATTCGTTTATTTCTCTTGTGTCTATCAACCTTTGCCATCGTTAGCAAGTCCTTAAGGGGTTTGCTTTTTTACTTCATTTTCTGCGTAAACCTTTCTCTACGTTCACACAGAAACAAGTTACGATTGGAGAGCGAAAGAATGTGATAAACACGAGGTAATAAGTAGATACGGAATTTGTAGATCGAATCGTTCGCCTAAGTACTTCTGAGAACCATTGCAAAATACGCTGTACAGCAGTTCGTCCACTTTGTCCGTGTGCATCGATAAAAAGTGGGCAACCGACACAGAAACCTCCCATCGACACAACCTGATGTTTGTTTCTTTTTTGCTGTAAACCCCACTATAGAACGACTCTTAAAAAACACAGGTAGACTGACTTTCCATGGGATACCCGTGTCGTGTCTGGCAAACATTTATCAGCCTATACATTGGTCCCGCGTCAATTGTCGTCGTTTGCTCCCTGGTTTTGCTCCCCTGGTTGTAGAACGATATCATGTCACGATTTGGTGGTCCAAATTTGGAAAAGCCAAAGCGAAAACGAAAAAGTTTAATTGGGAAAGTTGTTGTTATTTGCTGGCAAGAAGAGCGTCAACTAGATTGCCCTTAACCGCGGGTACAAGGAGTTCTGGGGTGTGTTGCTCTGTGGTCTGTTGGCACCTTTTTACACCTGGCTTTACTGCAAACGAAGGATGGAAGGAGATCCATATGTAAACCCCATCGATAGGAACAGTGAAGAGTTAAGCGGATGATGTTTCCATTACGACTATCACTGTTTGGGGCTAATCCTGTGCTAGGGCTTGATTTATTAACAGGGAGGGAAAAAACGAAGCTTGGCATCGGCGATTCCTTGGCATATTAGCACAGTGATCATCCAGTTGGAATGGTTGATACTCGGACACAGTGATGGCTAATCTCTCTCGCACTCTGGAGCACATCCTGCCGCATCAGGAAGAGATTAAAATTGACATAATCCTCCAGACCCTATGCTCCAGATATCTCTCTGTACAAGGAATCAAAACTTCAAAGTCTGAGACTGCACACTGCTTCCAACTCCAAAATGAACTGCGTCGAAGGGAAAGAAGGCTTAAACCTAGCGCTTATCGCTTACACTCTGGACAGAAATTCCAAACAATTCACATTTAATTTAAGGCATGAGTGCATCCACTTCCACTCCAGGCATTGAAGCAGTCAATGAGGCATTGCGGAAGAATTGAAATTGACATTCGCTTTGCTGGAATGGTATCGACAGGATGGGGCAGAAGATGGTCCTGTGCACCTTCTCCAACCCCGGAAGGATATTCCCCACCATGTTTCATGTTTTGTGCTGTGTCGGTGTGTGGTTCGGGTTAAACCGATAAACCTAATTCCCGGCACAAGAGAAACTTTTGCATCTCTCATACGCAACACTCCAGTCAACGTTCATTTGAGGTCAATTGAATTTAATTAAAATACTATTGAGTGCTACTGTTGGCTTGAGACAGTGGAAATGAAATCGGTAAATAATGAAGGGGATAGAACTCAAACACACACACACACACTCGGTGCCGTGTGTTGTAATTGGAGAAATGGAAAGAAAAACCGGCAAACAACTCAAGCCAACCCAGCCCCGTAAAGTGAACCCGCTTTTCCACTTACCATTTCGATTCTCGCTGTCAGCCGGCTTCATCTGGATCGGATGGTGCATCTGTGTTAGAGAAAAAGAAGAATAAGAAGAAAGACACATATTAGTGTTGAAGAAAGTAAATTACCCGCGGGGGGCAAATGGGGTACACAAGAGGCAGTAGTAGTTGCGATGGCGACTGCTGCCGTCACAGGCCACCGATTGGCAGGATAATGGATATCTCCACCACTAGAGTCAGCAGCGTTATTGGCATGCTGTGTGCGTGTGTGTGTGTGTGCGTGTTTGTAAAGGAGCATAATAGTAGGGAAAGCACACTAAATACCCTAAGCAGTCACTAATTCGATTCGGATCGGACAGCGATGAAATTAGTCCCGTGAAACACAACCTCCCGCGTGCGCGCCTACCCTATATTCCCACGCAATGGCGGCTTCACTGTGCATGCTGCATGCGCCATTGGTCGCATAATTAGCGTAATGGACAATTTATGGAGTGAACAAGGTGCGCATTTTCCGGCTAGCAGACACACACACACACACACACACACACTCACATAAATGGCGAATCAGATTACGCGCTACGCAGGCACGCATGTATGTGTATGTGCGAGTGATGCACATAATTAGGAAATGATTAGAGAAGCAAAGCCCAAAGCTTCCAGTCTACCTCTCTCCCCATCCTTGTATTGATGGTTTTGATGAGTGTTGCGAGATGATGATGAAATCATCATCACACAACTATTAGCACCGGATCTAGAACGGAGAGCACGTGTGGAGGGAAACGTTCCGTTTGTTCCCGAAACTAAAACAACAACCCCCAACACTGGCAGGATCAGGCACTATCGTTTACACACACCATTGCCCTGGAAAGCGGCTCGAATTAAAGACAACGCACACTGTCCCTGGTAGAAGTAGTAGTTTGCCCTGCCCTACCTGCCATCGGAGCCTTATCCTTTGCACCGGATCTAACCGACTGGAGTCGGGAACGGTGTAACCACGCAGATCTGCTGCCAAAAGGTGCTCCATCATCGAGTGGGTAGAGCGGTAGAGCAAATATTTCCTTAATTAAAACTTTCTCTCACACCAAGTTCACCCTCTCTCTGCTGTCCTGTGAACGGGCGCTGCGGGTAAGGATGCAAGCGGGGAGATGTAGTTATTCTTAAGTGGGAAACCCCAAAACTTCCAGCAAAACCTGTACATCCTTCATCTTCCCTAACCTACCAATCGGAGGAGAGGAGAACTCCACCAACACAACGACAATAAGTCACTACACCCCGTTGTTGCTCGAGTGCACCCCACAGTATTGTTGTCTTCGCAGCTTCTTGCGATGCTTTCCTGGAGAGGCCCGGGAGGTCCATTATTTCTGGCCTGGTGTGTGGTTGTTGTGTTGTTGTGCTGCTTGCTGCAAGGGTGACTATTGGGTAAGTGCTTTGCCGTTGCGTAATGGGTGTACAGTCGGAGTCGATTTGGGAAGACATCTTAAGAAAACAGCCCTCCAAAGGACTTTGCGTAACTCACTCTCTTTCTCTTTCTCTCTTCCTCTCTCTGTCTCGTCTCACGAAATGGGGACAAAGGAAAGCAAACAGGGAAATAATTTTGACTGTTGAGGTGCGAGTGGTATTGTTTGTGAAGTAGTCAGCGAGTCAGGTTGTTTGACTTTAGCATTTAAGCAGTACTCGGGGAGCGAGAAAACACTTATAGTTTTCTACCAGCAGGGTGGATGGGTGGGCTGGTTTTTAAGCAGTTGTCGACTCGCCGGGCGTTGGAGTAATTCAAAGTGCAAATTTGTACTGCTTTATCGCTTGTCGTAAAGTTTTCTTGCTCGTTTGCAATTGTTGGTTGTTGGTTTGCAATTGTTTTGAATAGTTTTAATAAAAATGTGAAAACCTAACAAGAAATTGATACATTTTAGCATGAAAATCGTAATACTACCATTATGCATCTTCATCTGCATAACTTAAGGCGTTTCGTTGTATAAATTGCATAAATTTAGGCGTTCCGTTGCATGAATTGCATAAATTTAGGCATTTCGCTGTACGAATTGCATAACTGCAGGCGTATTTGGTTTATAGCTTCCATTAGACAGTTGAAATATGTTTGCTCTTTGTTCAATCTTCAAACACACGCTCATACACTCTAGCTTCAGGCGTATCCGACAATAATTGGAATAATAATGCCTGCGGGAATGTTTCACTGCCGAAACCTTGACAGCGTCCACACCAAACCGTTAACACGCTGGACGGAAATAGCCCAAGCATGACAACGCTACTGGCTGGAATTCTATTCCGTGTCCATATTCCGGTGACGTTCATTATTTCATTGCACAGAAATAGCAAACAGGCAGAAGACATTGCATCCAGCCTGCCAGCTCCTTCTGAAACGTACGTCCTTGATGGGATGCTAAACATCGAGCACTATTTGTGCTGTCCACTCGCAAGCCACTATTGCGAGAGACTGTTGTTGCGGGAGTATCATGCAAGTAGTAGTGCACCGAGCCGCACGTTAATAATACACAATAAACACATTATTATTCAATAATTGTGTGTATGTTTGCACCGTCAGGCGATGGCGTGTGTTCATGCTGTCTTCAGCCTTTTCGTGGAACGAGTTTGAACGATGGAGACACAGCGGGAGCGTTCCAAGAGACAGTCAGCTAACTAATAGTGCGGATAATGTCGGCTTTTGGGACGTTTGTGCGTGACAGAGTAAGTCTTTAATGAACTGTGTTGCAAACGATCCATCTTTAGCCTATTTACTATTATTTCATTCCATTTTTTTCAGGTCTTTTGCATTTCAGGCTTCTAAAATATATCTCTATTTCAATTTACGGAACCGCGTCTCATCTTGATTGGTTTCGATTTCGACTCCGCGAGATGTGATGGAATGGAAAGAACCACATGCACACGACGCATCACCACAACCACCAACTATATCGTTTAAACTGATCGCTTAACGAGGTTTACATTTCTTTTATTGGCACTCGTCCACTCCGGTCACACACACACGCCAATATTGCACAGTACGATGGCTCACATGCCGTGCAGTAGTATTTTTCCCAGTTTTCGAAACCGTTGCGATATCTATTGGGTAAATTCATTTCGGGCTTTTCCGTTTTTCCTTCGCCTCCCACACTGAAGTGAACTCGACACCACCAAACGCCACGACCAAACACACTAATCTCACGCCAAATTTCGGTAAAAAAACCATTCCCCCTAGCAAACGTGCCGGCCATTCACAATCATCAGCAGCAGGACGACGTGCTAGTGGACATGTATGTGTGTGTATGTGTGAGGTAGTAACAGTAGTACAGTGGGTTGTTCCAACAGTACGTCGCCATGAGTTTCGGAGCCAAACCTCGTGGAAGAGATGCATTCTGAAATGATTCAATTAAGGGTTTCGATGGCGGTAACGGTCGGTCGTATCGAGTTGGTCCTGTGTCGGATTGAGTGAGGCACTCGGTGGAGGTTTTTTTGCGTTCATATGTGCCACCCGATGGCACCTAAATTTGAGCACTCTACGATACGCCGGCCTGTGCCCGAGAAATATAACGTAGCACATTTAAAACACAGGCTTCAATTTCGGTTCGTTCTGTCCCGGGGTATGATTTAACGTAGCAGTCACACACTATACGACGTCCTGAAGTGCGGTGTCCTTTTTGGGGACCCCTTCGCGTATCAACACAACCCGTTCTTCTATGTATACTTTTGCTCCCCACAAATGCACAAACCACGTGTATCCTTACGCCCCCTTCTAATTGAGTTCGAACGGCGCATGGCGTAAGCTATCGCGGTGTTGCGTGACGATACCTCGTGCTAGATCCTGCACCAAACACACATAGGGAAACCACCCATTTCCGGTCAGTCAACGTCTTTATCGGCGCTAAACTGCATCATCATCATCATCATCATCATCACGGCTACCGTCAGCTGGGAACGAGGATCATTACTCTTGTTAATCGTGCCCGCTCGTTCGCTCATCAAGCAACAAAACCCTTCCAATACACTAGCACACATATGCTCCAACCGGCCACAAAGTCTATTGAAACGTACATTATCGGTAGGTGGAAGGCGACGTCGCGCTTCCATCAAAAGCTGCACCATAACGGAAAGGACAATCCCTTGCATGCACGACCATCACCTGCCAGAGTTTGGGGCAACGAGTGCAGTCAATTTACTTCCAACCGTTGGAAGAAGGGTTTTAATGTGCAAACTTGGCATGGGCATGGGCAACTTTATAAAATATGAACTACCAGCCACTGAAGGTGTTCCTCCACAGATGAATGTCGCCTCAAAAAGGTACAAAAAAGGGCAAATCAAACTTACTCAAGCGCTTAAAAGAACATTTTAAGCAGCAACGAAACACGGGCAAAATATGGAAAATGCATGTACACACACACCAAAGCCTCCATGGGCCAGCGCTCCCAAGCCGAAGGTGGCGAACCTCTGTTTTACCCCTAGTAGTGCACAGGCGGTGGTCCAACTTTTACACCCACCAAACCAACCGCCCCCGGTGTGGTGGTGTGTTGGTAAATTTATTACTTCCCCGAGCTCCCGAAACTCAAAGCCACAGGTGAGGTGGTGTGGCCCATTAATGAAAGTTCCCCCCCGTTTTCCTTGGTGATGTGTGGCATGCATATCCCCTTCCAAGCATATTTCCAACTAAAAGGAGAGAGAGAGAGTGACATGCATTGAAACAGGGCGTTCAGGGTTGTGGTGCTCGTTAAGGGGGAACGAACCAGGGCAGAGGTTTAAACTTATTCGGCCCAACCTGTCGAAACTTTACTTTGTGAAAGCAGTCAAGCCGATCCTTCCGATATGTTACCAATTTTTGTTTACTTGTCAAGCTCGGTACCACCTCCACACAAGATTATTACATGGTGCATCATCCAGCTAGAACCTGTTTCATCAAGAAAAAGGAAGAGCATCGTATGATAAAACGAGCCTTGCAGTTTTACCTAAGCCTTTTTCCCGCTTTAAGAGGCTAATTAAGGCTCCCCGTCAGATGCTGCTTAAAAGCTGCCTCCCATCTCCGAAAGCGCTGCTAACGAGCGTAGTGGTAATAGCTGTGTTTCAGGTATGATAGTACAGGATACGCTTACGGTGGTTATGCTGCAGGCCACTGAGAACACATCATGAAGGTTAAAGCCCACCGTGCTTAAAGCTCGAGGGTTTTGCGCTCACTTGAGTTGCTTTATATCGTGTCATGTGTGTGTGTGGTGATTGCAATTAAAAGCTCCTTATAGTGTGCGTTTTTAATCTTATTCCAAGTAAGACTTTATGCTACAGATGGATGGTCTGTTTGGTGACATTCTATGGATATGCACTCCAAGAACTTGTGTAGCTCGCATGCTGTAGCTGCTGCATTTATTATAAATAGTGCTGAGTGCTGAGAGCTTGTGGAAACTGACCCCACAAAAAAGCTCATCCAAAACAGCTGCCAAAGGTATAGATTTCTTCACCGGTTATCTCTCCCTTTTTAATTTATTAAAGCTTCAATTTAAGCCTAGCCTACATCATCTCCGCTCTTGTATGAAACCTCCGTTTGCCGAACAGGCTCGACCACCACCTAACAAAGACAATCGGGGCTCGTTCCGTTCGAGCCCGACTGCCCGGGGGCAGTAGTCGTGCAGGAGCAACAATTGCACAGAAAACAAGCTTATGAAGGGATTAAAATGGAAAATACCCATCGGCTTAGAAGCCAATTACGGGGTCACACGACACACAGAGGCTGGCAAAACTGGGAGAGAAAAACGTGCTTGTGTGTGAGTATATGTGTGTGTGTGTTTGGTTGCATACAGATGTATGAGAGTGGCAAGAACCTCGAGGGGAAATAGACGGCAAGACTCTACATACTAGAGGCATGTGTGTCTCTGCCGCTTGCGTAGCTGAAAAGTGTGTTGGACCCAGCAACAGGTCACTCTTGCCGGTTTGCCTGCAGGGACCATATCCTTAAGCACATATAGCACCGGCAGTGCGTCGTCACAAGTCACCAACCTTCCACCCTCACCGATCTATGTATTGTGTTAGAAGAGTTTGAAGGAACGACACGACTACACGTCGGAATCGGAATCGAAATGTCACCTCTACTGCGCAACGAGTTGGTAGCATAATAATCGGTTCTTCACTCTTCCACTACTACTATCACCAACACTCCCCTCCTTGTGCTCCAGAATTTCCTGAAGAGATTCCCTGGAGTAGAGCAGTGTCCTCGGGTCCTTTGCCTACCCTTCTCTGCCTTCTCTTCTGGTCCCTTGCAATCGCTTCTGGCGAGCTGTTCGGGGACGGGGGCAAGAGAATCCAAATATAAATACGAGACAGATTAAATTCAATTAGAGCGCATCGCTGCAGAATCGTTGGCACACATCGTCGGGGCTCGGGTTGAGAAATCTCGACGTCGTGTTAGAAAACCGGTCACACACGCTTCTACTGTCCGGCTGTTGTCTCGCTCTCCGAGTCCCAATGGTGCAGCCAGTGGGGGTTTTTGAGGTGCCATCGTCGACAATCGACAATGCCTGCAGAACACGACCTGGTGTGTATGTGTGTGTGTGTGTGTGCACACACACTCAATTCTATCCAAACTCTGTCCACTCTCGGACGCTGGAAGGACAACATTGATGGGAAAAGAAGATGTGTTGCCCATATAATCCTCGCGCCATACATACTCCCTCCCCAAAATCCTACCCGCAAAGGATTAACAGGATTTCTACCACCACCACCACCACCACAAAGGGATTTATCCTTTTGCACAGACACACAGACACTCGTCCTTTGAGCGCGATTCCCGGTGTCATCAGGAGTTTGGGGTTTTAAAATGCGACGTAATGCGCGCTCTTCACATATGTATAAAAGACTTCCCCCGCTCTGGGGTTGATGATGATTGCTGCCTCTCTGAAGTCGGCACGCGAACGCGACACAGGCAGAGAACCCAATGTTGGTTATATAGAAGGGAATGTGGATGTGTTGTAGGTAGTTTGTTTGGGATGTTTTGTTGTTGTTGAGTGGGAATTTTCCAAGCGTCCACTCAATCGAAAGCCAACACAAAGAACGTACCGGAATATCGTTCGTATTAGTTCAGCGAGTTTTTTTTTTATTGTATTGCAACCACTCTCCTTAAAACAATCATTTTGGTTTGGTCGTTCATCAGTGGTCGCCGTCTAGACTGCTAGGGGAGATCCGGTACTGTGAGTGTGTATATGGAGGGAGATCCCGAGTAAGCCCCAAAGACCCGTCGGCAAGTGTTATTGCCGTTAATTCCCTCACCTGGGAGATATAAAAATGAATTTTAACGGCCATATTGCAACCATATCCGGGATAAGCGGGAAGACCTGGGTTCGTCGTCTAGTTCCTTCACGTTTGAACGCTAATGCTAAAGGCTTCGGGGGGTTTTTTTCGTCCATTCCAGGCTGCCTCATGTCGATCTTTGTCTTTGTCTGAAGTTGAAAACTTCCCACTCTCTCAAGAATTATCACCTCTTGTTGTGAAAATCGGCGCCGAGGGTACACTTGCCAAACGCTGGCACCATGCTCCACCGAAAAACCCACTTGACGCTCGTGAAGCGAAGGAAATAATTGCACGATTATGACACCAGAAGCCATGCCATGGAGGCGTTGGGAAGGATCCCGTTGCGCTTTTGGCCGTCCGTCCAGGCGTCGGGAAGATGGTGCAGAAACACACTGTTCTAAGTTGCTGCTCATTTTCTTCGGCATTATCGGCACCCTGCCCCAAACCTTTTTTGTTGTTTGCCGGCATGATTTGGGGCAGTAATTTCTACTTTCGTATCGTGCACACTTGCCCCAACTCTAATTCGAAATGGCTTCATTTTGGTCTCGTTTGCCCCCGATTGCCCGCTGGCTAGTTCTTCTTCAGACGGGGTTTCCGGTTAATGGTCCATCCCCCCCAGAGCTCCAGTCGCTGTTGTTGTGCTGTTGTGCTATTTAAACCCCTTTCAGAATTGCCTGCATCAAAATGCGAGAAGAAGCGGAACTGGGTTTGGGTTGCCTTTCTCGAGGTTCGACTGATGCTGGGCCGAGAGAGGTTCGATAAAGGCTCACGCCACACCCGGCTGCTGCACGATATCGCTGGGTAGTTCGGATGAGGTTGAAGAAGCTGTTTAGAAGTTTAAATAAATTCCACATGTGCGGCGCACACACACACACAATCTCTTCCCTTTCCTCGAAAGGAGTGCGCATACGCCGATCGTCGGTCATGGTGTCTGATTTCAGGCGTTTCAGTAGCTGTGGTCCCACTTCAAAACAGCCCTGCCAGCTGGCCGGCCATAGATAAGGGGAACGACGCTAGCAACAAAAAAGGAATGCTGCCGCAATGCTGCAAATTATGGGAAAGGTTCACTCAAGCACCAACCAAGGACGGTCCCGGGAATCGATGAAGCCTTTAAGCAAATTACCACCGGCTCAAAACTGGCAACTGGGCCAGCATTTTAACCGATTTTATGTGCAAAAGAATCTCCAACGGTTAGTGTGTGGGGGTTTAGTACGCTCTGAAGAAGCTGTAGCAAATTTTCAAAAGCTTTTCCAACACCACACCAGAGAAGAACGATAAGGAGAAAAGGATGGTTTGCTTCTCTGGGTGTGAGTGTGTATTTCTTCATCGCTTGCCTTATCTCCCCGAAAATAGACTACAGTGCGTTTTTGGTGTGTATCAACGGCGCTTAACTTAACATTTCCAACATTTCCAGCAGAGTATGCGCCAACCTTCATTAGAAAGTTCAAACACGAAGACACAGCATCGTCGCCTTGATGAAGATGATGATGGCTGCAGCTGAACAGATTGTGTCCCGCTCCGCTGTAGAGCAATGGCGGAAGAAATGGGGCGAGATCACTCGAAAGACGAGACGCCCCTCATTGCACACATTTACCGGTGATGGTTGCAACCGGCGCGGCAATGTGCTGATAAAATTAGAACATAATCGTTTTTCAACAGCTAAATTTATCGCAAATTACTCTTCAATCTTTGCACCGCACGCGCCCAGGCGCTATGCAACCGGGCGTACGTGTGAGGCACGGTTGAGTGGCGAAGCGCCTGGTCGTATGCAACCGGCGCAGCGCTAGCATACGGAAGGAAGTGGCACACTGGGTGCGAGTTGTAGAGCGATGTGGTGAGATTTAGAAATATTGGATAATTTTTTGTTGAAATTAATTAATTTGATTTTTAAGCATTTTTAAATGAGAATTTTTTTTCTTTAATATAAAAAAAACTTAATAGCGTTATTTTATAAAATGACATCATAAAGTTTTGAAATTATGCATGAACACGATTTAATAGGAACATCATAAACCAAATAAATGAGATGCCAAAAAGCGAGTTAGCACAACCAGATGTTGATACCATAAAAATAAAAGGTGGCCGCTAAAGCTTGCTGAAAAAGCCCGATAAAAACCGAAGGAAGCACACCTGAGTTTTGAAGCGGTATCATCACAATCTAAAGCATCGCATACCTATCTTAATCCCTGCTCGCAACCCATCCTTCACCGGAGCGTTCATAGCAGTCGTTTGCCGCCCCCGTGACGCTGCACACGGTGAAAAAGGAACCAGCGGTGACAGCAGAGAGAGAGAGAGAGAGAGAGAAAAAAGGAAGCTAAAACCGTACCTTTTAACAACCAAGGCACAAGAGCTGATGCTGCAGCAGCTTCGGTGTGCTTCGGTAGCAAATTTGTCGCATTCAAGCAAGTCGGTATTCAAATGAATCTTTGAACTGCTCACATCCGGGAAGGAGCGGGATTGCATGATGGTGGCACAAAATATAGTGCCAGCAGTGTTTTACCCCAAACCATCATCTCCGCTTCTTTTTCAGCAATTGATGAACCAAAGGTATGTGTGTGTGTGTATGTGTGTTGGCTATATACACTCACACAAAGGAATAACCCAGGCACTGGAGGAGAGTTAATGAAAATGCATTTAGGTGTCATTCATCTTATCCACTTCCTCGTTTACCGAGCGCGCAGTTGGTTGATTCGTTTTTTTTTTGCTATTTCAGAAACTCAAACACGACTCGAGCACTTATTCATGCCGTACAGCACTGCTGGTTCCGACACACTCCCGACACTTTCGGAAGATGATTTTTATCCATTTTCGCTTAAGCACACATACACGGAAACACTGTTTCCTTTCAATCATCCCTTCCAGGCGATTGGTTTCGTAGTGAAAGCGGGTGTGTAAATGAGCTTTTTTTTGCAAAACGAAAGTCTAAAGCATGCCAACGCTCTGCAGTGGTCATTTCTTTGGTGCCCCTGTGCCCCTTTGTGAGCTGAGAAATGATGGCATTTTTCGGTGCTGACTGGCCTTTCGTTTTTTTTTTTGAGCTGGACAGGTTCCAAAAAGTATTTAAATTTTTGGTCTGTTTGTTTGAGAGCATGAGTGGCTTATGTTTTGATGAATATTTGAGAGTTTCTAGCTGGTTAGATTTAGCAGAAAATATATCGAAATTTCCCCGCCTAAAAGTATGCAAAACTCACTCCATTTCATACCTAAAACCCACACACAACGCATCAAAACAACAGCGCCCCATGGAAAGCAATTAATTTTCAACTCCATGTGGCATCCATCGGTGCCACACATAAACACACGCTCGTTCATGGTTGGTTCGTACGCAAACAGGTCGTGATGTCCAGAGAGACTCCACATCGAGACTACCCTTGAAAAACAATTCTCAACCTATCTGTCCGTTTCGTACAGCCAACAGCGAGCTGGCAGTGGATTATCACAAACACACCCTCTTTACAGCTTGCTAACGCGTCCGGGACGCGATCCAGCACACGATCGGTCAAACAAACGCGCTGTGTAGCGAGCCCCATCCTCCCGCGTGCAATCGCACATCACGAAGTAGAGTCGACTGATTATGAGTTTAAACGATTATGATTATGTAAATTGAAAATAATAGATCGATTAAAGTTTAATTTCCACACAGCTTCGATCAATTTTACAGTTTGTTGCACACTGGACTACCAGGCCGCCACACCTTCCGGAACAGCAGAGCATGCAAAATCACTACCGGTCGTGTTGATGTGAAGGATGATGATGATGATGGAGGCGTTGTGTGTGTGTGTCACCGTGGATCACGAACGCTTCTCCAGCCCTCGGGGTGCGCTGTGTTGGTGCAACACCCGTCCGTTGCTAATTACTTAATTCGTTTTCATGACGGCGTGGAGAGAGTGAGGGTTTAGACATAATAGGACAGCCCTCCCACGCGATGACCACTCTTGTCAGTGTGGGATTTTGTAGCTTTTTTTCGTTTTTTGTATTTAAATAACAATTAAAGGCAGACTTGTCGGTCGTTGCAAGCGATTTAGCACTCGATTAACAACTATTTTCACGATGCGGATAGTATCTGTTTTATCAAAAGCTGAACACTTATCAAAGTAGTTTATTTACTCTAAAAGACACTACAAGAGTTTAAAATAATCTTTGTAAATAGTTTAAAGAATGCTTTATAAACCTCTTTCCGATGTTTGTTAGCTGTGTTATGGCAAGCAGATTGCATACACACCAAATTATGCTAATACGCCCCAAGTTATGCTATCCGCACATCACTCGCCTTTCGAAGTTTGCTGTACAAAAACGGAACGTTTCGCTGCTTATTCCCAGAAAGCTCAAAAAACGTAGCCTCTCCCAACAAAAGCCTATCGAACCCGGAGAAAGAAACTTTGTCGGCATCTGTTCGGTTAAAAAAATAAATAAATGATACCAAACCTAAAAGTAGATGCCTGGCTGGTGAAATGAGTGAAACGAGTTTAACATCCGGTTTCTCAAGCTGTCCGTTTTTAGACATTGTGAGGGGCCATTTCAAACTTTTGTGGAATGGAAAATTCTCCATCGAACATCGATGGAAAATGGAAAATACTCCTTGTCGCTACACCAGACACACACACGCATCAAACCCACCCCCCGCAGAAGTGATGATGGTGAAAAGCTTTTCCCAAATGACGCACCCGGGGGGCGGTAAAGGATGGTTCATCGTTTTGCAAATTTCCGTCCTTTCTCATGATGCCTTGAATGTGTCTTTGATGAACCATTTTCCTACAAACAAGCAAGAAAAACGGGGGGAGAAAGAATCCGGTAATGCAAAAGGTGCTAATACTCCCGCTCAGCAAGTATGTATCTCGAGTTTGTTGAGCTTGTGCCGTTTGCTGCAAAACGCAAACGGATACGCCATTCAATACGCAAAGTCGTACGAAAACCAGTGCACGGAAGTTGATGTGCTGATCCAGCAGTGTAGCGTAGTGTAAAGGAAGTGAAAATCAGTGCTTTTTCGTAGATTAAAGAACCGTTCTGGAGTGGGTGGGCGCGAATATGAGACTGGATGTGTATTAATATAAAATTACGGTGATTTGAAGGATCAACTTAAGGGGCTGCTGTGGAGCTTGTATGCAGGTAGTAGCAACGCTCTCCCACAGCTTCCCCGTGTCGTTTCTGTCGAACCTAAGTGGATCCTCCGTCGATGTGGGCCAGCACAAACGAAGAAAATCGATAAGGAGAAAAGGAAAAAATCTAGTTTCTTTTTTTTTCTTGTCAGCCCCACAACGTTCGAGCAGCATCGCAGCGCACATCATTGGAGAGCCAGCTGCAGAAAGGAAATATGATGCTCCGTACATTCAAAAACACTCGCACTGCTTCATTCACTGCCTTTTCGGCCCGCTCTCTCCGATATGATGGTGGCAGTGGTGGTGGTGGTGGTGGTGGGTAAATGATTTGGCAGGGATTTTCATTTTGCTTTCATCAATGCTCGACATCGAACCTCAGCCACGCTGCTGCTGAACCTTTCCTTGCTGAAGTTGCTGTGATGCGAGCGAACCATGTTTTCCGGACGCGCACTTACACGAGCTTCACGTGTAAGTATGTGGCTGCATTCAAATGACTGTTTGTTTTTTTTTTGTTCCCAACCTTCTCGCCGCTTTTGAGTACAGTCATCGATGTGCTTTGATTATTGAGAAACTCCAGAAGCACTTCCCGGGAACCGGCCAAATTACTCTGTTGTGATGCTAGGGAACGAAGTGATGCTTCCGCTGCTCCGAACAGGATCAAATCATCATCAACCACCCATCGTGGCGCGGCCGTTTGGAAAGAATTTTTCCAGCACGCAAACCAAAAATCGCAAGTCAACAGGACGGGTGTTGGAATAAATGAGTGTTGAGCATTTTTTTTTTTCGTTCCCATCAACCTTACACTATATCTCGCTTACAAAGGCTTCAAGGGCGGAAAGGGCCCGGATTTCCGGTGTGTGGTGGTCGCGTGAAGCACTCTGTGGAGTTGATTTTTTGTTGGGATAAAGTGAAACGGGCTGCGCTTTGGTGGTGTATCAGTGTTGTAATATTCGTTCGGCAACGTTCGTTTTTTTTTCGGTCGTCTGCCAGCAGTCGGTGGAGTGATTGAGACGGTGAAAGCATGACACGCTATCGGGCAAACTTTTCAATATTTGCTGTTTAATAATGATGTGAGCAAGTTGTTTCGATTTTCCTTTTTTTTTTTTTGCTCCACTTGCACAGAAATAGTCATTCCCGGGGAGGAGGTTTGGTGCATGTGAACTCGCTATGAGGGAAATGTACCGATGGAATGGATCAAGCATATCCTGGTTTGAGCCCGGCTTCATCACTTCAGGGACACAGTTTGGTGAAACATTCAACATACTTTGTTCGGTAGTTTGTTTTGTTTCAATATACCTTCCACGATGGGCTTTGTTGAGTGAGGTTGTTAAATCGAAAGACTTTGCCCACAAATCCAACGAAAACTGTGGCGACGGGTGGCACGGTATGTGTTCGTGTATGATTGGGGAAAAGTTTTTCTGTTCGAGAAAGCATAACAATTTGATGACACACCCTACCAACACACCAAGGCTAAAGCTGTCGTCAACTGGGAAAGCCGTTTTGTTGACAGGACACAGCTGCTGCTACCACATGGTGCCACTACAAAACCACGGGAGGACTAGTGCACCCCATAGATTGTGTTGAGGTCCACCAGACAAAAAAAATAAAAATCAATATCCATGAATTATTGAAAGCTCCCAACCCAACGACAAGGCATCATCATCATCAGCGTGTGTCATCCTTTAGGGTCACCGCCGTGGTTGGCAGGGATTTAGCCGTGATTTAGTCGCGAGTCGCGCTTTTCACACGCAAAAAAGCAACCTAACTCATCAAGGGCTTTGGTGCGCTTGGACACCTTCAAACGCGCTCAAAAGACGATTACTTGCCGCGTATCAAAGAGGAAAAAAAAACGGCTCACAAAGAAAGGGGTTTTGGCGCGGAACGATCATGCTTTTGATGTGTGTGTGCCGCTGGGGTTGTAAGCAAAAACGGAGAGATTCTAAAGAATTCTTCACATGACAGCACGTCACCAGGAGCAAGCTCGATGAAGCTTTGTTCGGTGCTGGTATAATCAGGCGTTGAGGTATTCATTAGCATGGCTTTTAGTCTTTACTCTTCCCCTCAGGTTTCGTTCTCTATCAGTCCTTTTTTTTAGATGAATCAACCTTAAATATTTTTTTGGTTTGTTTAAAACATAAAAAGAGGAAAATTAAAGTTAAAACTTGTTGTCAGGTATGAAAACCCTATATTTTGTGTCAAACAGCAATATTGAACACTATTTGTAATACATATTGCATACTTTCAGGAGTGTTACAACACATTTGCCTAAATTAAGGCGCATACATAGCCCAACCGTGTGTTCAATCATTTTCACTCTTTCTTCAGACTTGTCATGCTATAATATGTCTTAATGCACGGTCACGTTATAAGCAAGCTCGTCCATGCCTTGTTATAGCTACTAAAAGTGTTCTCGCCGACTAAATATACGCGAAAATAAGCAGACATTGAGGTATCTATTAGCATCGCTTTATACTCTTACCCCTTTTCTATGTTATACACATTCATTTAAAATACTATATTTCTCGATTTTTTTATTAAAAAGAATCTTTTTTTGAAACGCAAGCTGAAAACACAAACTTAGTACTAATCACATTTTGTAAAAACTGTTGCATACTTTCGGGAGTATTTCATCTTGTTTGCCTGCATTTGGGCGCTAAAGAATCATACGATGCCACGTTACAAAGGATTTAATAAAATATTACGAACAAATCGTAAAACACTGCCGGTTTCCCTCTTGCCCCTACTGACGAGTTTTCAGACCATTTTTTTGCATTTCATTTTACGATGTTGATAGCTTTCTACACTCTGGCTTCCGTTGTACTTGAATCAATCATGTGGCTCCCATCCATCCACTGTTGCTGCTGCTTACAAGTACGCGCCTGACAGTGATGGAGCGAAGTGACTTTCTGTGTATTTGTGGAGCGCTTTTTTCCTACTCTCTCTCTCTCTCTCTCTCTCATCACAATTGATTTGTCTGACCGTTGGTCCGCTTGTTCTATGCCCCAAATGCTCGCTAAAAAGTGATGAGAATGACATGAATTTAACAACTCGAAGAAACAAAAAACCCCAGGTTCGTCAGCTCCATCGTTACTTTATCGGCACACAGAGCTGTACGCAAAAAAAACACAGGGCTACGTTGCACATTCCTTCTCCCATTTTATCGGGCAAGGTAAAACACGACCATGCGATTTGGCAGCTCCTCGTTGATAGCTGCTCGGGCAAAGCGGACAGATAAGCACATCAGCCGTTGAATAGTGCACACCACACTCGTCCAATTCATCCATCCAGCACTTGACAGTGTCATCACCACACACACACACATTCCGTGTTTCCCCTTCCCTCCCCGATGTTTCTCGAACATATAAGCCGAGTTCTTCTACTCCCGTTGTGTGCTTTTGCTACATAAATGTTTAAAGAAGCTCTCATTCTGCTTTACAATAGTGCAGCAAACACGGTGGTCGTAGTAAAAGATTTGTTTGACTGACTTGGTGCACTCCCGTACCCGTACACTAACAAACGCTGTGATAAGCTAGATATTACTGCCCCGTGCTCGCGAATGGTAGCACATACGGTGCTGATGATATTTCGCAACCAGCTAGCTGGCAGAGAGCGCGCGTAAGCCTGACTGCGGCGTGGCAGTTTACAATGAACCGATGATGTAAAGCTCTCGTTTTTTTTTGCCGGATTTAGAAGCTCTGGTTAAAGCTGTGACGAGTGCTTAGGTGCAGCAATGGTTGTGTGGTCAGCAACACACCATAGAGGGACGACGACATGGGACGCGCCACAGGACGCCACAAAAAGACTTTGACTTTGACGTACGCAAATACCCGACATACACACACGAATACACGGAGGTTTACACTGAACGAATAATCATCAAAAAACGATGGTCGCCGCATGGGAAAGGAACATAGCAAGACGCACGTTGGACTGGTCGGCAGTACATGTAACACATTTTTTTTGTGGTTGTTTAACAAATCTCACGGGATGAATGAAATCGACGGCAAGCGGCAGAATGGTGTCAATATTTTGAGCAGTGATTTGATAGTGGCAGGCTCTGGATGTTCTGTATCTGTGTGTGCCGGGCTGCTAAAACATGTAAATGTAAATCGGCAACTCTACTTACCCCGACGAGCGTCTTGATGTTGTGCAGCGCGTCCTGCGCCTTGAGCGCAGCCTTGCGAGTGTAAAACGTCACAAAACAGCACCCTGTGGAAGAGGTAGAGAGACGGAAACAGAGAAGCACGATAAAGCAACGAAAACAACACATTGGCACAACATTGGTACGGATCGGAGCACAGGTAGAGACGAGCGCGCAAATTTTGTTCTTTGCTCTGTAGATTTGTTTTCTTTTAGGGATAAAAGCCATTGGCACACAATTAACAGGGGATGTAGAGAACACTGCATATGGGGAGGTAATGGATTGAGGGAGCGCAGACAAAGACACAATAAAACATATCGGTCAGATTGTATATGTTTAAATGCCTTTTTTCAATCGAGAGCAGGATGGGAGAGAAGACGCACTGTCAGTGTTTATGAGTTGATATATATACAAACAGTAACATTGTTTCTTTATTTTAATGTACAAAACGAACACATTGAAACCCATTGGGAAGGCGGCTCCCAACGTTTTAGGCAAAAGGACGGAGCGCGCGACGGAACAACAGTATGTACAGCGTAGTACAATTCCAGCGTCATCGGCTTCACATACGGAGAAGCCAAAGAGGCGAGCACACACACACGTGGCAAAACACAAGCACAGTACATTGGAACATGTAAAATTATCATTAAAAGAGAAAAAGAAAACCCCACGCAACAAAAAAAAAAACAAAAACAAACGTAACATATAACACAGCGGCATCGAACTTTTTTGTTTGGTGTTGGTGGACGCAACGGATTAACTTTAATGCTCGTTAAAAAAATAAGGTGATTTACGAAAACAGGCGACGAACCCATAAACACATCGGCACAGCAGCAGCAGCAGCAACAACAGCACAAGCAGCGTGAACATGTTGGCGCGGCTTGCTCTTCTCCTTTGGTTGCAGATTTATTTTTTTCACGCCAGCACGAAATAATACAACTAATAATAATGATTGCACTCTAAAGGAGCATCATTCCGCCAAAGCTAATACCTCCCTTAATGTCAGCATGATTGGATTTCTAACGGAATATGGATGTGTATCCCTTTTGTCAAGCATCCCCCCCCCCCCATTTTTTTCATCCTCTGATTCCATTTCGCATGGGGATTACTACCCCAAAGCCTGACTGACCCCGAAGAAGATTGCGCGGGGACCCCAAAAGCGTCCAAAAGCTTAAAGAAAAATGACCTTCCGGTCTCTTCGCTATCCTTCATCATCTTCTGGCTCGCAAAGAAAAAAAGAACTCTCCCCAATACTCCCAACAAAAGAGGCCACCCTTAGTGCGCGATCCAGTGACAACCGGATCAAGCGGACGGATTTACGCCATCGTCCACTCCCACCGCCCGCCCGGTGGACCGGATATTAAAAAGATTCAATCGCAGCAAACACAAGGACACACGCGGACAGCGGTTCGCGGAAGCGCTTTGACTTAAAATGAACCCTCCCCGAATGGCGGGGAAACCCCGGGCCAGGTTTTGTGTTGGCCGCCTTTGTGTAAAGCTGTCACGCTGAGTCGTCATGAGGCAACAAAAAAACGCGGGAGACAAAGTCAACCCAAACCCACACTGCTGCTACTACTCTCATCCTCTTCACACCGGGGCCGGAAGTATTTTACTTGGCTTGGTAGAACCCCCGGGTACATGGGCTTCGTGTTAAAAAAAGATAAAGCAGCAAACAAACTGTGTGTATATCAGGGCGCACCACACAGCTAGAGAGAGAGAGAGAAATGCGTCAGAATCAGCAGGCCCGGCTATTGTACGGAATTTTGTTGATCGAACGAAACGGATTCCACCAACGCCACTAGCGCCCCTGCGGCGATATGTCGTCCGCTCATCGTCAATGTTGATGAATTTTGAAATTATATATGGATGCTGTGCGCAGCGCCGCGCCGCCACACCGTGGCCTGGTGCTGGCATTCGCGGAAGGAACCGATTCGAGCGAAAGCTCATTCGTTTATGCGGATCGGATGTATCGTTTGATCCGTTTGATTTGAGAAAAAATGAGAAAAAATGATAACATGTAGCTTAAAAAATAACAAACAACAATTTTTCAACAGAAGATAGCTTTATCTCTTTGAAGATTTTATTTATAAAACTGCCATATGAGTACATTTGAAAAGTTCTTTTTTTCCACAGAAAAAGAGCATGTTTTTCATGAGAATGTATCTCATTCTGTATGATTTAATAGAAATATGAACGAACTAGTGATGCGAAATGAATGGTTTATTTGACACAAAACGCCTGAAGGTATGCTTCGCGCGAAACAAAGCGAGTATATTAAGCTTTTTAGTAGGTACAGAAGGCGCATTAAACAAAAACGTAATTGTTTCGATTTTAAGAAAACGAAAAATAAAAAAAAGCGTTCAATGGAAGTTTAGCCATATGAAGTTTTATTTTATGTATTTATATTACACATATTGTGGAAAGATAAAAATACGTTTTTGATAGTAGATGGTCCTATGAGCGAACGGGGTTTCCGAAGATGTTTTAAACATGTATTCTTTGTTCTGGATAATGTACAGGCGTCCCCCGAGTTACGACCACCTCGAGTTACGACGATTCGCAGATACGACGATTTTGATTTTGACAGTTAAAAGTTGTCATTGACCAGAAATTGATGTATTTTTTTGAATTTCTTTTCTGATAACCGTTATACACATATTTCCAAAGATTCCACAACTACCCTATCTTGAATATCTATATTGTGTACGGCTTTTAAAATAAAATTATTACATTACCGAACATTATTTTAAATAAAATACACGATATCATAGATTCCAACTCTTCAACTTCGGTTATAAACTTCATATTCATAGATATTCGACATACGACTTTTTCGACTTACGCCTTGCTTTGGGACATTTTTTCGGTCCCAAATACAGTCGTATCTCGGGGGACACCTGTACTGTAACCATGATCATTTTATTAGTAAAAAAAATCAACTAATTTAAGGCGACACAACACCTGACGTCATGCGCCTGAAGTTATGCTTCTCGCAAAAAAAAAAAGTTAACAACTTAACTTTACTTTACTTTAGAATTTTACTTTACACACAAGACAAAAAAATCGCAAAAAATGAAACAACATAACGTGAAAATGAAAAAGATTGAATTAGTTATAGAATCTAGTGCTGGAGAACGTTCTGTTTTAAAAAGGCTTTTTTGATACAAAACGCCCTAAGTTATGCTTTTTGCGATACAAATCTTGTGTATTAAGATGTGTTGTATACACAGAAGGCTTAACAAATTAACACCAAGTGATTCTTACGTTTTTGTACGATTTAACGTCGGTCCATTTGAGGTTGCTGATTATGTCATATAAAAAATAAATTAGACACCCTTAAAGTGTATTGCGTGCTTGATTGCTTCATTTCTTCATCATACTTCCCCTAGCAGAAATCAAACCCACTACCCACCTCGTCGACCATAAGCAATATCTGGTCAACGAAGAGTAAATAGCTTTATAAAAACGATATCGTAAACAGTACACTTTCCACCCAATTTGTATGTACAGTAGTGTGGGCGATTTGTTTTCATGGGCGAGAGTATGTTCATCGCTTTATCTGTATACACTTAGCAACAGAGAGCCGATACCTGCATCGATCGATTGGTCAGTCGAGAGAGGGTAGAAAAGATAGAAGATAGTAGTGGGTTGTTAAAAGAACTCGAGATGAAAATTGTCCACCAACCACCAGCAACAAAGGACAAAACAAACACATACACACACACACCCTCCTCAACCCATTTGTGGATGTGTGTACAACATATCACAACACACAACCAACGGTACGGTTGCAGAGCATTGCTTCTTATCGGAAGGATTTAGTTGCAATCAGCAGAAGGAAAGCTCGTTCCAATTCCATCGTTTAATTCACTTTACCCCATTACACGCACGTCTGCTACACGCAATTCTTCCTAAAAGTGACAGTGGGGAATGTAAGGGAGGAACCTATCTAGTTGACCATCGTCCACACAGCGCACATTACCGCGAGGTTCGGAGTTCCATGCACGCAACCGTCACGGAGCTTGATAAAGAAGCAAACGTGTAACAGCAGCTTACGATAACGATGAGTTACGACGAAATCGGTCACATCGGTCTCAATCCGTCTCGAGAGGCGCACAGGCACAAGACGGCACCAGCAAAATCACCAGTGGACAGGCCTTTAATGCTTTGAGTGGTTCCAGTTCTCGCATTTCTCCCCTTCAGTTCAGTCTGTGGGGTTTTCGATACGGAACAGATCGGAAACAATCACCATCATCGGTCGTCGGTGCGGCCAACAACAGGGATTGAACACAAACCGCTCCTCCCTCTGGAAGCCTCTCCTTCCAAAGGTAGGATGAGTTCTAATGAAAATGAGCAGAGTGGTTCCGATCGATTGTTTTTCCCCCTTTCTCCCCCCCCCCCCCCCCCCCACACGTTGTCAGTTCACAGATTCGGGCTGCAAAGGGATGTGTATCGATATCGTTTACGAGGGACGTTGTCATACGACGCGCTGCTTCGTTTTCTATTGATTATCTTCCAACGACCGAAAACATCACCACCAACGCCACCGCCAGCAGCACGACGAGTACAACGAGTGTTGCGGATTTAACGTGTGCGTGTTTCGTATGGGCCCACTTCTGGACTACGCAGGAATCGTGTCTTGGGTTAAGACGACCCGCTCACTGCCCAGAACGAAACCTAATTAAGTAACTAATCTTCGGCTTGGAGACGGAGCTGGGGTTTGTTTCCTTTACCTCCACCAGGAACCAGGACCAGGACCATCACCAGCACCAGAAGAAGGACTGGTTGGTCATCAACCGCAATGGTCACTCCCTGTTTGAAAGTCCATTTCACTCCAGCGCGCGCTCTCTCTCCCTCTCTGGCTACACGCGTGTAACCACCGGAGGCGTCCAATGTTTGATTTCTCCTCATCACAATCTTATCCGATTCTTCCCGTTCCCAAGCAAGGGATGAGAGTGGTGTTTCTTATACCCCATCCAATCCAGACAATGACCACCGTGTGTGTGTGTGTAGGAGGCGGAACGGGGTTTCCCCATACAAATAGTGATCGTTGTTTGTTGTTCGGTATCGCCTTCTCGAATCGATTCGTTGCTGAAGCTGAAGGCTCTTGGGTACGAGTCTTTGTTTTCCATTCCTACACCCACACACACACACACACACACACACACACACACACACTCCCTCAAGGGAGAGGAATGGGGGTGGTGGTTAGTAAAAGTAGCACCCAAGCTGGACTCGTTTTGTGTGTTTGGCTTTGGTTTTAGTTTAGTTCGTTTGGTTTGAGATTTTGTGGTCTAGCAGGGAAATGGATTCTTCCCGCATTCTTCATGCATCTCTCTGGTATGGTTAGCCACACGGTACGATACACTTTCAAGATGACGCAACTTTCCTGGATCGGTATCCTTTGGTCCAAACAGGATAAGGGAAACACACGCCTTAACAGAACGATTCCGACGGCACGGCAATCGTTTAGAGTTTTGGTGTTGATGTTCCATTTCTTGGAAAGATGTTTGTTTAATTATAATTTCAGGTTCAGTTCAATTTGCAACCGGCATGGGAGGTTTTGCGTGGGCTGAGCCATAAAAGCATCTTGCGTGTGAGAGAAAACAAACACAAAAACAAACCATTAGATAATCGAATGAATTGCTCTTTCAATTTCTCCCAAAAACCAAGAAATCGATCCCCAGAAGCATTTGGGAAAGGTAAAGAAAAGCCAACTTTCAAACTTGAAATGTTCAAACCCCTCCCCGGAAGGCCTTCAGACGTCAGACAAAAGAAGGGAAAAAAACTTTATTTACCCTTTCACCAGAACAAAACAAGATAAAATTCCATATTTCCCCTTCCCCTTGCCAAAACTCTCCTCCAGCCGAGCACGAAGAGCCACGAGGTATAATCAATGATGGGAGCAATGAAGAGTTGGTGTTGATTTTTAGATAGCAACACAGTGCGCCCGAAATGAATTGATTTCGAACGGCAAACACCGGCAGGAGGCCTCCCTAAATGTTGGCAGCAAGCAAACCCACTTATTGCCCACCCGGCTGGCAGCTGTGGCCTGGGATCCGGTCTCGTTCGATGGGCTGTTGACTCGACCAACATTTCCAATCAGGATTATTATTGATTGAATGCGAGCAAGCAATCGCCCATCAATTATGCACATCCGAGGAAGTTGTACGCAAAATGTATATATTCAAACCAAATGCTGCTGCTGCTGATGCTCTGAACGCACCTGAACCATTGGCCAAATGTACTAAGTTCCGAGTGAACGCAGAATAAAAACACGCCAATATCTTTGAACTTTATCGGTTGGGGATTGATTTTAATGGTTGCTTAGCAAAACCTTCGGGACGACGACTTCGTTCCTCTACCCCGAATGGTGCTTTAATAAAACAACACTGGTGGGAAAATTACCTTCGCTTTGTCATTATTCTTGCAGGTCCTTCGTCTTCAGGCCGTACATTGCCGGGCACGAATAAAGGAAACGAAGACCTCCTCTTGGGGTCATTTAAGGCCGGCACGGGAAATACAAACTGCACCTCCCGCGTTCTTGTTTCGAGGTTTCGGGCCGATGATGTAACTTCCATTTTGCCAAGGCAAATTATAGGTTCTTCATCATTGCCAGAACCGTTCCCTGCTCTCCCTCTCATGTAGCTTGTAACATGCTTGATGTCAGCGTTTTCTAAATAACTTATGAATTTCGCCATCACGCCGAACATCGCCGTTGCATCGTCGACGTCTTCTGTGCAGGGTGTGTCTTTGTGTTAGAGCAAGGAAGGCATTCACAGCTGGACGTCTTATACATCGGTGTGTTTGTGTGTGTGTGTGCAGTGCCTTTGTGCCCGGGAAGAAGGGTTTGAAATTGACGTGCAACCACAATTGCATTGCATCGTTCGGTTGGAAATGCGCAAAACTTGCGGACCCTTCGATTGGAACCTTAGCAGCACACATGGCACCACAGTTCTGCGGGGTCCCGATATTACAGCTGCAGTGTGCTGGCAAGAGCTACAAAAACATACGTCAATATGTTTGAATTATTAAACACCGTCTTACGCCGTACTTGCGCTGGCGCTGGTGTTTTTGCTCCAGCTCTCTCTGAGCCCCACCGAAGCGAACCACCCGAGCCCGTGACGTGATTCGAAGCGTGTGCTGAATTATACATTCCAAGATGGCGCTGGGCGCGCGCTCGCTGCAAGTTCCGGAAGGAGGTTTGCGGATCGAAACACGATTGCAGGCCGCGAATGTATTATTTTTCGCTCATTACAGGTCGAGCGTAAGCTGCAGCTGCAGTTGGACACAGGAGCGTTTGGTTGGGATTTAATGCGCTCTTTCAATGGGAGTTTGTGGTTGAAATTGGCTGCCCGCAATGTAGTTTGTATTTATGAGATGAAAGCTTTGTTACACATTTCCATAAAATGCATTGTAAGAAACATTATATAATGTTTAACAATAATTATCGATAACTCTATGGTGAATCTATGAATTGTTTTGAAAAATACAATTAATTATAAAATATTGAAAAAGCAACGTATTGTTGAAGCATCTCTTCTCTTTTAGTTATAAGAGATACACTTATGAAATGATGGAAAATTTATCATTTTTAAAGCCGAAACGTCTTTTTATCCATAACTCTTTTAATTTAATTATTGTCCATTCATTCGATGTAGTGTCAAGACAAGATTCATGATTGTAATGTCATTTTACTTATGTATTCCGTTATAGTCTGATTAATTCTTTGAACGGGAAAAGTTTAATAATATTAAATAATTGATATGGTAAATGTACCAATAGTGGCGGTATTGCACTAAAATACGTCTCCTACGACAAATTAAAAGTAATTAAGTTATTTACGTTAGTGTGAAATGTTCTTTAGCCTTTTACAAAGGGTTTAAAAGTTAAATGGGGCCATTCCGTTACTTAGTGACCGAAAAATCCATTATTTTGTGAAAGGTATCAACATTTTTCCAAAATCCTTAAGATTTTATAACGATACTCATATTTTTGTTAACGTTCTAAATGAAAATATAACAACGCAACTATTAATTTTTTAACATAATTGTTATGAAATAATATTGTTCTATTCAAATTCATTGACCTTTCACCATATTTACGTATTTTTAAGTGTTTTTTTACGATAGTGCCATTATAGGTACACCAAACAGGCATGTTCCTATAATGGTCCTAGTTTTAAAATCAATAAAAACAGGTAATTTTAGATTTTTTTCGACGACATTTTTGACATGTACTGTTTTCATTAAAATAAGCAACAAAAATTAGTTTTCTGTAAGTAATTTACCAAAAAAAGCCAAAAATCGCTTATCTGGCTAAGTGAAGATTGACTTTAAATCAAGCAAATTCTTCTGGGTGTGGGTTGACCACTGGTGTTATTCAGTACTTTAGTCAATATTTCCATCAACTAAATTCATACATTTTTTACGATCAAATTACAAAAGAAATCAATCTAATGGCAGTAATCCTTGCTGTTCATACGAAAACAGCTTAAAACTAAGTTACATTGATATTACACAATGTTTTGAGGCATCTTTGTTTACACAATACGACGACTATAAGAACTATACCACCATAATAGGTACAACGAAGTAGTTTCAAAAATATGTATTTTTTCGTAAATTTGATGTGTTTCATGGTAAAAATGGTTGTCATTGCAAAAATAATACATATTCTCTTCGTTATGTGTTAAAATCTTCAGTAATTGTCTTTCCTGACACTTTCAATCCATTAAAACACATCTGTACCACTACAAATTGCACCACCATTGGTACATTTACCCTAATTGATAATTTACAATTTTGAACAACATTTTCCAACTGGCTTCCATTTCTTATCAGTTTTTAATTTTTACTCCACTGTTTCAGTAAATCCACACAGAAAGCAATTTGGATTGATAACTGATTTTGAATGTTGATTCTTGGGTATTGTATGTCTTGTTTCATGGTGTGAAAAGCAATATATTTTTATCAAATCAAAAATTTATTTTTAAATAAAGCTAGTTGTAAGCTTTATGAAAGTAGCTTAAAGTTTCGAAAAAGAGTCAAATAAAGCTCACAAAATTGATATGTTAAACATGAAAAACAATTAAACGAAGACAATATTCGAATTAACATGTTTGCCCTCGATTTTACGATTAGATTCTGATTAAAGTTCACAATTTAATTCCACTCCCTGTGCTGTCTGCCAATATGTCCCCAATACCTACCACAAAGCGCAAACAACCGCCCATCAAATTAGCCTCCCAACAAACACCCAAAGAAACAAGCCCCAGAAACGACCCAATTCACCGGTTTCGCGAAACCGTTTCCGACGGGGCTCACCCCACCCTCAGCACAAGAGCACTGGTGTAACTCAATCAATTAAAACCGTTCATTCTAATCGGCAAACCGGAACCGAAACCGGATCGTTCCGGTGCTTGTGAACCCCGAATCGGTTAATATTCCTCCCCCTCGCGTTCCATGACGACGCGCATGTATTACTCCACTCCCGCCGAAACTGACTGGGCGCCTCCATTTCGGCTCAAGCGAAGCGGTGTTGTGTTTGTCCCCGGGGGCTTGTCTTAAATTCTTACTCCTAACACCTTCCACCTTCAGGCGCGCGCGCTAATGGAGATGGTGGGTGATCGATTACACAGGGACAGAGTTTGTTGGGGGAGGGGGGGAGAGCTAAGGGGGTGCAGAACCCACGCCACTTAAAGCGACACGCCAGGTGCGTGTGTCGAACCGGCGCCGACCCGGTGTTTTGTGTGTGTGTGACGATTGACGTTTGACGCACAGCGGAGGTGGCAGGCAGTGTTGTAAGTAGTAACAGCTTCGCCGCGTTGGTTCGTCGCCTGGTGTCACGCATAAATTGCGCAAAAGTATCGTTTATGAATAATTAAACATGCATACACACACACTTCGTGCAAAAGTTGTACGCAGTGCAACGGGTTCCACTACACACCGTGGGTAGTGTGTGTGTGTGTGTGTGTGGTTGCGTGTGTAATGTTGTGATACCCACTCCCCATCCACCAAAAAAGCCCGCTAACTAGCCGCGGCATAAGTGTGACCGCGGCTGCACCGGAGTGTGGCAATATTAATTCGAGCAAATTTTATTGGTCGTCGAGCAAATAGTATAATTAATTTCATGCCCCACGCACACACAAACACACACACACACACAGACCCCGGAGAGTTTGGAGTTCAACTACAACTACACCGGAACGGACCCCACGGTGAGCCCGGAAACACGAAAACGACAGTTTTAGGTGACCTGGAAATGGAAGCGAAACGAGACGAGAGAGAGAGAGAGAGTTGATGATACGCTCATCTCGGGTTACACACCTTACGGGTGGCCCAATTTCGTGCACAGCTGAAAAACCACACAAACCAAACCTTGCTGGCTGGTGTTGGTGGCTGACTGGCTGGCGCACACACACACACACAAACACCGCCACACCCCGAGGTCTGGTTGTTAATTTCATTTATCGTTTCTACCTTGCTGAGCGGGATTGGTACGATCGTCGAACGATTGGTTTGTTTGTGAAAATGCGGGGACGTTAACCGAGCCTCCATTTCAATGTCCGGAACCGGAAGTTAACTTTCTAGCCAATGTCCGGCTTTTGGCGGTGTTTGGATTTGGGCCTGATCGGTCGGTTGCTCAGGGCAAGGCAGGGCAGGGGCGTCAAAAAGGATGGTTCACCCGTTCCGTGGGTGAAATGAATTATATGCAAATTATGTTTAAATTCCAATTGACATTGTCAAATTTATGGTAATTGCTTTATTATGCTGGCATTGTGGACTGTCCCCGGGAAAACTGGGCAAATTTGGAGAGATAGAGCGCAGTGTGAAGGTTACCGAGCGGGTACTCGGCAATGAATCATCGGTATCGGTTTGGTCCTCCCGACTCACCCCGGGGGCGCATCTAGGATCAAAGCAACAGTGCAGTCTGAAATGAACTCCCACCCCAAAGGGTCGAGCAGCAAATGGTTTTAGCTTCGTCAGTTGGTTCCGAGATGGTTGCGTTCAAAACGGATAAGGCTTAATGATGCGTGACAGTTTCTTGCCTGCTCAGCGCATTCGGGGAAGCATTCCCTGGCATGCCCTGCAGAAGAAGAGGCTTTGGCCTTTACCCGAAAGGTGTGTTCCCTCTTTTCATCTCTGGGTTTCTCGGGAAAAAAGGAACGTTGGAGGTCACATAAATTAAGCACATTTTACGAGCGGACTCTAACACATCGACCCTGGGACTGGGGTTTTTGGTCCACAAGAGAGAGAGAAAGAGAAACAGTGTAGAGCGAACAGAGCTGCATTCTACCACCACTTGAAAGCCACACTCTCTTCCCCGGAAGGAACTGGAGACATCGCAAGGTACACCACCCAAAAATGAAATTGGCGCCGGCGCTCGTATGAGTAAGATTTTATTGCCACTAATAAAATGGCGAGCGAAGAAATCGGGTGTAGGACACACGTCAGCTTGAGAGGTGATCTGAGCATGTGTGTGTGTGTGTGTGTGTGTGTGTGTGTGTGTGTGTGTGACTGCAGTGTATGAGGACACAGCAACCCAAACGGGAGATGCCGTCCCGTGTGCGATCGTTACCTTTAATGTTTATTGCAAACCCCTGTCTCCCTCGTGCGTTCTTTTTCCATGACGATCAACTGTCGCTCGTACACGTGCAAGCTTCAAAGCACTTTTTATGACGATCCTGTCACCCGCGTCGATGCGTCATCGTTCACCACCAGAAGCGCACTTTTGCCCTGTGACGTTTTACAGAATTAAGATACGGTTGCTAGCGCTGATATGTTTTCAAAAGTTGAATGACGTATTAAATACGAGCAGGGGGGGCGGGAAAGTTTCGACATTGTCATACGTTGGCAATGTTCGTTTGAGAGAGAAAGAGAGAATGCGAGCATCACAGCAATTGTAGGTAAACTTTATCAGTTGAACTCACTTTATGAGAGCAGCATTATATTAAATGTAAACGGCAGTTGGCAAATAATGCCTTAAGCAGGCATTACCGTAAACATGAATGTTGAATAATAATGGCACATGGCATGTAACAAATGATGATAAGAAAGTAGTTATAATTGATGCACGGAGGGCAATCATACCTGCTAGCATTGTGATTTGTATGAGTGATGAAATCAAATAGCTGATGCTTTAATTAATTTAATCGTTTCATTTTGAATTGCTGGCGTTATTTGAATAATTTACCTAAATTTATATTTTTTATTGCAAAGCGCCTAAAGGTATGCAAATGGTATATACAATCATGGCTATCGGAGCAATAAAGAGCATTGGCAAGAGCTATTTTCATTACAAACCGCCTAAAAGTATGCAAACGGCGTAGCAAACCATGTCCAATGCAACATAATAATCCAGTGCTTAGGTTGATTGAGTTAATGTGTTGATTGAGGTTGTTGTATCGTTGCTTACAGGGTTTCCCACCATTTATTGGTTGGTTCCCATCAATTTTTGGTGGGTTCCCATATTTTTTTGGTGCGTTTCCACGATTTTTTGGCAATTTCCCTGAATTTTTTGGTCCAATTGTATTGACATCCAATCGGAAAAAACCAATAAATTATGGGAACGAACCAAAAATCTATGGGATACGATAAAAAAATCGTGTGAATGCACCAAAAAATCATGGGAACTGACCAATAAATCGTGGGGAACCCTGTAAAGCAAATAATCTGTTCATTTCAAATTGCTAGATTTCGAATTCTTTTACTAATTTACCAAAAATAGTGCCATTTGCATTGCAAAGTGTGCTTAAAGGTATGCAAACTGCATATCAACTTGTGCCTAATTGTGCATATTTAATTACAAAGCTCCTAATAGTTTGTAAACGGTGTGACAGACCATGCCAATAGCAGTATTAAATTTCTTCCAACTGCGTATGATGATATGGATTTGTTGATTGGAGTAATCAATCATACTTAAAGTAATTTAATTGTATGTTAGAAGCTTTCCTGGACTAATGTGCCTAAAGTTTACTATTGTTCATTCGAAAGCGCCTAACTGTAGGCAACCTGCTTAGCAAACCATGTTCAATATTGCATTGCATCCTTTTTTATTACATATAATGATTGAGATAATGTTAGACATATAAACGCACGAACGAAAATTGTGTGTTAACTATCAATTCAAGACAATAGAAACGAATGTGTTTCTTTAAGAGAATTAAAGTTACATCATGAGCTTTCGTTACTGTGTCCACTGGCTCATGTGCCCATAACTACTAACAATTGCAACATTCGGAACAACGCCCTCGTCGGCTTGCCAAAACAACGATGAATGCCCCTGCACACAGGCGATGAAAGTGTAAATGTTCGAAGGTTTTCTTCGGCAAACCGGGCAGGGTGCCAAAAAGCACTCCCCCAGCACTGCCAGCAAGCAGCCAGACCTGGCAGAAGTTTGATGTCTCTCCCAGGGTCTTTCAGAAGCTTCCACAGGCAAACAAATTGGACCGTTTTGCTGTGTTAATAGCCGGTGTGTAGTTTCGGAGCAAAGCTCGTTGTGTTGCGTGCTGCCTTATTGCGCCGGGGCGGGCCTGTGCTACCGAAATGGACAGGTGGCACATGATCTCGGTCGGTGGTTCGTTGTCAGCTGCACAGCTGCGGTGTGGTGGGTGGACACACATAATTACAGACAATCTCCCGGGCGCACGCATACGGCGAGGGTGTCATTTTGGAAAAGTGACTATGTTTATGGAGCAAACGTAGAGCCATTGGGATAGCCATATGGAACAGAATGCTTTCCCTTGCAGCATTTAATTTTAATCGACTGGTGAAAGGGATGGAATGCTAGCATGTGGTCGATAGTAACAGCTTTCGGGAGCTGTCCCGTGCGAGTGCTAATGACACAGACAAGGCCATCCCAACAAAGGTCAACAAGAAAAGTCAATCTTCCAAACGATCAGGAGCCATCAAAGAGATTTTTCTAAGGAAATATCAGAAGTTGGCTTTAAACAAAAAGGTTAACATCAATTAGGCAAACATTGTAAATGTGCTGTGAAAGTCATACACCATGTACTAGTGGAATTCAACAGCCTCGACATGCATAGCTAAACGGTTTTAATTGCCGTGAAAATACTTCCACGAACGTGTCCGCTAACATCAAGTTAAATGGGTTTTACCACATTCTATGGAAGAAGAAATAAAAAAGCTTCAGTTTTATAGAAAAAACGAGAACAAATCGAAACTCCCGCCCTGAAATATGCAACATGGAATTGTTATCAAATCGATAGCTGTACACGCCTTTTTATATGTGTTTGCGTGCCTCAATTTTTGCTGCTTTCATAATTGATTGGCTTTCATCGGAATCGATGGCGGTGACTAGCTAGCCAGCAGCAGCCGCCGCCGCCAGCTGTGCCAGGCTCTGTGTTTCGATTTAATTATTCATGCTAAACTATCGACAGTGCCGGCTCTATCGCCGAGAAATGTACCCGATGGGAAGAGAACTGTCCGCGATGTCAAAAAAAAATGGGAATGAAAAACTCGCGTTATTAGCTAGTCGACTAGTGTTGAAGTGTTTCTTTCCCTATTACGTGATAGTTGTTAGCAGCAGTTTTGTTTTGTTGTTGCTTCGTTTTATAGTATTGTTCTGTGTCTATTCTGTCCTACCCACAGCTATGGATTATCGCTAATTAGAGCTTGGCTAGCTGTCTACATTTGACACACCCACATACAGGAACTGATGTGCTCGTTATTTTCAATTTTATTTCACTTTAGATTTTGCCTCGTTTTTTTTGTTTTTTTTTTTGTATTAAATTGACCATTTTCTCCACATAAAGTCGTGATGGGTTGTGGTGATGTGTACCCTCCGTAGCAAGGAAAAACGAGGTCAATGGACTGTTGCAATGGTGGTTGGAGTGGAGAAAAAAGCAGACTAGCTCAATTATGGCGCATGTATTTGATTATTTGTGGAATTTCATTTGATTGCTTTGTTCGGGACGACGGACTGGAGACGAAGTGGACGTCACAAAACATTCTACTGAGCGCTGCACCGTTCTGGACGCGCGCGCACACACACAAAAAGGGAGCAAAAAAACCCGGTCCCATTTCTAGGATCGAGTAAAAATTGATTCAAAATAGCTAACGCTGAGGAAAGAAATAAAAAAGAATTTCCCCATTTGCTAGCAACTGCTCCAACTCACCCAACTGACCAGTCACCCAACTGCGGACACAGATATCAACCGTTTTTATCTATCAACTTCCATCTATGGCAAATAAAACTCACCGGACTGACCCACACTACTCGTTACAAGCTCGAGCTCGTTCTACTACTGTTGAGCTTTGGACTGTTTTTCGTTGTCCAGGAAAAATCGATTTTTCCTAGAACTCGTTTTTTGTATGCATCTCCCCGATCGATTAGTTCCTCGATCAATATGTTCTATTGCACACAGTACAACTCTGTGTGTGTAAAAGTGGTCTTTTTTCGATGCCCAACATATTCAACGCACCAACCAAGCGAAGGGAACACAAAGTATTGATGGCTAAAAATAGCAACACAAATCAACATCGTCCAGCAGTGGAACGGGTTCCAGTATGAACTTGCGCCCACCAGAGATCCAACACAAGGGGGAAAACGGTGTGCAACTGGCATCATCTAGCGAACCACCACCAAGTGGAAGCAAATTGGCAACGTGAGGGCTGGCGAAAATCGATACTTCAATAACCTGAATATATCAATTGATGCCATCCCTTCGAAAACTGCCATCACTGACCGGCGCTCTTCACACGTGGAAAGGGGGGGTTTGTGGAGTCCTTGTGGTTGTTGAATGGTGCAACACAGCTCCCCATGAATGAGTGGTGCTCCGTTCTCGATCATCGATTTTAATCGAACTTCTCGGAATTAGAGCTTCGGGAAACTCTTTAGCTGGTGCAAGAGAGAGCGACAGAGGCATGGGACAACGAAGTAATGGTCAGTTGGCGATCGGTCGGGTCGGACGGTCTCGTTATCTGTAATTACTTCGGGCAGAGTGCATTCGCTCTGGGTGTGGGCGCGGGTGCGCTCTAATTAAGATTGTCAACTTAATTACAATCGCCAAAGTTGCTTAACCCTTTCCAGCGACTGTCGCAAGGAGAGCTAGAGAGTGCTAGAGTGTCAATTTTTACTGCTGCCTGGAAGCTACGGGGAAGGGAAAGTAGATCATCGCCATCGCGGTGTGGGTGTCGGATTAATGGAAAAAGATATGATTGGCACCCCCTCTTCCCTTTTCAGTTTCTCCATTTGTGGGCAAGTTACTAGCAACATTACAGGGGTTTCCAGGAGTTCTCATAGCTGTGGGACACTTTATTGACTCCTTCTTACGTGAAATGAACTTAATGTAATGGGAATTGGACTCTATAGCACCCTTGTTGGACAAATCTAAAGGAATTTCAAAGGAGCCTTTCCAAAAAGTGTGCCATAGAGTCCAATTTCCAATATATGAAGTTCACTTCCAATATGAAAGAGTCAAGGAAGTGTCCGACAACTATGAGAACCCCTGGGAAACCCTGTATTCCACTTTTTACGTCTCCAAACGCTGGCGCTGCTACTGTATCGTCCGTTCGAGATGCAACCGGATAATTAGTGCAAGTAGCAAAAGTTGCACTCAGGTGGGCCGAAGTGCGGGCTGGCTGGAAGGATTTGATGATGGGTGAAATTGGTGGAAAAAAATAATCATCTCCTTATTAACTAATTAAGCTCGCAATGAAGTGATTTTCACCCCGACGGCGGGGCAGAACCAAAAGGTCTTTCTCAACTTCATCAAAATGGGGATTGTTGGGGGAAAAGTTTCACCATTTCTGGAGGGCAAAACTGTTTACGAAATATTATTTAGCTTCCACGCGTGGCTAGAGGAGGAACTTCTAACACACAAAGTTGCGCCCAAATTGCGTGCTGCCGGTGAGCCGGTGTGTGTGAGAGAGCGGTGGACTGCTGTTAATTAGGAACTAAACTTTTTGTCGTAGCAGCGCTGTTGGGAAAAATGGGATTTTTTTCTTACTTCACTACAAAACATCAACCTTAACCTTTTGCGTGTTCATTTAAAGGTTCATTTGGAGCCTAAAAGAGAAGAATTCTTCATTTAATTTCAGCTTCTAAAATTAAACCCTCCAGCTGACTCTCATCCAATGCACGCTTGTTTCGTTAGTTTAAAATGCACAAATCTTTAAAACAACCTTCTTTGTTCCTTTTTTTTAATTTTCCATTATCAGGTCACTCCTAGCAGAGCACCAAACCACCAGGTCAGACAAGAGCTGGAATTTAAATTTCGGAAGGTAAAATCGTACCTCATTCGTTAGGACCTTCGCGTTAGGTTCTTTTTTCCATATCCAATTCTGCCTCCTAAACTCGTGACCTTTATTTCCCAGGTGATGGTGGTACTGGTGGTACGTGACTCTGCAGCAGATGATCTTTCTCACGTCCTTCACTAAATATGGGACAGAAATTTGACACACACACACACATACATACAGGGAGCGAAGAGAACGGCAGTTTTAGGGCGTGGAAACTATGCAATCTGGCACAAACTAGGTTTATTCTGGAAGCGGGCTTTTCTTCTTCCCCTTTTTTTTGGAGCTCGCTCGCTCGCTCGCTGGAGCTTAAGGAGTGAGAATAACACAAAAAGAAGAAAGCCAAACCTTTATCCAGGGTCGCCCGTGCCTGGATTTGGAGGTCCAACTCCTTTGTTCCACCAACTCCCAACCCCCCCCCCCCCCCCTGCCGCTCTGAATGAGGGATGAAAATTGGAATCATTAAAAATTGAAATACTCCCCGAGTCGTTCTCGTCGGGGGCCCGTCGAGGACGGTTCTCGTACGGCATAAAAAAAGGCTTCTACATTGTCCGCATGGTTTCCTGCGGAGAGTGGGTTTTTTACCTTCTGTGTCATCGCTAAATCATGAGACAATGTGTTCTTAGTTTTGAAGTTGCCTTCGTTTTTTTTTTTTTTGATTGGGTAGTTTTGAAGAATTGAAGTGAAAACCAAATACGAAAATACCTTTGAAAATTCTTTAAAATGTCTCGCCCAAATCGCCCAAAAAACGAATTGACGTGCTGCGACCTTCCCACGACAGCACATAATCGGCACACACTTTCTCTATGCTGCCAAGATTAAACCTTTTTATGGCTCAGAAAACCTTCAGAAGGGAGAAAGGCCGTTAAAAGCCTTTGAAAAAAATAAAATAAAAAAAACAGGGAACACATACCAACCAGATGGTACACACTTTGTGGGCCACCTTTAGCCCAACACTCGCGGAGGGGGGGGTGTGGGTGGGAGGTTTTTTGGCAAATAATCTGCTCCCACCGGTGTCACCGGTTTTACGCAGCCGAAAGACGAAAAGAAAAAGTTGCGTCGCACAGCACTTTCAGCAATAATCCTCGTAAGCAGATTGTCAAATTTGCAATTTCAGCAAGTGCTGCCGACATGAAGGAATGGTTGCTTCTTGTTTTTTTTTTCGTCCCAGCAAGAGACTTTGGACTTTAAAAAAAGGACACAAAAAGGTGCACTGATCGTTACAATAAAAGCAAATCTGCAGCATGAAAGACGTGAGAAAATTGATCACCTCGCTCATGGATCGGGTCGGGTGTGTGTGGTGTGCAGCTCGGAAAATAGGGAACCTTTTTGTTCTGCGCTGAAGCTTGCCAGGCATAACAGTTTTAAGCTGTATACCGAGCATTAGCTCACGTATTAACGGGTGGAATGTGGGGAATGCGTTGTACCTTTCACGTTTAAAATTTAATCATAATAAACACACCTTTTCCGCACAGCGCTCGATCGAGAGTTTTGTGCGTGTGCGTTTGTCCTGTTCAATTGGCTGACACAGTGCGCTGCTTTAGTTTTCCCGTTTTTTTTTCTATTGCTTTTACGCCCTGATACAACACCTTAATTGATTTTCCCTTTATCGGACACACAGAATGGCCATTTGCTAAAAATAAACTAATGACAGATGCTTTTCCGGCTGAAGCTTTTGTCGAAGCAAATTTCAGCGCACAACGCTCTCTGTTGGCTGCCCTAAATAATGCGCTCATAATTAACCACCAGTACCACACAGGTCCCCCGGATATTGGTTGTGTGCTTACACACACACAAATACACATACGGAAATAGATCAGAGTTTGGTGGCTTTGGTGGCCACCGCCTGCAACATCCCAGCCCTGTGTGACATTAATTTAGCGTCAATTTTAAAACGAATGAACGCGGTACTGGTTTGCTATTTGCGCTTTAAGCGTTGAAATGCTTGTCCCAGTTTCCTCGGTAGCAGCAACCACTCTTAACCACCTTCCTGTATCCGCTAGCGGTTACACACACAAACACACCAAAAAAGGGAATGAATTTTTCAGAAGCCTAATTTCGCTTCGAAGCTTCCAAAGCCAGCAAAAGCCAGCAAGCTGACCGACGGGAGCACCAGAGCACGCAATTTTACTCAAACCGACAATTTGACAGCCCTTTCATCTTTCAGGGCTTTGGGTAGTAGGGGAGGAGAGCTGGGAGGGAGAAAAATCATCCGGCGGCTAATTACAAATCCAACCGGACCTAAATCAAGTTTTTCCCAAGTAGAAATTGACCCGGGCACGGGACCTTCCCAGCCGCCCTGGGGTCAATGATTGTGCGCACATGAAACATGAAAGAGAACCTCAAACAGGGGGTTGGGCGTTAGAGGTTAAGGGAGACGGAAAATGGGGTCAGATGAAGCGCGTGCGGTGGTGCGTTCCTCTGGAAAAGGCTACAAGGTTATTATCACGGTTAATCCCTTTTTTGCCATTATTAGCCCGGCTCGCCTCGGAATTACTGGTTTGGCCGGTGTGCTGCCTGGGTTAAAAAAAAAAAACACTGACACTGAAGTCAGCCCTTGAAAGGCTGCAAAACATCCAAACGCCAATCTAAACCGATCGGGCATCGCTTGAAATGAAGTTTGGGGAAAAGTATTTTATTTGCCCCCGTTTCCCTATTTTTCGCAAAATAACTCCTCGGAATTCGTCTGTTTCGAATACGCCTGTCACTGCGTTTAAAGTTTGCTTCTACTTCTGTCAAAGGACCTAACTGGAATGGAATCTCGCGGCTACCGCGGCCTCTAGTTCTTCCTTCGATCAGCTAAATCCGGATCGGTGCAGACGGTGTTAAAAACCGGTGGCGCTTTCACGGCGCTAATACCCCACAAAGACTTTCGCCAATAAGACTAAGGGCTATAAGGAGCTTTGCTGAGTTGAGCCGTGAAAGAATGTTGATGGCTTTGGTTTTTTTGTTTGGTTTTTGTTTTGGGGCATTATTACTTGACTGTTTTGCTGTTTGAACTGAAATCCGTTCGCTTAAGCAATGAGGTGCACAAATATAAAGGAAACACACATTTAATACTTTCATAATTCGATTAAGGTTTTTGAATACTTTGCACAAAAACACAGAAAAGGCCAAACCATGCAGATATGATAAAGGAACAATGTATGAACGCTTTCTTGATTAATTTAAAAGCTTAATCTTAATGCTAGCCTTGCCTTCTTCTTACCACAAAATAATAGTTTAAAATAGTTTTTCATACATTACAATTTTATGAGACTTAATCGAGCTTTATTAAGCACTGTTCATATGTCTTTAATGTGATTGAAGCTCGAAAGTTATGGTGTAAAATATCAAATTGATCCTAGAGAGCGTAAAAGTAAAAATAATAAATTTTGAATTTCGATTCTTAAACGTATTTGACTTTATTAACCATCGCATAATCCTCTCATTTCACGTCGATGATGTTGGAAAATGTGGAAATAATTGATACAATACAATTTTGACCAAACAATCTCGAAAAGTGACTTAAATTTCAACTCAACTATCGTTTCATGAATTTATTCTTTATCATATCAAAGCTTGTTTTCCAGTTACTATAACAAACAGACGTACAAAGCATTCCTTTTTAACTACATCCTACTTTTAATTACTGCTTCATACCACAAATTACTGCTACATTCATTATAAAATTCTTCAATCGTTCAACTTGTCACTGAAAGTGAAGGTTCGTGTGTAATTAAAATTCTTCCAACAAGATCTGCACTTCACTACGAGTTTCGTAGGTCATCTCGGCCTAAATCACACAAAAAATCAACACATACAAAAAAAAACAAATCTTGACAAAAAAGTTAACTCATTGTTAGGTAAACGCTCAACGCGGCTCCTTTCGCTGCTACCCAGGCTGAACAGGCACGCACCACTCATGCTCCACATTTTGATTACTGCTCGGTGTCCTGAGTTCATCACCAACCACCCATAACCACAAAGCACTCAACGCACCCCCACACTCACCCGTTGGGTTAGCTTCTTCGACCAACCAAAAAAAAAAAAACACCCACCAACTCAACCTTCCGCACCAGCTGACAATCTGGTTTCAAGCATGTGAAGTGCGTTTTGATTCAATTTCGACTTGAATTTAAATTAGAGTAAAACCAATACACCCGGAGGACACTGCAGGAACCGCCGGGGAGGGGAAAACATGTCAAGTATGGTAGAAAAGTGAACGAAACGAAAGAGAAGGCTTTCTGTGGGGATAGAAAAGAAACAAACCAAAAAAAAACCACCACAATCTCTGCCCGCTGAAAAATAGCGCTTTGTCACGTTGATTTTCCTCTTCAGAGGCTGATGCTCTCCCTTCTTTTACGTTCGTTTTTTTTTTTGTTTGTTCATCCTCTCCGCTCACTTTGGGTAAATCCTTCGGGGATTCCGAAAATAGGAAAAAGATGTTAGCCAAACGTGCGTTTCAAGTGCGTCACGCAGTGTCACGCCGATGTCACTGCGTCACGGGAGCGCTGGTGGGGAGGGGGGGGGGGGAGGAAGAGATGACGACGTAAGAAAAAAAAAAACCCAGAAAAACCATCATCTTAAATGGGTAAGCAAAAGCCTCAGAACACTCACTGTGTGTGTGAGTGGAAAACTGGCGGAAAAGAAAAGGCAAAACACGGAAGTGATACATAATTTTCCAAAAACCTCAGAAGAAAGTCGTTGCGTCCCGACCGCACCGAAAACAAAACATGACAATAAGGAAAGGGGATGGCACAAACAGGGGTGGCACAAAAATGAAGCAAAAAGGGGGTGGAAAAAGCATATGAACCAACCAACCGGCGGCTTTGAAGAATCGGATTTCACCCTCAAACGATCCGGGACCGGGCTTCTCCAGATCACTGATTTAACATTTTCTTCTTTTAACAGAGAAAGAGTGTGGAGAAGAAAATCGGGGTCATGACACGTTCAAGTTCCCTCTTTCCCTCAGTGGCTCAGTGAGCTGCGAACGAGCGCAAAGCGAGTGATGAGGTAATCGAAAAATGTTGCAAAATTTTTGTGCGGGTTGTATGTTTTTGGCTTCCCGAAGAGACGTGTTCCAGGGGATGAGGGGGGGGGGGGGGTTGGGTTTGTCCTACCAGTGCCTGGAGCGGCTACAAAATGCGGGCTCCGTACGCCACCGGGCGACGTGAGTGGATTTTTGTTTCATCTGTCCCATCATGTCCCGTGTTGTGGATATTGATGGGTATCAGGACGTTTTTGGGGGAGGGGGACACACGTACGTATCATCCTGCTGGCATCGTGCAGTACGTGCGCCCACCAATTGGAATATTCGATAAAGAGAAAACTCATCGCGGTAATCATGACTACACATTGGGTAATTGAAATTTTGTGGAGGGGTATTTTTTTTTCTTCTTCTCATGAAATGTATAACAAATCTTGCCAAAGGAAATCATGGAAATGTCCCCCGGAAATCATACGATTGAACGTTGGCATAATGATGAATCATGATGTATCTGTGTTCGGAGATTGAGGCATTGCAGTTTGCTGGTAGGTCCTCTCTTACACTCTCTCCCTAATTCGATCATCATTTTATATCATTAGATGTACATTTCTCCTGCGGTTTTGTTGCTGACATTGAGGGTTGTGTTTTCCAAAATGACGGCGTCATTAATTCGGGATAAATTGTAATGTTTAGAGACTATCCATAAACTACGTAACGCTTACATGCGACTGGTATTGATTAAAATGATTACAATATCTCTATAAATCTGATTCTATGCAGGATCTGTTCCAAGATTTATACAAGTTTAGAATCAGTTCCAAGACTGATAGGTCCTTAATCTATTGCCCGACTGGGATGTGTTCAGGGTCAGTTCTATGACCGGTATTGGCTTGGAAAAAGTTCCAGAATCGTTATGGATTCCGAATCAGTTTCAAAAACCGTACATATTTGGGAGATATTATGATCAGATCCCAAACTGGTGAGATCAGGATCAGAAGCAGTTCAAGTGCTGATATAGGTTTGTTTGGATCAGTTTCACGACCGATATAGATTCCAGGGCCGGTACGGAATCAAAATTAGTCCAGGAACTGACCTGGATCCAAGATCATTTCCAAAACCAAAACAGGTATAAATAATAGCCAGAACTAGTATAGTTTCAGGTGCCGGTCTCGTAGTACAGTCGTCAACTCGTACGACTTAACAACATACCCGTCATGAGTTCAATCCCCAAATAGACCGCGCCGCCATACGTAGGACTGACTATCCTGCTATGGGGTGTAATCCAAAAAAGTCGCTAAACGCCAACTCCACAAGTGGGTACAGGCAGGCCTTGACCGACATCGGTTGTTGAGCCAAAGAAGAAGAAGAAGTATACTTTCAGGATCAGTTACACATACTATGAGGGTCATACTATAAGTTCGTGGGGGCGTTCCCATGGAACAGTCATCAACTCGAACGACTCAATAAAATGCCCGTCATGGGTTTAATCCTAGAATGGACCATCCCCCCGTAGCGTAGCAAGGATTGACTATCCGGCTGCGTGGTAATGAATTAAGTCTCGAAAGCCTGTATAGGCCGGCATGTCCGCGTAGGACGTTACGCCAATTAGAAGAAGGGTTCGTCTTTCGTTCGTGAACTGGAATGTGGTTGTATTAGTCTATGTAGTCTTAATAATTCAAAAATAAGAGAGATCCCCTTTGACTCTGTGGTAGAGTTGATAGACTCAACCCGATGCGCAATTAAAAGAGATGAGTCTTTTAATATTCTAACCTTATCTGTTGCTACATTAGAAGGAATATAACAATAAAAAAACATGTTTGGCGTTACGTAACTTATGGATAATCCCGTAAGTCTTATATAAGATAAATCAAATTTAATTTATAATATTATCTCAAGATTTTCCGTTGCATTCCACCAAAAAAGTACGATCCTTTAACGCATTGTTCACCCCTATAAGTGAACGATGGTTCGATTGATTTGGCCAAAGCATTCTTTCACCCTTCAACCTTTGCCTAACTTTCGAAAGCTAAGCAAACAACACCCATATGACAGACCGGGAGACACACACACACAAAAAATGCTGCCCCAAAAGGCACTCTAATCTGTGCTCTTTTCCACTTGAATCGCTGTGAGCGGTGAATGCACTTGTTTCCCCTCCTTGTGTGTCGATCACTTGTGTCTGAAGCGTTCCCGAAGTGTAGAAAGTTTTCAGTTCAATCCCAACGGACACACAATAACCAATCCCCGGAACAAAAACGGTAGTAACTGTTCAAAAGTGTGATGCCTTTATTTTGTGACCTTTTTTTGTGTGTCGATTCCCATGGTCGTCCATCAGTCTTCAGGCATCTCTCGTTTGTGCGTTACACCGTGGAACCGGTAGAATAAATCGACCCGGTATTGCACTGACCATTGGGGGCCTGGCGGTCTCTCGCCAATCTTCACCATGCACTCTAGTGCAAAGGAACGAAAAAACGAGGTCGCACGGCCATTATCAGCAGCTCGGCCATCCTTCAACACATCGTTCCCAAAAAAAAAAGTCAATTGACGAAATGTCCGGTGGCACCATTTTCTCACTCGCTTCGGCTTTCTTTGCTGGAAGGTGCACCCCGACGGGTCAGCACTGGTACCACTGGTGTGTCCCGGTCAACATCAACGAACGGGCAAAATGAGTAATGGATTGGAAATCAACAGTTCCCGGTTGCGCTGCCGGATACGTCCGCCGCGGGCTCGGTGGCATTGTGTGTGGCAACTCCCAACAATCCTTGGTCTGCTGCTGCTGCCGCTTTCGTTCGTTTGCACAGCTGAAGAACGTTGATCGGATCTCGGAGCGCAGCTGGTCAAATGGATGTGGCAAGGGCCAACAAAGGGGAAGAAAGGGGCTGTACGACATGTCACAAGCATCAAGCGCATTCGACGCCTCAAGCGGTCACGAGATTTCCAATTCCTTTTCGTCCTCGTAGCCACCGTTCACTTGTCAGTCGCGTGCGCTCGCTCGCTCGCTCAGGTCGTCCGGAGCGTTACGGATTCTGATTCTGAGGACGACGATGAGCGTGTGACACTGACGCAAGCTACGCGGCAAAACGCGTCACCATGATAGAGACCGTTTTTGCCGTGCGGATATACCCAAAAGAGTTTGAGTGCTTTTGTTGCCACAGTGGCGTCAAAAATCTCTTACCAAGGACACCAGGTTCCAGCAGGTAAAATAGACGCCTCAATTTTTTGTTTTGAAGCGATTGCAGATATTCTAAAAAATCTATCTTTGTTGTTCCGTGTTGTTTGGGTTTCTCCAATGCTTTTAGGAACAATGACGTGACGTCCCCGAGTGCGCCACCCGGATCACATCCGGCAATATACGTCGTTTTTTTGGAGCACAAAACTGTACTTTGTTCTTCTATGTCCCTTCCCGTTCGCTCGATGCTCGATTGAAAGTACTAAACACACTTCAAGAAAAAAAAAAACGAAACTTTAAAAGACGCCTATTCGCTCCAGGTGACTGAGGTGACGTCAACTCGAACCCGACCCCTCCTGTTTCCGACAAAATTCCTGCGCTCAATACGGGAGCAACACCCAACAGGGGAATCAAGCAACTACAGTAAAAAAACGCAACAAGATCTCCTTGCATGTCACTTGCGCTGTTTTCCGTCGCCTTGCTACGACTACCACGGCGGTGTTGTCTCTTGAGTGGCAAATCAATTAACGGGAAAATATCGTCCCATTCCCACGCCTTGTACACACGCTTATCGCTCGGAAAAAGGGCACTCACCCTTGCTCTGGCCGGATGTTTTGTCCCGCAGCACGTTGATCTGGTGGACCCGCCCGAACTCCTCGAACATCTCCTTCAGCTGCTGCTCGTCCATCGACCGGGGCACCTGGCCGACGAACATCTTGATATAGTCCGGATCGGGCTGGTCCCCGACCACCTCCTCGTCACCGGGCTGGTGGTGCATGTTAAGGTGCATGTCCTGGTGGCACGGGGACGCCGTACCGTCCGAGCCGGCGGCCGACCCCGTCGTCATCGCCGTCGCCGTGTTGTTGTTTATCACCTTCGGATTGTTGTTGTTCAGCGTGTGATTGTTATTGTTGTTGCTTCCGGGGCTGCCGAGGTTCAGGCTGGTGACGACGACGTTCGCATTGATGCTGCCGGCGGTGGTGCTGCTGTTGCTCATGTTCAGCATGGCACTGTGAGGGAGAAGAAGGAGAGAGAGAACAAAAAGCACGTCAGTCAGTAACTGTGTTTTGGCTGGGGGTTGTTGTTGTCGTCGTTTTGGGTGTATCAAACAGCAAGATGGAGCTGGTGGAAAATTGTGGCTTGTTATGACAGAGTAATTTAGCTTGAAATTAAATATCTTTATTCAAAAAATAATAATTTAAAAACGATTCATACAACAAAGAACACCTTAAAATATTGAAAGCTTTCATACAACAAGGATAATCGACCTTCTTCCAATCACAATAGTTCGTTTTGTTCCCCCCTGAAAAAGCAACCGGAAGTGTCTGTTCGCAAATTCAATTTCAAAAATCTCCCTGCATCAAATGATTGCTTCCGCCCTGGGTGTTGCCCCTTTTCTTCCCGCTTCTCAACGACACAATCAAGAGCGGCGGAAGAGTAGATGAGAAACAGTGGAAAGGAACCTTGGTGGTTCACTCTCTCTCTCGCATCGTTCGTTATGAAAATCATTTGTCACGATGTGGCAATTTAACGGCAGACGCTCTCCGCTGCTGCTTGCTTGCGCTCCCTCCCTTGGGACGATTCTTGGACCGGCGTGCGCGTTCACCGGGACGTGCCCCGAATGCTGAATGCAGCCCCGTCGGTGGCCATCACCATCATCATCCCATGAAACAAGCGAAATTGGTTGTCGGATCAGGCGAATGACGCCGGCAGAGCAGCAGAGCAAAAACCTAATCTCGTCACACCTTGTATTGATGGGAAGGATGTTTATGCTTGTGCCTGCCCTTGCCCCCGGGGGTCGACAGAGGGGTGTGAGAGAGCTTTTTTTTTGAGCGACGGAGACAACAATTCTGACTCGAAAAAAGCAAACGAGCACGACCGTCATAATAATGATTGGGGAAGCGATGACGTTCAGCAGGATGGGCCATCCGTGCCATCTTTTTCCGCCCCCCAAACAAGCCCCACGGATCCTCGGAAAGAGCTCGCTGGCGGGGGGGTTTGGTAAAAATTTTATCGTCCAATAAAACGGACCGGCGGACGACGGCAAAACAAAAAAACCAAGGCTGAAATAAAAACGCATCACTCATTAAGCGAGGCAAAGCCATGGAGAGAGCCTTGCGTTCGGGGACACGGAATGATGGTGGTGGTCAAGTGCTACAACCGCAAGCACGTACAATATTAAAGATGACCACACACACACACACACCCTCCACCGACAGTGTTCCCGGGACCGGGAATGCTGATTAGCGCGAAAAGATCCGCATCATCTACGGTGTCGGCGGGGGAGCCAAGCAATCAAGCCGGAATCGTCCAACAATAAAGGAAATGTGGCCGGGGAGCGGGTTTTTTGTCTATCATCCGGCAATCGACGGGGATGAGCTGCGGTCAGCTGGGATGGTGCACACACACACAAAAAAGGGATAAAATGTCCCGGTGGCTCGTAAACGAGTGAAACCATCTGTTGGGACGGGGTGGGTGATAAACAGCGTGACAACAACGATTTCTCAAAACCGCGCACCATCAGCAGCATCATCGTCGTGTTGGTTGGTTGGTTACCATGGTTATCGCAGGAGCAAACAGGACGTACGAGCACGTGTTGTGTTGTGCGCAAAAGAATCGTTGTGAAGATGCGCCACGCGTGCGGTGGTTGTGGTGGCTCTCTCTCGCTCTATCTATATATTTAGATCGATCCGCCAATTTCAAGCTAAACGTGGGCGACCGCATCGATGGCCACGACACACCACTTTGCTATTATCGAATGTGTTGTGGGCCACAGCGTTGGAGCGTTGTACGTGTATGTCCGTCCCCATTCATGCAAGAGGATGCACTTCTTCATTTCAGTATCTCTCTGTCTCGCGCACTTTTCCCGGTCGCTCTAGCGGACGCCGCTCGTCACGGTCATCTATATTGTGATTTTGCGACGAAGACCCTGCAAAAAGTGGGCATGGGGATGAAATATTAGATTCAATTATTTTCGATATTGCATTTGTGTTCGCCGATCCGTGGCGAATTTAATGAACTCACCCGTGCTGGCTGTGTGTTGCTGGCCTCGCCCTGCTCTGGGCACGTATTCTGGGCATGCCGGGGGTGCAAAGGACATGATGGGGTGTGGAAAATACCAACCTCTAGACAGAGCGACAGGTAACACGGGAAGGCAAGAGCACAGCACATGGATGATGGAAGATGAGTCCGAAACGAGGATGATAAATATGTTCGTCCTAGCAAACACCGTTTCTGCCTCTTCGTTGGCAGACACCACCGGCGGGAAGCGCCGAATAAGGTTTATAAGAATGGGTTTTTTATGAGCTGCTGATCAATCAGTATCGAGAGTAGCGGGGGTAGTCTTCACTTGCTGGCAGAGCACAAACCAGGTTGACGATTGATAAACGACAGCGCAGCCCGCACTTCGGTCCAATTCTTCGGTCTCGATTGTTTTAGTTTTTGCCTTGTGAGTACGGCAAAGAGGAGTGTGGGATTATAATTTTCCAAATCACTGAATCGAAGACGAACCCACGATTGCTGACACGACGTCGCTCTCGAATTGATGATGGTCGTTTCTCTGGTATCTCTGAAGTGGATGAAACAGACACACACACACACACAAACGCATCATCTTCAACCATCAATCACGCCAGCTTTGCCGGAGCAATAAAAGGAAGTACAGGTATTGGGATGAATGGTCCGCTCCTTACAGACATTTCCCGTGTGCAAATGGTGGAAAAGAGGATAAAAACCTTCCCCCTTGCCTGTGTAGGAGCTGGCGCAAGTAGTACCCAAAAGCCTGACCGGAGAGGGAGTCCAAGGAAAGGACTTTCGAGTCCACGACTAATTGTACCGAAGACGGAGGCCGAATTCCAAAAATACCGAGCAGCAAAAGTCATTTGAATAATTTGCTCTGCTGCTGTACAACTTGCTTTTGTTTTGACGCGCCGAAAACAGAGCCTGAGGAGCGAGGAGAAGACTGGGGCTGAAATCAAATTAAACAGGCGCGGGGGAAATGTGGCACCCTTATTGAATGGTTACATTGAAGAGGCCGAAAATGAGGAGCAACGCGCGCGCGCGCGCGAAACATATTTGACAGACGCGCGCCGACACGCACATTCGGCACCTTGTCCCTTCGCACAGGACACTTAATTGAATCCAAAGGAAATGGAATTAAATTGATAACACAGAGGAAGAGCAAGGAGGCCTTACCTTCTGCAAGAAGCGAAAAAAAAAACGTAATTACGAATAAATTGAGTGATTTAGCAGATGGCGCTCACTGTAGCTGATATAATTTCATTACGCGCGCTCGCGCTGGTCGAATGCGATTGCTCTCGGACACGGCCACAATCAGTGGGCCAGCAGCACAACACAACGCTGATGTCTGGTGCTGTGGGAGGGATTTTTGTTTCTTTGGGGGGAAGAAGCAGAACGCGCACGGTAAGGAAGACTATTTTTGATACCGAAAGTTCAACTTTACGCTTCTGCATTCCAACCGAACGTTTGTGGAGAATGTTGAACAGGCAGGGGAGGCGGGATGCTGCTGCTTTGTGGTGTTGTATTTCTCGCAATGGTGAGTGAAATTGGGGAATTTTACTAAGGAAAAATACTTCTCGAAAAAGGACGAATTTAAACAGGGGTGGGTGTCATCTGCCTTAAAAAAGGTGCCAACAGGATGGATAATGATTCCCGGTAAATGCTATTACAAAAATTCGATTCCAAGTCGTCCGTAACGTGAATTAGGCGCAGTTTTTTGTTTCTTCATCATTTGATTATAAAATTTAATTTACAGTGGCGCATTTGACAATATTTTTTTGGAATTTGCTGGAATATTTTAAAGAGATTCATAATTTGCGTGAACAACTTCATGCAATTAAATGGTAGAGTTTGAGCAAAAAAAAAAATAATCAAAAATAACGCTTTTTCTCCATCAAAAGCAAACACGGTAACGGTAACAAAGTGAAGGAGAAACGTTCCTATTTCGCTTGTATGTAAACACAGGCCACTAATTACCACTAACCGGCCGGAGTGGGCGCGAGCGGGACGACCAGTTGTCGATTAATTACTATTCATGCTAAAGCAAAATTGCTTCACAGCTAATTATAAACTTTCCCTGCCACACCAACCGGGCCAATGATACTTTCGTTAATGGCAAGAACGTTCCAAGGAAGCACCGGGAGCAAAACCAGTTGGTTGCAAAAGAAGTTTTTCGTCTGCAAATGCAACATCAACATGCTACATTGGGTGGCCGGTTGGCAGCGGGAAACCATGCACAAGACGCACAAGCACAACTGGCTTGGTAGCTGCTATATTCTGTTCCAAATTAACATCAAGGTGTAGGAATATTTTAAAAAGAAAGCACTTTTTTCGCACGCTCTGTTTTACAGACAAGATTTTGATCAAACACACAAAACGTGGGGAAAACTAAATTCAAGTTGCATTTTCCCATTCCCATCCGGAGGGTGTAGCGGGACGGTGTATCACGTACGGACAATCTAATTACTTTCGTCGCAAAGCCAAAGGACATCATGGTATGTCGTAAAGCGCTTCGCGTGGTCCACGTCAAGGACAGGAAGGAAAGCAGACCGAAATTCCTTTCCCATCCCGTACCGCCCAGACGCAAGCGTGTGACGAATCGCTTTGTTCCGTTGTACACGCTGCGCTGTGTGTGTGTGCGTTTGGCTGCATTTCGGTTGCGCAAGTGTCGACTTTACTATGCCGTCTCTGTACGGAGCAAATGCTCAACGGGGCTAAAGCAATTCGTTTGACTTAAGTATTTTGCAGCCTTGGCTGTACACCTCTCCCTTCGTTGCAATGCTGCGTTGAACAGGTTTAAGCGCGAGCCTGTCGTCTGCCCCTGTCGCGTTAACGTTATCTGACCCCAAACAGACACCAACTTTCGCTTAAGAGAGTGAGGGAAAGTGTGTGGGAAAAAAAAGGTTAAAAGAAACTACCAGACGACAGGGCAACACAACAGGATAAGCAGCGAACGTCCTCGTGTGTCTCGTGGCTCTGCTGCTTCAGGTTCCCCTGTGTACACAGCACAACCAAAGCCTCGACTGCTGCCCCGGTGCACCGGTGAAACTAATTAATAACATTTTAAAACAAAACTGAGTAAGTCTTTAAACGTTTATCTTGCTTTGCGAATGCAAACGGAAAGTGCTGCCGCGGGAAAGTGCTGCCTCCCTCCCCAGCCGTCTCGTGTAAGTTCGCTTCCAACAGTCGTCGGTTGGCGTTTCTTTGCTCCCGTTTTTTGCTTGCCGTAAGCGCTCGTGAAAGATTCTTTCCTTGGAGGGTATGGAGAGGCTGTTTTCTTGCTGTTTGTTCCGCACTTCCTGAGTCCCGTTCCCCTTTCAACACGCAGCAGCGGTGGTGTGGAATTATGAAAAACCAACAGTGTGAATAACGGTCAGGTCCATCTCTCGCTCTCTAATGCTCTCCCTCCAAGCCAAAGCTTGTCGCCTTTCCATCGTGACACTCGAGCTTGCCTTGAAGTCTCCGTTTCCTTTCCCCTCTCTTCTCCTCTATGTGTGTGTGTGTGTTTTGTGTGGGAAAGTGTGAGCCACACAGTGCAAGGATTAATGCCGTAATGCCATTACAAGATCATTCTCGTGCTCGTAGTTGTACAGTTGTGCAGGGCGCACCTGCAAACTTAACGAGCAGGTTGACTTTCTGGCTCTGGGATGTGTCTGTTGCGTTTCGAACTCATTCCTCTACTGCTTTTGAAAGAGATTTTTATCTTCCCTTCTAAGTTTTGCTTTCTTTGCCGATATTGCACACCCGTTTTGAGAAGGGGGAAGTTTCTAAAAATAAAAGCAACATTTAGTAAGTTTTTATCCTTTTTGAGGTTTATTTTTTCTCACCGATAATACTCACTCTATTCGCTCTAATGCTCAAAGAAGGGAAAACCCGCTCTCATAAAGCGGCAATATCTGTGTTCGGGTGGGGATTGTGGTGCATGCCAGCTGTCATGTCGCTTGCGTCGACGGTTTGACCAAAGGCCGGGACTTGCAGCCCTTCTGGAATGTAATGTGACTTTTTGCCGACTTTTTTTGTGTGTGAAAAGGTTAAGCACTTCAGCCACTGTGTTGGACGGACTCGGTCATGTCGGGAGTAGTGCATCGAAATAGAGAGAAACAAAGGCGACAGAGAACTACGAACATGCAGCAGAAGACAGTTCCATAGAGTTGGTAGGGTTAGCATCGGGTCAAGCAGTTCTGTACAGAAGTGTTTTGCTTTTTGTTACAGTTTTGCACGAAAAAAAGCATGAACAAGACCTTAGAGACAGTAGACCTACTGGAACTGGTTAGGGGGTAAAGTCAGCATCCTTTTGCTGTAGAAGCGACTGATGAACAATGACCTTACAAGCGAACCTTTTAAGCCAAAGATCAATGCTGTCCGATCGGCATACTAAAGGGCAAACAGCACGTGCACGATCGTTGGGCGATACATCGTGATCACAAAATGGCGTCCATCACACACATACTCTCACTCTCTCTCCAATACTTACGCATCCTCCAGCTCGTCCGGCGACGCATCGATCGTCATCGTGCACGGGTACAGCTCCACGCTCTTCGCAGCATCCAGCGTTTGGTGCGCTTGGTAGGTAAGCATCTTCATGCCCTTGCTTTTCGACCGTAAAATGTCTTGCAAATTCCGTAACATGCGAAATAAAGCTAAACGAGAGATCGTCGTTCGAGCACGGGGTAATGTGAGTAAAAATTCAATGGCAGTTCCTTTCACACCGTTCACCTGACGTTCAGCTCACAAAACTTGAGTTTTCGTTTTAAAATATATTTTAAAAAAATAATAAAAGAAACTAATCACTATACCACACTTGCTAAGGGGTATTACTTTTGTAGGAAAATTTGACGTCCACTGAAACCGACAACACGACGGACACGACGGACGCGGGACAGGGTCACGCACGTGGGACTTGCTTTGGGGACGTTTGCAAGGAACGAAAGAAAGGTAGCTGTGCTTTCTCCTCCCTTTCTTATGGAACTTTTGGAGGGGGGTGGAAAAAGCAAAAAACACACTCTTGCACAAAACGCGACCACGTGATCAACACGTGGTTCTTTCTTTCTTTTTTTTCGATTTCGGGTGGCGGCTTGATACAGATTCACCGTGTGCGTAGATCTCAATTTTTACACAAGCGCATACAGACACACTCACACGCAACTTTTACTCAACGGTGTGCAATTTGTGAGGTTAAGGGATCCTGTGACGTAGCACAACGGCACACAAGCGCGCGACCGGATTGAAAGATTAACGCGAACGAAATGATCGAGCAGGTGCGACGAGATGCGCTTCGATCGTCTGTCCCGCCGGAGATAAGCCGAACGCGATAACGCAATTGAACATGTGTGTGCGTGTGTTGGTGAGCGGCTCTCCGTGTGCTATCCGTTAGGTGCGCTCAGGTGCGTGTGATACGTGCGAGATGAACGTTTGAACGTCCCTTGATCTCGTGTAACGCACACTACTGCACGGCATATGCTCGCAACGAGAGATCCTCTTCTCGTACATCGAAGGTGCTTAGTATTGCTGTCCCGCTCCTGTTGCAGATTTAACGCTTTTTTATTCTTGCATTTAAAATGCCTTTCCATGAAACGTTCGCGAAATAGGAACTGTTTTGCAATCCTTACAGGAGTCTGTTGTGATTTTCCCTTTAAAATTTGACCCACATATCCCATCGGCAATCACGAGAAATTGGCTTTTGTTGATGCGAGAATGAGCGTGCGAAATCGGGCACGGGGAGGTGTGTCTGTGTTTGTCCTTTCCTACCCACTTTAACCCACTTTTTTGGCTCTTTTATAACCTTGAAAGTGTCCGTTCCCGCAAGCTCGTCTGCTGTTTTGTTCATGTCTTTCCCTGGAAAGCAAGCCAGCAACCCACCGTCACCGTTATCAGCTGTTGGTGGCATCACACGCTTCAAGCCAGCAAAAATAACGGCTTTTTTGTGCGACACGGTGTAGGTGGGTGTCCAAAATTTTTGTGCAAAACACACACTCTCACCCCCCTTTAACTCGACAACGAGAAAGAGTGCTGTCGGCGCTCTCTCTTTTGCTTCCAATTTGGCAGCCGGGCTACCCACACACGCGCTAGCTCTCGAGGTCAAAGTGCAACGTGTTTAACACATATACACTCACTCACATGTTGAGAATTTGTTTCCGTTGGAGAAATGGCCACACCTACACACACACATACGCCTGCCAGAGGTAAAGTTTGCCTTTTTGCCACTCTCTCGCCAGTGCTGGATGTCGTTTATCAGTGTTATCATGCAGAGAAACCATCCATAAAAAGCTATAAAAAGTTATGGTACGCTGTGTTTTCGAAGATTGGTCTGGGAGGCGATGTTTTTTGGGTGTGTTTATTTCTTTGATTTTTTGAAATGTTGTGTGAATCTTGTGTGATGCTTGTTTGTGCAAAACTAGTGCAAACGACCGCAATCAGTGACACGTGTGGTATATTTGGCGACTCTTGTGACAATCAACAAACGTGTGGTGGAGCATTTGAGAGGTTAGTAGGACATGCGCTTTGGGATATTTGTCAATTATCTTATCAAAAGTGACATTATGTAATCATCTTTATTATTTTTTTATATTAACCTGATCCGTTTTCAAGTTTAAAAACTTTTAAAATTGCAAAGAAATTCGTGATGGGAAGATACACGTTTAGAACAGAGCAAAAACTGCTCAAAAATGAATAAACTACTGACCAATTAACCTTAATGTCCACATCATTACCCTTCACAATGGTAAAGCGTTAGGTTGAGTAATTGAAAAGTTCCTACCAAAAGAATCTGGAGGAAGTAAGAAATACCTTCAAACTATCCTCATTTCCTGCCCTATCTGTGTGTGTATGTGAGTGGTTGAAAGAAAATTTGCCATCACGACGGAAGCGTGGAAAAGCGAAAAGCGTTTTCTAGCCCCAATCCCCTTGGGGTTGTGTTACAAAGCCAACCACCCTTACCTTAATACCTTTACATATATGTGGCAGGGATAAGCATCGCGGCATACAGGCCCGAATGGAGCACATTGTCATATCTTTGCCATCCATCTCATAACCTTATTTTTACGATAAAATGATGCCTGCTACTGCTTTTGTAATGCACACACACACCCACAGCGCACAACCATGTGGTGGGATAAAAATTGAGGTTAAAGATGAGCTTCCGGTGCAGGTGCTGGAGGTTGCAAAAAGAATAACCATCTCCCGGTGGGGAAGGGAGAGGCCACCACAGGAAGTGAACTATTCCAGAAAGCGATGGCACAGTACGCTCCGTCACGCCGGGTTGATGCTTATCGGACACGACCTCGGGTTGAAAAAATAAAATTCTTAACCATGCCTTGGGAAGCGCAAACTCGCACAAGTGGGCCACTTCCGTCGAAAATCCCGGTGAGCATACCTTTCCTGGCTGCTGATGCTTCGCCTTTTTCTGATGAACCGTGGTGTGGTACCTGCTAGATGCCAAGATTGGGTAAAATATGATGAAGAGGAGAGCGATGGTAGTGAGTAGTTTCTCGGTCATGAGACGAAGGGAAGATTTACTTCCGGCAAGAGAGAGAGAAAGAGAGAGTGGTGCGAGAAGATACTTGTGATGATTTCTAGATGAGGAACAATTGACGTCACTGAGCGTTATTTATTGCAGTTTCCATTGCGATCGATAATAAGTTCAGATGTGTTGAATTTGTGATAAGTTTTTGCTTCGACACATCGTGGTTTTAGGAGTTGATTAGGGACTTTCTAGGGTTGCTTGTCCTTCTTTGTAAAACATACCATTATAAGATCTAAATCTGAATGAGTTGATGGGACATTAAGAAACTTATTTAATTATTAATTCAATTTTGTCCAGAAAATAAATCACATTCCTTTATATAATGTCAAAATTCAAATTCATCGCTTCCCTGAAATGAGTCAGTACTCGCTTAACTAAGGAATAGGTATAAATATATTTGGAAAATGCCTCTTACTAAAACAACTTGTGATTTAACTCAGTAAAAGTGATCCAAAATTCAGAATTATTGCTTTCTTCAAATTCTTCAGCTTAAATCTTCCTATTTTGCATGCAAGTATAATCTCATATTCCAAACACACACACATTTCCTCAAGAAACCATAAAACCAATACTGCTCCAATACAGCATCCCATTGCTACAAACGACTACAAAGTTGTTGACCTAAAGAAAATGTGTTTTCTTCCCCCTGGGCGCATACCAATCCAATACTATCGTTAGCATTAACGAAATGCTATACGAAATTACTGATCTTGGGCCATGAACCTTCTCCTCCAATCCATCCTCGGGGCAATAGATTGACATTGACGTGACGTTCACGTTCGTCCACATTCGCTTGACTAGATTACGGCAATGTATTCGGTGACAAACGTCCAGCACGAAAAGGCGGCCAAACTTCCAATCCGGAAACCATCCTCTGCATCTGCAAACCGATATTCTTGTCACGTTTCACGGTGGGGCCGCATGAGTTGTGTTGGTGCCTGAAGAAGGCAAGCGCATGAGGGGCCGTAGGTTGCTTCTGCCGTGAAGCCTTCATAATCTCTAAACATGAAAGCAATCAGTTGCCCATTTCCGATCCTTTTAGGCTAAAGCCTAAAATTGGTATAAGATAGGACCGAGGAGTTTTTGGTGGCAGTTGGTGCCACCGGCAGAACGGTCTCGAAACAATGATAAACTGCGATTGGGGTCACGGTTGTTGCTTGAACTGCCATTGGCAATCTGGCTGTGCCGGATGTGTCTGGTTTAAAGTGAGGACAAACAATGTAATAGCTCTTGTGCTTTTCATATGACTCATTTTTGTCCTTCTTTGGGTCAGTGAGGCACTAAAACGCTCCAATATAGACCAATAATAAGTTTATCACTGCAAAGTAACAACTATTCCAAGATGATCGATTGGAAAGATGTAGATACAAGTGGTACCAATAATCGTTTTAATCAGGAAATTGAAAAAGGTGGTCCTGTAACATCCTGTCAGTGCATTCCGTTCAAAGCCCAACTTCCAATAATTATGGGCCAAGGTACACACGCTCTAAGACAACCCGCTTGCAGTTGCTATTTATGTATACCGTCCGCATGCGTGCGTCCAACAGGCAATGGCTGATTTTCCGGGAAGCTACACTTCTGTGCGGTAGCAACAGAATATTGTTGCAAAATTGACTTCCGCTGCCGCACAAAGGCAACTGCCACCGTTGAGAGCTTCCTGCTTACCATCTTGAAGACAAATAGGCGACCGAAGCGCCTTACTGTCATCCTATCCGATGTTTGCATGGACATCCTGTGACCTGGGAGCAGCACACCTCCCGGGTAAAGTGTTTATGTTTGATGTAATGGACAATCTATCAGTTTGCCCTCCAAGAACAGCTAATCATACACAGTAGATACACGCATACACACACATCAATTCCCGTTTGAAGTGTTGTGGGCACGCTGGCACCGAAGACAATTTCCTTTCAAAACTACGTCATCCGGCGGAAGTGGGCGCTGGAATCGATGCGTTCCAGATATGGCTATTTAGCCTGCCTGAATACTGCATGCGTCATGCGCCTCTGCCTCTCCTGAAGCAGGTGGTACGATCTAGGTGGTGATAGGAATCACTCCCAACGCCATAAGCTATTGATTGGCTTTGGCCTTTGCGCCAACCCAGCTCTTCGTTAGTTGGTGTTCCATCAAGCTCGGCGTGTCTCGAACGGCAAACCCAAGACGTTTCACCGGATTGGCATCGTAATTAATGAACTGAACTCATATCGGGGCTTCCTGAGGACGTTCACGCATCCTCTGAAGGGGATGTCGGATCCATCCAACAAGCTACGCAAATTAAGTTCTTCCCATCGCTTTGTGGCTTTACCGGGGGGAGCTTCGGGTGCAAGTGGTTGCAATTCATCATTTTACTTTCAATTAGCTTAAAAACTCGATTAAAATCTATCTTCTTCGGGGGAGTGGATACTAGGCATCGTGCTACTGCTATTGCTACTATTTGGTTCCTTCATGCATCGGTAAACAATTTGACAATCGCCATCCCATTGTAGTGCTTAGTGCTATTGAGCGAATAAGCTCACCCCGGAAGATTGCGGGCAATGTAAGCACTCGTTGTGGGAAAACGCACCTTGTTGGGAAACGGTGCGCATGCAAAATGGAATGAAATTTATGACCCGCAAGGGAAATACTCAATGGACAACGCTTTAATCCCGGGGAAAGCTATGAGCGACGCTACCGTAGCCGTCATGTGCTCTGCGAACAGACACGACGCCATTCTTGGACAGCGAATGGCGAAAGAATTGCCCTTTCCTCCCTTGGGTGGGGCACTCTGCTCCCGATTGGGGCATTCGATTGGCTATTGTAAGTTTCAACAGTACGCTTCAGATCCCAAAAGGCGTTGATTCATTGCAACAGCCACGTTGCATAATTGATTTATATCGATTGTTTGCAAATTATTCCTTGCCATCTTTCAGAGCTTTTGCAACGCTTTTGCACCCGAGCTTGTGATGCATTGCTCGAGGGGCTCGAGGCGCGCGTGGGAATTCTTGGGAATTCTAAGGGTAGTAAATTGAACCCAATAAATAACAACTTCACTATTGCCATTGGATAGGTCATCAATTTATGCACGTACATATTGTGTGGCGTGAGGCTTTCTTTTTTCCTGCTCCAATCCTTCAGGAAATAGATTTGATTGCGGACAATCAGCCGTAGCGTGGTATAGCATCTTCCTGGAATGCCCAGAGTTGCGCATCCCGATTGCAGGGATGTGTCGAACGGCTCTGCACAATGGTCACGTTTTGGTTGCACAACCCGCGTGAAGAGCGTTTCATTTGTGAGGCTTTGAGAATGCTCTGGGATTAGGCAAGATCGTGTCCGTGGGTCGTGTGAGCGAGGGTTCGTTACAGCGACAGCGTATAGTGCCTTTTCATAGATTCAATGGCTCAGGCAGACTGATGTAACATTATCTTTTCTGCTGGCCAAACGTGGACAATGCAAAGCCACACGTAGGGAAAGACCTGAAGGGATACATGAATGCCTACACAGGGTAGTAACTATGAGCTCGCGTGGTTGATGCTAGTTGCTATCGCAACAGTTTCATCCACTGGAAAGAGTGTGTGTGTGTGCTCAACTACTGGATGATACCCAGAAATGGACAGACAGTGAATGCGACTGACTGCCAAAAATTCGTTTCTCTTCCCCCGAGCTGAAATACACTTGACGCTATCGCGTCATCTATTTGAAGAGTGGTCGCGTTGGCATACTGTACGTCGTGTCTCGCTGCTCCCCCCTCCAAAATTCTAGCCAAAAGTATATAACCATGGAACTAATGTTTCACATTTCCGGCATACTATCGCCCGAAGAACGCGAACCATGGCCATGTCAGCATGCCACTTTCGACTGGATAATAATCCGGTCGTTGGCCGGCCAAAAATGAGATGCAGTAGCATCCACCACCACCACCATCACCAGACAAACCCATTGTCGGTCAGCACTCTTTAGGTCGTTCATTGTTTGGCAAATTTATGATTTCAATGTTTTACGATTTTGTTACAATTTTCAACACATCCGGACACACTGGTTGGCGTTAGCTCACTCTCTCCCTAGCTCCCTTTCTCGGCAGCAGCTCTATGACTACTGGCGCCAGTGTTTGACAAACCGGGTTGATGATCAGCAATGGCCTCCGCAAATGGGGAACAGAAGCAAACCGGGGGGTTCGGCAACACTTCCGATGTGAGGTTAGGTCATGTTACTGTGCCAATGGACATGTACAAAGAACATGGCAGCAGTAGCGGTAGTAGCAAAAAATGGCACCGACTTGTGAAACAATGAAACTGGGCGGGTGAACCGAAATCTGATTTTCAAACTACGGAAGGAGCCGGTTCCATTTTGCACTTTTTGAGGTTAGTTCACAGTAGTGTGCCACTGCTAGCCGCGCTCTGTTAGCAGTACGCTTTTGTTTGATGGGAGTAATTTTCAGCGAACTCCGTCGAACCATTGTTCGGGACATTCAGGGCATTACACCGCAGCACCGAGAGTGTTGTGGGGGAACTAGTGGGATGTCTGATAAAAGTTCGAAATTAGAAGTCACTGGCGGATATTGGCGGTGAGTGTGTGGCTGGCTGGGCCAATGTTCTCGGTTCTTTTCTTTACGCTCGAAAGCCTCGGACCATGTGTGCCGAACGAATGCCGGCGAAAGGATTAAGCAAATGGCGTATTACACCGTTGCAAACGCCAGTCTTGGCAATGGCGCTAGAACAATGGCGCTTAGAACATGTTCGGTCCCCAATCTCTGCTCCGAAGGCATTAATGTCTTTGCTACGAGTAACGGGCGGCGGGTGGTGGGGGCTGGGGAAAGAAATCATACTCAGTAGTGGTTCTGTACGAGAGCCGCAACACACAATAGCGTATTCTACACTCGGGTACGTGAATGCAGAATGTTTTATGCTGATGAGTAGAAGCAGTTGCAAAGCAGTAATGGTTACAGCAATAAGTTTCAATGATGAATAGATGCTGTTTTTAATTCCCATTAAAAATTTCAATGATGAATAGATGCTGTTTTTAATTCCGAGAGTAGTGCATAGCATATGGAATGTTGGCCAGGTTTTTGATAGTTTGTGACAACTCTCAAACAGACCTATTGTGTTGTTTAGTTCACTTATAATCATTCAGAACGTACTCAGGTAATATTTCATTGCGCTGAGCTTCGTGTTAAGAGAAGATAATCGATACCATAAAGCCACATTTGGTAGGAGAATTGCATAATTTTAAGCCTTTTAATCAATTTTCTTAGGAAGGCATTATTGTCACAATTTCATGTTGCATTATAAACCATTAGGAACACCGACCATTGCGTCTATAATCATGATTTTATTCGTTTTAATTAAAGCCAATCAAAGCAGATACAATAAAGCCACATTTGGCGGACAAATTGCATAACGTTTGGCGCTTTCGTGTGTGTCCTATTTGCAAAGCTTGTCATCTTGATATGCGTACTGGCATGTCAGATGAAAGTTAGGAATTGAAAGAGTTTATCAAACACCCAGCAAATGTCAATAACTGCGTTGCTCTTATGACGATGTGATTCGTATTAATAAGATTTTGTAAAAATTGTCATTATTAAGACATATTTGACAGGAAGATAGCATACCTTTAGGCGTTTTCTTGTCTTCCTTTAAGAAAAAGTATCTGCACTGAATATACATGTTAGCTTATCAAGTTTTGAATGGCAATATTTGACATTCAACATGAAAACGTTGAACAAAAAAGAGCTTTTCAGCCAATAACTACAGCTAATCCTTATTAGACAGAACTTTTAAAACATTTTATACCAATTTGATTTTAAGACCAATTGAGACCAATTTTGACATTTGAAGTAAAGCTAGTAGAAATTTTTACCCCTCCATTTGCCATGCAAAGTGCATAACTTGTCCCTTTTTTGGATATTCCTCACAAAACGTCCCATCCACCGGATAAGAGCACCGTGCCAAAACAAAAAACGGTGCGTTGCAGCTAACTCATTTATTAATGCACACTTTGGCAAACGGTTCGCGTGGCGCGACATCGCTTATAATTTGGCTAATAATAGTCTCCGTTTCTGTTCTGCTGCGGCACTGCACTGGCACTGGCTGGAAAGCGGGAAGCGTTGATGGTGATAAATGGCAAGTTTGTCCCAGTCGTTGGAGGCTGTTTTTCTTGCTAACCCCGCTGTAGTGCTCTGGCGGTGTTCGTAATGCGAACGAAAGTGAACCGTTTAAACCGATCGAGGGGAAGTGGGGGCTGGGGATCGGGAAATGAGCAACATTTTGGGCCATCAGACCTCTCGGCCATCGCGAGTGCCATCGTCAGCGGCAGCCGTCACCGCAGCAATGATTTACGGCACCAAGCAACGTGCGGGAAAATGGGGAGAGCCGTACGGTGCTAGCAGACACAGCAGGGCACAGCGATTGTGGTCGTGGCGGCATCTGGGTAATGTCTGGCAATGTCTTCTTTTTTTTACAGTTGGCGGACAGTTTGGAGCAGTGTTTTTACATGCCGACATGGGGTTGATTTAGCTTTCTCGGCGTGATGTAGCCCTCTGGTAGAGTGGTGCTCCATGCATGCCATCGATTTATTCGACAGTTTTTTTTGTCTGTGTCTGAATTCTTCGCTTCCCCCGGCGCCGGAAGAAATTCCATCGGTCGATCCGGATGCTAGGCGAAATTGAATGTGCTAAGCAAAGTGCTCCCGGATCCCTTGTTGAAGGTCATTTATATTTTTTTTATCACTCAGTTTCAGCCCCCACGGGAAGGGGGACGAAGCAGGAAACAACCGAAATTTCCTTTTTCACACTCTACCACCAGAACAGGAGAGGATTCTAGTGAAAAAAGGGACAAAATTCTGCCGTCCCTGCTTTATTGTTGTTCAACTTGCACTAAACTCGCTGCTTACACTTCGCGCGGCAAAGCGCGCATGAAAATGGCGGAAATAACGCCTATTTTTTGCATGAGTTTCAGCCTCCCCCTTTCCACCCCATCAACATCATCACGGAAGTGGTGGAAAATTGAATGAAATCGATCCTCGATACTCGTTCAATATCCGGTTGCCGGTAGCCGACTGACAGCGCACGGCACGGAGTAGCCGGTGGCTTAGCCGTTACAGCCGTTCCCGCCCTGGACGAAGCGAAGATAAGAAAACGATAAACCTATTAAATTATCTTTCCCGTACTTTCGCTACCTCGGGATGGCGCAAAATGGTTAAAGGTTAAAAGCGCCCGATAGAAGAAGAAAAAAACAACCCCATCCCGCTCGTCCCTCTGTGCGCGCTATCGATCCTTTATCTGGAGGGTCGCTTACGCCCGAAGCCGGGTTTTTTTTTCCATCCTCCCGCTAGCCTTCTTTAAATCGGCGTACATTTTTTATGCGTCCGCTGCTTTAATGAAAACCTTCCGCTGGCTGTCGCCGGTTGGGAGTGCTCACTCTAGGGGGTCTAGGACGACGGTCGCTGTGTGTTTGCTGAGTGGCATCGTTTCCTACCTATCTGCTACGGGGGTTGTTCCGAAGCATCACACTCAAGCGCGGGAGTGTGCTATCCGTCCTTGGCCCCAAAAGCACCCCCGGAAACGTGAGTAAAGCAGCAGCGGTAGCACATGGCGGGCATTTGAGAACAGGGGTATAGCAAACTAGCAATACTGGGCCGGACGGTTTCTCTTGAAATGGAAAGAAGGAAAAAAACGAAGCGAGCCAGAAGCAAAGTGCCACTTAACCGCCATTATGCAAGGACGATGACAACGCGGCGGCGGCAGCAAGAGAGTGCTCAGTTACCGGGGCTCGTTGTATAGGCATCTTTTGCATTCTTTTTTTTGGCATGTGTGCCAAGTACTTCCCGCGCCCCTCGGTCTGGCGGCCACAATGAACCGTTTTGGGGAGGGGTTGTGTGTCGTTTCGGCTGGCAAAATGTTTTGTTGTGAGGTTTTGCGTACAGAGCGGTGGATCGGACAGCCGCACAAACTACTTTAATGAACTTTAAGCACTACTTCCAACTGTTAAATTCGCTGAAAAGAATGCTTTAAATGAATAATTGTGAATTTGCATACATTTAGGCGTTCCTCTTTGGGGGCCTCAACTTATACTGCAATTGAAAATAAACTAACAGCGCCTAAATGTATGCTATTTTTTGTCTCATAATCTTACGAAAAAGCTCAGTTTCATCTTAAAATTGATTATTTTAGGCCTATGCTCATGTTTCCATTCGAAAGACATGTAAACAAATCAATAGATTGATCACAGCATCATCCCAGCGGCAGCATCATCATCTTCCTCAACAACAACGGTGAATCTGTTGTCGTCGTAATTTTGAATGATCTTTCGCAGATTTGCCCGTACGCGTGTACGCCATTCCAGTCTGCTCCACGCACCAGCTTTCGAAAAATATTAAATTATAGCGCAAGCATGGGGCGTACTTTAACCAAGTTTTTTTCCTCTTTTTTTGTTACCAACAAGATCCTACAGGCTCAAAATAGGCAAAAGAGTGCCGGTTGCTGAGAGGCGCCCATATCTAGGTTAACGAGGCATGGGGCTTATTAAAAGTCTTGTTTCGTTCGCCATACGCTAAGCGGCATAATCTGATTCACCTTGAAGAGCGTAGCAAGTAGGGGGCAGCTGATGTTGCTGCTGCTGTTAGCGTACGCTTAGCACCGGGACACGGGTAGTCTTGTTCTACAAAAATCACATTAAATTGAGAGCTACCATAGAAGCGAGCGAGCAGCGACGAGGAGCAAGATCTAGGTTGTAGAAAAATTGGATCCGTATTCCTATCGTTTCGTTTGCTACTATTATTGGCTCCCGCAGGCTATGAGGGGTTTTGGTTGTTGTTGTTTTTGAGGTTATGTTGTATTCTCAGCATCCAGGGGGTTTGCTTTCACGGTCCGAGACGGATCGATCGATGCCTCGGTCTAGCTTCAAAGAGCAACGGCAGCAGCTTAGGGCTGATTCAACAGGTTCGTTATCTCTTCCTACCTTTTTCGCGGGCGCTCAAAAGTTAATGCACCCCAAGAAGGTTACCGCACGTGGGTGGTGGTTGTGCTTAGTCAGTTTACTACTGCACGGATGTTACAAGCTTCCTTAAGGGCGCATCCAATTTTCCAATCCTATAATAAGCAATCGCTTGAAGGGGCCCCACAGCAGATCGCTTTAAGACAATCGATGACAGTGACGTAGTAGCCGTGCCGTGCAGTTCATCGACATTGATTCCGTATCGAAGGACCAAAAGTAAGCGCAGTTCGTTAGTGTAGGACAGTTGGAAGTCGTAGCTATACACGTTTGATGAGCTGTACAACTAAACAAAAAAAAAAAAACGGACGAAACGAAACGACTGCCCACTCAATGAGCGAGTACTTGGGGGTGTATTCTGTTGCCTTTGCCCCAGTAACGCTAAACAGTAAACGCATTTTGCTTTGATTTTTCCGCTGCAAATGTTTATTCCTGCTTTCACTTCTTCAAGTGCGGCTGGAAGGTTAGAGTTGGTCCCCGCAGGGAGAAGAATCTTAAACACACTTACAAAACGAGGAGCTTATGCGGAAAAGTTCATTTCCGTTTCTTGGTTCCGTTCCTTCATTTCTACCAGGCGAAGGTGGGTGGAAAATGTAGAAGCAAAAAATGGAATTTTCCCCTCTTATGATCTGCAAGGGGTGTAAGTTTGTACTTTCTTGTTAGCTGTTTTCCCGAAAGGGCGTCCCGTTGCATCATGATAAGTTTCCTTCTTTCTCTCTCTTTCTCTCTCTCGCTTTCTCTCTCTCTTTCTCTCTCTCTCTCTTTCTCTCTCTCTCTCTCTTTCTCTCTCTCTCTCTCTCTCTCTTTCTCCTTCTCTCTTTCATGGCGAACGTTGACTGGTGAGTTACTTGAACGTAACAGTTTCTCCCGCCCCGTTAGTCATTCGGCAGTGCACATCTCTCGTACTTTCGCCAAGAAGTTTCCGCCGCGCTTCAGACGGGAGGACGAAATATTTTCTTTCTTTACCAGAAGTGGCTTTCCACTTCACGGCGCATTCTTTGCTGCGGCAATTCATGCTTTTGCTTCGCTGCGCCGTTTCTATGCTGCGAGGAACGAGCCAGCCAGGTGGGATTCCTCTTACAGGTGGGATGCATCTTGCGCTTGCACATCAATTGTGTTTGTGTGTGTCTGGATTTTTCCGTAGCGATTTTGAATCCGTTTTTTCGAAACTCCCTGGTCGCATTCGGTGGGAACGGAGGCAGACAAAAGTGTCACCCATCGAGAGCGCCCGAGTTCCGGGTTGCTTGGGAGCTTCGGTACAAATTTCCTGCCCATTACCGAACGGGTTGTATGTTCCAAAAGAAAAAAAAAAATGACGAAAAACGTAAAAGTTGGGAAAAATCCAGCACTCCAATACTTTCCTACGGTTGAAAGCAGCCTGCAGCCTCACTTCTCGCTTTTCTGCGCGCTTTTTCGAGCGGGAAAATGTGACTGAATGGTGGGTTTTCGCGACCGAACGGTCCGTGATTTGCATCGCTTCACTCGTACTGTTGCTTCGGCTGGTTGGTCTGGTGCATTTTGGATTAAAGATATTCATACGCTAGAGCCCGGCAGGTAGGTTGCTGTTGCATCATCTTCTTTTGACAGTTTTCCATCACGATTTCGATAACAACCAGGCACCAGATCCCGCTGAATGGCGCTGCTGCTAGTTTGGGAGAAGGAAGGAAGGAAAAACTATCTCAACAATCCCCGTTTTCGTGCAACTATTTCGCGTTGCACCGTTGGTATGTACCGTGTTGGAGCGGAAAATGGGGAAGGTGGAGCTGGCAGCAACTGTCGGTGATTTTCTAGCAATCTTTGATAGATTTTTTGCGCCCAACCTCCACCGACATGCTGGAAATCGTTGGAATGGATTGTCGCGGAAATCTTTTCAATGCAGCAAAAGCATATCAGTGGCACATCTTTTCGGTGGGAGAAAAACTTTCCCTCAATCTCTCACACACACACTTAGGAGGTGCATTTTGTGCTTCTTTTGCCGTTGCAAAGTGATCGCGCGCGGTATCGCTACCGTACCGACTTTGCTGGAGTTTTGTCAGCTTGATTGTTTTCTCACGCGGAAAAATGCACCGAAAAACCCCGCCCGATCTTTGTGGCATCATCCAAAGAAGGAAAAGAGTTGGTGAACCAAAAAAAAAGGCCCTTTAGCTGTTGTTTGGTTGGTTGGGTGAGCTTGCGTCAAACAAGACGCCGGCGCGCCTCATCATGCGGCGCGTAAAATTTAATCGTTCTGCAAATCGGTTGGGGTTTTAGCCATGGATGGCAAGCTGACCCGGAGGGCGGTTGATCCCGTTTATTGTTCCCGCTCCGTCCTCCGGATTGGAGATTGTTCGATAAAGCTAGGCTTATTTAACTTTCAGCATCCGTTTGCCTCCGTCAACAAGCATCTGGTTGCCAATTTCAATAAAACCGATTTTGGTTCCCATTCCTTGGTCGGGCAAGGAGGGATGTGTTTTGCTGTTGCTATGCTCCCTTGCTTTGCACTATCCTTCTTGCTATAAAACAGGAGAGGAACATCGTCAGAGCTGGCCCATCCATGCCCCCCGGGTGGTAGTAAAAATCAAACGAGAAAACCCCCCTTCATTCGACTCAGTTATTTGTGCCGGCGAGGATATCCCATCCATCCATCCACAGGCGCCGGGGATTGTTGTTTGTTCGTCCAGGCTTCGATGCCCGCCGGGCCCGGTGGTGGCCGGTTAAACAAGGAACAAGGAATGGAATTGGTATTAGGATGTCCAATTTTTATCGATTCCACCCTGAGTTGCTCCGTCGATGGGTCTCGTCCGGGTTCGTCCGAGTTCGGGGTTTATTGTTTTGAGCTGTGAAATCCTTGCCGGGGCAGAAGAATTTTCCGTTCCGATCGATTGATTTCGCGTCGGCGGAAGGGTCGCAACCCCCCTCCCCCGTTTGTACGGGATGTTGGAAAGCGAAAAGGTAGGTTTTTGCAGCAGGTCTATTTGTTATTGATTTTCCCCTAAGGCTAACCGGCTTGCTCTCGGCTTTTCATTTCCTTTTCTTTTTTTTCTTCTGCGGACATGGTTCAGTTAACTCGTACGTATCATTTCGTACAATCGTTTTAGTGTGTCTTGGTGTGTGTGTGTGTTCGGGGCAAGAAGATGTTAAGGATCAAGCACAAATGGTCGTTTAACGCCACTGATGAGGTGATGTGAGTGTTATTCCAGATAAAAAACACGAGAAAGGAATGAGGATTTGACTTCGAAACGCAATGAAATAGCAATGTATCTGGTGCGGATCTGTAAAAGATTAGTTATCTTGATATGAATCCATGCGATAACTGTTTATACTAACGTTCCCAACAACAAAACGCAGCAACATTCCTTCACTTAATCGCTTTCTCCTCGCATGGAAAGAGTTATTTCTTTCGAAAAATAGTTGGAAATGCTCCCTCGCCCATGGCAAAATCATTTCAGCACTCCAAACTCCATCTCATCTCATACTTCTGTGCTGGTTCTTATCCAAAGGGAAAGGTAGAAACTTAAACTAACCCTCTCTTTGGTTGGAATACGTTGTGAACCTCTTGAGGTTTTTTTTTTTGTTCAGCCGCACTCAAACTCGAGCTCCCGTGCAACGTGCATGCACTATGAAAGTCAACACAGGCTTCACAGTGCAAGAAGCAGAACATCAGAACCTTCGGGGGGAAATCGTTTAAAAGTATGCTTCCCGAAACAGGAAAATTTGTGCCCCCGAATGTGTATGTGTACGTGTGCTGGGGAAGTTCGGAGTAAGGTGGAAAGTGTCGGGGGGAAATGGGAACTCATTCTACCTCGTTTGTACACAGCGTTGAATGGGAATGATTTGCCCTGATTTGTAGCCGTTTAGTGAATTCGTTTGGCAAGGAGAAGGACTGAAAGGCTCTATTATGAAGCATTGTGGTTTTGAGTTGAAATGTTTATGATTTAAATACTTTATTTTAAAATGCTTCACCTTAAGTGATTCTAATTTTCGATTAGGAATTAAAAGAAAGCCAATCCTTTGTACTGTCCTTTCCCAATTGACATTTTCGAGCGCGAATAATCGGAGATTCGAGCAAATTCCCTTAAACTGTACCAGTTTAAGGGAATTTAGTAAAAGGCCTTTAAAATCAACTGTAATGCTGCTTTTTCGTTGTTTAGCTACGAATGTAAAATGAGTTCGACGGCATCATCAATCGATAGAAGAAAATATAATTAACGAACTCATGCTTTACAACGAACTTAGCGCTTTCAACACCCTTGGTCACACACAAATCCACAATTTCAGGTGTATCGAATACTAATCGAGCAGATATGGGAAAACAATTTCGGGCAATTGTCACTACCAAAAGTCCTTCCTTTTTTTGTTAAAAAAATCCAAGTCTCTAATCCCATCATTATCAAATCAATTCGAATTAACGCACAACATTCAATCCCTTTTCGCCTACGTAAACCATCGTGTAAATCACGTACGGACGAAACTATTAAAGCTTACTTTAAATACCAAAACCATTTGTGACATCGTTTCACTTTTATTACGCAGAATGAACTCCATTCGATGACACTCCTATATAAGCGCACGCTCGCGCTCCATAAAAGTGTCCTCGCCGGGTTGGCTTCCAGCTTAAAATCGGGTGGGCTTTAGAGAACGTGTTTATCGCTCCTGCCACACGAAGACGAAAACCATTTGGCTGAATTAACGAACCGTTCAGCCGCCGGGGAGCTGGAGGACATTTCTGGAAGAATAAAAACGCAAGGATTTTATGGTCTACTGATTGGGATGTGGGTTTTTTGTGCCTCTGCTCATTGCCGTCGTTGGTCTTCTTCAATCCCGCATTTATGATTCTATGGGTGCCATAAAAGCAACACCAGAGAAAGAAGCAAAAAAATCCCAAGACTAGTTAAAAGATGATGAAACTGATAACGGGTCCGCACGCACACACACACAAACCCAGGGAACGAAATCGTCCAAAATATGATAGCGCACACGCCACCGGAATAGGAAAAGAATTAATCATTACTTGATCCCTTTTGGGGCTGTGCTTTCCCCGCTTGACTAGAATTTCACATTTCAGTCACGTATTGTATGTATGTATGCATGAAAGGAGGGACCTCAGGACGGGATTTTATTCCACCGTGTCACAGTCTGGGAGTTGGTTTTGGGACAGCACAAGGGAACAACTCTCCGCAGTGATCCATGTAGGTGCCATCCGTGTAGTTTCCGCCAGGCAGCAAAACCATTCCATTCCGGCGTCAAAAAGTGAACCCCCCAAAATTGGGTATTTGGCTGTAAAATGATAGCAGTCGTGCGAGATGGACGAAAAGTTATTTCTAATCATACTCGTTACCAATATGTGCTATCGGTTCCATTTTGGGTTTCCAACTGCAACTGGCTGTAAAGGCAGCGGCAAAACGGTGGTCAGGAAACTTTTTCTATCTCCCAGCAGATGGGACAGGACTGGGTACGTAATAAGCAGGTGTAGTCCGGTCTTAGAATTGCAAACCATTGGGCTTCAATAACGAGACCAGCAGACAGAAAAGACAGATCTACACACATTACTGGTCGCACAGAAATTCTTGATTGGGTTGTACAGTTTGATGATAAGCTCTGCTCTGTAGCGACTTTCCAAAAAAAAAACCGAGATATTAATTTCCCAGCAATTCCGGCCCCGACTGCAGCAGCAGCAATGGTGTAATCCGAAAAGTTGTCCGGGATTTGTTAGTGAGGTTTCTGGGTTGACATTCATCGCACAATTTTCCCGGATTACAGGGTGGTTACGTTTGCCCCCTTCATCACCCGTACGCTGTAAAATGTTGTATCATTTTGGAAATAGTTTTTGCTGCTTCCTGTGTTGCTCTTTATCCAGCAATTCTTGGATACCTTTCAACTGCAGTTTTTTTTGTTGCAAAAGAAACAGTTGCAATGTAATATTTTGAGCATACTCGTGCCATCAGGAACTGTCAAGCAGTTGATGATCACGGAACGCAGAAACCATCCATGTGCGGGCTCGGGTTTATCAGAATAGCAACCACGAAGCTCATACTTATTTCATCATCAAAATGCTAACGCACCAGTAGTTCAAAGCGGTGCCCATTTGCTGGGCAAATGGACACTACTGGATAGCCATCTCCGGCTGGATGTCCGTTAGAAAAGGGATTTCAGCTTGCGAAACTTTCTTCCTCGCAACCGGTCTGACTTGACCGCCACGAAAAGGAAGATTCGAAAAAATCCCCTGCTCTCGCTTCATAAAGCGGATTACCACAGCAATGCAATTATTCATTTATCGTTTGGACATTGGATTGAAGGTTGATTTTGGTGTGGGGGCTGCAAACGTCCGGCTGACCCAACAAAAACGAAGGTCAACGAGCGCGCGCGCACGCTTTCCAGGAACTAGCCAACCTTTAGGTTAGTCGGTTTAGTTGGGGCTCCCAGTTGGGGAAGGGATTCGCATTTCGCCCCGCGCAGTAACGACGTTGCACAGATTTGTAAAGCCAATCTTGGACGCCTAACCCTTGGACGGTGTTTTTTGTTGTTTTTTCTTCCATTTACCAACCAAGATGCTGTACCATATTTCGTTGCGGCGGTGCTTCATAATCTTTCACCCAAGGACGGGCTCAGTTTTGAGGGTTTTACTACCCCGAGGGGTTGGAAGCCCCCGCCCAGAGCGTACCATGTCCGGTCCGGCGATGATGGATGATGGATCGTTTGACTTGAGAGCTTGTAGAAAATTGACTAAATCTTCCGGTGAGCTTAAGCCTACTTCATGGGGTTGCAGCACCATCAGCAGGCTTTCTGGGGTAAGCAAAGAATTTCCTGGACCATATCTAGTTCATTTGGATGGGCTTTGTGTTGTAAAAGTATGTGTTTGAGATATGGGTCTATGAAGTGGAGCAGCAAGCAGGCACTAAAAAGACGATTTTTCAACGCGCATTGCATAATTTAAGGCGCGCACAGGGTTCAGAAGAAGTTATCATTTTTTCTTAAAGCTTCTTTAAAGAATATTTTTCTAAATTTCATTGCCAGACAAATTTTCTTTTCATCGTTACGTATCACCTGCTTGTACCTACAGCAGTACGTTAAATGTGCAAGGACGTTTTTTACCATCACTGCACTTCTTGTGCCCACAATGGGCGTCCGGCTCTAGGGACGTACTGTAATTATTATTTTAATTACACTTTCATCAACCCCCGTTTTGCACTTCCGCACCAAAGAACTGCCAAAGAGTTGCATCTCTTACACTTGTGACAGGAATGTAGAGGAGCCCGAGTGCTCGCCGAGATCAATTTACCAAGCAGAGCCATAGAAAGCAAAGCGATTTTCCATTGCAGAGTTTCCAGAGCGTCAACAGGATCTCTTTGCCTTCAATGGGCCAAAGCAAGCAAGCGTTTCCTTCGCTTAGTGGACGGAACACCACCCCGTGCACCGAATCCATTCCGTTTCCGTTTCATTTCTACTTCATTTCACGCTCGCTGTCGGTGTGTGTGTGTGTGTGTGTGTGTGTGTGTGTATGTGTCGCTCATCGTTGATTGCCGTGCAGGGCAGTTTAGAGCTTGCTATTTTCTGCACCATGTACAACCTGCCTGCGAACTGTGCAGAACCATTGCAAACACAGAGAAAGAAATAGCAGGAAGAGAGGAAAATCATTCAAAGCTTAATTGCACTTGTAAATTATGCAGTTTTATATTTACACGTGTTTTCTTCTTGCCTGCCGGGTTCGGTTCGGTTTGCCATTCTGCTTTGTGTTTATCCATTCGTACACATCTGATAAGGGGTGCCGCTCCAAGGGTGGCCGAGCACACACACACACACACATACGCACTTCGTACTCAAAGCATACCGGTGGCCTGAAGGTTGAAGAATTTGCTCCCTTTCTTGTACCCAACCGAAGCCGGTTCGAGGTGGTATTTGTTTTCAGCATTTCGAATACCGTTCGTCGTTTCATTTGCAATGAACAGAGGAGGCAACGATGCCAACGATGGTGTACCGGTGTACCGTACGGGACGAGGGATTGGAAGCCGAGAATGTGAAACACACAAGAAAACGTTTCCGGTTCCGTTTTTGTGTTTTTTTCGTACGCCCGGCTTTCGATTCGTCTGCAGGCGGATGTGCTTGGTAAATGGGCATGGAATGGATTCGAATGGGTAATAATAATTACCACCTTTCCTGACCTGTGTAAGTGGAGTGCTTAGCTCGATGAAAGATTACAGCGAATGTATGGAATGTTGCAGCAGGAAGAAACGATATGGCACGTTTAAAGCGTTTTTAAAGCATACATAATAGCTAAAGTAATACATCGTATTCATTTTGTGAATTAAAATACTTCGTACAAAACAGGCATTGAAATGTTACGCCTAAAGGTATGCAACAAGCATTAAAAAGCGCCTGAATGCATGATTTCTGTGAATCAGCTGCTCTGTGTAACGTTTAAATTTACTTCGAATGTTGTATTTATTCATTAAAATTTATTCGCCAAACAAGCAATGTGCATTTCGCGAAACAAGATCCTCTTTCTAATAATTTGCTTCAATCAGGAATAAATAGCAGATATGCTACAGAACCTTCGATTGGCCTTAAATGCTATGTTACGCCTAAAGTTATGCAATTTGCTTCAACGAGCGCCTGAATGCATGCTTTCTGTGAATCATTTCCTCCTTTTTTAATGCGTAACGTTACAATTTAGTTGGAATGTTGTATTTATTCGTTTTAACCTTTTCCAAACCAAACAAATGTGCATTTCGTGTAAAAAGCCATCCTCTTCACAATGATTTACTTCAATCAGGCTGAAAAAAACCTTCCATTAGCAGCACTTGCACGCTTCTGCAGATAATAATTGCTTCATTGCACATTTCTTCCAACGTCGGAAATCGCTTGAAAGCGGATCCTTCCGGACCGACTACTCCATTAGCACGGTGCACGATCGAACGAAGCAAAGCGCCGTTCGTGCGCCGTGCTGTCAACTTTGCATAAAATGGTTTGCGGCTCGCACGTTTTGCCTGACTGATCCGGTAATGACAGTGGACAGTGTGCAGACATCGTGGAAAGCGAGGGAAGCAGCCCACCAAGAAATGACAGCACCATATCGGAAACATATTTCACTTAAAATGCGATAAATTTAATGGAGTGGAAACATCCTCCACCGCGTGACGTTCGGCCTCCTTGCTTTTGCATGATGTGGAAGCGCACTGGGCACACAAGCATCTTTAGCCCATCGTCACTCACACATCGAGTCTCAAGGGAGACCCGAGAAAGAGGCATCGAACGAGTGAAAAGATTCTTTCTGTAGCTCTTTTAATGCCAACAAAAAAGGAGCCAACCAATGTGATGACTCTGCTCAGCCATCCTTATCACGAAACCACCACTGTTCGCCTCCACACTACATGCACACGCACTACGTTTACGCATCCGAAAGAGCGTGTTCGAGCCATGACACAGCGATGACAAAAGCAATTTCTATTCATGTGCACCGAAATACAGCATAAATTGAAGCGATTTGAATAAATATGAATTATGTTGCTCGACCCGCTTGCCCTCTTCCCTTGCTCCCGGGATTGTTCATTCCTCCACCCCCCCCCCTCCCCACCAAACCATCGGCGGTTGATATTTCTTCATGCGAGCGCGGGCATTCACTGCAGTGCAAGTAATGCAAGTAAAGCGACGAATGAAATATGCTGAAACGTGATGTATTATCATCACGGTCACGGCTTGTTCCGGCCCGGATCACGACGGAGACGGAATATTTGCCCAACACTTACTTCGCTTTTCACATGCTAATCATAATGAAGTGCACGCGTGCAAACGAATGGAATGTCCTCCCGTTCGGCACATTTTATCTTGTGTGCGGCTGGCTGAACGAACGAGCCGATTTAACCAGTTTAAAGGTTAGCTTTATAGGGGAAGTAAATGTGCGATTGTCGTACCAGTGCCCCAATCTCTACTTTTCCGGTGGGTTTCGGAACGTATTTGTGGCACAATTTATAGCCTTCCAGACGATCCTCAATTTATGGGGAATACGCTCTCCGTTTCCATGGTTCCCCCTTTTTTTTGCATTCCTTTTCCGGAAGAAAAAGCGTTCGAAGGCAAAGATACAGATTTTGCACCGTTCAAAATCGCTTCCCTCCTTTCACCATCAACGGTGGAAAATGTGTTTTCTTCCGAACGGAAAATGTATAGCGTTTGCATTTATTGATACAGTCACAGCGGCGGCCCCTGGCCGCCCCCAATGTGCCCGTAAATAACGGAGTGTGTGTGTGTGTGTGTGTGTAACTGTGCCCTAAAAGCAAGCACCCCTGTTACGGTGGGTGTGGACACATATTTTTCTCATTTTTGTGATTTTTTTTTCGTTCCCCCCATTACTCGCCCGAATGTCACACAAACGGCGCAGCAGTGTGGTACGAACATTTTATCAGCAACAACATATTTGCGGGGAGGACGTGGATATTTTTTTGTTGCTTCGGTTCCGTTTTGAAAAACGGTTTTGGTATTGGATTTGGAGCGCGTTTTAAATTGCACCCGGCAAGGGTGTGGGGCGTGTTTCTGGGTGTGTATGGGTATATTTTACGAAAAGCCAATCGCAGCATGGTTCCGCTGTTTATTGGTCGTTGTTTCGCGGTTTTCGGAGTGTAAAATATGTCTTCCTGTTTGTTTGTTTTTTTTTTGCTGCTCCTCTGTTTCCCGCATATGATGGTTCCATAATGAAGATATTGCTTATTATGGTCGCAGCCAATGATGAAGAACGATATCGTTTGGGCAGAGGGATATTCATGAAAATGATAAAGACGATTAAGTAACAGACAAACAGGGTGAACTGTAATTACGTTGTTTATGCAGGCAAGTTGCAATACTTTCAAGTTAAGCGCTTGTTTTCTATGAAAACGCCTGAAAGTATGCATTGCAGTATTATCCTTTTAAGTTTATCGATAGCTTCTATTACCATCATTTGCTGCATACATTGTATAACTTTAGGCGTTAAACTTAAATAACGATTCTAACGGTTTGTATAGATGTTTTGGTGTTTTTTTGTCATATAATGTCAACCGAAAAAAAGGCGTTTTTTTATCATATAATGTCAACCGAAGATAATTCAGAAGGCATTAATAACTTGAAATTGTTAAGCGGATTGCATACTTTGGGGCGATATTTGCTTGCGATAGACGCTTCTTAAATTATTATTGCGTAATCATTACAGGGTCATTACAGGCTGGCTAGAGCTCAACATCGGAAACGAACAATTCAGTCTCATAAAATACATTTCAACAATAAAAATTCGATTAAGTAACAGATACACAGGGTGAACTGTAATTGCATGATTTAAGCAGGCAAGTTGCAATACTTTCAAGCGAAGCGCTTGTTTTCTTTTAAAACGCCTGAAAGTATGCACTGCAGTATTATCCTTTTAAGTTTATCGATTGCTTCTATTGCCATCATTTGCTGCCATAATCATACATTGTATAACTTTAGGCGTTATACTTAAATTCCGGTTTGTAACGGTTTGTATTGATGTTTTGGTGTGGCTATGAAGAAGCATTTTTTAAACATATAATGTCAACCGAAGATAATTCAAAAGGCATTAATAACTTGAAATTGTTAAGTGTATTGCATACTTTGGGGTGGTATTTGATTCCGATAGACGCTTCTTAAATTATTATTGCGTAATCTTTAAGTTCGTTGATTATGGAACATGTTTAAGGATGCTATTTTGCTCTCGTACCTTAATCATTAAAGCATCCATCCGCTACTTCTCCCGAAACATCTCTCTTCCCTAAGTTTTCCCCGGTACAAACCCACGTATAGCACCTTTCGGTTGATAGTGAAGGTGCAACGTGCGCCCCCAAACGGGAGTCGAATCAAATTAGCGTGGAAACGAAGAAAATCAATTATCGAAAGTAATATTTTACCATTCCCACGGGTTTCGGCAGGTCACGGTGTTCGACCCGATGCCCGTTTCGGTGCGGGCAGCACAATACAACGCAACGCGGTCGAGGCATACCTTCGCCGAGGCAGCGAGCCAGCGCTTTCTATCGACATTAATTAAAGCCACATTGCAGGAGAGTTGTGCAACGCGGAAAGAAAAAGCAACCAGCTCTCCCATTGAATGGAAATGAAAGAAAGCCCGGAAAGCTCCTTCCCAAGTTAGGTGCGAAAAACAGTAGGACAAACTAACTGTGGAGCGCTTTTCTTGCTTCGTTTTTTTTTTGCTCTCACTATTTCGCTCACCAAGTACAAAGTAAACAAAACGGAGGCTTTACTTCGGTATACACGGCCACCCCGAGGGAAGTGGAACAAAAATAGCAAAAAGAAAAGGCACTGGAGTAGTTGTCGGTGTCGACCGAAAGGCCCGACGGGAGTGAAATGTTACAAGCAAATTGATAAATTATATTTGCCATAAATATTCATTTCACTCTGGTGGTGGGAGTTTTTTTCTGCTTCTTCTTCTTCTCTCCCCGACCCGGAAAAGCCAGTGGGCTTGTGCTTTATACTCCCCCCCCCCGATCCCTTCCTCCTGCTTGGCTCCATTTACTGGCACCGGAGGGAAAGCGCCAAGCAAATGGGTCTCTTTAATGGCGGAGTGCGCTCAGTTTGATGCGGTTCGCTTTGCCGTTCTCCTTTACTGTGACCGCGAAGGAGCAACATTTTTCTTTAGCTTTCACTTTTCTTCGACAGGGAAGGATTTTCCTCTGGCCTGCTGCTACCACCACGAAGCCGGCCCGTATCTTGTGCTCGATCAGGAAAGTTGTATCGAGCAGCAGCCTAGCCAGATGGACCCAAATGAAAATGGTGACGCGGCGGGACACGCTGGGTAATTCGGTTAGTGCTGCCAGGGCACTTTGTTTCGAGTGGTCTAGGGTGGTCTAGGTCTTTTTTCTGTTGTTGGTGTTGTTGTTGCGGGTGAACGCAACCAACAAAACAAGGAGGGAAGAAGGTCAAGATGAAAACTTGATAAATACCATTTGTTACCCAAACTTACCCCACCTTTACGCCAAATGGTAAGGCTGAAAGAAAACGCGAACAGAAAAGCACGGCGAGCCGGGTCGCTGAAAGCTCTCACCCCGGAAATGGGTGCCCGAGTGACGAATAACCACCAACGCCAGCCAACGCCAAGGCGCAGAGGCCGACTTCTAACGAAACGCTTCCCATCAGCGGCTACTTACCTGTAAATGGAGAAGAAAAATTGCGGTAAGAAGGTGAATTAGTAAATGTTGACTGAGTGCGCAAGGGAAAGACATTTGGAAAAGGTCGTGAACATGTAATGTTGTGCTTTTGTGTAAGGCTTGCTGGCTGGTTTTTTTTGCCTCCTTTCTTTCGATACCTTTACGCGATACTTCTTTCATCCCTTTGGCTTGCCCAGTGAAGAAAGATTATTCATAAGACCGTTCTGAGGGCGAAAAGTAATTTCCCCTAACGGGTCCCTTTCATCAACTTTGCACTGATGTTTGGAGAGTTTGGTTTTGATGTTAAGAAAACCCGAGCTGAATGCTTGCTGTGAGGCCCGTAAGGTACACCGCTTTTCTAAAGCTGTAACGAGAACAACCCCAACACCGCCACAACTGGTACAATAACCTTTGAAAGCTCAATTCGATATACTGAAGAAATGGGAAGGTGGAAATGGAAATCGAAGGAGCGAATTTTAGCATTCAGCACCGCGACCGTGGTGGGATATCCGACACACCAAAGGTAATGAAATTGAAATCAAAATTAATGGTCGTTGTTTCTTTTTTTTTCGGTTGCTTTCTGAAGCGGACGCACGCGGAAAGAACAACCAACTCCGAACCGATGGGCGAACAACCGTCCGGAAAAGAGTACGAAAGCGTGACGTGAAAGCACGATTCTTATCACGATTTCTACGTTCGAAGTATTGGGAATTCTGATGAAAGAAAGAAAATGAGTCCCTTTTGGCGCCCACCTTAAAGGGGCGGCCACTCTTCGCGCATTTTATTGTACAGGGGTGTGGATACGATTGATTACGAGTGTCAATAGGCGAATAAATTACCTCGACAACCATTTGTTTTATAAAGTGCACGATGAAGAGTAATGCTTTCACCTAGCGAATTGGTTGGTGGTGGCACAGGCAAACGGTTACCGTTTGTAGTGGTGGTTATTTATGAGTGTTCGATTTTATTTGTCGGGTGCCATTTTTTCTTCTTTTTTTTAGTGGAGAGTTTGCAGAGTTTCTATGGAAATTGCCCTGGGAAAAGTGGCGTTTTAAAGGAAATGCTGTTAATGTGTAGATTTATATTGCACGATGTGAAATATTTGCGTTATGTTGAGCTGGTTGCTTCCTTTTCTTCTTCTTCTTTTTCTTCTTCTTCTTCTTCTTCTTCTTCTTCTTCTTCTTCTTCTTCTTCTTCTTCTTCTTCTTCTTCTTCTTCTTCATCATCATCATCTTCTTCATCATCTTCTTCTTCTTCTCATTCTTCTTCTTCTTCTTATTCTTCTTCTTCTGCTTCGTTATTGATCTTTTCTACTTCTTCTTATTCTTTTCCTACTTATTTATTCTTCTAGTTCTGTTTTTTTCATGTGCTTTTTCTGTTTCGTAGTTCTACTTTTTTTACTTCTTTCTTTTTCTTTTCCTCCTTTTTCTTCCTTCTACTTCTACTACTACTTTCTATTTTTCTACTTTTTCTTCACTTTTCTCTTCTTCTTCTTCGTCTTCATCATCACTCATCTCCTTTTTCACCCTTCTTCTTCTCTTTTCTTTATCCTTTATATTTTTTATGTTCTTCTGCTTATTCTCCATCCTGTTTATATTTTATTTTCAAGCATTTTGCTTTATATTTTCTTGTGTCGGTATATTTTACATTTTATTTTTAATAGTATTAATTTAAAAGTGTTACTTTTTTCATTAATCTTTTGTCTTATAGTTTCATATATCTTTAAGCAAATATTAAAACAATTTCTTTGACTATTTTCTTTTCTTTGCAAGGTATTGTAATGGACATTTTCAATTTCTTGAACCTGGTAAGTACAATTTCAGATGTTATCATTCTCGATTTCCGTAATGTTTAATTAATTTATATGTAAATCGTGGCCTGGTTTCGATTTCATTTTCGCATATTGGTCGATTGCTATTTAAAGTTTATCGTGGATTGATTTTCCGCCAGCCAATGTACACCAACTCTGCAAACATTGGTTGAAGCTTTTCTCAGAAAATTCCAGCTCAAAACGCCGCCGATAAACTCGCATACCGATTTTGATTGCTTTTACGAAGAATTCTATTTCAAGCTATTTGCACTCACATTTCACATTGCTTCTTCGTTCACGTGCGCTGAAAAAAAAAACAAACAAACCCGTGCGCAGATGCTTTGCTGATGCTGCAAAACTATAAATTATTTAGCTGCCGTGACCATGGCATGGCAAAATGGTGCGGCAAACCAGCCAGGGAGTATGGAAGCTTATACAGAGCTAACACGAAAGAGCCTCATAAAATCAGCTCCTTAGACACTCCCACCTCTCCATTCGTACAAGGTTGCACACTACATATTTTACGGAGCTTAATAATGCATTCACCCCAGAAACAACACGAAAACCGGTGCAGGCGGCGTTGAAGTTTCTTCACTGTCCATCAAAACCCGGTGTATCGCCTGAATCGCCAACCACCAGGTCGAAACACACACACGTCACGTCAGTCGGCTCAAGTTACTGCACCTCGCACCGTTTCCGTTTCCGTTCCGCTAAAGCGCGTAACGGGCATAACTGAAAACTATGCTTCCAGCTTAACATACATCATCGCTGGTTACAGTTTACGAGCGCTGGCGTGGTACGCACAGACACACACACACACAGGGCACCGGAGCGGGTATGCTGAGAAACTTAAAACCATTCCCCAGGTGTTGGTTTACTCGATTTTCGATTTTTACTGGCCCCTTTTGCCCCACCTTTGCCGTCTTCCATCGGTCGGGCACAATGTCGTTAGGATGCCGCTTTCCCATGGCGGGCGATGGAAATAATAAAGGGAAAATTTATTTGAATAACTTGCTCGCCACATAAACAAACCTGGGGGTTTTTCGCAACGCAGCGCTCCTTTAGCATCGTCCTGCTATTTGTAGCAAAGGGTTCGCTACAGTCGTGCTGTAGCACAACCGAGGTGTGAATATTTAAAGCTGGCAAAAGGTGGCAAAAGTGACGGAGGAAATTGAGTTAATAGTTAGCCGAGCTGGGAGTTTTGGCGCGGCGTCGCGAACTGACTTAACCGCACCGGCACCGGGGTAAGCTTGTCAAATGCGAATCTTGTGTGTATGTGTGCTGTGCTGTGAACGACCCATAGTTACTTTCTCGGTTACTTATGCTCGGTTTTATTCATGTTCACTACGGCGTTATTACTTTATCAAGCACTGGCTCGAGTAGCGCTGGTAAAAGCGACCCTTTCGGGATGGATCGTGGCCGTGTATGTTGAACATGTTGAAATAATATTATTACAGGTTGAAATTGATTATTATCGTTCCGTGTTGTTGCGGCGCAACGATACCGTGTGGAGCATGTTGGATTATGTTAGAGTGAGCCTTCATGATGTGGCGAGATGAATGGGTAAGCGGATGCGGAACCAAAAACTAGATGCTTGATGGTTTAGCATCCTGCCAGGCAAAAGTCAGAATAAATACCAAAGAAGACACAACACAATAGGATGCAATGCAAACATTGACCCAAACAGCAAGGTTCGTCTACCACAAGGCGTTCGAGGGGAGCGAGTTGTTTATGCTTCAATTTTTGGGGAGGGTTTTGTTTTATTTCGCCCTTGCTGTGTTTTGTACGTTGAAAACAAAAACCGGGGGAAAGCGCGGGCTTTATTTTCCGGGTTGGAAAAATCCCATTTTTTAAGGAATCCTTTCGCCACTCCAAACAAGCGGCGGGGGTTTCCGCGGTTTTTGTATTATAATTGAACCGATTCGCCCCGCGTGGTTTGATGTTATTCTGCAAATATTTTTCAACATTGAGCATCATCATTCAAACCAACAGTGCACACACAAACACACACTTTCCCACACACAAAGGCATGAGGCACCTATCCTGCGCAAGAACAGCATAAGTGCTCGGTGAGAAACTTCACAATCGACCTATTGGGCTGGGGGAGAATGTTTTGGGAAAAGGGAATAAAAAAAGAAAAGTAATCAAAGTTTTAGCAACAAACGCAAATGCGAGAGTTTTTGATTTTTGGGTAAGGTTTTACCGGTTCCTTCTCCCCCTTGGTGCATGTTGCCCTTTACTCTCTCTCTCTCTCTTTCTTCCATTTCCCTTTTTTCTCAGATTGAGTTGTGGTTGAGTGTGTGTTTGTGGGAAGGATGGTGTATTTTTTATTGTTTCTTCTCTGCCACAAGTTTCATGTTTAGAAGTTTCTTTCACCCGCATTCGGCAAAACACGGCAAACCGTGCACACGTGCGGCAACACACGGTCTTTGGCCACGTAAAGGGCACCAAACCGGCTGAGGTTGTTGTTTCGGTTGTTGTGTATGAAAATATTATTATTACCCCCTTTATGCAAGCGATGTTATTGAAAGTTCAACTGTTTCCAACTGGCTGTGCGTTGAGCGAGAGATGAAAAAGGGAAGCAAAAAAGAAATAAGGGAACAGTAAAGCACACGCCTCTAAAGTGTGGACTTTCGCAAACGTTAAACTGTTCGTGACTGGCAACATGCATGAGTGAGGAGTGGAGGAAAGTACGCGGGCGAAGTAAAGGTTGACAAGCTTGTTGAAATCGTCAGCGAAGCTGTAAACAAGCGCTTACAAGCTTACATACTTTGATTGGTTTCAAGTGAGCAATCAGCCTGAAAGTATGCAATTGACGTTACAGAGCTCAATTTTTAAATCCTTTTTTGTTTTTATTTTAAATATTAACTGCGTATTCTTTGTAAATTGTTATTGTTGCTAGCTGTTAATAAAATATGAAATATTTAAAAAAGTTAGCCAAACAATACAATGGAAAAAATACCTCAAACAGTACAACATCGAGATGGACCATTGTGTAATTTTGTTTACTTAGACCGTTTCGTCACAGAGCTTAGGAATACCCGCTATCTCATGAAGTTCCACTCATTCCCTTTTATAATATTGTCGCGCTTTTCTGACCGATTCTGATAGCTCTTTTTCGGGGGTGAAGTGCGTTTTTCGCCTCTTGAAGGTGTTTGTTGAACAAAATGGTTTTTCAAAAGCGTGTGTACACCCTCATCCACACCAACGTTTTGTCCACTGATTCCACCCGCGAACAGTGGGGGAAAATCCCTCCCCGCTAAACACTAGCACGAACTAACGGCACTGAGCGTAACGAACGAACGATGGATGGTCTTTTGATCCGGCCGGTCGCGCCACTTTCACGGAAAAAAGCCACGCACTTTTCGATGGTCTCCAAATACTTTTTTTTATATTTTTTCCTCTTCGTCCTCTCAACACTCTCCTCGATAACAATGCGGAAAAGCGCTTGAAAAGCATTTTAATACCTTTCGCTTCTTTGTGCTACTTTTCAACGAGGGCAACGACACAATTGTGTGGAAGTGGCAGTGGGTACCTCTAGCCTGGCAGACCTGCGGGAGACGAAAAAGAAAACAGAGCGCCGCCTGTGACCCGCAGGGGAAAATGAACACCTTGGTGTGATGAAGAAAACCCCGAACCCGAAATTCCAGGAAAGGAAACCAACAACTGAGCAAACGCGCAAGCGAATCAAGAGCATCGGTATATCGATCGCCACAGTGTTCGGGAACCGGGGGTGGCGAAACCGAGAAAGAGAGAAAGAAGAACGCCGAAAACATTTCGTAATCCAATTAAATGTCTTGGTTTTCGGTGGCCCTGTGTGTGTGTGTTTTTTTTTTGGGGGGAAAAAGTTTTTCTTTTTTTAAATACTTCTTCAAATTTGTTTTCGGTGGACAATGTCTACCTTTTTTCGTGCTGCTTTATAAACGTTGTTTGTCACACTTTTTCACGCAGCTTTCTGTCTGTCTGTCACCATTTTACGATGCAGCTTACCCAGAGCAATAGCTGCAGGGCAAAAAGGAACACGTTTGATGAGCGAAAGGACCGTAGAAAGGATTTCTTGTGTTGTCTGATGGAAAGCGCCTTTTTCCTATTTTTTTTTTTGTTTTTGTTTCTATGCGAAAAAGTTTTGACTGATGAGATTTGTGTGCGTCTTTGTTTGTTCGTGCTCATTGCGTGGAACGCGGGTCTCGGAAGTGTTGATTGGTTTGAAAATAAACTTTTGTTTGTTTCAATGCAGAGATGAATATTTTCACCCATTTATTTTCACTCATAAATTTCTCGTTCATTAAGGATTCGGTTCAAGCTTGAGCGTCAGATGAGTTCCGTCGTATAATAAAGCGTAAATTACTACTACACTAAGGTTTATTTCCATGCATATTTCTGCAAAACGTACAATAAACCGCTTTCAAGGTAAGGTTTGTCTTGGGGAAAGCATACATTTAGGCGCATGTCATGACTGAAATGACGATCATATAATAAAGCGTAAATTACTACACCTTTAAGGTATATTTTCATGCATATTTCTACAAATCGTACAATAAACCCCTTGGAAGGTAAGGTTTGTCCTGGGGAAGGCGTACATTTAGGCGCATTTGATGACTTAAAAGACGATCTCTTTTCCCAACTACGATCATACTCGTTTCATCGCCTGTTTGCTTCCATCCATTCAGCCAAAGTGTCTTCAAGTAACGATTCCAGCCACCGCTTTGTGGCTCGGACATAATTGCAGCGCAAAATTGTCTTGAGACGAACAAATTGTACACCGCCACTATTCAGTGCAAAAACTAATTACTTATTTCGTTTTGACCCTAGTCAGCCCATCCTGCCACCTCAAAGGTTGATTGTCTACAGCTCCCGGAGCAGCCTGAAGCTTGCCGCGAAGCTCACTGTAACGTCAGCGGGCTAGTGACACCTCATCAGCGTCGTGACACCGCAGGAAAGCGACGGTAAACAAATTTTGATAAACGTACCCACCTCGATTCCTCGATCTTGCCAGCAGAAAACATGACCGTCAGCGTAAAATTCCACCACACCGAGGGTGCCGGGTGGTTCTATGAAGTGAAGCGATGGGCTAGGACTTTCCTCGTCCGCGCTCAGGTTTGGAACGGAGTGAAAATTTAATGACGCGGAATAATTTGATGCGTCCTTGTGCGCGGACACAGCCCGCGAAAGGGCCGTGTAGTTCATCACAGTTCTTTGCAGAGGTTGTGGCTTTCTTCTTGAAGTCTTTAAAGTTTTCCGTTGCAAGGTTATCGAGGAGGGCTCGAACGCTCCAAAGAAAGAGAATAATTTCAAGCAAGTGAAATGAAGAGTTGTGTATAAATCAAGCCTCTTGTAGTCGCTGCTACAAGAGCTTAAGAACTCGTCATAATTGGGGTGCGATATTTTGTTACGCTCCTTCCTCGATTCCAGGAGGGGCTTTAATTATTCACAAGCATTTCCCAACCGTTGGTCTTCCGCTTTCACTCTCACACAACCGCTCTAAAGAGACCAACTGTAGCGGCAGCAAAACTGCTGAGCCGTGTACAAAATGCTTCCCATTTGCAGTTGACTGACAAAATGGGTGTAAATCGTTCACGGTTGACTCGCGGTGTAGAGGGAGAGATGGAGACATATTCACTCCATCCACTACTCGCCACCTGGCAAAAAAGGAAAATCCGTGCGACTCGCGGGTGTGGAGCAAACGGTGGATCTTCCTCTCGACAAGACGCTTCCAATTATAAATCCACAAAGTCTACCCCACAACACAACTGTTAACTAAAGAGAGAGAGAGAGAGTGTGTGTGTGTGCGCACGATGATAGCAAGAGACACAGAAGCTTTGTTTCGTCCTCCGTCACCGCCGCGCGTATACGCCTTCATTAAAATGCAAATTTTCTAACCAAACACACAACCAAACCCAGACGGTTGCCATCAATCCTTCGGGTTGGCCCTGGCCACTGCGGCCCAAACGGGGGACAGCATTTTCCCTTTTTCTCCCTGCCGTGCAAGAAAACTGCTTGACAGTTAGACAGCTCAGCTGAAGCGGAAGTAGTGCGAACAACCTGGAAGGGAAAGAGCGAGAGACCGTGGACCCGTTTATCACTACCCTCATCAGTATCGGTGTTCGTCACACCGTTTGACGGAATTTACGACGGCTCTCCGCGAATGTGACGGCTGTCTATGGGTCTGTGTAGGATGGGATTTGTTTCTTCTTCCTTTTTCTCCACACCGAGAGGATTAAGTGATACGTTACAGCAAATTTCATTGAGTGAGAAAATGGTTGTAAAGTGTTTCCCTGTCCTTCTGATAATACAGTGCCGTTCAAGCGAAATGGGGGGGAATAGATGGAAATGTTTTCGATGCTCTCTGCTCCCGCTCCCACACCGGGCGGCTTGTTTCCGTCGGTACGACACACGAATGTACTTTTCCAGCCCTCACTTGCCCGGGCCGCCTTTTAAGAGCAAAACCCCAACACAATTTCACAACCGGCGTCCTGGACGACACATTACACCGGAAAGGCATTATTATATTAAATATTTTATTCCACTTCCGACCGCACTCGCAGTTGCGCCGTGTGACGTGCAGAAAACTTTCACTAACATCCTCCTCCTATCCCCCGCCACATCCCTCTCTATCTTTTTCTGTGCGGCCTACCAGGGCAGGCGTTTCTCGGAGGGCACTTCGGTGCCGAATTTCTTGCGCCATTTAGGGATCGTTTTCGGGGATTGGCACGGACTTTGCGAGCGCGCGCTCGCTCCCGACTTGTCAACGGGGAAGCGCTAGACAACAAAAAGTTTTCCATCCTGGCTGCGTACTTCCCATACACAACACGGGCACATGGGGCCCGTTGGCGAGGGAAACCGTTTGTCGGCCGGGTTTTTGCAAAGTAATGGTCTCCTCCGCGTACCGCTCATGTTTCGCTTCGGCATTAACCTTAATGGTGGTGACAAAACTTTTGCGGGCAATATTTCAAACATGTCCTTAAGTCCCGGGCCTGGTGTGCGACACTGCACAACGAGCAAACGAGTCGAGTTTTCAACTTCTTAGCCTTTTTCGGTAATGCCGTAGAGTTTTCCCGCCGTGCACAAAACTGCTGGTACTGCTGGATGGGAGCTAAGAGCTGTATATTTACTTTCGATTGTGTATGTTGTTTTCCCATTCCAATGGGCGTCCTCAAGTGGCAGTCAAGCACAGGCGAAAATCCGGTCTGCTTTTCCCCGCCCCGCCTGCTTGGTGAGTGGGTGGATTGCGTGAAGCACGGCAGACGCATTAAGCGTATCACACAACCCACACTAACGAGCTTTAAATTGTGGCCCACCCGCCCACGATCGCTATCGCACAGGGCTCACCAATTAAAACCGGTCACGGCAATGGAATCACTTCCCCCGTTAGCGGGAAATGGGCGCCAAACTTAACGCTGCGGTCGGTGCGGAAACGTGAAATCCATTCGTGCAATTAATCGCAAAGCGCGCTGGCCTGGTTGGTAATGTGGAGAATTAACGAATTAACAAATGGTGGTGCTGGACTTTGTCAAAAAAAACAACTTCCACGCTTTGCGGAGTGTTGAAAACCAGTTGCGCCGGCAGAAGTGTTTTGTTTTTATGCGGAAATGGAAATGCGGCGAAAGGGAGCGCAATAAAACATGCTCCAGAAATTTTTGAGAATTTATTAGTGCTCCACTGCTCCACCAAGCTGAACAGAGCTAAAATAGATCATTATTATGGCACGGTTGTGTTATTTTGCATACTTTTAGGGGAGTCAATGATAGTTCGCTCAACTTATTCAATTCAGATTGATATACTCCTAAATGTATGCAATGTACGTGTTGCACAAGCTATAAAAGCTCTGACGACAATTAAATTAGCATTAAAAAACGCCCAAAGTTATGCAATTTGTGGAACAAAAGTTTCACTTTTCGCATTTAGCAGCCATGTGTGTGAAATTGTGAGGTGTTGAAATACTAAACAAACATTCGGAGCGTGAAAATGGTTCCATCCGGCTTATTTGACCCACAAAAAGCATGAAACCCATTAAAATTGTGCTGCCCAAAAGGAACCCTTGCCACTCACGGGCATGTTCAGTTGTTTTATACTGTGATTAAATTAAGATAAAATTTACGATTATTACTGCTTAGCGGAGACCAAGCAGTGTGCTTAATCTAACAGCTACGGGGGGAGCTTTTTGTCCCGCAGGGAAAACGAAAACCAAACCAATGGCTGGTTAGTTTCACGTTAATTGCATCTCAAGGCCAAAGACATTCCATAAGCTAGCTGAAGATAATTAGAATATTTGTGAAATGTGTTCGGTAGAGTCCATTTTTAATGAGCTTTCCGTTTGACATTGATTTCTGTACTTTTTTTTTGTGTATGGCAAGGTCAAATAATCGTTTCAATGTCGTTGAATGTCAATATCCCGGAATTTTCCAAATGTGGTTCGCTCAACTCTGTGCCGGTGTCAATCACCGACCGCAAAGAATGCTTCTAAATCGTTCGGCTATTCAAGAGCCATTGCCATTTCATTTTCAAACTTTCATTTCCGCCACCAGCGAAATGTGGTTTGTCTAATATGGGTCAGGTTTTTTGCTGTTTGCTTTGGAATTGCTCTGCAAAACTCACTCCCGGTCGCTAATGGAGGGTTTATTTTCTGACACCTTGTGTTCTTTTTTTTGCTCCCTTCCGTCAATGCCCCGGTGTCGCTCATTCATTTGCACAAAGTTTGCGGCCTCATTTCCATCCATTTGTCTTAAAAAAAAATCTGCGGTTCAAAGTATCGATTTTCCGGTCATTTCGCGGATCGCTTATGATTTTTTCATGCACTCGTCTCGTGTCTTTTCAAATTTATGGATTCTCGAATGTCTTGGCTGAGGGTGTCGTTGCCGGCAAGGGTGGAAGTGTGAAGGTCTCCTTTTGAAACTCGGGCAAAACTCGCTGATGGTGGTCGGGCGAACCGATTGGTGATTGAGAAATTTATGCAAATTTATTCAACACTTTCCACTTTCTGGGCCATCCTTCCCTGTGTCGATGGGGCAAGGGAATGTGCGCAAACCGAGCGGAGACAGAGCACCAATAGACTCAAGAGGGCAAAGTGGTGGCCGCAGCCAGACCAGGCCGAGGAGGGAGGGAAAAATTGAATCAGATAGCACCGATAATACGGAATCCAACCGCGACCGATTGTGAATTGAACCGCTCCCGAGCACACAAAAACACATGAGAAATGGCGTCCGTCGTCGGAGCTATTAGTCAATGCAAATCACCTGCTACGGTGCTCTTTGGCTTCCAGCCGAACGGGAGCTTTTTTTGTTGTAGTGTGTGTGTGTGTGTGTGTGTGTGTGTGTGTGTGTGTGTGTATTCGTTATACATCGTCTCCTTTGCCCCGCCAAGTATCCTTGAGCATGTTCTTTAGGGAGCAAGTGGCACGTTAGCACCCGCCGGGGAGGACGGTACGTGAACCAGCACTAATGGGTCAGCACTGCACGCCGCGCCAGTGGGTCGACGGAAGCCTGCAGCGTTGGACAGAAAACATTGCGCGATGATCGGGAGACTTATCAGCATCAAACCATCGGTATCCAGCTGGGAAGGACTCCTTTTTTGCGCGCTTTGTCGTATTCCCGTGCCAACGCAGCAACAGCAGCAGCAGGAGTCAAGTGGAACAAATTGCTGAGTGATTTCCTTTCTTTTTGGCTGACGTAGCACATTATAGCACATCGTCAGTCACATTTTAGCCCACAAGCTTGACGTCAAGGGTTGAAAGCAGAGCGGAGGTTTGGTGTTTGAAGTACGTAAACATGTGTGCGGTGACCCTGGGAGGTTGTGTGTGTCCAGGCAGGCCGGGAAAATAAACTTATGATGATAGTGGTTTGAAGGATTGTTTTCCTACTTGGAGAAAAATTGGGTCAAATCAAACATAAGTAACTTTGTCTTACATGTGTATCATGTCTGAGCGACGAGAGAGTAAAAAAGTGACAGTAATAATGTCAACTGCTTGCAAAACAAACAAATTATGAAGATTTGATGATGTTGACCTCTATGTTGATTAAGATTGTTATGAAGAGGCGAAAAATGTTTTAAATTGGAATTAATTTTGAACAAAAAATATTAAAAACCAGATATTTATGTATTTTAATAAATACGCCTAAATGTATGCAATTTGTATTGCAAAATGGTTTGTAAAATATGCTATTCCACACAAATAAGCTTTCTAGGACTGCTTTCATAACTCCTAGAAGTATTTTTTGTATCAGTAGTTATTGTTACAAAATTATGACAAAATAATTATTTATTCCAAGTTTAAATAAGTTGACTAGATAATTTTAAACAATATAGAAGGCTATGGAGGCATTTTTTCTTTAAATCTATAGCCATACTTGACATCTTTGAAAGAAGGAAACTCAAAGCTAAACGTGTCTCATTTTGACACCTTTTTCCTGGATGCACCCCAATTTCCAGCTGAAAGCGTACATATTTTCCAGCGTCTTCCCAAACCACTGTGCCACTCCTCACCTTTATGCGAGGGGGGCAACTCGCTTTCTTCGTTTGCAAACCCGGAACGGGGCGGTGTTTTCCGGCTGAAGAAAAGATTTTCCCCGTGTGCAGCGTACAAAAGTGATAGCAAACGAAGAGAAGAAGAAAAAAAAACGCTGCAAATGACTCCCAAAACGAGCCCTCGCTGGGATGCTTTTTGTGCGGCGCCCGAGGTTGCCAAAAGAGGAGGCGATTTCGAGGGACGCCGCGACCCGGAAAACGAACAGCACTGAAAGCCCCCAAAAACCTTCGCAGAGGCTTTTAGGAAGTGTTAGGAGTGTCCCGCAGGGATAGGCCGATGACGGGGGAGGAAGAAAGTAAAGAAAAACATAACAAAAAGCGGTTTGGCAAACGGGAGACTAAAAAACAGAACCTCACGTTGCCAAACCGGTGCGAAAGCTAAAATTTTGTAAAGGCAGCGCGCGCGCGCGTGTGTGTGCGTTGGTGGGCAACAGGGGACCCCTTAATGGTTGGCCAACAAAGCGGGCGGTCGAGAAATAAATAAAAGAACACAAAGCAAAGAAGAACCGGGGTATGAAAGCAAGTCGTCAAACGCTGATGTGTGGCTCCCCGGGTGATGGTCGCCCCTTGCCTTGCATCGTGCGTCCCTTTGCTCGTGTGAAACATGCCCTGCAACCCGTGGAGAGCGCATGGTGAAAGTGTCCCCAAAACCCACTAAACTTTGAGCCACCAGCCGTCAAAACCGTCGCTACCCATCAACGGTGACAACACAACAAAGGCCGTAAAACGGGACGGCAACAGCTTGGGAAGGTGGAAAATGTGTGTGTGGATTCTATGGTCGGTTCGGCTGGAAGTGGGATAGTGTTGGCGCCGCGCAAACGGGGCTTCCCTTTTTCCTGTTAGCTTATCCTGCTCCTTCCTTGCGGCAACATCCTTCCCGGAATCGACACGTAGATCGAGGTCGAAATGAAAATTTTATTATATGTTTAGAAATCGTCATCCACGTTCTGCCATGGCTCGCCTTCTCTCACTTTCTCCATAGTAACGCTCCCTTCCAGCTGTTCTGGATGTTTGCCGTGGATTTTTTTTCCTTTCCTACATCCTCCCATTCCAATCGTGAAAGAAGACGAATCATTTCTGCTAGCAGACACACACAGGCCCTTCACAGGCGGGAAACATCAAACAGACAGACTCGGGGGGGGATCGTGCATTTGAAACGGGGAACAAAAAGAATTTTGGCCCTCGCTTTTCCCTTTTTTACTTCGAGGTATCATATTTTTATGACTGGTGGTTTTGCTTGCTTTCTTGCTCGGGACGATTCTTTTATAGAATTTCACTCGGGTGTTGCTGTTTGATTTGTTGTGTGTGTGTGCGGAACGGGCAGCAGGGGCGTAAATGCAAGGGGAAAGGATCATCACCGGTGCTGTAGTTATCCATCCATCCTTCATTTTGGGGCGCTTAAATTTTCTGTTTCTGCGACAAACTGGGTGCGATTTTACGCCGACCAGAATGCCGAAACCGTTGCCTGGGGTGAAAAATAAAGGAAAACCCTCCATGACAACCATTTGGACCGCAACATAAGGACGAGACGAGATATCAATTCGATGGTGGGAAATGAGTGAATCTCGATATAACAGAGAGAGAGAGAGAGAGAGAGAAAGAGAATGTAGAAACAGGAAACGAACCCACAACAACAAAAAATCGGATGCGCCTTAAACGGGATGAGAAAATTGTAAGTAAACTGACTCGGGTTCGCATTCTTGGATTTGGTACGGATGAACAAGACATTCGGTAAGGAAGATACCGGATTTGATTTCTGCATATTGAAAGAGCGCTCGTGTAAATGAGCAATTTTCCGGGGAAGAACTGTTTGTTGGGGAAATCGAATCAATTTTGGGAATCACATTAGTTCCAATTCTTCTTATTCAAATTTCGAGGGAGATGCCGTTATGCTGTAGTGTCATCTCTCTAAATACAGTGAAATCTCACTAAGGTGTAGGCTCTCCTAGATGAAATGTTTCTTTAGGATGAACATCTCAACGGTCTTGTTATATTCCATGTCTTTTATGTCTCCTCAGAATGAATGTCTAGCTATGGCGAATATTCTCTAAGCTGCATATGCGATTTGGCTGCCTAAAATCCCCAAGATGATTGTTTGGATGACAGTTCACAAGAATCGTCAAAGGATGCTAGGGTTTTACCTTGGGGTTTTGGATAGTTCATAGCAACATCTTCATTAGTTTTCCTCAATATGAATCACTCTCTAAGCTAACGGTTCCTTGAAGATTCACCTTAGAGAGATTTAACTGAATGATGCTGTGTGGTTTTCATTTCATACACAATAATTCTGTTGCTAGCTTAACATTTTTGCAAATTCAACTGAGTGTTGTGTGCACATGTATATATTTTTAAATCTTTTGTACACAAAAATTCACACAATTTACTGTACAATCACAATCACTTCACTCAATATTATTTCTTCAATTAACGAATCTGTCTTGTGCAACAGCAATGAGATGAGTGACGGCGTCAGTATTTGACACTTTGACAAGAGCCACCTTGTATCGATGTCATACATCAAACAGCTATGAAGTTCCACCAAGTTCTTAACAAGCCTTAAAGTTCTATCATGAACCCTACACAGAGTGCTAATCAGCCGCAAAATTCCAAAGAGTACCGTGTGCATCGGAACGATTATTCTTTAAACATCCCCGAATCAGCTATGAAGTTCGAGCTGGCTATTTGGGTTCTTTCTGGGTACAGTATTTGTGAAGTCAATATGTTGAATTTCGAATGATTTTGGCAGAAAAATAATGTACAAAAAAGTGTCAATTTATGATTTCAAGTGATGTAAATTGGAACTTCACATGAACAAATCCAAATCTTACGTTTTAAAAAGTTTTCCATCAATTCATAAGCAACAAAAGATTTATTTCAAGTGATACCTCCATTTTACGATAACCATTCCATTATCACAATGAATAAATAGCTCATCTTGCTGCAGTGCACGCTGAATCCTTCAATAAAACCTTATGCCCTCCATTAAGCACTCCTACTTCCCTATTCAACGTTTCGCATTTTTTATCGTGCTTTGAAAACAGTTCAGTTTTGTTTTTTTCCTGCAGCATTCCTACACCAACTGGGAGGCCTCTTTTCTAGACGCATCCTCTGTTTTATGTCCCCCGCTAAAAGGATGCGTGCACGGCAAAAAAAAATCATGATACGCGTACGAGAATAAAACCCTCCCAAGAGACATACGCCAAATGCTCGGGAAAGGGAAGAAGACCCATTTTACGATTTGCAATTAAACTTCTCATTCCGTGCGTCATCCCTGCTGCTGCTTTCGTGCTCTGAGTGGCCACTCGTTTCCAAGTTGCAGCAGATTGTATAACTCATGAGAAGGGAAAACAAAGCAGAGCAACAGCAAAAAACACACACACCGCACCGGAAACCAGGCTGCAAAACAACGCGTGGTTGTTGTTTTTAAAGTCAATTTGGTGCATTAATACGGAATTTATTATCCCTCATCAAACCTGGGCCTGGACGTGCTCTGTGACACCAGTCCGAGTCCCCGGGGGATGCCTTCTTCGGTGGAGAGGCGCCAAATCGGCCAAACCAAACCAAACCGTGTTTGCACACATTAAGGCGAAGATTGGGTGCGAATAAACGCATTAAATGTTATTTCATTTTTGCCACGGGGGTATTTCCCTCCTTTTCTTTCTCTCTGCAAATGGGCAAGCGCGAATAGTCCTATTCGTCCGACTACGGGTCCTCCGCTGTCAATCGTTTTCATTTCTGCCACCGGCTCATCTCATCCATGCATTATTCATTTTCCCGCTGGCGTACAGTGTGTTGCGTTGGAGAAAAAACCTTCGATTATCTTCCCAGCACCGTGTGTGAGTGTGCCATGTGATGAAAATTTCCGGTCCATATCGGGCGAGGCACACACCACACGCACGCCAAAGGTGATCCTTTTTTATCCGCGAAACTAAAACTCTCCAGAGCGGCATGTGTATGCCTGTATGTGACTTTGGGATAAAAATGCTTAAAAAGGAACGCACAAAAAAACAGCAACACATAAACTCACATTTCTGCTACTGCTTCTGGTACTACTGGTACCATCAAAGCTAAGCGTGAGTGAGAGGAAAATAATGAAAATAAAGAACAATAAACAAGCCAGCTCATAGCTGGCTTTTCTCGTTTTCCCCTGGTTTTGGTAAAACAATACCAGCTTACTCACCCGCCACCCTGGCTGACAGAGCGATGAGATGAAAGCAAATGTTTATTAATACACACGCAAACCTTCGTTTCATCTTGCTTTGGGATGGGTAGATTTTTTGTTTTACCGTGCTCCGTCCGGAGCATTTTCCAGCACGCACGCACGCTGTCGCATCCAATGACTTGCTGCACCAGCGCAGATATGAGCGGATTATTATTCCTAGAGTATCCGGTTTTTTGTGTGTGTTGATGCTGCCCCTGCTGCTGCGCTTTGGAAGATAACAATTAGGATTCTATGATTTTATTATCCTGTGCGTGCGTAAATTTTTATCGAAACCTAAGCACTTCATAAGGATATTGCACACGACCGCTCCGGCTATGTTGCGAGTTGCTCTGCTAGGTTTGGGGGTTAATAGAGATGAAAAGTTTTTCCTCCATTTTTCCCACTACAAAATGTGATTGGAATGGTGGTGAGATGGTAGCAGCAGTCGCCTCACATGAGCAGGCACACTCACACACACGCAAAGTGAAAGGGGCAATAAGTTTGAAATTTTTACGAGAGGGGTTACCCTTGTGCGAATAGGGCCGGGTTTGCGACAATGCATACGCCCAAAGGATTAGGAAGAGATCCCCTTAGCTTGACGCTGAAGAAGCCGGTTGGTCTTGCGGGAAAATTATCTACGCCTGATTGAATGGTGGTCGTGTGCGTGTGCGCTTATGTGTATGTGAGGTTCGGTGTGGGATACCGATTAAGGGCGGCTCTTTCGCTTGAGCCGCAAATAAATTGATGTAAATGAAGCGTGCAAGGGTTGAAATTGTCACCCTGAGAGATGATATTTTTTGGTCCTTTTCCATTTTCCAGCAGAGGTAAAACATTTAGCTGAAACAATATTGAACGTTATATGTTAATCATGAATTGGAAAAAAAACTTTAATTCACAACAATACAAACTACTAACGAACTTTTGTTCCGACAATTGCATTCATTTAGGCGTTTTCTTTATGGAAATTGATCAAATTTAATTAAAAGCAGTGATGCTTAAGCATAAAAGACACAGTTCGAAACGTCACTATTATTATTATTATTATTATTATTATTAGTATTATTATTATTATTATTATTAGAATTTATTCTAAAATTTATCCAGCTGGCGTAAGCTTACATAACATACTTATTTCTATATTTAATGCTATAGAACAGTGCTAACAAAAACACATCAAAAGACATAACTAGTTTAACTTAACAAAACAAGTCAATTAACCAAATAAATAAATATAAAACATAAACTGTGGATGCGTCATACTAAGCTATGTAAAAAGGTCCGTCAATTGTTTAAGTTTAAGTTCAAGTCGACATTGTTTCCTAGCGAGTTAAAGGTACTTATCATTTTTAATGAAGGACCGTTAGATCCAAAATTGATCATTCTGAATTTTATGTTGAATAATGTCCTGGTTCTTAACATTTTACTGGGGGCCTGCAAGTTCAATTTACTAAGAATTGACGGGGCGTCTAAAGATCCGCTAACAAGTTTGTTAATGTTAATGTTAATTTGTTTATTTGTTAATGCTTGTTAATGTTAATTTTGAATAATGAAATGGAAGCAAAACTTCAGCTAAAGCAATACAATCTAATAAGAAACTTTTGTTTTAAAAATTGCATTCATTTAGGCGTCAAAATTTATTAAATGTTGTGTAGATAATAAAACATGCTCATTCCGTAATTAATTCATAATTGCTTCATACAAACATATATACAATTAAAATTACTCTACATTACACGCATTAACTCAATATACTTTATCTTCCCCGCAATGCAAACCATTCATAGCTTACGCTTTAAGTGAATTTATTTAATTTTACCAAGCGTGTTTCCTTCTAATTCGTCTCACTCCCTGTACCCACCTAGCAGGCAAACGCATATTCTTCCACACAAACACATTAGCATAATGTTCAATGTCCTACGGCTAAACCAGAGGTTTCCATAGCCACAGTCCCCTAGGTGAGAGTTTGAAAATTTATCCAGAAGTCTACAACACACACACACACACCATCGCCAGCCGTCGTTTGTTGTGGTGGACCTGTGGCAGGCCAAAATTAATATCAATTTCACCGCAATTTGCAGATAATGTTTTCATTTAAGAGTGGCTCCGACAAAAAAAGAGAAAAGAAAAGCAGAGCATAATGCTGCCGTTGATCCTGTAAGCACTCTGGCAGTCTGGTAGGAGAGGAGCAGCCGCGAAGAAATACGCATTCCAATTTGCTTGATAACAAGATAAAAATGAATTCCACCTCACGCTTCCGTTCCGTTTTGTGCGCCCGCCAGTGCTAAGGAAAATGGTCGATTTATGACACTGTCTAGCTTTGCGGAGGCTCACCAGCAAATGATCTCCGAGAGTGTATGAGAGATGGGGGGAGGGGGGCATCGTTCCTAAGAAGTTATCCCCTCCCGAATAGATGATCACTAAACTGCTTGATCCACTTAAGGACGGGGCGCGCTGCCTTTTGCAGTCTAAAATAGGACGATCTGTTCCCGCACACGAGCGGGAAGGCCAAAACAGGCTGAAAATGTGATTGAAATTATATCTCCAGCGTGAGCGCATAATGTGATACTTTTCACGGGAGAAAGGAAACAAGAAACAGCGCGAGAAAAAATGTCGCTTTGTGGTGGCCGAAAAATGGACAAACTTTGTGGCGCGAAAAATGCGAACAAAACAGGAATAAAGCAAAAAAAAAACCAAATCTGTCAATTTATTAAACTCACCATCGATTGGGGAGCTTCAGCCCAGAGGGCCGGTGACTTGAGGTGTTCGGTGAGAATAGCCCCCCCTTCAAACGACTTTCCCAACAACGGGTGCCCAAAAAATGGCGGGTCAGACCCTGTCTGTGCTGTTGTATTTCCACCCCCGCTCCGGGTGGCGCTTCATTGTATTGCAGTTGATTGATTATTGGATGATTTTTCATTTGAGAATTTTCACGCACCAATGGCGGCCGCCAGTCGCCGTTGGTGAGGCTTGGTGTGACGGGAGACCTAAGATGCTTTCCATTTTTGGCTCGTTTTTTTTTCGTTTTGCCGGCAAAAATTAGAAACATTCATGCAAAGAGCGGAACGGTGCTGGGTGCCGCGATGCGGCAAATGGCTGCGTTTGATTTATGCTGGTCGTTCGTCGGAGGGCCTCATCTGTAGACAAGCGGTAGAGAGCTACACAATTACTTGCAAGAAAATTTCCCTTGCTCCAGAAGTGGAAGCGAATTTGGTGAAAATGAAACAAAAGCAAAGCTGGCATCGCTACTCATCTTGAAAAGCTGGGCCACCCAAAACGCCTTTTTCCAAATGGTGATCTAAAACCGCCCTGGATCGAATTGCAGCTAATGACTAATGGGAGATCATCCATTTTGTTTCGTTTTGTCTTTGCGCTCCAGTCGCTTTGCCGTTTTCATCGACGTGAAGCACGATTAGGCTTTGGCGGATGTATGGAATAGCGAATTGAAAATACAGAACAACAGTGGTACGTGTACGGCATTCGAGATTGAAATAATAATGCATTATTCATACACAAAAAGGTAAAAGGAAAATGGGAACCCCACGACCAATCATTCATCTTGTTTGGCACGCACTTAATAACATCCTTTAACTTGTATATTGTTTCACAACTGTTACCAACGCCTTCCGGATCGATCCTTCAAACCGTTTGCGGGAAGGAAAAGTGCACCCGCGCAGACGACGGGACGGAAATCAGGATAAAGTTTGCTCCCTCCCACAAACAAAACTCCGGAACAATTATTAAAGTTGTTGCATGCACAAAGAATTGTGCGAATAGAGGGAGCGAAGGAAAAAACAGATGAAATTAATTATTACGAAGCATAAAAATTCATCGGTTGAGTGTTGCTTCTTTTCTTTACATCAGCGCACTTTACTGTTCTGCGAAAAACCGGGGCAAAAAACCGAGTAAACCAACAACAAACGGGCTCGGCAGCAACTTCTGCGCCAGCAGAAAGGTGGCGAGCATATTTCGGACGGGGCCGTTTGGTGCGGCCACTTCGCTCTTTTGCTGAAGGATTTTTCCAGCGGCCGGTTTTGTGGGTGTTTTGTTTGGCCAGCAGGGTCTTGGGGTTTGGCGTTGAAATAACCCCGCAATCCGAAGGGTTTGCACAAGCGTAGGCGCGCGCGCGCGCTGCACAAGGGTGTGTTGTTTGTAGCTGCGTTTTGGTGGTTGTTGCTTCGGCCAGCCAGATGGAAACGTAATGTGCAAAAGAATGCGAATGGGGGGAGGGGGGGGGGGGGAAGTAAAAGGGGAAAAAAAGTTGCTTTTGCTAGAGGTAAATGGTGCATCACTGAAAGGTCCCATCAGGCCCAATCCCATCAAGCGGTGTTGCGTGAGCCGAAATTGGGAGCAATTCGTTGCCCAAAGCAAAGGCTGCGTAACGATTAATTAAGATGAAAATGAGATTTTTCTCATTTTTGGCAATCTTTCTCCGTTTCCGTTTCCGGTTGTTGAGTGCTTAGTCGGAAGAATGTTGACTATGCTAAATAGCATCATCGGTTGGATGTGGGATGTAAAGGATCGTACTTGAAAGGGTTGGCATGATGCGCTAATTAGAATGAAAGGTTGAGAAAGGTTGTTGAAACGTAAGCAATTCGTTTGGATCGAATCATTATTTGAACTTTGTGTTTGCGATAATGTAATCCCCTCAAATACTGATTCAACAATAGCGCCTTAAAGTATGCAATCAGCATTACAAATAGACGATTTTAAGACCGTAAATGTCCATTTTGTGTGATTATTGAACGTATATTTTGATTGGATGATTCTACTGATAGCTTAAATTTAAGTTTTATTATGTAAGCGCCTAAAAGTAAGCAAATGGCATTACAATTCCCCATTTTTTTCATTATTTTATTTACTCTTTAATTTGTTTTTGACGTTTTTAGGGTTGTTTTTTCTTTATTTGATTCTATCAAGCTGCCCGAACCTAATAAAACCACCTATTTTGCTCCTCCACACATCCGCAAGCAGTACTTTCACTCAAGTCCCCCACATGATTGCTCGTTATTCGATACTTAATGGTATCTCAGTATCAAAATCAACGCTTAGCAGCAGCACGCTGCCACCATCCTTCAGGAGATGACCCCTTCCGTACCACTTATCAAACAGCAATTGCTTCACCCCCTTCCCAATGCCTTCATCAAATAGTTCGGCAGCTCCCGTCCCGGCCATCGGCTCGATTCAAACTCGGGTGGCAAAGTTTTTCTTCCCTCGCCACTCCTACTTTCCACCCTTCCCAATCGCTGAGACGCTGACACAGCCAATTAGTTGCCAATTAGCAAACGAACGTGCAATTCACTGTGCTTTCTCTTCCGCTTTCCTGGTCGCCCTGTTGTCCGACCATGGCGGGGGAAGGGATTCATTTTTATCCGTCAAAATAGCAACGCTTTTCCACACATACACACACAAACATACGATGGTGTTAAAGTTGTTCTCCGCTTTTTCCCTTATCCTTTTTGTTTTCGTTCCTTCTGCTCGTCCATTTTCCTGTATGGCATTTTGTTGTACTTCTGGCAGTGTGTGTGGGACGAGGATTAATGTCTAATCTAAAGTTTTGCTCCCTGTACTCCGCGTATGTGTGTGTGTGTGTGTGTGTGTGTGTGTGTGTGCTTGTGGTTGTTGCGTTGCTCATCTAAAAACGCTGGGAAAGATACTAGCAGTGAAACAACTGAACCGAAACAAAAGCGAAACATGCCTTGTTTGCTCAAAAAGGATGGGGTTTGCGTTTGAAAATGATGAAAAAAAAAACTACGTCCATGCTCCCCACCACCCGCCTGACAAGTTGTTGCTGATTTAGCTGACGCTCGTGCTGATTTATGCGCCAGACAAGCGTCTGGTGCCGTGTTTAGCTGTTTATGTAAAATCTTTCACTGTGGCATTAAAAAACGGTGGCAGGCAACGGAGGCCCCACTCCCGACGTCTACGAGCGTCTGTAATTAAACGGCGCGTCTGCTTGGCTGGTAACCGCGAAGTAGGAAAATCAAGCACCAAACCGGGGAGCACATGAAGCACATGATGGAAATGTGTTTTGCGCTCCCACTCCCCCTCGCTCGTCAGACACAAGCCCTCTATGGCGTTGTGTGCGCGCCAGGGAAAGGTCGCAGCACGAGGCCTCCGCAAAACTTTCAACGAGATCGGATTAATATGTTTTTCTTGGCACTTTTCCTTGTGCGAGCGAAATCGCGCGCTGGTTGCCCGCCCTTACGCTTAAGTAATCCCGTGAGCGCATGGGACGGCTGCTGCTGCTGCTGCCGCTTGTTGTCGCCGGCTTGTTTGTTTGCATGCTTGCCGGCATCGGTCGTTCTTATCTCGTTAACTTACTTTTATCATGACTCTTGAGAAAACGACACTTTGCAACCGGGTGGTCTCTGTGTGCGGGGCGCGTTTGAAGGGGGAAGCAAGTGTGAGACAGCGTGAGTGAGCGAGTGATAAAGGAGCGCAGCGGGAAACTGTAGAATGAAGTTGAGTCTTTCCACATGGTGGCGAGGCAGACAAAAAAAACCCCCGTCGGATGAAAAACCGTCGGTGTTGGAAAAGCGATTAGAAAAGTCACCCGAAAACGGAACCTTTCGGGGTTTGGTGTGCAATGTTGCTCCCGGGGGGAAGGGACTGCCAACGCGTACTGGCAGAAGACGAGTAGAGCCGGTAAAATGTAAGTTTATGCAGCGTTTGTTGTTCGGCTTAGGGCCGTTCCGGGAGCTGCCATCGGCAGACTTTGGTCCCGTTTTTGCAAAGGATAAGCGATTTTCCGTTTTCCTGTGCCGGCACATGTGCGTCGTGAAATTGCATGGAAACATTCTTGGAATACGCTTAAGGCTACATTGCTACAAGCGAAGCGCTGAAAACTTCGTTTTCACAATTTTTGAGTAATGAAAGGAATTATGAGCAGAAAATGCTTTGGTCTAATCGTTGCCAAATCCAAACAGTGCGTGCCGAAGATTGAAAATACGTTAAATCAGTGATTTTAATGATTTTTTTAAATAAAATTATCAATCAGAGCTCAGAGTTTTTTCAAATAACGTTTATACCAACAACTCAAAATCTAACAAGATGTTAATGTGATTCTGATTGATGTTGTTGTATAAGTTAATTGGGGAATAACAAAACAGTGTCTTATTAGAATAACTTTTTTTTATGTATTACTTCACTTCAAGCCTTCTCAAAAATCACAAAATCCTGAATTTCTATCATCCGTCATTAGATTCTGCCATGTTGGAAACTCTCCAAAGCATCCCATAACCGTTACTACTGCTTTGATTTGTTACTTGATCATCCAGCCTATTTCCAAGCAATGAAAACACCTGACACAAAAGTACGCAAACATGTTGTACCATCAAAAACCCAAACAAACAACACCAAAACAACATCATCACCTGCTTTACCGAGTAATGGGACGAGTTTATCATGCAACAGGCTCCTCTCATCCATACCGATGAGCAATAGCTGATTTTGGAAATCGGAACCCGCAGTGCAGGAACCGGAATGGTGGAAAGGTGCCAAAGATATCAAAAATCCCATCAACGTGTCGCACATTACGCCGGCGCTCATGTTACCGCTGCACGATCTCTGATGAGCCACCACCACCGAAATCCACGACCGACCGACTCTATGCGCTGTGCAATCTGCAAACACTGACACTTCCGACCGTGTTTCACTTCACCGTGTTGTGCTTTCGCAAAATGGCTGCTTAAAATATCATATTTCCGATCCCTGCCAACCCCGAGCCAAGGCTCTTCGATACTAACCGAAGTTGGCTCGCCCTGCTCCAAAAATCCGCCCTCGCCATTATCTTGCCGAGGGAAGAATGCCAACATAAACATTACTTTTTATCGCCCGGTTCGTGTCACTTATCACCTAACCGCGCGAGGGATGGCAGATGATCCTGGAGAAGGCGAAGGTATGTGTGTGCGTGTGTGTGTATGTAGAACGTTTTGGGCGTGCGTGAAAAATAATAGCCATAACGAGATATCCGATCCAGCACGAGCATCCGATCGTACGGACCTGGAAGGGACCGGTTTGCCCCACTTCCAAACCTTAAGGATGGAATTCGATGGAAATTTATTTTCCCACTCGATTATGTTTATGAAACCAATTTGCGCGCCTCGCAAAGTAAACAGATACATCAATTTCATCGTCTGCCCTTTTCTGCTTTGCGCATGAAGCATCAGGGGTGTCCTTTTGCAGACCATTACGACCCTGAGGAGACTTCTTTTTTGTTGCTGTCCGCCCTCCTTCTCTGGAGCTCTTGTCTATGCGCTTTAATGGTGTCCGGTCTCACATGATTCCCTTGTTGGGGAACAAATAATGAATGATTTTCCTCTGCTCGAGCGATGTCCCAGCAAAGCAGCCAGCATGATACGAATGTGCAAGTGTCAGGTCAACAGTTTCTGCCTTATTGCATTCTCGCTCCCGTGCACCGGGGCTCCGGGGAGACTCCCTCGACACTGCACCTGATCGTGACGGGGAGCATTAGAGGGTTCGATTGAAAAACGTTGGAATCCCTCCCCTTTCCAAGAACTCCTTTGCAATCGACAGCTGAAGTACCAACCGGCAACTAGGGAAGGGAATGGATCCCAATCGGCATTATCCTGAAGAGAGCCAAAGAGAGAGCGAGACAACGCTTGAGGGAAATCAATTCATGACAGGCAGGAAAACGGATAGTGATTGATTCAATCGAGTGTCCCCTATCGAGTTGGATATAGGGGAGGAAAGATCGAAGGAACGCTTCTAAAGTGCGGGAGAAGGCTGAGAGGACAGCACGTTGTCGGCATTCGTTTCCGGCTTCCGGTTCAGTGAAGCGCCCAACGACTCGGCCCGTTCTTTACCCGTCTCGGGTACTCGGGAATGAATTCCATTCTCTTCATCGCAGCGCTCCTCATCCGGTTGCTGATATTTTGTGTCCGCTGGGGATTTTTGATTTTTCAAACAGGCACCTGACTTCAATATGTGTGTGTGTATTTTTTGTTGTTGCGTGTTTGATTTTCATCTTTTTTGATTGACAGACTCTGTGTGTATGTGTCGCTGCTTCCGTTCCGGTTGATCGAGATGAAGGTTGTCGAGGGTTGTCAAAACGGATATGAATTTCATGTCGCTTACAAGGCTTGTGATACAGACAACGGCAAAAAAGTAGAGCCTAAAAAGACAAACATACGCTTTGCCGATGAAATGGAAAGCAAATTCACGATTTGGGCCTTGGGAGTGAACGATATACTTTAAGGTTTAATCAAATGTCGGTTTTTATTTTGCCGTAGACGCTGATGGAAAATCAAGGCGAAATCAATTTCCTCTTGAAAAGGTTCTATATGGTGATACAAAAAAAGATGATTGGAATTAAATGTAGCAACCAACACCCTTTTTTGGAGTCCTTTTAGGGCCAGCACTGCCAAGCATCGCCAGACCGACCACTTAGCCAAACTGTTTGTGATTACCTTTGCTGACACATTACACCTCCCTTTCCGTAAACGTCAACCACACCGGCACCAGCACCGGCTTCGTGTGCAAAACGCTGTGCAGCAGTCAGCCAAAGCTGACAAACCGGCACGGTATTTAACTAGACGATGATGAAATAAAATTTAATGATTATTTTATTAGACCGTGAACGGCAAGGGAATGCTGCTGCAGATGCAGCACCGGAAACGGCACCAAACCCGGACTCTGCATCAACGGTAAGCAGTTGCTCTCTATAGAGAAACACTGAAAGCATTCCTTTCTAGCTCTTTCATACAATTCAGGGCAGGTTGACACCTCGGGCAAGCGAGCACCCAACCCCGACGAGCTCGAGTGAAGTGAAACATTAATTACAGCGTCGGCTTGGCAAAAGTTTTAGCACAAAACGGCGGCACTCTCTTCATCCGGACGGGTTTGTCGTCGCTTAATGCCTGCAGAAGAGCCTACAGAAAACGCCACCACCACCACCAAGGACAATCACACCTGACAGTGGGTCGTCCCCTCCGGCCCCTCCGACAAGACAAGCAAATCCACTCGACGACAGCAAATCCCCAGTCCCTGGGTTTCGCAAAACGAGCCATAGTTTAGCTTGTGTTTTTCGATTTCCTCCACCCATTACATCTTGTCTTGTTTAAACCGAACGGGCCCGGGTCTCGGTTCAGGCTCGGTTTTTGGGTGTTGTTGAGGGATCCGGTTCTTAATACCTTTTAAAATTACATGGCCATTTACCCTGAAAGGTTCCTTGCGCCGAACGGGGAAAACTCCGAAATCTTGCTGTTTTGAGGCTCGGCAACCGTTGTTGCTGTATCGGCCAGTTGACACAAACGGTCATCGCACGGGAAATTCACCGTCGCCAGATAAGTGGTACAACTTAATCCGGCCGGTCGAAAAGCGGCTGGTCCGTTTTTGGTAAGGTCTTCCGGCCGAAATGGGGTTCTGTGTGTGTATGTGTAGCAGCAAACAACAGACACTCTTTCAGCACTGTTGCCAGCATTCCGAAGGATCCCTGTTGACGATCCTCCAACCTGCCTTCACACTAACAGACACACACAAAACAACTCCGAACCTCCTGCTGTGTTCGTTCGTAAATCTTGAGTAATCCAATTATGGATGAAGCAGGCATTCATCTAATTAAATGCATCGATGAGTTAGACCGCCGAGGTTTTGTGTGCACTCTCCCGGGGTTGTTTGCACTGTCTGATCGGTGTGTATCTGTATACGTTAGTGTGTGTGCGTGTGTGTGTTAGCTTTATACCGAAAATAAACTCATCCTGGTCGGCCAGACGAGCAAACAGAACCGTCAAACCTTGGGTACTCATCAACTTTAGCAGCAACATCATCATCATCGGTATCATCGTAGTCATCATCACATTGGACAGTATCGGATGCTGTCTCAAAATAGCAGCAACTACCGTACAAGAACGGGGACTCTTGATGAAGCACCAAGCACCAGGACACAATGTATTTTGTCGAGGTAAAACCGCACCGTTGCGTTCTTTTTTATCCCGGTCCCTCTCTCCCCAACAAAGAAGCTCATCATCATCGTCTACTTTCGGCGAGGGGATATTTCGGACGTTCACTCTAAATTCAACACCAGACGAAGTCGATTGCTTCGTTGGGCGGGCAGTATCAATTTTGAGAGGGTTTCATGGGGGATTTTTAAAGGTACAGAGCACAGAGCACAACATCGTTCAATCAGGCTAATAGAAGCTAGAACTTGCAGCAAGTCTCCCTGCTGCTGCTGCTGCTGGGAGGTTCTCATTTCCCTGGAGTAGCCAAGAGTGTTGATGTTTGTTGGGCGGGTGTAGGAAGACGTGCAGGCTTACAATGGGAACCAGCAGATTATGACTAGGTAATGGAAAAGCAATCTTTCGGTCATTTGCAACCTCGAGCCTTTGTTTTTTGGGAAGAGGTCCGCTTTGTTGGAGGTGTCTATTGATGTCGTCTGGAAAAGTTTTCATTACCGTATTCAAAGTTTTGTTGTTGTTCGAACGTTTAAACTCGAGTATCTGTCTAGGGAGTGTATCGATGGACATGATTTTCATTGTGACATTGTGCTTTCAAAAATTCATTAAACAAATCCTTCTTCATTAGAGTGACCTGAACGTCAGAGACAGTGACACCTAGTGGAGTCTAAGAATAATATTCCATTATTTGTTGTGTCTGACTTCAGGATTTTGACCTCCAAAAGATCGATGGGACCGTTGAGATTTCAATGAACATCCCGTGTGTTCTGGGGTTGTCCACGAAAGCAGTAGGACGTGGAAAAATTTGAGGGATTTTGAATTCGGTGTTTGAATAAGTTCGTCATTGGTAATCAGTTGGCACCGTTTGGGCATTGTGGATCCTACACACACGAAAAAATCCCTCCAGAGTGATTCTTGGCTAGTTTTGGGATGCGTCCAGATTGGGCAAAGCCAATCAAACCGGGCCCTAGATCTCCAGCAGAGGATATGGTGATGACGAACGGATGAAAGAGTCTGCCCGAATATTTTGCCCCCATCCTATTCTCTTGCTACTCTCAATCTGCTCCACCGGAAGCCCATTTTCTGCCATTGATCCACCGAAGCCCTCGATAAATGGCCAGCAGAACCTCCGGTCCAAGGGCTGGCTCATCATCGTATCCCAGCAAGTATCCCAAGTCTGTTGGCCGGTCTGTAGCCGACATCTCACCGGGTATCAGTGAGGCATTCAAGGACTCTTCTTTGTAAACTGTGTCGCCCAGCGTCCTCTCTCCAAAAAAACGAGGTCCACAGGACCCATCCGTAGTTGAAAACATGGACGTTCGAAATCTAATCAAATAAATGTTGCATGAGATATTTCCGATGTACACCGTGTGTGCAAGGGCATACCATGGTGGAGAGGATACCACCGCATCCATGAACCTGGATGACCGTTTTTGTGGTCAATGAAGCTGCTGGACCAGAATGCTCATTTTAGTGTGTGTGCCGAAAGTTATGGCAGCCCGGTGAAGCACTGGTGTGGTGTCTAGCGCTTGGCCAGTGGATTAGAAATTTGGTCACAAGTATGGTTCTGCACGGTTCGGATCAATTTGTAACTAAGAGGCACCGGGTGGATCCGGTCGGTACCGTAATGGTCGAGATGATGGCACACAGTGCGGTGACGGTATTATGCATGGTAAACCGTCGTCACCATCTTCATCAGCGTCATAATCGGCATTGGGCACACTCTTGGGCCGCAATGTGAGGCTATTATGTTCGAATAAGCTCATCTTGTTTTGGGGTTTTTGGCTTTGGAAATGTTCTGGAATTGACGAGGAGTGTTGAGGAATATTTGATCGTAGAGCTGATTTAGGTCATACTTTCTTCATGTCCAATAACATCTAATTTCTTCTTTATGTCTTTTTCATATTTATGAACTGTGATGCTAGCAATAAACGTCTGAAAGCATATAACCAGCATGACAAAACTAGTTCAAAACCGTTCAAATAGGAAAAGACTCGCATCAAAAACCGATACCGAGCGGCCAAATTCACAACAAATTTGTTCGCAATATGAAACTTGTGTTGCCGATTAATAGCTCATCGCTCTCCATTTACCATCGTGGCCGGAGGCAGTGCTGAACTCCCACGGTGTAGTCGGTGGATGTCATCGTACAAAAAAGCTGGAAGCAGAAAAACACATTACACCCAAACAATTTCCCGCTCAGCTTCCATCATAATCACCGTCATCATCCGCACTGTGTGTGTGTGTCTGTGTTTGTTCTGTGCTTGTAACTCCTCCCAACGCCAGAGCGTTATTATCGTTCGGAAATCGAATATTAAACGACATGTTTTGATAAACGTAATCAACAAAGTTCCTTTAATGATCGATCGTAAACGTTTGCCTTTCGTCCCTGCCGGGCATTTGCTGCTCCGGTACTTCCGGCATCTCCTTCCGAAACGTTTCTGTTTGTATTGATCAGAGTCGAAGCGATTGGAACTGCTGGACAACATCATCGTCACGATTGCTGGCGCCGATATCGTCTACGCCAGTTGCCCTTTCTTTTTCGCTTCCGGCACGTCCAGAGTGAGAGAAAGCGAACGCAAACGGGGCGCTTGTGGAAAGAAATTAATAAAGCACTTCCAACTTTTATTTACTTTCTCAAGCGGCAACATCATTTTCGCTTCGCCCGTGCTAAAGGTTGTTCATTGCTGTTTCGGCTGATCATTTTCCTTTTTCAAAGCCCCCATTCCCTCCGGCTCCGAATCCCTTTCCCTTTTAATGGTGCGCCAGGAATAAGGTACACCCCGGTGCGGCTTCCGGTGTGCGTCCGGCGGAGTGTGGTTGTTCATTTTCACCCATGCTGCAACATGCGTCTTCGCACACGAGCAAAACAACTTCATCGACACCACCAGAACAGCGTGCGTCGCAGTGCCGCTGCCCATTTATGATTCTACTGGGTCGTAAAACTTTAAGTTCGTGTTCGTGTGTGGAATGGCAATGGTTTTTGAGAAGTTGAGTTAAACTTAAATGAGCGCGATTTATACAAGTGGCGGGGCGCAAGCATAAACCGTCAAAATCAACCCCTCCAAACATGCATATGGAGCACATTCAACACCGTTTCAGCAGTGTTTCCCTGGGCGGAAGGGAGCTAAATAATATTCACAATCTGCTCATCGATCGAATTTTCATCCACAAGCGGCTGGAACGGTGTGTGATGTACAGGACGAGGTTTTAGTGGGTTTTTTTTTGCTGCACATTCGAGCGGTCTAAATCAATTTAAACGCAAAATCGTATTCACATGCAATCGAGCTTCCGGTGCCGTGCAGTGGCGGCGCAGGCCCACCCCCGGCCTTATTCAGCCGGTCCAAATTGAATTTCCAAAGTGTGAAATAAAACCAGCACAAAACGACGAACCCGCCGCTAAACAGAGTTGATGGCAATTGGACAGCGCTCGTGATGAGCTCGAGCGCCAATGAGAGTTGGTTTTGTGTTGAACGATAATGATTTGGTTTTGTGTTTGAAAGGGTGTAGCTGTACATTAATTTTAAAAGTATTTTTTACTGACTATTTATTTCAAAACCTCTACCTTTAAGCTCAAAATTAATCCTAATGTATGAAGCTGGGAATTAAACTAGTGTAAATTTCGCTCTATTTCAAAACATTATCTCTATCACACTTTCACCCTTTCATGCGAACACACAAAACCATTGCACAAAAGCAAGACAAATAAACACTCCGTACAAATGCTTTCGCTATAGTAAAAAAACGCGCCTCTCTCGTGCACGGCAAGTGTCAGTTGGCAGCAGTTTGAGCGGCAGTAATAACGACGTTGTCGTAAAAAAGTTGAATTAAAAATTAATATCGACAAAACGTCAGCTTGCCACAGTCGTCAGGCAGGGTAACAACACACCCCCAATCGCCTTAAAAAAGGGATACTGGTAAGGGATGGTAAGGAAGCAATGGAGGTGGCAAAGCCGAGCCGTAACCATCGTCGTCGTTGGCGTCGTTGGCGTCGTTGCCGTCCGTTTATGATTATAGTTTCATAATTTTATCGCGTGTTTAAAATGAAAACTTTCACGGCTTCTACACTGGCGCCAGTCACACTGGCTTCGAGGCGAGTGAGCGTGTGTGTGTGTGTGTGTGTGTGTGAGTGTGGTGCTATCACGGTATCACAGTAGGATTGAAACTCCGGGGGGGATTGGAAACAGTTGGAAGATTCGCACAACACCCGTACCCCTTTCGGAAGTGTGCGAAGTGGATCGCGTTTTTAAAGCAAGAACTTCCAACGCACGCTGGCACTGGGCTCTGTTTGACTGTATTGGAGGAGTGAAAATTGATTTTTGACATTTTGCAAATCACGTTCCAAGCACGTAGCAGCACGAAGCTGATTGCATTCGGTTGCTCCGCATTCTTCCAATTGGCTTTAAGAATTATTCCAATTGGCCGTCTAGCGTAGGTTAAAACGGCTCCTGCAGTCGATCGCTCAATCTCCAGCAGCATTAGAACGCCATGAATCGAATGGTAGGTGGATTTTGTTGCTGCACTTATCGAAACGAACATAACGCTTAGTGGCACATAAAGCTGAGACACTTCGCAGCAAAGCCCCCCGGCAATGATGGCTAACTACCGCTCAATGCAACAGCTTACCGGACGGAAAGGGACGGACCTTGTAACAAAGGCTCTTAATCTTGGCCCATCAAAAGTGACCGAAAATGTTGTCGCACCTTTAAACACAGCCGTAGGGTGGCATCGTCGGTGGTTTATGATGCATGCAGCACACTGTGTGCCACAAAATCGAAACGAATTTTATTGCGCGCTAAGGTTACGAGCCGAGGCATAATCGGGAAACCGGCGGGGTTTGCCCGCGGAGCTCTGTGTGTCCTGCGCGCACCTACGCGTCTCGGACCAATGATTTGAGTGAATTTAATTAAATCGTAAACGTGCGACATGGGAATGTTCGCGCGGCTCCGTGGACCCGCCCCGATGATCGTAAAAGTACTTGGTGGTCTTTTGTGACTTTTTTTTTTGGCTTGGATTTGCTTACCGAGATTTAGTCATTTGCGCCCTTGTGGAGGAGGGTGCAAGAGCAGGACCAGAATGCAATAAACAAGTGTAATAAAATTGACGACGAATTGTGCAGTGGCGTAGTGGGACGATTTAAGTGTAATAGTATCACACCTTTGTGTGTGACTTGTATCAAAAAATGCTAAAAAAGAAATAACTAACAAAAATATAAAAATAAGAGTGAAGATAACGAATACGCCTAAAGTTATACTAAACGCAATGCAAAAGTCCATTTTGAGTGGCTGCCAGCAGCGGTGGACACACTTTGCAGTTTCACACCTGACAGTGTTGGTCCGCGTAATGGAAGCAAAATATTGATTTTCACTCAAACATATTACTCTGCACACACTGTGGGAAACACATTTTTACTCTTTTTTGTATGAAAGCACAGGGATATTGGGGGGAAAATGTTAGTTTGGTAGTAAAAGCACACATTTCTACTCATCTTCCGCTGACTCTTGTGCAAACCAGGTTCCACAGCGTTTGTTTAGGGATGCGAAACTTACCTGGAAATAGAAAAAGCAGAAAAGAGAAAAAAAACGCTTTAATACGATATCCTTCCAGCAAAAAACAAAAACTGGTGCGGCAGTTATTGATCGAATTCGTTTTGGGAAATGCAACAGGAAGTTTGTAGCATGGAAAATAAAAAAAACTAAAACCCCTGTATTCAGCGTTGCCCTTTTCTCCGCAACCGATTCCGATAGTAAAATGTAGAAAACAAACTACGCTGTTTTTCTCTCTCTTTCTCTCTCATGCGCCCCCGGAAATGTATCCCATTTTAATGGTAGTGATAAATATTTCCCCTGACACCTAATCTGCCTCGAAGATAGATTAAAATAATTTTTACCTCGCGCATTTTTACTCGCCTGCCGCTTTTGCCGGTGCAAGCTCACCTGTTTGTGTGTTTGTGTGTACGATTTTGGGGGGAAAACTGTTTTCTAACCAGGGCAGCCCCAAACGCAGCCAGTACCGCTTTCTTTCCGTTTTCCAAACTCGTTGGTACGGGTACGGGGAAGATTTACGGTGGCGCTGGCGGTACCGGAGCAAAAACGGAAGGTGAAGAGAGAGTGGGACCAGGGAAAGGTGAGAAGTTTTTATTTATTTTAGCTACTTTGTGTCCAGGAAAATCGGTTTCTAATTCCACCGGTGAAGGCGCGGGCAACCAAGCACACACCCAAACACTCCCAAGCTCCAGGGCTGGGTTAGATATGGCTAGCTCAATAATCCTTAAACCCAAAGAACCCCAGAGGGTTCCCGATCTCTCTTTTTCGCCCTATCTCAAAGAGACCGATTTAGGGACGCATTCCGGAAGGGGCAAGGACGACGGTTTTTCCCCGTTTTCGAATTTCAGGTTTATGTTCCGAAACGAATGGAATGGTTTCGTTTTTCTCGATTAAAATTTACAGCCCTCCGGGCGATATACGCGAGGGGCAAAGCGGGAAAATGGAATAAAAAAGTAGCTCCAGTAGAGGGAACAGAGAGAGAGAGAGAGACAGACAGAGTGAAACAGTGGAGAGGAAAAACGAAACGTAAATCGAACGGTAGACTTTCGCACGGAAAGGCGGGCATTCGTTTTGGTCACAAGGGAAAACGAACGAAGGCAACACATAGCAAGTGGGGGAAAGTGTTGGCAAAAGCGACGTTCAAATCGAAGTTGTTTGTTTTCCTTTCGGTTTCCTGGATTGTGTACGTATGTGTGTCTCACTCTCTGGTAGATTTAAACAAACGGAGGCAGCCGGTTTACCGCTTGCGGATTTTGTTGTGGTACCAATTGCACTGCTGTAAAAAGTTGCATTTCGGGCACACCGAGATGGTCGGTTGTTTGTAATAGCTAGTTTGAGATTTATATCAAATGCTTGGCACATAGGAAAGGATGTGGGTTGAGTGTGGTTTTGGTTTCATTTAAATTAAAGTTGACTTGGTTTTTTTTTAATTAATTGTCTGCTCTGTTTGCTGTCTACTGAAGCTCTGCTGTAGGTTTACAAATTAATTACATAAATTCAGGAGTTAAACGTGCCTAACATTATGCAATGCGCATTGCAGAAGGATCATTTGAGGAGCATTTTTCAATGTAAATGGAAAGTCGTCTGACGTAAGTATTTGTAATAATCAAGCAACGTTCAAAAAGCAAATCTCTTGCGAGGAATAAACGCCGACTTACGAGTAAGCACCTTTTTACTGCCCGTTCCCATTTTACTTCGCTGATGGAAGCTATGCAATTCGATCCAATTTTTCTTCCATCACTACACATCTACGCACGAATCGGGCCCGTCCACAAAGCACAATTTATGACACCAATAGGACGCTCTATACACCTAAGCCAGGCGGAAATAAAATCCTGCAATCCGACATCAAACGACACCAAAAGCAACCGTGTTCGTGCCACATATGATAAGGGCATAAGGCGCTACAAGGTAAAACAACGCAACACGTTACCGCGTACACGCGTGCGCTCCATTACGGGCGGCGGAAGTAATATTTTTACGCCCATGGGTGGTGGTGCTGGTGGTGGTAATATGACGTACCGGATTTTTTGATTGATTGATTCCAATCAGCGCAGCTGAGCAGAAGAATACGGCTCGCCCGATCATGTTGTACTGCGTGTAGGCAAAGACGCGAGCATCATAAAAAAATCATATTTCTCCACTAAAAGGCACTCCCATGTTTCGCACATTCCCATTTCGCCATAGCAACGGCGCGCATGTTATCAAGATATCGAGAGACATCAAACTGTCTCCAAAATGGGGATGTTGCCTTTCTGCGCCTTCTTTTCATGCCTTGTCTAAGAGGGATTTTGTTTGTGGGGGTTGGTCCTCCCCAATCGATGCCGATCCAGTCGCTCAAATCGATTCGAATCGAATGGGTTCAATAAATTTTACGCAATCGCACAGAAGCAGCGGGAAGGTGACAACCCGTCCCCATGGCAGAAGAGAGGTGCCTTTTGGATCGTTCCCACTTAACATACCAAGTTCCGGGTATTGGTGTGTGTGTGTGTGTGTGTGTGTGTGTGTGTGTGTGTGTGTGTGTGTGTGTGTGTGTGTGTGTGTGTGTGTGTGTGTGTGTGTGTGTGTCTGTGACTCAGATGATCCAATAAAGACTACCAGCGGGTAGCAAACGAAAGTAGCGTTCTGTAATCCTTTCGCCTGGATTAGGTCGTTCGGGGTGCTGTTGCTACTTACTGCCTAACAGAGCCGCTTGCGCCGTTCGTTGCGTGTGTCCCATGGAATGCCGATGGAATGCCGCGAACCAGCGGAGCCCATGAAATGTGTCAGAAATTTATGCAAATTGGCATCCACGTATACACAGAGGCACACAATCCGGTGGTGATCAAAGTTGTTGCCAATTTCCTATCCGACGTTATCCGACTGTTTACTAGCTTGGGAGGGGGGGAAGGAGCGAATGGTACCGCTCTCCAGATACCCACCTCCATTTCCAGCTGTTTTTCCTGGTTTTTGTTTTGGAGTGTGAGTTTTCTTATCATTTTATTACTGTTTTGGAATAGTTTACCTTTGATTTTGTTTTGCACCGGTGTTGCCTTGCAAAAGATACATTTTATTGTAAATTATTTCAATGTTATACTTTAACTTACTCTGGATTCAGTTGAAATAGGATTAAAATTGTTATTTCTTCCAAAAAGATGTATTATTGCTCATTTAAAAATATCAGAAACACTTCAACGTACTTAAAAAAAAAACAAGCTTTGTCAAAAAGGTTGCAGCAATTTAGGCGCTTGCTTTTCAGATCATCTAAAAGAATTTAAGAATAGAGTTTTGACATTCTTCTTCTACACGCCCACATAATAAGCGTTAGTGACTTCGCACAATATTTTCAACCATTAAAGAGCATTAACAAGATGAGGGAAGGTAAAATAAAAGTCCAACTTTCATTCCTCCCGAGATTTTCACTTGCCTTGCCACTAAAGTACTGCTTCATTTTCCCCATTTCAAGTCGAACGTGCGCAAAGTTGTGCGTTGTGTTACAGTTTCCATTTCTCTTTCCCCTGAAGAACTACATTCAACTGCTAGCTTCTTATTGGTTTGGTCCGTTCCGATTTGCATTCCAGAAAAGTTATCCATTTTTGCATTTATTCCTCCCGTACACTTAACGCTCCACGGGGATCCTCTTACCATGGGGCAGACTGGGGGTGGCGGTTTGGGTTCAGTTATTGGTTGAAGAATGGAAAACTTATTCCGGCCAAGAAGATATTTCAGCTTCTTTACTGCACTGCTGCGTTGGTGCGTAATCTTATGCTTGGAGGAGGGATATTTTTTCTTCAGATACTGTCACTATCACTTTCCGATAACGAGGCACAGCTTATGGCAAAGGAAACAGGATGGTAGAATGGTAGAAAAGCGGTAAAGATTGGATTCATAAATTATCGATAATTTTAAACATTTATCTGCCCCGTGGGGATAAGTCTGGGAGATTACTGCTGGATTCCTTCGGACCGTCAATAAACGATTTTATTTTTACTATTTCTCTTTATCTCTGTCTCTCGTTCTGCGTAGTAATGGATCTGAAGTTTATTAAAGAAAAGGCATAACTCTACTCCATATTTACTTAAAAAACTAGCTCAAACAACCAAAACTTCATTCAAAGATATTCTTCCTGAGCACGAAAGGCTATCCCATTAAAGGGCTGCCTTTCTTTTGATGGATTTCTTCATCCGAAAGCACATCGTTTCCTTGGACTTGGATAATTGAAAATAACATTATTCCAGTCTTGCGAAAGCTTTCCTCTAATTCTTGCCATTGAGCTTGTTCGTGCGGGGGCAAAAAAGCGAAACCATTACAAACGCACCTATTGCCCAAGAACACGCAACCCACAACCTCGTCGAACGGCAAGTAGACACTGTTCTGCTTCTTGAACTCGTTCTCAACCACCCCACTCCCAAACCGTGCAAGATCGCTCACGTGTGAGTTTGTAGTGGGCAGTGATGCCGCACGACGTAAGCGTTTAAGCAGGACTGGGCCTCGTTTGCGTGCCACAATTACGTAAATTTAGGACAAGGGTAACGACCGGAACTCATTCGTCTCGTGCACTGGGACCGCGCAGAAAAACACAAGCACCGTGGCGGGAAATTCGTCAGCCCAGCCAGCCAACCACCCTTCGCCATGCAAAAGAGGGAAATGGTCTGTTAGCTTTTGCGGTCAGTCTTTAAAGGCGATCGTTCAGGCGGAAGATGGTTATCCTGCCGGCCGGGTCACACAACAAAAAAGCGCAAAATCGGAAATTATTTCGAAATTTATAGTTTTCAACACGTCATTTGGCCGGATGTTTGGCCCTGTCTCCTGGTCTCCACGTGGCCGTTCGGAAGCTTCCCACAGCTACTAGACGCCGCTCGTGTAGTGAAGTACCCTTACAGTATCTTTCCTTTTTTTTCCAACTCCCGGAAAAAAGCAGTTGCCTTAGGATGCAAGAAGTTTGCTCCTTGGTGACTTCCCTCCGGGCGGCACGTGGGGGCTTTATTTTGTTTCTTTTTTTTTTTGCTCCTCGACTACCATACAAAGCTGACGAAGCAGGAAACTTCGGCGGAAAACGGAACGAGCACACACACACACACTGAGCCGTGGGGTGACTGTTTTTCCTCAGTGGCGCAGTTTGAAAATTAATCAGCAAACATCAGACTCGTTATGCTAATTGAGGCAGTCGGCCCCATGGGTGAATCATGGGGAGGGTCATAAAAAGAGGGACCGGTAGTGGAAGGTGCATAACACAACGAGAAGAATAAGTTACCGAAAGGAGGCAGCAGCGCGCGCGAGACAGTAAAAGTGAAAGCGAGCAGAATGGAGGCACAGGCACACAGGCAAAACTCCGTCAAAAAAGCGAGCAATCGTGAAGCGAAACTTTTTGTGCGCCGTCAAACTCTACCAAAACCCCGCGGGGTCTTTCTCCTTCCTTGTGACCCACCGGGGGAAGATACCTTCACGTCACGAGGAGCACCCAGTAATGCGCGCCATGGCACAGTGGCACACAATCGGGCACAGTGTGTTCCAGTGTGTCCAGGGGGAAAGGTTTTTGTTTTTCGTTCGTTCGCTCTCCCTAGTGTGTCGTCATGAAGCTACAGCTATTGGAAGAGGAGCTACTTTTGCTGCCCTTTTTTTCTCTATGTGGTGGTTTTAGTGGAGCCAATTGTGAAAGTATAGCGCAATGGTAAAAAGTAAATTTACACAGACGGCAACGATTGACAGCAGGTTATTTTTACCGTTCTGGTCGCTGTAGTGGCTTTATCATTTAGATAAAGTTCGAAACGTAGGATGAAGATAGATCTAATAAACATCCTAGGTCTAGCTGGTGAAATTTTTGTAAAAATTCTATGAGTTTGGAATCAAAAAGTATCACTCACAATGTTCCAATAGCTATAGCGGTAATTCCACACAACAAAAACGCCTAAATGTATGTATTTTGCATTACAAATTACCTTTTTCAAGAATTTTCCTGCACTGTAATCGTTTTGTAAAGCTTTTTCACTTTGTTTGTGTGTACGTTAGCGTATCAAAATGACGTATGGATCGTTCCGAGTTGGTTCATAATTACTATAAATCTTTTTCCTACCATTTCTATGGAACTTCATTACATATCCTTTTCCTATGAAAATCCCACCACTCGCATGAACCAACTCCAACTCTTTCCCTAATTTCCTTCCCTCCAAAACACTCAAACGCAACCACTTTGCGTGAGGGAAATGATGAAACCCGAACGCCTCCAAAAAACAAAACCAAACAAAACCTGAGCTCCTTTTCAGGGGTTGGCGTTACTCATTTGGGTTAAATTTATTCCACAAACAATGGACCCGGCACGCACGCACATTTTCAACTTTGTGTGTGTGTGTGTGCAAAGGACACCCTTCGGATCCGTTTGAAAACCGACAGCCGCTGCCCACTGGCCGACGCGTTTGTAGCCCCCTCATCGGTCGCACGCTCATCCACAGAGTTAAGGGCTACAAGTTCATTGTAATTTATGCAAATAATAATTCGTTTATCCTTTTGCACGGTTTTCCAGTGCTGCCAGAGGTTTGCGGAGGACCATGACTTTCCCTTTCAACGCTACGCGTGATGATTGTGTAGGTTAGGCACTAGAAAGGACTGGTTTTTTGTTCTGCTGGCTGGTTGGTTAGTGAGTGAATGAGTCGCTTCTGTCATCGCGTTCACTAATTGGAGTGGAGAAGGGCTTGTAGTTTCCGGTTGTCAGTTCTAGGCAAGTCGTCCGAGCGATCCTGGCGAAAGTCAGAAAGCCCTGACTCACTGTGATACTTGGGCGGATGTCGGCTAATGAAGTGTACGACCGCCACCGAGACGGATGTTTGTTTGGTGTATTAAACTTGGCTTAATCGTAACTGATCGGTTGGGAAAAAGGGTGTAGTAAATTAACACGTTACAAACTCAAACAACAATAATATTTTCATGAGTTTGTGACAAATGGTACAAATGTAATTCTTCATTACATCATTATTTGATTCGTATCACCGATCGTACACATTCATCACTCAAAATAGTGTAATGTTTCCATAGCCGTCACAGCCTCTCTATCGCCTCAATTTGTGTGTGCCCTTTGATGCGTCACTTTCAACACGTGCACGCTGGATGCGTGCACCATAACCACATTCGTCCAAACGCATTGGACATGGCCGAAGTTGACCAGAAAGTCTTAATTACATCATCGGACATCATCTCTTTGCAGCCCCGGCTGTGTACGTGCGATAATTAGGTTTACCCGAATGCGCACCACTACACTGCGGACGGTCGGTGTCAGCCAAACGCATCAGGACACATTCGGCGTGATTTAATGAACTGTACACTGGTGCGCCCTTCAGACGTGTGTCTATGTGTGTGTGTGTCCTTTTCCAGGGATGCACAGCGTGCCAAGAATCATGTCCAGGTTTGGCAAATGCGAAACAATTTGTTAAACGACAGACGGTCGTCACAAGCATTGCCACTCCATCGAACGCAGGAGGGTGAAACAGTAGTAGGTTGCGTTAGATCTTCGGATCAATGGCAGCATTTCGGCAGGGATGAACCACATCCCCTCACACACACACACACCCGCGTGACGAACGGCTTATTTGCTCACTTGTTAGGCGCAAGGGCCACTTGCGCGCACCAGTTATATAAAACACATGACGTTGGTTGTTTGAAATGGTGATTAGTTTCGGGTCTTGCGTCGTGTTCCGCGCGGAGGTGAAGCGAAACAACCGAAAATACACCACTTGTGTCTGTGAGAGTCTGCGGAACTGCAGCTTGTGCAATCAGCATTCACAATCCGTTGAGCAGTGCAGTGCGCGTTGTCATGATGCACATGAATCTTCAAACTCCCCTGCATCGTCATCGACGGCGAGAAGTGCACGGCGTTGAAGCAGCAACCCAACACTTATCAGTCATCCGAGTTGCGGTACGAGTACGATTTGGGGTACGATACGGTTTTTACACTGCTTCCTCGCAACATAACACACCGGCCAGTCCGGCTGACCAGTTGGATTGGGTTGATGCTCGACCGAAGGGCTTCGCAATCGTCCGAAAATGCATTTTGGGATGTAGCTTGGAGGGTGAGGGTAAAAAATCAACATTGATACGAGTTCAAACATCCCTCATCCAATCCGGGATGAGATGAGCATTGGGAAAAGAGTCGGAGAAACTTGAGAGCGAGAGAGCACAGTTTTTGGACTAATTAAATGAAACCTCACACGTTAAGTGGTCTGTGAGGCATCAGTAAGGGCAACCAGCCAGTCGTTGCGGTTAGCTCTGGAATCTGGAGGTTTTTATGCCTATCCTTAGAAGGTTTCATATTCTTGCTACCAAAGCTAACATTAGTTTGGTGAACATTGCGCTGATGATTGTTTGTGGTTTCCTCGAATGGATTGAGTTCCTTTATCTGGCAAATAGAGCGCGAACAACTGTACTTGTAAAATCCATAATCTAATTTGAATACGTTTTAGTAATAGTCGTTTAATATGAATTTGTTAACATCAGAATGCAAGAATTTGATATAAAAAGTTGATTTTGTCATGGGAGTTGCATACTTTTAGGCGATGCTTTCTATTCTGAAGCAAAGACCTTCCGTGAAGTAAATTATTACATCTCAATTTGATGCACAATCAACTCTTTTTTATTTTTTGCCCCCCTTTATGCATATGGAACAAGATGATTACCTCTAACTAATATCTATTCACTCGCTCGCACCTCATCAGCAAAACACACATCCGCTGTTCGTAATAGTGCGTCATTATATTTGCCCTTTCCTGTACCATAACGATCATCACGCTGTAATAACATCAGCGAACAAATCAGGAAAAAGGGACAACTGTCATTTAGAACGATGGGAAAAGATGTGAACTAAAACTCTGTGCCCTCTTCTTCGCATTTTATGCTGAGGTTTCCGGCCTCGGAACGGATTTCCGTTTACGTTTCAGAACGTCGCACGCGGGGGACCACGGTTGGTGGCTTTCGATAATGACTTGATTTTGGCAAATCGTTGATAAAGTCGGCAAAAGGTAAACTCCTCCGGATGGAAGCAACAAAACGGGAAAGAGAAAAAAAAAACTACGAAGGTCAGCAATCCGAATCAACCCGGCCTACCCTTTTCGAGGGCAGGCGAACACCATTAGTAGGACCATTATCGAGAGGAACATTTCATGCATCAGATACACAAAGATACACACAGACGCGCACGCTCGCACATGTCAGCAGAATTGGGTGTGTGTGTTGTCTTCTCTCTCTTTGCGAGAAATTCGCAACCATCAGCTGAATTTGAAGTTGTCCATGGCCACGTTTTTGCTCCCTTTCCACCGACAGAAACAAACCATTTTGGACTATTTGTCCTCACGTAAATGGGATGAACGCTTGACCGTTTCGTAACAGAAGAAACACACACACACACACGACGGCAAACCCATCAATCCATCCATCGAGGGGTTTGCGGATAATTTATCAAAAATAATTGCCGCCAAAAGGAGTCTCAAATGTCCGAACGTCCGCCGAGAGACATTTAGAGCTGAGTCAGTTGACAGCTATGGGATGCGGATGTATCGCTGTATCTCCCATCCCCCCACGGTCATACTCCCGGGGCAATAATCTTCCCAACTCACCGCTCCAGTCACTCCGGATGGGAATCAAAAGCTATCAATCGCCTCGGTGGTGGAACAACCCCAATCACGGAGGAAAACCTCCACACCGTAACGTGTCACTGAATGATCTCTGATTTAATCCCTCCCGACTCTCGGCACTCGGTACTGTTTGCCTCCAGGGGTTTCCTCCAGAAAGGGGATCCGTTTGTTCCCACGTAGGAACGTTCTTGGCCCAACGGACTTCTGTCCTTCATCCAGTGTGTGTGTGCTCTTTAACTAGTCTTTATTCTTTCACGTCCCATCAGTCAACACCCAACACAAGACCCACTGGCAGCTTAATGTTGCTGTGTACACACGGCTAAAAGAGGTCCCCGTGGGGGAAAACCCACATCACTAGGTCCGATAGATGGATGAAAAATCGACTAACCACCACTCAATGGACGACAAATGATGAAAATTTATCACCAAAGAGAAGAAACCGACAGCAGCCCGGTACAGAGAGAGAGCAGACCGTTGTGTGTGTGTCTGTGGACGGCGACGGATCAAAGTAAGGAACCCGTTTGATTCGGAATCGATAAAGCTTTAGAACTCTCGGGATCGGTCCCAACAGCGAGATCCACTGCACAGCAAACTGGGACCTACCCACGGGTGGGAAAAATAAAAGGCGATTACACCTTTTCCAAATCGAGCATTTTTCATCCGTCCATCCATTGGTGGGAAGGGGAATTCCAAGGTGCGCACCGGCTGTCATGCTACAAGGCAACGAGCTGTCGTATGTGTGGGTCGTTTCGATCGATTGCAATGTTTTACGAAGGTAAATATTGCCAACCCAACAACAGCAGCAGCAGCAGCAGCAGCAGCTATGCCATTCCCTGGGACTTCCTCCACGGCAACAGCAACGACGACGACCGGTGAGTCTTGCTTAGGGTCTTCCTAACGATTAGCCCGTAAACCTGCCTGCCTGGTACCCTCTGGTACCGTCACTGGACCGTGTTACCATCACCGGTTGTCCGAGTAACAGTTGCCAGTCCAGTCCACTTCCCATTCTATCGTTACGATTCAGTAATCTGGCAGCAGCAGCAGCATTTCCCGGCTACAGGACAGGTTTCCGGGCGAATTTCCTTCGACGGACCGGACACGATTAAATGGCAACGCAGAGCAAACAGCGCGCCTTGCAAAGGCTCCCGAGAAGAGGGGGAAAACGGACTCCAATTTTTCTTCTCTTTTCTCGCCCCAATATTTTTGTGGGGTTAGATTCGGGATGGGTATTTTGTTGCTGTACCGCTTGTTGGAGAATTTCTAGTTGTTCTTGTCGCTTTGCCTCACTGCTTCGTTCTTCAAGCAGGGCACAAACACCCATACTGGACGACAATGCCAGCATGTCGGCTTGTCGAAATGGTCCAATTCAAGAGTTTATTTCGGCTCGGTAACACAAACGGGAAGGGCCTGCCCGAGCATACCGATGTGTCTGGTTTAGTGCGTGTTCAACGGCACAGGCCTTAACCTTAACAGTTAAACAGGGAAAAGGGATGTTAGTGGTACAGGTACAGCATAGTTTCTCAACCCCTTTGCCGAATTGTCTGCCGGCTACAAATGAACAAATCTGGAGCACCGAAAAACACGCAACAAACAGGCCGAAAAGCGCTACAAGATGTCCACCGTAAAAGGGTCAGCTGCTACGACAAGGAAGCGAAAACAAAAATGGTTCCAGCTACTTGCTGCTCTGTGTGTCCACATGTTTACGTACATTTCTACATGTCTCTGTGTACGTGTGTCTATTGTTGTTGTTGTTGTTGTTGTTGTTGTTGTGGTTTCCCATTAACATCCATCTTCAATTTGATGTCCCTTTCATCGTGAAATTGTTCCCGGAACTCTCCACTCCACAAATCGGTAATCCTGGTAGAAATTGTGTCTCCAATCAGGCCCGAGCAAATCATGATAATGAGCTTATTTTCGCCTACCGAGAACTTACCCCTTTTGCGTCCATAAAGGTGGAATGGATTGAGACCACCCACAAGAACCAGCCAAATCTAATCATTCGTCTCCAAGTGTGCCAATCAATTTTCCATCCAATTACACCCCGAAAAACGTTTGTGCCGTCGTTGGACCGAAGTGGCCATGGCTTAACTTTATTGAAAGTCTGTTAAAACTGATTTTTTTTTTATTAGAGACCCATACAGCGTGAGTTTCGTATTTTGTTGTTGTTTTCATCATTTTCATTCCCTTTCCACATTTTCCCAACTCCACAAAAAAAAAAAAACATCATGAAACTCATCCTCGTCGTGTTAAGCACTCGTGTAAAACCAAGGATTATCATCTACGGGGCATGAAGCCGCTCGTTCCCGGTCCTTTGCTTTGCCTCGTCTACCCCCATTGATTTACCTCGCGTTCGCCAAAAAATCATCATCAGTCAAAAAAGGAACAACAAAAACCCCGTGACACACAGAGGGACAGGGAGAGAGAGAGAGAGAGAGAAAGAGAGAGGGAGAGTAAGAGTCATAATCAAATTCTGCGGGGATTGACCGGGCACAAAACAGCAATCTTTATCATCTTGATTGACGCTTTCAATTTTGGCCACGGGTCGGTCGGGAAGGGCCAGCAGCGGTTAGCGTCGGAGATGATGTTACACCCGAAGTATCCTGCCTATTCCTTCACCGGCTTACGCAGGGATTAGCGGGCGGCTCGGGGCTTTGGGCACGGCAGGTTTTATCATTAATCTCGGCTCGGCGTTTATCAATACACTTTTGGTGAAGAAAGGAAGACGGGAATGGGGGGCGGGTTGTCGAAGCTTCGAGCACTACGAAGGGTAAAACAGCGTAGCGCCGTGTGTTTTACAACAAAAACCGATCCAGCTCAACACAAAAAAGGTATAAACATCGAAGTGGATATTTTTTTGTTTGGTTCGGTATATTGACAGTACCTTCAAGATGATCGTTTAGATCGTGTAGGCTCCTAAAGGGGATTTTTTCTTCGAGAATTGTTCCTCACTGGGAAAAGGTTGTGCCCCAAAAGAGGTGAAAAACATACACATACACAAAACCGCTACATCATTTCCATCGAACAAAACACAATAATGTATGTAAATCACCACCGGCGCTTGGTTCTCCATCATTTCCGTCGAACGGGGGAAAAAAACCCCCGATTTGGCGACCCCGGTTGTGACTTTCGTTTAGCATTATCCACCCTCTCCGTAGCCCTGTGCCGCTTGTAAATCTTGGGCTTGAGCTACGAAAATGGTTTCGACAGAACGATTCAGTGTTTACTAAGAAAAGCCACCGCCAGCCGTGATGGTTGTGGTGAGATTTTTACCACAAAAAGTTGAAAAAACCCTGCTTTTTGCATTCTTTCAAAATGATTCGCAAATGAACACACCGCAACCTTTCAACAGGGGGAGGGGGGTCGCCTGGTGTGTGATGAAAAGCGGGAAAAAAAGAAAAATCATCCTTACCGTTCCTTTTCGTTGATGGTCGCTTTGATTTTCATTCGATTTTCCGCCCAACGATAGGAACTCAAGCGTTCGAAAGAATGTTTCAGTGCAGGAGTAAAGCGAAGGCATAGGAATTGTACATATTCTCTTTGGGGGAAGGGGAGGGGGAAGCGAAGAGAGAGAGAGAGAGAGAAAAAAAGAAAACGGAAGTAACATAATCTCTTCAACTTTGAAACAACCCATCACGCCCCGGTGGAAGACCTTCCACCACACGCACCACAGAGTCTCTCGTCGCCCTCTTGAAACTTCCTCCAAAAACGTTCGGTCACGACTGGGCTGTTCTCACCCGAGTCTTGGTGAGACCCTACACGAACGCACCGAGAGCAGGCGGGAAAGGTGTGCGTTTGGTGCGTGAGATTTTCCATGGGAAAATCTTTTTTTTTTTTTGCTACACTCCCAAATCGGCTCAACTTGCCGTTCCTTTGCTTTCGCTCCGCATGGGAATGATGCGGTAAAAAATCTGCATGAATCCGCCGCAGCACGGGCAGGCGAATGGTACCTATTCTTACTAAGGGCAAAACAAAAACAGAAAACGAAAAAAACGACCCATGAAACAACAACGACAACAACAAATGCCATCGTCGATCTGCACGAAAATATGTAAATTATTTAGCGGAATGCGCCCGCATCCGTCCGCATGGAGCCCGGGCTCTGGACTGGTGGTTGGCCGTCCTGCCATTCGTCTGGATTAAGTTGATCAAGGTAAAAATGAGTCGAGTTGGTTTGCTTTCCCTTTTGCTCTGTAGGCCGCTGGTGAACTAACGTTCTTGAAGGAAGAGACAGCAAAGGCGCACAAAATAATCAGCTGGAATTTTTTGTGCTTTTGTGTGTGCGTTTGGGCCAGAATCTATCGTTTTGATATGCTGCTTCTAAAGCAAAGCCTTAGCGGGGGGATCCTTGATAAGGCAACAATCCACAAACAACGTCCTCGGTGCTCGGCCTGCATCATCTTCCCACGTCAACTGGAAAACCCGAAAGAAACCGTTTACTTATTCATGCAAATGCTTGAAGCTTTCGCTTTCTTCCGAAACCAAGCCGCACTTGGTGTTTTCGCACCACTGCAATCGAGCGCACCGGATGGGCTGGTGATCTGGTAAACAAATTCCCGGCCCTCCTCCCCCCATTCCTACCCCTCTCCGTGTGCTATGCCGTCATACACCCCAGGTTCCAGGGCAAGCAAGTAAGCAAATCCGGTATGGCCGGTTGAGGTTTACTTTTTTTGTTGTTCTGTTTTTGATGGCTAAGTTCGTCGCTTTTGCAACGACTTGATCAGTACAATAAACAGAGTCGTAGCCTTTTTGCAATGACTTTCTCGTGATCTTTTCCGGTAAGTTCCGTAGAGCGAACGAAAAGGAGCATGACGGTAAGCCGCAAAGCTGTGAGGAGTAGTTGGTAGTTTGGTGTGGAATATCTAAACGACATGATCTTCATTAAGCGCTTGATGCAATGCTCAATAGTTTATGAAATTGCTGGAGTAAGAGATACGTAAGCGCAACAACAACAAAAACAAACAAGAAGATGAATCTTTTGACTCTGCAATCAGTTTTTTATGATGATTGCTTACTTTTGCGTAACAATTTCCTGCCTGCCACATCTGCAGTACGTCAATTTGAATAATTATTCACACTTGATTGCGTGCCCCTGCAAGGATGGCTGTGGATATGTGTATTCCAAAATCCTTCCAGAACTCTTTTGCAAAATCATTTCAATTACAGTACACAATTTAACTCCTCCTTCTCCTCCTCCCCTTCCAAGCTGGTTGAGATAAACTTCAACGCGCGCTTCAGCTGAAATCCAATGTTGAACACACAGCTCAGCGCGTCATGCTTCTCTGCCTACGTGCGGAAACTTTTACGTGCGCCAAAATGGCGCATTCATCGGTAATCATGTGGCGCGTTCCTTTATGCACGCTTATCATTATGAAACTCCAAAGAAGAGATGCCTCTTCTACCATCACCTCCAGCGCAAAAAGTGAACTCCATTGAGGTGAATTTATACGAATTTCTTCGCAAGCATATTTCGTGGAAAGTATGTCCCAAATATAGACTCCTGCTAGCGTTCGCGCATCGCGTGTGTTTTTGAATCCTGCATAACAATCATCCCCAAAACAGGTGCCATTAGTGTGGAGTTTCTTGCCTTGTCAAACAACAACAACAACAACAACAAAAAAGTCGTTAAAAACTTTTTGCTCAGCTTTTCACCAAAGAAAAAAAAGTGGATGTGTGCTTAAAAGTCTAAATTTGTTCAGAATTCAGGCAAAAAAAAAAAATCCTGAAGAATGTATGCCTTGGGAATAGACTTGGCAGGAATTTGCCCTACCTGTTGTGTCCTCTTTGCGTATCATTCAATCAGCCTCCGCCAACGCTGAGCTATTTCAATTCTCCCCACTTGGCATCTGTCGCCGAAAATGGCGTCCCTTTCAATGGACGTGACACATACGCGTCATTCAAGTGAAAGTGTCAATCAGCGGTCCCTATGTATGTGTGTGTCTACGAGCTCTCTTGTGTCCCTGGGGATGTAGCGAGAAAATGTCGCGGCTTGCTGTGTCGAGACCGAGTCCGACGTCACCATGAATGCATCGACAATCAAGTGGCTACAGAGATGTTCGATGAGCGTGTACTAAGCGAAAGCCGTGCAAAAACATTGCCCAACCAAACAGCAGCTCGCCCTCTGTATGTATGTATGGGCACTTGTGTAGTAATAAAATCTACATATGTTTTCATATCGCTGTCATATCGTAAATTTATTGATTCCCGTATCCGAGCGCGCGCGGGCACACCTCCTGGCGCTGCGACAACAACCGCCCGGTGAACACAGTGACGCTGAATCGCACACACGGCCATGACAGAGCAATATAAGCACTGTACGCCAATGTACGCAGACAATGGTGCAGGCTTTCCGGGCTCCTTCTCTCGCTCTCTCTCTCTCTCTCTCTCTCTCTCTATCTATCTATCTATCTCTCTCTTTCTCTCTTGCTCGGACAAACACAGAAGCGGAACAAAAGCACGCCAGATACAGCATGGAATGTCCTGAAATGCCTTCCGATATGTCGGAACGACGCGCACATAAGTTATTCCGGTGCGACGTACTATTTGCGCTTTCCCACCGCCACCATCAACCCACTCCTCTCTCTCTCTCTCTCTGGTAGAGTCATACATACACACACGTACAGGTGTCTTTTGTGGCTCGTAAAGGTACACACAGTAGTCGGTGCAAAACATCCGTACTAAATGGACTAACTTTGCTTGGGACACTGTTGGTACGTGTGGATTCGGTCGATTCATGCTGGTGGTGGTGGTGGCGGCGAGATGCCACGACTGATTGTGCTATCTGGACGGGCACAGAACTACTCTAGGCACGATTGTCGGATTGTCCTGGTAACGTCATCCACCGTCGCCGTAGGGAACTTTGAACGCACACGAACCATTCAGCCCAGTCCAGTGCGGTGGACATCGATTGTGGAGGCTATGTACCACAGCCAATGTTTGTCAGTAGAGGCAGGGCTACAAGACTCGTGTAAAGGGTGGAAGGGTGGACCATGGGAAAGGATGATAGCTTTAAGGTTCCGAGTAACTGATGACCACGAATGCGCATCAGCTCCGGAGGACTCCGCGGACGGTGGCGGCAGCAGGTGGAATTATTATTGCTATCATTATGAGGCTTCTCTGATTATTATTTCCAAATGCACCGGTCGAACAATCGAGACCGGTGTTGGGAGTATGGGGGAAACAATGTTTGTTGCCGTGGCGTTGTACGGTCATCAGTAACACTGGTAATGTGCAAACGGAGTAGTTTGTACCGCCTGGAGAGTTCCGAGCACGGAATTGAACATTAATGTTCGCTTCGCCCCATGTCTACACTAAAAGTATGCATTCGATTTCCCATCCACCCCTCCTACGGCAGTATGAAATTGATCTACACATCGATCTTTCCTCCCAAACTGGTCCCCATCTGGTCCATCGAAAAAGAGGATATCGGAACTTATGAATCACAACGAGCACTTTCCTACGGTGACACATCGAAGCGAGCGTCCTTTCGGAGCGACTTTGTGGTTAGAAGGTGTGGTCGAACCTGCAAGCGCATGCATCATCCACACACACTGTTATCATACGATTGCATCACAAGTGCACAAGGTGTGTATGCTTGTCTGAACTTCTGAACTCTGAACTCCGAACTCCAAAGCGAGAACGGAGTACACATTTCATGGCACACAGACGCTAGCGGAACTTGTCGCATGATTTAAGGGTTACGTCAGTGGTATCGATGCACCGGTCGAGCGAGTAGCAAAAAGAGCCTCAATGTATGGATAACAAGCTCGGTGACTGTGGAAATGGAAAAAAGGACCAGGCAGGGCACGATCCGCAGAAAAACAAAAAGTCCCAAAATTTTACGACCATACCACACAAGAGGGAATATAAGAGTTTCTGTAGCAACCGTGGCAAATAGCTAAGAGAACGAAAACACTACCGAAAACATTGATAGAAGATTCGGTTGGTTGGTCGGTTGAAGCTCTTTCACACTAAAGAGGGCTCTTGGGCTAGTCTTCGTGGCCATAAAATCCTGCTTGATAGAGTTCCGAGGGTAGCAATGGTCGTCTTTTCGCCAAACCTCATTCTCAAGATCGACAACGGGTGAAACTTCCCGGTCCGAACTAATTCATTATCTTATGCTCCTTTGCTTTCCGCAATGAAAGTCGCGTAACCTTACACATCCTGCCTCTCTCTACCCGCGTGTCTGCCAGTTATCGCATCAGTCCGATTTATGAACAGAAATACAACAGAACGAGTGTGCATGCGTGCGTGCGTGTGTGTTTGGCGAGTTTGGAAGAAAGTTTCGATAAAGTCCACCAAAGTGGATGGAATGGATGGTAGAAAGGAGAGGTCCTTACAGGTTTCAAGCAACGCCCGGCGGTCGCTCGTAACTGCGGATGGATATGGTTTGGTTCCACACCAGTACTACCAGTAAGAACCACCACGCGGCGACGGAAATGTCTCGTTACGTTCTTGGTCCGTGGCCACTAGGCCGCGGCGGAAAGTTTTCGGTTTCGGAATTATGATTATTGTTTCCCTTTTCTGGAAGCTTTTGCGGGCTAGCGTTTCGGGGTTTGACGTGAGCCACAAGCCAGACAGTTACTCAGCGGGCCCCTTGCGATAGGCATCGCCTGAATGTGACGACGATATTCAGTGCTATTGTGTTGAGCCGCCCGCCCTCCGGAGCCGGGGAAGTTCCACATTCCGGTGGCAAAAGTTTCGTACCATGACGCCACGGGGCCGTTAGTATCGATTGGCAGTGTGTTAATCATTGTCGCTAATGTTTCTTGGGCTGTGTTGTTTTGGATTTATTAGCTTTCGGAATTTCTAACTGGAGTGGAGAGATATCTGATCGACTGCCTTTCTTGTTTGGGATAGATTAGAAAGCAAATGGAGTCCCATTTGTAGACGTTCCTTTGGAAGTTGGAAGTTAACATATTATTTTCAAACATTTTGAGTAAAGTATGTCAAGAGTAAAAACTGAAGAGTTTTGGAATTAAAACTATCCTCCTATTCAAGCTACTTTGTATGACTTTTGCTACAGTCTCTCTTCAAACTCTGACGCCAGTAACCTGTCCCAGATGTAGACGGCACTCGAGCGAGTCCCTCGAGACTAATCCACCCTTTTTCCTATCGACTTCGTGAGCGCCCTGACACCGTTATCAGTCACACTCTGTGCGGCCCATTTATCTTCCTTATCGGTCGTGAGCGTGTGGTGTCCGTTCCCATGCGTTGGCTCGAAACCTGAGCAACGCGACGGCGTACCATCGCCCGACCGTCAAGCACCACCTCAAATTGCTTGCAGTGTGGGCAAACATTGCGTTGAGTGGAAGGAGGAAAAAAGGGAAAAATTGTAACCCAAAACCAATTCACCACAACGTTACATACACGCACACAACGAAATAGATAGATAGTAAAAACATAGCAAGATAGAGAGAGAGAGTTCACTCACTTTTCCTTCGACGATACGCCCATCATCTGCACGTCGTCCACGATCATGGCGTCGCTGGTCCCGTTCGTCGTACGGTGGCTGTTTGCGGCGATGGCGGCTGCTGCTGCCGCTGCCGCCGCTCCAGTGGTGGCGCTCAGGTTACCGAGGTTGGCCGTACCGCCATTGCCACCGTTGCCGTTCGTGTTGCTGGTGGCGATACTGCTGACCCCCAGCAGGGCGACCGCTTGCGGACTGAGCAACCCGACCGGTAGGCCACCGCCGCCGGGTACGATACCGGCCGCGGCCGGCGTATTGTTGACCACGTTACAGTTGTTGTTGTTGTTGCTGAGGCCGGGCTTCTGGTAGGGCAGCTTGGTCCGGAGCTGGTAGCCGGCGAGCAGCTTGTTGTTGCCGTTGCTGTCGATCATCTCGCTGCCGCCACCGCCGCCGGCCGTACCGTTCGAGGGCGAGTTCTTGCCCGAGCCGGGCGAAATCTTGCCCGCGAGCGCCTCGAGCGAATTCAGCATCGTGGCGGTAACGGGTAACGGTGCGATACCGGGGCCAACCGTAGCCTCCCGGGCGAGTGGAGGAGATACCACGATGCTGCCGGTTTGGTATAGGTGGGAAAGTGCCGCGCAGGAGTCGCTTTCCTGCCGCCGACACTTACGAACACACGGGGGGGAGGTCGGAGAAAACCGAAAACCAGGAATCAATCGCGCAACTGTGTGATATAAACACACAGATCACAGAACACACACAAACAATGATACACTAGCAAATTTCCCTAAAACGCTGGGAGGCTTAGTGACAACACTGAATACGGCTTTGATCACCCCAAAACACTCACACACACAATCACAACTAACAGAATTTCCACGCTTTCTCGTCAAAGGATAAGATCGCAATCGCTTTGCTTTACTTTCTTTTTACTTTCTTTTCTTTATTTCTTCTTGCTCTTTTAATTACTTCTCCTCGCGGCTAACACACTTACACACACAGCCTAGGACACAAATACACACACACACATGAACACAAATACACTTGATAACGCACACTGCTCTGCGGCATACAACACTTCAACGCGCTCTTTTTTTTACGAAAACGGCCCAACCGGGAAACACTTGTTGAGTGAAGCGACTTCGTCTCCCTGTCGCTCTGTCGCAGGGACACTTGCTTGCGGCAAAAGGCAACAGCAGGAGATAACGTGCTCGACCACTGCAAGAGAGAAGAAAAACGGGGTAAGGAAAACGTAAATAAACGTCCATGGCGTGTGGTGGAAGGCGGTAAGAAGGAAAGGTGAGTTTTTCTTATCTAAGATAAACGCCGCGCCGGTCTGTATATGTTTGTGAGTACGCAAGCCCGGTGTGTGTGGGAACAGGGGAACATGCAGACAAATGAGTTGTTTCGCTGGGACAAGTTTCTTGCGCATATGTTTGCTCTGTTCGCTTTGGTGTTGTAATAGGTGGACCGCGTGGTTCAAATTGTGATGTGTCAGCCTCGTAGGGAGGGCATTTTTAAGTCGATGTACGTCGAAATACTGCACCATAGGTACACAAAAGGATGTAGAGGATGTTGAAGTGATCGAATTACCTAAAATACTTTTAACAACAAGTTTCACTACAATATTTCACTATAAAAAAATGTGGAAACTTTCACACAACCTTTCCCTACTTAAGCTCTTTCATAAAACTGTAAAACTTGAAGCACATAACACGCAAGTGCGCACCGAACAGGGACGACTAAACCGCGGATACTGCGAGGCGATAAGTGACACGGCTGATTAGTGACTAAACGACAGAAATCAGGGAACTGACGCTGCCTGGAACGTGGGGGCCTAGGGTGCCTCGCATTACGAAGCCAGCCCCGTTATCGCATCACCCTCTCGTGCGGTCGTGCGCCCTGTTTGCTGCTGCTTCTTCGGTCGCGCTACGTCGCGTGTCTTATCTATCTCTCACTCTCTGTGCCCTGGGACTGCGTTTTCCCTAGTTTGCTGCCTGCCTGCCTGCCAGCACACTCCCACTGCACATCCGTGGGCAATTTTTATCTTTATCAATTTTTAGGGACTCACGCACACGCACTCGGTGCTCATCGACGTAGGTGACAGGGGTTGGCAAGTTTTGGAGGAGTATTTTGGTAGTTTCAGATCGAAATAAAATTAATTCAAACTGATAGAAAGGTCCTGAACTGAATTTACAAGCTACAAATGCGTGTAAATTACATACAAGTGAAAAGATGAGTTTTTTGCTATAATTGTAAGTCTAGCATACTATTCCATATGTTAGCTATTTTCATCAAATTTGGAGATCTGATTATCTGATGGTGAAATCAACATGATTCCTTAATGTTTATTGTACGTTTTCTTACTATCTCCTTATTATTTCCGAGTTTACAAGTCCAAAACTGTCCAGCAAATCGATCAAATTATACAAAATTAAAAATATTCTTATATTTCTTTTTAAAAGTATTAATAGTTGCATACATCGATACACTATTGTTTATATTTTATTAATTATTTTTAATAGTTTGCGTTTAAATTTTCAAAACTGAATTGCCAACCCCTGTCCTGATTAAAAAAAAGCATGAAAATGCTTTGATTGCCGATGAATTCGATTTCATGTTATTTCTTTTTCTTCTAAAATCAACTCCAACACACACATGTACACCCCAAAAAGCACCCACGATGTAACACGCTTAATTCTAAACAAACACCAACTTAAACACACGCTTTGCGTCAAACTTTAGTCTCCCCACTGTGACTCGCTGTGCCGCTTGCTGTCGGTTCCCGCGGCTCCTGACGGCTGTTGCCGTTGGCTTCCGGCAAGGGCGGCTTGATTTTTCACCCGCTAATGATCCGCTTACGAAACAGCTGCTCAACTGGCAGACTTTTCACAACAAAACGAAAGAAAAAAAAACACGACTCGAGCATGTGTGTGTGTATGCACCACTACGCCCCACATACAATGTGTATTTGTGTACGTCCTCGGTGGTATAATTCGTCCCCTTTTATTTGCTTGCCGTTAGCACCGCGAACCGAAAATCCCTAAACACCAGCGCCCACATGTCACGGGGAAAAAGGGATTGTATGTGTGCGTGTGTGTTAGTGTCCCCGTGGGGGGGGGGGGCATTCTGGCGCACTTATCTTTTCCCCACGGGTATTATTTAAGCCCGCCACCCGTGTGTGTGTGTATCAAGCTCCTCACGCAACCGTGGCCTGACGTAAGGACACGCGCGTGTTGAGAGAAAGATGCGCTGTCGTGGTGTTTGTTGTTTTGCTTTTTTGTTATTTTCTTTCTGTTGGCTGTATTCATCGGTCAAATAAAGAACACCAAAATAGACAGCCCTCCCAATGCTGTACGAGGCTTCACTCGTTTTAATTACATCCCATCGCGTGACGGCATCGTCGTCGTCGTCGTCGGCCCTTTGCTTTTCGACGATCCTCTTCATGTCATGCTGCCATCGCTGCCAGAAGGATAAACAAATACGCCAGCCAGCCAAACAAACATGGGTCAACTTTGTGGTGCTGGTGGGCTGCCAAGTGCTTACCAAGCGCTTCTGCCATGCTGCCACCCAGTGACAGTGACAGTTTTACTTAGGCCAATTAATATTTCATAAGAACTTAATGAAAATCCACCTGTACACGGGCGGTTTGGTGAAGCGTTCGCCGGTACTCAACGCCTTACTGCTCCTGTAGCATCGAAGGTCCGGGATGAAGTAGAAAAATAACGAATAAATCGCTTGTGTCCTCGATCTCGGGCATCGGCCTGAATATAAGTATTTTCCTGCCCCGGGACAGGAAAATGTTATCATTGTACAGCTTATCCAAACAATTTACACAATCCTTCCCATTCTATGTCCATCCACGGACACGGATATTTCTCGTCCATGTCGGACGAGACAAACAAACGCGATCGAGGAGGAGATGGTTTACGATGACCAACTCGACCAATACAAAAGCCACTTCCTGCTCACAGCTTCACCTTTCCAGTGCCGAACTATTTCCTGTTCCATCCGGAGTTTAATTACCACCTTCAGCCGAGCACGGGATAGATCCGTTGCTCCGAATGGGAGCAAAATCGAAGGTTGGCATGGCATAGCACAGAAAAAAAGGGAGAAAACGCACCGCTCGATGCTTCACCACAACTACAGCAGGACGCTAATTAAAATCTACCGGTTTCTTATTCCGCTTTTTTCCGCGTGCTGGTCGTGCAGGCGCGGCTGGCAGGCGGCGAACGAAGGAGATTATTTTTCCGCACTGTCATGATCCTTATTGGCAGCGTGTTTGCTGCTGCCGCTGCTGCTGCTGTTTTTACTGGCCGCCGGTATGTGCCGCGCACTGGTGCAGTGTCGAGTGTGGTGGCCGCACCTCTTACTACGCTACGATCTGCTGGGACGAGATGAATGATTCAGGCGCTGAAATGAGAAGCAACAGAGAAAAAAGGAAGGAGTTGAAAAGAAAAGTTTCAGCCAGAGGAGTAGTAGTGGTGGTAAAGAAAATGGAGGCTGAATATAATACGTTCGACCGATCTGGGTAGCCGATAAATTATTGAGTTTGGTCGTTAGGTTTTGCGCTCGCTCGAATGGCTAGTGGATGATAGTGGTACCCGGTGCAGGAAGGATGAGATTCTTCACTGACCGGCAAGAATGACCGAGTGATATTCAGGCTCCTGGCCCACGAGTGGGTATTAATGGAGGCGGCCCAGGATGGAGAAAATCTCCTCCATCTCGTTGGAAGAATGCCCGGATCGGCCAGAGAAAATGAAGAACATTTATTGGAAATCATGTATTTGAACTGGAGTAACTGAACAATCGGCTTTTTTTTGTGTGCGCTCCACAAGAATTGTTCCGGGAAAGTAAACGAGCGTTGTACGAGGGCAGCAAGAGAAAAACAACGAAAAACAAAACAAATAATGTTCTTGTTGGATGACGCAGTTTCTTTGCGCGATACGAAATCTATTTCGAATGATGATAATCCGGTTCGGCTTGGATACGTCAAGCATGAAGTATACGAGCTTTTAACAATTGAAGAATTGACTTGAATGTGCGTCATCAAAAATGTACATTTTTATCTGTGTGAGCTTATTGTTGTACGTATTCAATATCTAATCGTTCTGCACCTTCAGTTTGTAATGAATTTTTATTAGAATTATTAAAATTAATATATGATACTATGTTGGTAAACTCTGGTGCTACTAATCGTGAGAGCTACTTCCATGCAGTGGAGAAATGCTCAGAATTCAACAAGAAGGCTTTTATTGAACTACCCAAGTGACATTTGTACTAAATTTTTAACCACGATTTGCTCGAATGGTACTCGAAATACCAAAAAAATGTGTATTTGTGTGTGATAAACCATGTAGAAAGTGTCACAATTTCGTTTGTGCGTGCGAATGGCGTTCTTATATTGGATGAAGATGGCGTCCAATTCGTTTTAGATTAATTTGCTTTAATATTTGGCGAAAATAGAAGGTACTTTTTGTACGACGTTATTTGGTAAAAATTCGACGGTTTTTTGTATAAAAAAACTATACGACCAGTAATAAGCATTGGAAAAGTTATTTCCCAAAGGATAGAGAAGAAAGCATCGAAAAATACACTTCACAGTCGATTTTAAAGGGCTTGTTCTGGTGCAGTTTAAGGGAAGTTTAAGGTGCCAGTTTAAGGGAAATAGCTCGAAACTTCGATTTTAGAACTCAATCATGTCAATTGGGTCAAAATGTCAATTGGGTACTTACAATACGACAAAGCTGCGCCCAAAGCTATGAAATAGTTCTTGGTACTCAAATAGCAAATTTAGAGTTGAATTAACAATTCAACGCATCTTTCATTCTACGTTTTAGATTTTGGAATAATTTACGAAATCAGAAAAACAATAATGCTGATGTTGTTTAGCCTGCTACTGCTCAGATTAGGACCAAATTGCGCCTAAAGCTATGCAATGTATGAAGCTCGGTATACAAATCAGCATTTTTAAGCATGCTTCAACGAATAAAAAACGTTGAAGATCTTCTATAAAAAAAAACAGTCATTTGATTCAGCAAGTGTATAAACCTGTTTTGGAGGAATTTATTGCCTGCTGGCGATTTTGTACATCACGCCTCACTAGCATGTAAGTAACGCCACACGGTAACGAATCCAATAAAAGCTTTGTTTTATCGTCACTCGTGCTCTGCTCGCGATGCAGTCATTTGCAATCGGTAATCGGTTTCTCTAGTAGTTCCGCAGATCGGTGCAAACAAGCAGTATCGCCGGCGCTCCTTCGCCACATCGTTACCGTGTGTGTGTGTGCATCGAATCGTTCGTACGGTCGCTGTACACTGCTGCTGCTGCATCCGGAATAGTACTACATCAATATTCATGAGTAATAAAACACAGATGTACGAGTTAATGCTTAAGAGCGGGTGCACAAAAGCAAAACAGCAGTGACAAAGCTCGTGAAGCGAAAGGAAAGCTACGACTAGCAGCTTCCTTACCTCTTGCACCCCCCTCCCCTCCCCTCAAAAGATGCTAGATCGTAGAGGAGGAACTCACTCACACACCGTAATCGAATCCTGTCGAACGAAATTGTCCCACCTCAGCCCATGTCCAGATGTGGAGCTTTTTCTCTCTCTCTGTTCGGGGTTTCCCTATACCATTCTTTACGATTGTTCACTAGACACTCGACGGCACACCAACAATGCATATTCGAGTGCAATGGAAAGGCAAAGCCACGGAACTAGTGGGCCAAAAGGATATACCGCCCAGGACATAATCAACTAAATATTCTCTCTTTTTTGCTTCTCCCCTTTCCACGACACTGTCTGCCATTTCGCACACAGAAAAACGGCGCCGGCTAGTGCAGAGAGAACGAAACACAAGGGGGGCTCGGGACTCTTAATGGAAAAATTCAATTTCTATTATTAAATTTAATGACGGATTTCCATTTCGCTTCCAGCCACGGGCACGGCGCAACAAAACACACGAACCGGGCCCGTTGTTCTCCCGTTGGAGCGAAACTACTCGGTGGGGAGGGGGGGAGGAGGGGGGGGGTGGGTAAACTCCAGGGGGAGAATGGACACTCTACGCCTTACTGGGAACTGGAACTACTTGCACGACTCTTTCCCGTGGCAGTGGCAAAGCTCGCCCTTTTTTGTCCCGACTTCGGCTTCTCTTCCTTCTCGATTCTCGCTTTTGTGTGCTTTCTCGCTTTCCCTTTGAACTGGCTGTTCACGGGGGGATTGTTTTGCTGTCACTTTTTTCCCCTCTTATGCCCCTGCCCTGTCTGCCCCGTTTTCCCGAACGGTGAAGGGCTAGCTCGAGCTCGGGACTTTAATGATGTTCGACGAAAACGAACGGACGAACACGGACGGTAAAAGTTGTGTAATTTTGTTCGCCCCCTACCCGCTCACGGGGGAAAAGCCATCGGTTCTCCTTCCGCTCGCTTCTTTGATTGGGAGAGCTTTCGCCCTGTCCAGTACCACATCATTTGCCACTGCTCCACCGTCCAATAAACGTGCGCTCGCTCTACACGGCGCTAAATCCAAACATTAAAGGTAAAGGTTAAAGTCTGGCCATGGCTCTGGACGGTAAATGTCCCTCGCTCACGACCGTCCCTTTGTTGACATGGTATAAAATGGCGTGTGTATTGTAAAGAGCAGGAAGAACAGCGAACCGGTCAGTTTATACTGGTTCAATGTTCGAACCACCCCAGGGACACGATTCCCAAGCGAAAAGACTGGTTACAGAGCAGCCAATAACCTTTCGAGCTATGATGTTGGATCACTTTGGTAATGAAAATTGTATACTTTCAGGCGTTTTTCTATATTAAAAGTGCCTTGTTGCCCCCTAACGTTATGCAATTCATATTACAAAACTGTCCTATTGGTAGCTTTTGATACGTTTTGTCATAAATGTAAAAGAAATAGAAAACATAGGATTACATAAACCCACCAACCTCAGGAGAGCTTTCCCAGTTGATTATGTTTACTCCTACGGTAGGCACCCTTGTGCAAGAAACAATACCATTAGAAGCCTGCGAGTTGGGACAGAAACGCAGCAACAACAACAACAAATGTTATAATAAACAACTGGCCCGCATCGCCCGTCCTTCTAATGTCCCCGAGCCGATGCGCAAGCATGAAGCGTGAAAGTAATAAAGCACAAATTGATTCAATCAATTGACAGGGGACGCACAACGGCCACGGGACCTCTGCCTGGATAGGTGATTGGGGCCTTGGCACGACGTTCGCTTTCTCGCAGCGCAGGACATGCAGGACATTGTTTTTTCTTTTTGTCTTGCATGTCCCGCTGTGCTGCTCCGGTCGGCCGGCATCTTGCTGATCCAATTTCGGTCCCGCACTCCGGAAATGTCGACATGGTCAACGTGGCGGGGTGGGGGGGGGACTTTGCAGCAAATGAGCTCCACCCCCAGGGGTTCTCCCTAGAGAAGAAGGTCACCACCATCCCGAATTGGTTTGATTGTTGATGGCTGGTTTGCGTTTATGATGTGACCGATTAAATATTTATCCTTTCTTTTTCGGTCAGCCAGCAACATGCTATGCTACCACTACCGCCTTTGTCACATTCTGAAAGGGTAGGGACAACCGGTCTATTGTTTATCCCTTTGTTTACTCGTTCCTGTCAATCATGTTCGAACCATCGATTTTGACGACGAAAACAGTAGAAAAAGGGAGACCCCCGATATGGGGTAAAGAAATACAAAAAACTACAACAACAAAAAAAATGCAAAAATGACCTCCCACGAACGGGCCTGTAGCCGATGGGTAGGCAAAGTGAAGAACCCTTTTGCTCCCCCAAAACCGGGAACAGCGGGGAGAAAATTGCCTTTCTATCCTCAATCAAGCCCGATGGTTCCCTTTATTTGTGTCCAATGCTCGCTTCACCCTCCCCAACAAAAAAGGGGGGGGCGAAAGCATTCTTATCGATTGATAGTAAGGGGTCCCCTCTGTGCACGTGCAGCACACACCACGAGGAAGCAGCCAGCATTATGTGGTCTCAAACAAAAAAAAGAGGGTGAAGGTCTGCTGCTTTTATGAGGCCTCCGGTGCCTTCCTCCGTAGCAGTGAAGCGTGTGTACCTTCTTTCCAGGGAATCGTAACGTATCGATTGCATTCCCAAACCGATCCTTGAGCGTTCAACCGTAGTCGAATCATCAAACTAATACCAGCGATTGCTGTCACGATAAATTTTCCCCAAAATGACATAATAATAACGATAATATACCTCCCGGAGGTGGTACCGTATGACGAGCGACATGGGCAAGCATGGGCATGGTGGTGGCAACCGATTGGAGGATTTAATTCAGCTATCGTGTGTGTATGTGTGTGTTTGTGTCTGTGAAGAGTGGAACAAAACGATACCACTACTACCCACTTCAATCTGTCTAAGTTCGTGTTTGTATGACGGGTATGACGGGGCCGGTTTTGAGGGGGTAGAAAATTAATAACGAAATATGGGTTATTTATTTTATAACAATCAATCGGCCATTTCCAACAGGAGGGTGGAGGGGTCCCATCGAAAGGGAAGAAAACTAATCAAGTGTGTTCAATGTGAGTGCTTTTGGCCGCAAACGGTTTGATTAATGAAACAGAGGATATGTTTTTATATAGGAAAGACCGCTTAGACAAACAAGAAAAAATGAACTATTAGAGTAATGTGAGTGATGAACCTCACCGCAAAAAATGAATGCTTGGGAGACTTTTTGCTTCTTAGTTATAATTTAAAGAGCTTTCTGCATTAAATACGAATCGACGTGCGTTATAAATTAAAGATCACGCCACAGATATTGACTGAAAACAATATTAAACGCCTAAATGCACGCCACTCGCCATACAAATTGTAATTGATTGCGCAATTGTCATTTTTCACTGATCAGACTAATCGATTGCATACATTTAGGAGTATGATAGGTATGGTTAAGCAAGAGATAAGTAAGCTGAAATTTAAATTTACCCTTTTAGTAAACGTAACGCTACCATTTGAACGACTTTATTAACGTTCAAATATCATTGCACAGCTCACTGAATCTCGAAATGTGTGTGATTTTAATTGAAAATGAAATTCAAATTATTTTTTCCAACTGATTTGCAGCTCGCTGTATCGTGCAAAGCTGATACTATGTAATAAAGCACGCCTCAACAATTATTACCCAGTGACACGTAAAACAATTTGACTTGATTTTCCGATATTATAATACTATGAACCACGATTTGAGCGAAAGTGGAACAGTAAAAAAACTCCCCCGTTTCATTTTGCTGTCCACATTGCAGCAACATTGACGTGCACGGACAGCTCTGCTCGATGGGCACCGCAGGGAACAGCCCCAAAAACCCGATTGCGCGCAGCACCATTGATACACATTTAATTGATTTTTATTTCCGCTTTGACACTTGCTAGTAACTTGGCGGAGATGCGCACAAATTAAAAAAAATCCCTCCCAGGGAATGCAGAAAACTACTACAAAGTATCATACACCGTGCAGAGTGACAGGCGACCAAGCGAATTGACGTGCCCGCACCAGCAAGCTCACCACTCCAATCGTTCCTGCCAATCGTTTCACTGTTTGAATAATTAATTTTGCGATTTTTTGACATTCCCACCCTCCGTGAAGCGCCGAGGGGGGGTGGAGGTTTCCGACAGATCCGAAGGTTTGCCGTCTGCGTGAAACCCCGAAATTCGCCCGAAGCCCCGAGAGCTGAGGGTTTATTAATGTTTTATTGAGATTAATTGAATTCGCCCAGCTTGATTTGATTATGTGTGATCATCGGGCATGTGGGCGAAGGTGTGTGTAGGAGCTTTGGGTTGATAGGGTTTGATAATGGTTTGACGTTTCTTCGGAGAACCGCTGACACACCGTCAGCAGCTACCATCAACCCACCTCACTATCACTATTTGGTCGATTATTTCGAAACCATTTCCAGCACTGCAAACTGAAATGGGGGGGAAACCCGTCCACAGCCAAAAAAGGGGGCACCGAGCGGGACATGTCGATGGTAAAATTTGTGCTGACTTCGGTTCCCGTTTCCCGAACAGCAGTGGCAATGGTAGTGGTTTTGGATTTTAACTGTCACTTTCAATTTCTTGACAGAAGTGCTGGAATAAACGTGCCGTCGTGGCGGTCGGTCCGGCAGCGCAAACGTGCGCATCAATTATTCCTTCGAGCAGTGCGAAACGTTCCAACTGACACAGGTGGCAGTGTGGCAGGGCGTTGGGTTTGGCTTTATTTATGTCAATCAGTGGTCCTTGGATTCCTGGACTCTAGTGCTCGATTGGGAAGGACCTGCCGGCACTACAACTATCAACCAATTGTTGAAGCTCGGGCTCGAGTCGGGCACGTTTTGATATTAATTTATTCCGATGCTCCCACGATTCTCCGACAGTCCCCCGACCGTCTTGCGCTGCAGTTAAAAAGTGCAACGAAATGGCAGGAGAGGGAAGGCTGGCTATTATTACGTTCGACAACTCTGACATGTGCTGCTGTTGGGTATCTTTTATTTTTGAACAGGACACACACAGCGTGCGACAATACGTAAAGGACATCGGAGTTGGAAGGGACATCCGAGGCTCATCCATATCCATCACTCCGCCGAACTTACCGGATAATGGTTTTATGAAAACGCTTGTTGCGCTGGGAAATAATTCAAAACTAGGGTCCATTGTGTGTGTGTGTGTGTGTGTGTGTGTGTGTGTGTGTGTGTGTGTGTGTGAGTGTGTGGCAGGTTTTGTTTCACGCCGTTATCGTCACATCACGTAGAATATTAATTGAATTTACCACGCACATACACAAATGCAGCAGTGCGCATTGGGTGCACTTTTCCTCTCCTGCACCGCGATACATTGTGTTCCCCGGCGAGCCGTTGACAATGCCAGTGACATGCACCAAAGAGGGATCGAACCCGCTACCCACATTCGTCACTCAACCCGGCTGCGTGTGTCTCGGTTTGATTGGTGTCCGTGTCTGCAAAACTCGATCGCTCGACTCACCATGCTCACCGCGCACCGCAGGACGGTGAGCTTCAAATAATTGAAATATCTATTTCGGTGCCAACGGGTGATGCTACAGCGAGTACTACCGCCACCGACAACACCCCTGCAATGCGTGCACAATTGTAGAAATAGAATTGTGTTGTGAACACACAAAAAAATAAAAAAAAAAACAAAACCAAACGGAAATTGTGCGATGGGAAATCGTTCGTCCCCAGGAGTTCGTCTGCACAAACGAAGCTATACCCGCGGATCGTGTGTGGTTGTCGATCGCGTTCTTCTTTCTGACAAACCACACACACACACAATGTTGTTTCAATTTCCTTCCATTCGCGGGGAATGGACCGGCCGGCACAGCCGAATCAAAAGTGCGATTGGTCCGTGGTTCGCGTTTGCATTTCCTATGTATTTATGTTGATTAAATTATGATTGCAACGCAGGGACACTGGCGCTGGTGGTTAGCAGTGTGTATATTCGCATTTTATTGAAATTATTGCCGTACGCTTCAGCGGTTATGATGGAAGAGTGTTGGTATTAGATTGCATCAATGTAATCATTTTTGAAATACTTTTTAAACGAAAATTTAACAAAAGGATGGCTTTTCGCTTTGCAACTGAAATGCACCTCAAAATTAAGAACTAGCTCGACTAATGTTTTTTCCCCGCGGCACTCTGCAATCGAGAGAAACCCCACATCCACCAGGGGAAATCATCTCGTCTGCCTGGTGCCATCCCTGTATCACGTACATCGCTTGAACCCCCGGTTTTGAGTGTGCCTAACCCCCCCCCCCCCCCCCCCCCAAAAAACAAGAGCTCCCAAATCGATTAGGACCGCCGAAATGAAACGCGGAACCGCTGATGTTCATTTCCGATACGTGTGTGCACCCGGACGACCCGAACGCGAACACCATACTCCTCCCTCCACCAACCAGGATAGCTTTGGTGTCTAGCCGTTCCGGGTCCGGTTGATGTGACCCCGAAACCGATCGCTATCGCACTGGTAGAGTGCAACCCGTGCGCCGACTAACGAACGGCGCGGGTTTTTAGGCAGCCAGCTGCAGCAGTCTCCGGCCGGGCGGTTGAAATAGCGAATCGAACCTCCGGAAAAAAACGCTCCCAAATAAAATAAAGCGAACAAATTTAAATGGCGAGTGGATGAGGGCATGTATGATAGTGCTTCTGCTGTGCATTGATTACCTTTGGCCGTTTTTGTTCTGAGTGGTCGAGTGGGGCCAGTGCTTTGTTAAAGGGTGGACATGCATGCATGCAAAGTTTTGCCGATGAGCGGATGCTGGTCTGGAGTAGGCAGACAAAGCACCACGATGTGCGTGTGTGTTTTTCTATGCTGGATATTTTAGCTCTGTTCGAGTGGTTGTGTTCACATGCTGTATGTGTTTAAAATGCAGAACTCTGAAAGGCTTCGGTAAAATTTGCTAGAATTGTAGGACAAGTCGTTGACAACGATTCTTATGATATTTTAGAACGATAATCGATATGGTTATCAAGCAACTATTTTGTCCGTTTTTGGTGTTGTTCAATCCTCTATGATCTTCATAAAGGTAAAACAGGGCTCAGTAAATGGTTTTAGCTTTTTTTTAAAGCATAAACATACCATTTCTAATAAGAAAATAAGTTAATATGTTCAGTTAGCGTTAATTTGCTGAACAAAATGTTCTAAGATGTAATAAATGATCAAATGTCCTTTTCAACAGATTAATTATTATGTCAAACTCATTTTTCCTATAACTTATGGCTACTGAGGGTACCACATGTGTCCTTTGCTAGTTACTGCCATAAGTAATGTCAGGTGAGATGTCACCAAAAATCTCAAGAACATGTAATTTTGGTACTTATCATTTTTGAAAACATTATTTTTGTCGTTGTTCAGCTTTTTGAAGCCTTAAAATTCAATTATTGTTGCTAAACATATTGAACTAAGTCCTCTCAAATACGCAAATGATTACTTTCAACATCGCCAGCATCATCAACGTATATGTAAGCACATATATGTGGGCAGTGCTGCAAAATGTCATGAGCATCACGAGATTTTCACTAACGAACACAATGATCATATCCATGGTAGCTTGATGCTCATTGCTGATAGTCAATAAAAGTGCCTCATGACATGCAGAACACGACATGTGAAATCTTGAGTCCAACGCGATACTCTGACTGACAAGCTTATGTTTATTTGTCTAACGATGGACAATAATGCCCTCTCGAACCAATTTAGCAATGTTTTACAATGAGTTCCTTACAGTGGATTACAATTACATAGAACATAAAAATGTGCACTATGGAACCAAATTTAACACAGAAACACGATCATTAAGCTCAGTTGGCGAAATCCTCGGCTCAAAAGCGTCGCTGACTGCGTTGAAAGCACGGCACATGAGTAGGAACGGGTCAGAGGAGCCAAATTGCGTTCTACGGTCGTCGAGGGCCAACATTGCCCGAGTCCGGAGCCGCCTGGCCGGAAGGTACAGGTTGATGGCAGCCAGTAGTGACGGAGAGTCAATACGGCCGTCGAGAAGTCCCGTGATGAACGACAACCTGACTTTTCGTATTCGCTCACTTAGGGTGGGTAGCCCGAGTAGTAAACACCTAGTCCGGTAATCGAGCCTTTGGTTACATGAGCAAAGTGCAAATCGTGAAATTTTGCGCTGGATTGATTCCAATCGAGCTAATGGACGCGCTGCAGTTGGCCACCAAACGATATTTGCATATTCCATCAACGACCGGATAAGTAAGCAATAGAGCGCCTTGGTGCAATTAGTTTCAGTCATCAACACTCATGACTGAAACGAAGCTCAAATCAGATCACGTACACAACTGAGATGATCAGTGAGGATACTCAAACAGTTGGACAATCAATCACTTGCTTGGTGACATTTAGTTTAGCACCCAACTTTTGGTCACTCACTTGGTCACGACATTTTTGTCGGCGATAATCACGACATTCTTGGAATATACTTGGCGCGTGGGCTCTAGCAACAAAATAAGCATACTTTCTCCCTCTATCTGTTTTTATTATCTGTCGGGTCGAACAGAGCAAGAAAACATGCTCATTTTGTTTCTTGGAACCACTTGCACGCACCGCATATCTCCATCGCGGTGATCACCGACTGAAAATGTCGCGACCAAGTGACTGACCAAGAGTTGGTTGCACACAATGTCACCAAGCATGTGATGGTCGCACCAACTGTTTGAGGCTCGCCTCTAATCCTTACAGTAGAGCTCGTGACGCTGAGATGATTTTGTTTCAGCCGGAATTTGTCATGCCTATGTCAGTGACATTTTGCAAAACTGATCACAGCAAAAACGCAAACATGTCATGAGCATGTATTAGTCACACCAACCGTTCTGAGTATCACCTCTGATTATCCCAATTGAGTAAGTGACGGTGATATGGATTTTGTTTCAGTCAGATTTTTTTATGACATTGACAGCGACATTGTGCAGCACTGCATGTGGGATCAAAAAATCAATGAAACAGAGCCAGATTGGAGCAAAAACTTAAAAAAAAATTCACTGAAACTCTTTCCCGTCCACTAAACACTCACACACACGAAAAAAATTCAAACATACCATGCTGTCTGAGAATGTTGATTGCAAAGCTGTGGAAACGAACCCTTTATTTTTTTGTGCAAAGCTAGGATAAAGGATAAAATTTTACTTTAATTCCCCCAAAGCCAGCGCACAGCATCCAAAAGCAACTGCTTTTTTGTCTCAAATATTGAGAACAAGAAAAAAAAACAATCCGCACTATTAATTGGAGCACAGTCTCCGTTACTTCTGCCCCAGTGGAAGCCAGAATCGATCCCTCCCCCCAAAAAACCCGTAATCCCATTAGCTTGGGTGCATTCGGAGAAATTACTCACTTGTTGGAAGCCCCGGTGCTCAATTTATCGTTGCCGGGGCAGAACTTTTTACCTTGATTCAATTAGAGCAAGCATTTACTCCTTTATTTCTGTGCTCCGATGGCTTCCGGCTGTGGTGCATCCACTCGGCGAGCGATGGTACCATAGCGGACGCCGTAATCTTGCGGGCGCCAGCCAAAAGATACGAGCTTAATTGATCAGCGGATTAGCAGTGGGACGACATCTTTTGCGGGCTTGGAACGAGTCGTTCCCCTGGTTGCAGAAAGCAGCCGGTTGCTTTACGCTAAGCATCCGTTTCTTTTCTTTTTTTACTGTGGAAAACAGGGAGCAACAGAATGTGAAGCGCTTCCCAAATGAGCGACCCAAAAGAGCCAATTTCCGATTGATAAATCTTCCATGGCAGGCGGCCCACGTAAGGCCACCGGATAAAGTGCGGTCGGAGACCGGATATCACCATGGAGGAAAGGTATCCTTTGCCCGTCGATATCTTTGGCCGCAGCCGTCGCCGGAAAGCCTGGTAAGCAGCGGTCGATGTTACCGTTTACATACTTCCCCCCTGCTCATGCTTTCAAGTAAAAGGCCCCCGTTCCCGGAAGCGACGTGATTACACCGTCATAGAGCGCAGATCATCATCGATCGGAAGTGCAGACAAGTGTCTGAAGTGCTTACAAGGTGTGTATGTGTGTGTCAGGGTTTCAGGGTACACGGACATAAATTGCGTCGACCGGAACTGAAACCCGAACAACGATTTTGCCTACTTCTCTCTCTTTCTCACACTTGCACACCCAGTGCACCCGAGATCTTCATAAAGATTGGCAAAAGGAGATAGCGAACGGAAGCCAGCCGACAATATTAATTTTGTGGCATCCGTTTTAAGCGTTTTATCTGCCGATTTCCTTTACCTCCTGGCCTGCTCCAGCTGTCAGGTGCATTGTCTTATTTCGCACAGGCCCCACACAGGTGTAGATGGGAAAAGCACAGGATAGGAAGAAAGTTCACATGTGATGAATCACTTCGGCTCTCCACAGCCTGCCGACGATGCTGAGCGCTCCGGGAATTGAAAATAGGGCTCTGATATTAAATTCAAATCCAATTGAGCGACGCACATTGGATCCGATCTGGTACCGGATGTACCTGTGTGTGTGTGTGTGTATACCCGGGGCCAGAAGATTGATACGTTACCGGAGAAGGCGCAGAGAGGCACTGAACACAACACAACACGCACCTTTCGCTTCCGTATTTCATCTGAATTCGAGCGGAAGATTGTTGATTGGCATCAGGGTTGATGTTGATGGGTTTCGGCGTACGCACAACCGACCGAAATGAAATGGAATGTGAGTCGAGGGGGCTCTCGAATGAAATTGACGTGCAGTGTGCACGCTAAAGGTCTAGGCGAGGGGTCCCACCAAGGTAGGCAGCAGGCAGGTGGTTGAATTATTGTTTCAAAACGCACAAGCGTATACGGTGGTTGGAGAAAGAAAATTGCAATTTCGATTTACAGTTTTGTGCCGATGCCGGGGCCTGAGAGAGCCTCGAAAAAGATAGGTTTAGATTTATTTTGATTTCCTTTTAAGGGAGAATGATATTAAATCTTTTAGCATGAGTTGTTATATTAGCTCTTAAAGAGTTAAGAATGGTGTTGGAACACAAATTGGGTGTGTTTCATCGAATTTTCTACGTGTATATATATTCCAAATATGGAAAGTGATAGCAGATGTGGATGAGTCACGAACCACGTCCGGCTGTACGCGTGCTGAAGCGTCTAACGCACGGCCACCAGACCTGAACACATATCTATGCGTTAATTTTCATATTTATTCCAACACAATCCTGAAACGTTTGCTAATAAACGACGTTTTTAATTTATCTACTCTGTAACTGGGGCTCTGCAATCGACCGTTTGCTTGCAAAACAAAATCTGGAAATCATATTTAAACTTACCCCAAATACTGATGTGACAAACCTGCACATTTTCCTGTGATTAAACCATTTCAATCAAACCAAACTCTGTCGCTGTCTAGTGCGCAAAGTGTCAGAGCGGCAAGGTGCAGCGCCAAGATGGCGTTTTGGGGAACCGTGTCTGGCAATTAAATTTTTAACAACCACTCCAAACGAGCTGTCATTAAAATAACAAATTGTTTCATTTTCATCCAAGCACGATGTTTTGCAGCGTGGTCGAGTGTACTACCAAAACAAAAACCACCACATAACCAGAGCACATAAAGCGGACACACAAGCCCAAATCGTATATCGTGCATCGAGCAGGAAATATCAAAGCAACTTTCAAACACCAAATGTGTTTCGCACACCTCTCTCGCTCTCTCTTTACCACCAATTTAAATCGATCATAAATCAACCTTCCCACCCTCACGTTGAAGAGGCGCAGGAAACGCATCACTTGCGTGTTAATATCGGTATT